>NC_047105.1:66721652-67344189 GCF_902500255.1 Thalassophryne amazonica | reverse complement strand
TATCTCAGCAAAGGAGAAGTGCTCACTATCACAGATTTAGACTGGTTTGTGAACAATATTTGAGGGAAATGGTGATATTGTGTATGTGGAAAAAGTTTTAGATCTTTGAGTTCATCTCATACAAAATGGGAGCAAAACCAAAAGTGTTGCGTTTATATTTTTGTTGAGTATATGTGTATATATATGTATGTGTATATATGTATATATGTGTGTGTGTGTGTGGGGCTAGCACACATAGCGGGGGTGTGCATGCCAGCTTGGTTGTATAACCAAGCAGATTAAAATATCCCCCTTGATATGAATGCATCCTTTCTCTGCACATGCTGCACGTGGGTGCTACAAACCTGTTTGACTCTCCTTGATAAGATTTGAACAATTCTACAAACTTTAGTGTTTTCAGACCTGTTTATAGCAAAAACAAATGTGAGTATTCTGTTATTTACTGACTAATCATATACTGAACATTTTGATTGTAAGAATATAAATACACGATTCAATACAAAGTAACTTTCTTCCATGTGCTTTGTTATCCCCATACTCCCCTCTACCAATATTACACCCATGATATTTGACACCATGTGTGAATGAGTAGATATGCCATCCTACTTAAAAATAGTCCTTAAATCTGGTTTAATCATTATGGCAATATGCACCCTCAAATTGAGATTTTTCTGTACCTAATGGCCAATATTGTGTTATGTTTAATCAACTTCAAAATAAATACAGGGTAAACTCTTCATAATGCTGTCCCCAGGAACAAGGATTTAGACCTGCAGATAAGGTGCCAGCTCAGAGATGTAGATGGGTTCTCCCCATGCCAGGCATTGGTGGCTGAGAAGGGGTGGGGGATCAATCCACATGAATTTTGATAAAACTTATACACAATCACTATGATATAATACTTATCAGAATACAGCCTCTTCCTTCTTGGAATGAAGGTTTTCACTCTTAGCAGAGAGCTTTCAACCACACGCTGTAAATTAAACTTTAAAAATTTACTGGAAGGCTGTAAATTAAACTTTAAAAGTTTACTGGATAAAATATCAAGCTTTGTCTTTTCTTGCAATTTGTACATGTATTTCTAAACATTTGCACATTTTCTAAAAATAAAGGTGTCGAGTGTACATGATGTGTATCACTTGCCTAGCGTTGATCATAATGTATCAGGCAAACACATGTTTTCTGTATCACAATGGCACTCTGCAGATCATTTGAAAAAGTGATGTAGTTCTAACTGCTGATGGGGCAGCACCCTTTCAATCAGCCAGTAAGCGGGCATAGAGCCTGTGTTCTCCAATGGCGCATTGTATATAGGCTGCTCATTATGATGTAAATATCATAAATTAAATTTTATTTATCAACTCTTCACAACCTGCTGTCCTATTATAATAGTGCACTAGCTTTCGGGTTGATCTAATAGTTTTGGTATGTTGATGTTTCATGGCTCAAACTGTCTTTAGTGGTCAGACCTCTTTTTTTTACAATTGAAAAGACTGTTTGTTCTCTAAATATACCAATGAATGCATAACTTTAAGAAATACGCAAGGCAACATTTACACCATTTAAAGATGGAATGGCTCAAAGTGTGCAAAAAGAAACCACTACTTTTGCTGATAATGTGGCTGGCCTGAATATGGCAGAACCTGCAATCTTCCACAGTTAGACAGATGCTCCAGAGTTGGTAACCCCAGTCAGCTGTATATCCACTTTCCTGACAGAAGGACATGGAACATTGTCTACCAAGAGGCTCTTCAGAACTATTGGTCAGTAAAAGCTACATTTAAATATATATTCAACATCTCAAATCCAAAATTAACATTTGCTTAAAAGCCATTTTATTTTTGTAGCATTCTTATAAACTAGATTTGCAGTGTATCAACAATTATAAAGGTCATAACATTAATTCTGATTAATGATTATGAGCATACTTGATCTGCAATATAAAGTCTGAAGAATTTCATTATTGTTTCTTGCATGCAGCAAAATTCAGTTTTCTGTCTTGGTTTGGGGATTCCACCTATTTTGGGTTTTTAGTTCAAACATATAAATGTTATAAAATTTAACATATAAAATATATGGTGAAAAAAGAGGTATTTTGTTGCTGCAAATGAGCAGTTAGCATAACCAGTTAACCATAAAACCTAACTCAGACACTGTAACCTGACTCATTATATGTGCAGCATTCTCTGTATAACTTGTAAACTGTGGTCATTTCACAATGACACATGTGACTCATGTCTCTTTCTCTACAATTGTATTGTAGCATTATTAATTATTATTACGATTATTATTGTTGCTATTATTATTAATATATAAATAAAAATAAATTTAAAAATATTAAATTTGTAATACATTTGACTCTTTTACGACAACAAACGCTGAGCCATTAATTATTACACAGAAAACAAATGCACAAACATGCTGAAATGCCAGCAGCTTAATGCTAACTTTAACATTGAAAATGCCATAGACATGCTAATGCTTTAGCATCGGCGTTAGCATAAAATACATCTATCAACTGTTTCAGAAGACCATAACAGGTCAGTTTAACGTAAAAAAGGTAAGTATTCCTCACAGACATATGTTCTTTAGGGTTTTAGTGGGGAAAAATTAAGATAAAGCGAAATAAAACAAATGAAACCAACGAAGCAGCAGCTCAAAGCACTCCTTCATTGGTTCAAGATTCAAAGCAAAGCTCGGTTGATTATATGGAAGAAATGAAACATTTGCGGTAAAACAAAGTTAATGACTAAATTAGTTGACAACTATTTTAATAATCAATTTTAATCGATTAACTCGATTAGTTGTTTCAGCTCTAATATATACTCAACAAAAATATAAACGCAACACTTTTGGTTTTGCTCCCATTTTGTATGAGATGAACTCAAAGATCTAGAACTTTTTCCACATGCACAATATCACCATTTCCCTCAAATATTGTTCACAAACCAGTCTAAATCTGTGATAGTGAGCACTTCTCCTTTGCTGAGATAATCCATCCCACCTCACAGGTGTGCCATATTAAGATGCTGATTAGACACCATGATTAGTGCACAGGTGTGCCTTAGACTGCTCACAATAAAAGGCCACTCTGAAAGGTGCAGTTTTATCACACAGCACAATGCCACAGATGTCGCAAGATTTGAGGGAGCATACAATTGGCATGCTGACAGCAGGAATGTCAACCAGAGCTGTTGCTCGTGTATTGAATGTTCATTTCTCTACCATAAGCCGTCTCCAAAGGCATTTCAGAGAATTTGGCAGTACATCCAACCAGCCTCACAACCGCAGACCACGTGTAACCACACCAGCCCAGGACCTCCACATCCAGCATGTTCACCTCCAAGATCGTCTGAGACCAGCCACTCGGACAGCTGCTGGAACAATCGGTTTGCATAACCAAAGAATTTCTGCACAAACTGTCAGAAACCATCTCAGGGAAGCTCATCTGCATGCTCGTCGTCCTCATCGGGGTCTCAACCTGACTCCAGTTCGTCGTCGTAACCGACTTGAGTGGGCAAATGCTCACATTCGCTGGCATTTGGCACATTGGAGAGGTGTTCTCTTCAACTTTATGCGAAGGAGATGTGTTGCACTGCATGAGGCAAATGGCGGTCACACCAGATACTGACTGGTATACCCCCCCCCCCCCCCAATAAAACAAAACTGCACCTTTCAGAGTGGCCTTTTATTGTGGGCAGTCTAAGGCACACCTGTGCACTAATCATGGTGTCTAATCAGCATCTTGATATGGCACACCTGTGAGGTGGGATGGATTATCTCAGCAAAGGAGAAGTGCTCACTATCACAGATTTAGACTGGTTTGTGAACAATATTTGAGGGAAATGGTGATATTGTGTATGTGGAAAAAGTTTTAGATCTTTGAGTTCATCTCATACAAAATGGGAGCAAAACCAAAAGTGTTGCGTTTATATTTTTGTTGAGTGTATGTATGTATGTATGTGTATATACGAGGTCTGTCCAAAAAGTAACAGACCTTTTAATTTTTTTCAAAAACTGTGGATTTGTTCCTCGTGGATCGGGAGGTCTGGGCGGCTTTGCTTGAGCTGCTTCCCCCACGACCCGACTCCGGATAAAGCGGAAGGAAATGGATGGTTGGATGGATGGATTTGAATCACGTGTATTGCATCAGCCAAGCTTGAACCTTTGTGCGCATGCGTGAGTTTTTTCACGCCTGTAAGTTCCGTCATTCGCTTGTGAGCAGGCTTTGTGTGAGCAGTGGTCCACTCCTCTCGTTGGATTTTTATTGCGAATAAAATGTCTGAACGATTTGGAGCTTTGCTGCATCAAATTTTTCCAGAAACTGTGAGAGACAGTTAAGTGGAAACCATTCGGAAAATTCAGATGGCTTTCAGGGACGATTTTATGGGGATCACACAGATTAAGGAGTGTTACAGCTGGTTTAAAGACCGCCCACAGCGCCTGAGAGCGCAGCGCACTCCGAGCAGCGATCGACAGGCTGAAACCCCGCTGAAACAACCAGATCATTTCCAAAGTGAAGGCTTTGTTGATCCGGGACGTTGTCTGACTACCATAGAACTAGGAAGAAGACGTGGACATCAGCACTTTTTCGGCACATTCCACTGTTACTGGAGTTTTTGTCATGGAAAGAGGAGCGGAGGGATTCGCGCGTCGGGATGGAGCCGCATGGCCCAAAGCAATGCCGTGATGAAGCCTCACAGGACATGTTCTGGCTTGTCCAGCTCATCCACAATTTCTCGGATAGTCACACGACTGAAAAGCCACCGAAAGCTGTCTGAAAGCCATCTGAAAACTTTCCTGTGAGACCAACACGGAGGTGCTTTTGTCCGCGCCATTCGGGGCTCTGTGGCGCATTCCTCTGCTTCTCTTTCCATGACAAAAACTCCTGTAACAGTGGAATGTGCCGAAAAAGTGCTGACGTCCACGTCTTCTTCCTAGTTCTGTGGTAGTCAGATGACGTCCCGGATCAACAAAGCCTTCACTTTTGAAATGATCTGGATGTTTCAGCGGGGTTTCAGCCTGTCGATTGGCGCTCGGAGTGCGCCGCGCTCTCAGACGCTGTGGGCGGTCTTTAAACCGGCTGTAACACTCTTTAATCTGTGTGATCCCCATAAAATCGTCCCTGAAAGCCATCTGAATTTTCCGAATGGTTTCCACCTAACTGTCTCTCACAGTTTCTGGAAAAATTTGATGCAGCAAAGCTCCAAATCGTTCAGACATTTTACTCGCAATAAAAATCCGACAAGGGGGGTGGACCACTGCTCACACAAAGCCTGCTCACAGGCGAATGACGCAACCGACAGGCATGAAAAAACTCACGCATGCCCACGAAGGTTCAAGCTTGGCTGATGCAATCACACGTGATTCAAATCCATACAGTTTTTGAAAAAAATAAAAAGGTCTGTTACTTCTCGTGTATGTATATGTATGTGTGTGTATGTATATGTATATACAACCCCTGGCAAAAATTATGGAATCACCGGCCTCGGAGGATGTTCATTCAGTTGTTTAATTTTGTAGAAAAAAAGCAGATCACAGACATGACACAAAACTAAAGTCATTTCAAATGCCAACTTTCTGGCTTTAAGAAATACTATAAGAAATCAGGAAAAATAATTGTGGCAGTCAGTAACGGTTACTTTTTTAGACCAAGCAGAGGGAAAAAAATATGGAATCACTCAATTCTGAGGAAAAAATTTGTTTCAATTGACATCTCTCATGTTGGAGCCATGATTCATGTCAGTCCACTTGGTGCAACAGCTCTCCAAGGTGTGATCACTCCTTTTTAGATGCAGACTAACGAGCAGATCTGATATGATGCAGGTGTTAGTTTTGGGGATGAAAATTTACAGGGTGATTCCATAATTTATTCCTCAGAATTGAGTGAGTCCATATTTTTTTCCCCTCTGCTTGGTCTAAAAAAGTTACCGTTACTGACTGCCACAATTTTTTTTCTTGATTTCTTATAGTGTTTCTTAAAACCAGAAAGTTGCCATTTGAAATGACTTTAGTTTTGTGTCATGTCTGTGATCTGCTTTTTTCTACAAAATTACACAACTGAATGAACATCCTCCGAGGCCGAAGGACCCAGAATTTAGGTGAAGTTGAGACCGCGGCCTGCTCCAATTACTAATAACATGAATTAAAAGAGTAAAAAGCGTAAAACAAAACTGTACCAGTATGCTAGCCATATGAAAGGGAAAATAAGTGCGTCTTAAGTCTGGACTTGAAAGTCTCCACAGAATCTGATTGTTTTATTGACGCAGGGAGACCATTCCACAGAACAGGGGCACGATAAGAGAAAGCTCTGTGACCTGCAGATGTCTTATTCACCCTAGGGACACAAAGTAGTCCTGCACCCTGAGAACATAAAGCCCGGGCCGGTATGTAAGGTTTAATTAGGTCAGCTAGGTAGGGAGGTGCCAGTCCATGAATAATTTTATAGGTGAGTAGCAGAACCTTAAAATGTGATCTCACTCGGACAGGAAGCCAGTGAAGAGATGCCAAAATGGGTGTAATGTGGTCGAACTTTCTGCTTCGTGTCAAAAGTCTGGCTGCAGCATTTTGAACCAATTGGAGACCCCTAATGCTAGACTGCGGTAAACCAGAAAATAGAACATTGCAGTAGTCCAATCTAGAAGAGATGAACGCAGAGATCAGGGTCTCAGCATCAGCCATAGACAGGATGGGACGAATCTTCGCTATATTTTGCAGGTGGAAGAAAGCAGTCCTAGTAATATTTCTAATATGGAGGCCAAAGGACAACGAAGGATCAAAAATTACCCCAAGGTTCCTCACTTTGTCAGTGTGATGTATGACACACGAGCCTAGGCTGAGTATTAACTGGTAAAATTGATGCCGATGTCTCACTGGACCAAGAACCATCATTTCAGTCTTTTCAGAGTTTAAAAGTAGGAAGTTTCTAGACATCCAGTTTCTCACTGCTGCAAGGCAATCTTATAAGGATTTAATGTGAACGAGATTACCAGCAGTTATCGGCATATATTACTGAGTATCATCTGCATAGCAGTGAAAGGTAATCCCAAAACGCTGCAATATGTGCCCAAGGGGTGCTATATAAAGGGAGAAAAGTAGGGGGCCTAAGACAGACCCCTGAGGAACCCCAAATTTCATGTCACTAAGGTTAGAGGTAGTGTTACTGTACAAAACACAGTGAGAATGACTGGTCAAGTATGACGTCAGCCACGCAAGGGCACTCCCAGTAATCCCAAAATGATTTTCCAGCCTATCAAGTTGAATATGATGATCCACTGTATCAAATGCAGCAATGAAATCTAACAGCAATAGAACCGTAGTGGTGTCCGAGTCCATTGTAAGCAGAAGATCATTCACCACTTAGTGAGAGCCATCTCTGTGGAATGATATTTTCTAAAAGCAGACTGCAGTGGCTCAAAGAGATTATTCTCAGTAAGATAGTCTACGAGCTGCCGTGACACCACTTTTTCCAGAATTTTAGAGCAAAATGATAGATTTGATATCAGCTGATAGTTTTTCAATACACTTGGGTCAAGATTAGATTTCTTAAGTAATGGTTTAATCACTGCAGATTTGAAATGTTTAGGAACAGATCCAGAAGTTAAAGAAAGATTAATAATTTCCAGCACAATCGGCCCAAGAGTGGGCCACAGGTCCTTAAACAGTTTTGTTGGTATAGGATCAAATAAACAGGTTGTGCTTTTTGTTGACGTTCTGAGTTTCATCACCACACCTAGAGAGATACTCTCAAATTCTGTAAATCTAGGTAATACCTCAGTAATGGGGCACACCTCAATAGCAGGGTGTAGTGGCTGGGTTAAGGCATGCTGGGATATATTTAACCTAATGTCTTCTATTTTCTTCTCAAAATAATCTAGGAAATCTTGTGCTGTAAAAGGAGAGCAAGCTACAGGTGGTTGTCTATGAATAAGTGTTGCCACTGTGTCGAACAAGAACTTTGAGTTATGCTTGTATAATCTTCATATAATCTTTTATAATCTTCGTATCTCTCTGTCCTCACACACACCAACAACTACTGACATGTTTAAGATTGAATGAACATCACTTAACACAAATGCAACATTAAAATAGCATTGGCTATACAAATGAACAGAGGCAAATTCTACGCCTCTAAATGCAAATACAACATTACTATACAGTAATATAGGCAAATATTACAGTGTAATGTTAACATATTATGATATTATGCACAAAATGCTTTAACCTTCCGATGGCGAGGTGCAGCCTGGTCCAGTCATTCAGAGACTCTGCCTTGACCACGTTCGTTCCATTATCAGTAATGATGCACACTTGGCGTTCTTTAAAAGCCCATGACTCAAGCGCTTCCTTGAGTCCTTGTGCGGTCTTCTCGGCTGTATGTTCATCGGAGAAATACGACATCTGCAAACGGCTATCAAGATTCCAGTCGTCCCTCATATAGTGAATGGTCAGGCTGATGAAAGACTCCATGGTATGACTCGAACACAGGCACATTGTAGTGGCAAAGGATTTTAAGTCTCACAACTCTATTTCAACCTATTCGTGGAGCTTGGCATACAATTTTGGCATTTCTGTTTCTGTGAAGTATTTGTGGCTTGGCTCCGTGTATTCGCAAATACACACTCACGCACACTGGATATCCACTAGCTGGCAGTGTGGTTCCATTCATTGATAATGGCAAGCTGAAACTATATGCTCCCGGATGAGAGAAGACCGACATTTCAGAATAAATCATTTCACATTACCGTAATGGAGGCGTCTGATGGATGGGTATGTATGTGGTGATATTGTCTGCAGGGTCAATTATTTTTTAAAATTATGATGTGTTGTTGTATAAAATGATGACGGGTGTTTTACCACAGCCACCTAGCTAGCATCAGGCTCTGGTAAAACACTCGTCATCATGTCGGTCTTCTCTCATCCGAAAGCATATAGTTTCAGCCACATCAATGAATGGAACCACACTGCCATCTAGTGGATATCCAGTGTGCGTGAGTGTGTATTTGCGAATCAGTAGGCATTTGTTTGTGGATCTGTGTGGATTTCGCGAAAAGAATGTCTCAAAATTACGTCACAGAGGAAAGCGATGAATGCATGTAATTGGTGATCCACAAATGCTGAAACTCAATTCACAAATACAATTTTCAGTTTTACAAATGTAATTTTTTTTTACAAATTCAGTTTTATATTTGCAAATACAACATTATTTGCAAAGACCAATTTACAAGTTACAAATATGAAATTTACATTTGTGTATATCTGAACACATTTGCAAATCAATGATTATTTGTAGATCACCCTGCGTGCATTTACAAATATTGAGACAATTTTAACCCCATATAAAATATTGAAATATAAGTGAGGGAAAAAATGAAATAACATAAAATAAGCATGCTGATAAGAACAATAGAACAAGCAATGTAATAAAAATGTAATAATGTAATAAAAAGAAATATACACTGTAGAAAGGGAAATATGCTTGTTTAATGGCCTAGATGATATGTACATGATAGTGCATCAGTGTGCAACATTCACTGTTTAGTGCAACATTCAGCAGTAAATGGTTTCGTGCAATTTAGTGCAGTTGAGCCAATGGATTCAAGTTAACAGGTATTGTAGTGCAATAGAATAAAGTGTCCGTAATATAGTAAAGTGTCCAATAGAAGATAAAGTGACCAGTGATGGGGGGCTCTGTCCTTGGGGGGGTAATTCAGCTGTTTAACAGTCTGATGGCTGTAGGAAAGATGGAGTTCTTGAACCTGGTGGTTCTGCATCTCACAGTCCTATGATCAATAGCTCTGATCGTGGCTTTAAAGCCGTGTCCCTCTACCATTTGAAAAGGGACCATGTCCTTACACAAGTAAACAATTATTGCTCTGGTAATTTCAATCCGCCATGGAGTACCTTTTGAAAATGACTGTTGGATGGAGATCTGGCTAAGTTCCTGTTCTTTCTGTCCTGTGTTCGTCGGGGTTGGCGATCTCAGGGTTGACTGTGTTGCCTGGCAGTGCTGGTATTCAGTGATATGTTTTGTTTTTAGGTCATAGAACAGATTAAATGCGTTACCTCTCTTTAGCTATTTTTTTTAGCTTACCCAAACTGTTGCCCCAAACACTCCACAGAGAATAGTTTGCTGCTGTTCGTTGGACGGCTTAAATCCAAATCAAGCCCAAATTATGGATGTTGCGTCGGTGTTCTGTCGAGATGAGGTGCATTGTCGAAATGAGGTGCGTCGCGTAACTGCACGTGTGCACTGAAAAAATTACATGACAAAGTTCACTTATTTTGATGGGCAAGTAAATGTATAAATTGTTCATCCGAACGTAGTAATGTATAAAATCTACTCACTATAAAACGATAAGTATTTTTAACCTGGAGTTAGCTTATTTTGACAGGCAAAATATACATATACATACATTTATGCTCCTAACGTAAAATACAGAAAATGTTTTACTTACTAGGCTATAAATACACTGAATACAATTAATAAATTAAAAAAAACTTTTACGGAAAAAACAAAAACAAACAAAAAACAAAATGTGCATGCGCAGTTCCACGTCGAGCGAATTACATCAT
This sequence comes from Thalassophryne amazonica, assembly GCF_902500255.1. Lineage (NCBI taxonomy): Eukaryota > Metazoa > Chordata > Actinopteri > Batrachoidiformes > Batrachoididae > Thalassophryne > Thalassophryne amazonica. Next base: position 67,333,614 of record NC_047105.1, on the reverse strand, counting down.
CTCCCCATGTGTAGTTGCGCGAGGCACCTCATCTCGACGGGTGACGTCTTCCAAGTCCGGGATGCACCTCATCTCGACGTTCACCTCATCTCGACGGGACACCGGCCTTTTTCACCAGCTCCCCCATTTCACTTTCAGTCATGTTTACTCAAGATGCTGATGATGCATTGGAGCCGATTACAGCTCATGGCTCTAATTTTCATGCGTGGCAGGTAGATTGCATCAACATGCATTATCACAATAGTGCAATAGAATTAAAATCTCTATCGTATGTTAATTTTGTATTGTTTATATTGCACATAATTTCTGTCACCCATTACTATTTGGTGGATATGCCGAATTTCCACTTTGTTTTAGCAAACCCTCTCATGCCAAGTGGTAGAAAATGAAATGTCATGTATAGATGTTTAAGGGAGGGGCAGTGAGAGATGAGGCGAGGTGTGGAATTGCTTTAGAGGGGGGTTGCAATTTGGTAAAAGTCTGACTCACCTTGAGAGCCTCACAGTGCTCCAATTCATCAGTCAGAATTTTAGATCAGAGCACAGAACACCGCTGCACTCCCAGTCAAATTTATTAGCATTTTACTGCCGCTCGTCTGCTGGATGATGATGGCAGCAGCACAAGAAAGGGGGCTTCTGACAAGGAGCTGTGTTTTGCTGTTTTTTTTAGTTTTTTTTTAAGGTGGATATGAAATGAGAAATACATATGATGAGACTCCAAAGTCTGGTTCCATGGGTCTTCAAGTCAATGTTATGCAGGGTTGTGGACAGGATTCAGCAGACATTTCTATAGAGTGTGAAGTATTGCTAAAACAAGTGGGCAGTAATAGCAGACGGAACCCATTTAACGAAGTGTTGGCTGCATTTAAGCTGCTGTTTGGGTCATTTTTCACACTCAGTTTAGAAAAATACTGCACTAGGCCCCAGTTTTATAAAGGGAAATTCCATGTTATAGAAGCCCAGAGCCCCCCTGATTTTTTTTTTTAATTAAGGAGATTAGTGTTTGAAATTGTAAGAGCAAATGTTCACTTGTGCAGAAAAAAAGTAATTTCAGTTACAACAAGAGCAATCAGAGATTTCTGACATCCGCCAGTCTGGATCCGGATCACCTCCAAAATTTTATGGAGTTTTCCATGCCCTAATATCTATAGCCCTGCTCCCACCGAATGATGAAGGATGAATAATTAGCCACGTAGCATTTTTTGTACGAATCCAGTTATTCAACAATCGTGGGAGAATAGTGGCTCTTAGATGCAGAATATTCGGTAAGGAGGTTCATCTCTGAGCGTGGCGCTAATTTCAAAAAGTTCAAAATTTAGCAACAACAGCATGGGGCAGTTTGTGTACAGGGTACTACGAGAATTTTAGAGGCATGTTTTTGGTGAGGATGAGGCTGTTAAAAGCCCATTATCTGAGCACCTGGCAGCTATGAGGACAGGACAGGCTATTTTGGCTCAGCCCTCTTGCACACTACAATCTCCCCTGCTTTGTGCACCGGACGCTGAATATAAAATAATTATTATGTAGCGGATTAATCATTTTATGTCAGTTTGGATATTGAAAACGCCTCTAATTGCTTCTGGAATCACAGAGGATCATTTCATTTGCAGCCTCTTTCCTGTCTCGCGCTCATCTGCTGAGGTGGAGAACATATTTGGAACAACCTAAAAGGTAATTATTTGAAATGTTTTTATTGTAATAGCTTGGTAAAACAGTTGCATGTTCATTCCTTCTTTATAAGCAGCTGTAAAAGTATGTTTATGATAGATTTAACATCTTGTTATAATGGATCAGATGTGGTGTGCTTTGTGTGCTCTGACGCAGTGAGCTCACAAAAGCAATTTTGCAGACAATAACGGACGAACACAAAGTTCAAAAGTTGGATCACTGCTGTCAAAATGACTGTAAAACCACAGAAGAAATAAAGCCAGCGAGAAGAAGCGCAGAGGCGACTGTCCAGGAACACGTGATTAGGTTCTAGCTGGTCTATGCATGCAGTTTTTTTTTTGTTTTTTGTTTTTTTTGAGAGGGGGGGGAGTCATCCACACAGTTGTGGGTGTATATAATTAAGGCAGCCACCTAGGGCTGCAGCTGTCAATCATTTTAGTAATTGAGTATTCAATCGATTATTCTGGTGATTTATTGAGTAATCGGATAAAAAGTACTTTTGCGTTTTTAAACAACAACCGTCCAGGGCTCTTCCTAAGCAATGCACCATCACACAGATTGTCAAATTTAGTGTATCCCTTTCTTTTTTCCTGGGTAATTGTTTATTTTTTCACATCTTTACAAGTTTTGGATCTTTCCGGGTGTCAAGAGCTCAGCCAAAGTTGGGCCAAAGTCTTGACATTTTGCTGAAATGGCAATGGGATATGGCTTTCTATTTTTTGTTTTCCCCAACTTGTAAAATTTAACCATTTTAAGTTATTTATTTATTTATTTTTTAAAGGTTGGTGGACTGGTTGCAGTCACTTTTATTATTATTATTATTTTATTTAAGTTACAGTGTTTGTGAAGCGTTGTGTGTTGGCCAAAAAAGCGAAAATTAAAAAAACTAAACACTCAGTCCGAGTCTCTGCAAAACACAGAAGAAAGAGTGGACTTTTGCTGAGAGGATCTTTCAGAAACTGTTTGTCAGTGTGGCTGGGGATGGATCTTTGACTCACCCTGTGTGAGCGAAGTGCTGAGCCCCTCACACTGGATAGGGAGAGACAGTAGCCAGCCGCCGGGCGATTAACCACTCCCCACGTAGAGCGGAGAGCAGGTAGCAGAGGAAAGTGTTTTTTTAAAAACAGACAAACACACTCCTTCGCTTTAAATGCGCAGTAAGCTATTTCAGATGGTCTTTTTCCTAAAAGGCTTTATTTTACTCTGTGTGCTGCATTGGAAAGCGGTAGCTTTTGTGCTAAATTGATTAGTGATTACACGGCTTAAGTGCATGTTCTAGTTGTCTTCTATTTTTTCTGGGGATGTTACAGTGCCACACACAGGCCTGCATATGTACTACAACATTAAATTAAGCTTCGAGGCACAGAATTTGCCTCAAACATTTTTTGTAATTGAATTATTCAAGTTACTCAACTAATCATTTCAGCCCTACAAGCCACCTCATTGTGGTGTCTTTTTTTTTTTTGGTCACAGATAGGGCTGAAACGATTAGTCGAGTAACTTGAATAAAAAAACCCCCAGAAGACTAGAGTATGCGCATAAGCCGTATAAGAGCTAATCAATGTTGCATCAATCGTCAGATAATCGATAGAATATTCTATTACTAAAATAATTGCTGCAGCCCTAGTCACAGAGAGCTGGGTGAGCGTGCAGAACTCATGCATTTAATGACTCTGGAACACAGATGAACTGCAGCCTGGCACATGGATGTGCACGCCGGCGGGACTGTGCAGGAGTGGCTTTTTTTTGGACTGCGTTTAGAAAATGTGACAACATCTTGTATGGATGCTGTGAATTGAAAACCCACATTTTAAATTGACCAAGTGTGGGAGGACTGGAGGTTTGGACCAAACCCATGCCTAAACGTGCACCAGTGCCGCGTTAGCATGGCGCTACATGGATCATATGCGGCAACATGAGCCATTCGAGGCTAGATGGGGCTCAAATGACAGGTCAGTCGTAGCTGATTAGACGCTGATACCTGGCACATGTGAGGTACTTAGAGGCACATAGAGCGCATATGTGATAAGATTTATATGTGAATCATTATTCGAATAATCACTGACAAATCCATACGTGGCTCATTATTCATGGCTTTATTATTCGATGGGACCAAGGCTTATCTGTGGTGCAAATTTGAATGAATGAATGAATGATTGAATTTATTCGGCACACACAGGTCCAGAATAACAAAAACTTACAACAAAAGAGATAAATAGTCCAACAGTGCACCCATGTGCCCGAAAGGGTGTAGGCAGAAGCAAAAGCTTGTAAATGCCTACCCCTTTAACCAAAATCAACAAGTATACATATGTATATAAAATTATACATATACCCATCATAACTACTACAAAGTATACATTGATCCATGAATTTGAATAAAAAATACACAAACATGCCAGCAGTAGTGCACAACACAACAGAATCCATAAACCTAGTTTAACATGCCATAGCAAGTAATCATTTAATTTTTATAGAGCCTTTTAAAACCAGTCAAACGACAGTGATTTTATATTATTTGGGCAATTATACCTTTAACGGAAATACAATGACTTTTTATAGTAGTTTAAATCTTTGGTTTCTGAAATAATAATGTTCCTCGTAAATTGTAACTGGGGTCCCTCATTTCAAACAGGTCCTGGACATGTTGTGGCAGAATCTTTCCAAAATTTCAAAATATGCAAATGGACAAACAAAGTATTTGGTGAGAATCCATGAAGTATTTTTGACGTATTCTTTCAAACCCTATATAAAGTGAAACTTGATCCAGAATCTGGATTTGGTTCCGGATCACCTCCAAAATTTGAGTTTTTCATGGCCTAATATGTATCTGTGTTGAAAATTTAGTTAAAATCCAGGCAGTAGTTTCAACGTAATCCTTCAAGCCTATATACAGTAGTGTTCAGAATAATAGTAGTGCTATGTGACTGAAAAGATTAATCCAGGTTTTTAGTATATTTCTTATTATTACATGGGAAAAGGTACTAGTAGATTCAGTAGATTCTCACAAATCCAACAAGACCAAGCATTCATGATATGCACACTCTTAAGGCTATGAAATTGGGCTATTAGTAAAAAAAAGTAGAAAAGGGGTTGTTCACAATAGTAGTAGTTTGACTAAAAAGTTGATTGGAGAGGGGAAAACTTAAACGCAGGTGCAAAAAAGTATAGGCTGTTCATCTACAATGATCTCCAATGCTTTAAAATGGACAAAAAAACAGAGACGCGTGGAAGAAAACGGAAAACAACCATCAAAATAGATAGAATAACCAGAATGGCAAAGGCTCACCCATTGATCAGCTCCAGGATGATCAAAGACAGTCTGGAGTTACCTGTAAGTGCTGTGACAGTTAGAAGATGCCTGTGTGAAGCTAATTTATTTGCAAGAATCCCCCGCAAAGTCCCTCTGTTAAATAAAAGACGTGCAGAAGAGGTTACAATTTGCCAAAGAACACATCAACTGGCCTAAAGAGAAATGGAGGAATATTTTGTGGACTGATGAGAGTAAAATTGTTCTTTTTGGGTCCAAGGGCCGCAGACAGTTTGTGAGATGACCCCCAAATTCTGAATTCAAGCCACAGTTCACAGTGAAGACTGAAGCATCATAATATGGGCATGGTTCTCCTACTATGGTGTTGGGCCTATATATTGCATACCAGGTATCATCCCACCCGGAAACCGAACATTCTTTGAATGTTCATTGAACGTTTGCATGAGAACATTTGCAAACATGGCATGAACACTGCACGAACATCATATGAACAAAGAATGAGGACAGGTAATGTTTGCATGCGAACATTCAATGAACATTATGCAAACATTCACAAATGTTCACAAACACCATATGAAAAGTTGCAGCAGAACATTAAATGAACATTTGTAGAATGTTCGAATGTGAACATTACCTGTCCTCATTCTTTGTTCATATGATGTTCGTGCAATGTTCTTGCTAAATTACCTACAATTTTTGTAATTGTTCCTGTTGAGAACAAAAAAATTAAGTAAAACAAACTTCATAAATGTTTTAAAATTCAATAGGTTTTATTCCAATAGTGACTTGCAATGTGGAATTCACATATAAAATCAACACTGCAGAAACTTTTGAAATCACTTAACTGATAATAGATTAAATGATGGAATTCATCTTTACAGAATTAAACATCATTGCTCAAAAAGCACAAAATGAAAAATTTTCAACTTTACAAAAGATTTCTTTTGTAAAGTTTTGTAAAGTTCTTTTGTAAAGCTACTCCAAAAAATGTTCAGACACAAGAATAAATCTTCTAGAAATAATTATGAAACCTAAAAAAAAAAAAAAAAAAAATCTATTGATCTACATACAACTGATAATACACATTTTAGGAGCAAAAATAAATTCAACTTAAACATAAATCACCGCTTGAAACAAAAACTACAACAATCTTTTAGACATCTACATACAATTAATAAAAATCATATTTAAGAGCAAAACTGCAGACAGTTTTAACACAAACATTACTATCAATAAATTCCCTGAGAAAATTCCTATGAAAAAATATTCTAAGTTTTTAATCACATAGATTTGAAGACTCAGTATGACAGTCAGATACAACAATGCAATTGAATACACCATTTTTAAGAGTGAAACTGAACAGTTTAACACAAACATATTACAATCAAATTTCCTGAGGAAATTCACATGATGAAAAAATATACAAAAATACAAAATTATTCATTTAAATTATGTTTGATCCCCAGAGAAAAGGTTTCTCTGGAAAATTAAATTTTATCAAAAATATTCCACGTACAATGCAATGTAAATGCTGCTGCTAATCTGCCCGTAAGCTTTGATATTGTAGAATATAAACACCCTCATATCATATAAAATACCCTCAGCCGTATGAGCAGACTTCTTAATAATTACTTAATTGGTATCCCAGTGTTAAGTGTAATGTAATAATAATAATAATAATAATATATATACATACATACATACATACATACATACATACAACCCCTGGCAAAAATTATGGAATCACCGGCCTCAGAGGATGTTCATTCAGTTGTTTAATTTTGTAGAAAAAAAGCAGATCACAGACATGACACAAAACTAAAGTCATTTCAAATGGCAACTTTCTGGCTTTAAGAAACACTATAAGAAATCAAGAAAAAAAAAGATTGTGGCAGTCAGATCAGATCTGCTCATTGACATTGACCCTATGCCATGACATTGACCCTATGTGTCTTTTTGCAAGGAATATTTTTGCAGTTTTTGCTCTATGGCAAGATGCATTATCATCTTGAAAAATGATTTCATCATCCCCAAACATCCTTTCAATTGTCCAAAATATCAACATAAACTTGTGCATTTATTGATGATGTAATGACAGCCATCTCCCCAGTGCCTTTACCTGACATGCAGCCCCATATCATCAATGACTGTGGAAATTTACATATTCTCTTCAGGCAGTCATCTTTATAAATCTCATTGGAAAGGCACCAAACAAAAGTTCCAGCATCATCACCTTGCCCAATGCAGATTCGAGGTTCATCACTGAATATGACTTTCATCCAGTCATCCACAGTCCACAATTGCTTTTCCTTAGCCCATTGTAACCTTGTTTTTTTCTGTTTAGGTGTCAATGATGCCTTTCGTTTAGCTTTTCTGTATGTAAATCCCATTTCCTTTAGGCGGTTTCTTACAGTTCGGTCACAGACGTTGACTCCAGTTTCCTCCCATTCGTTCCTCATTTGTTTTGTTGTACATTTTTCGATTTTTGAGACATATTGCTTTAAGTTTTCTGTCTTGACGCTTTGATGTCTTCCTTGGTCTACCAGTATGTTTGCCTTTAACAACCTTCCCATGTTGTTTGTATTTGGTCCAGAGTTTAGACACAGCTGACTGTGAACAACCAACATCTTTTGCAACATTGCGTGATGATTTACTCTCTTTTAAGAGTTTGATAATCCTCTCCTTTGTTTCAATTGACATCTCTCGTGTTGGAGCCATGATTCATGTCAGTCCACTTGGTGCAACAGCTCTCCAAGGTGTGTTCACTCCTTTTTAGATGCAGACTAACAAGCAGATCTGATATGATGCAGGTGTTAGTTTTGGGGATGAAAATTTACAGGGTGATTCCATAATTTTTTCCTCAGAATTGAGTGATTCCATATTTTTTTCCTCTGCTTGGTCTAAAAAAGTAACCATTACTGACTGCCACAATCTTTTTTTCTTTATTTCTTATAGTGTTTCTTAAAGCCAGAAAGTTGCCATTTGGAATGACTTTAGTTTTGTGTCATGTCTGTGATCTGCTTTTTTTCTACAAAATTAAACAACTGAATGAACATCCTCCGAGGCCGGTGATTCCATAATTTTTGCCAGGGGTTGTATATATACACACACACAGGTGGGGCCAAAAGTTTACATACCCTGGCAAAAGTTTTTTTGGCCATTTTTCAGAGAATATGAACGATAATACAAAAACTTTTTCGCTCATGGTTCGTGGTTGGGTGAGGCCATTTACTGGCAAACAACAGTGTTTACTCTTTTCAAATCATGACAACACAAACTACCCAAATGAACCTGATCAAAAGTTTACATACCCCTGTTCTTAATACCGTGTACTGCATGTCTTTTGTGGTAGTTGTGGACGAGGCTCTCCGAGGGTAAAGCTGCCACTGAATGTTTTGGACTTTATTTACATCAGTTATGAAGAAATACAAACAATGTGGCACTCTATGGTAAATCTGCATGGACAGTTCTGAAAAACTGAGTGACTGTGCAAGAAGAGTGAGGAAAGCCACCAAGTCACCCACACAACCCAGAAGAAGTTATAGGCTTACGAAGTCCCTTCGGCTGCTCCCTTGTTTGCATTCGGGGTCGCCACAGCAAATATGAGGTGGCTCTGCATGTTGAATTGGCACAGGTTTTACACCGGATGCCCTTCCTGATGCAACTCTACAGTACGTGGAGAAATGTGGCAGGGGTGGGATTTGAACCCGGAACCTTCTGCACTGAAACCAAGCGCATTAACTACTTGGCCACCACCCCTGTCTCTAACTGAGTGATGAAAGTGGGCCATGAAAACAAACAAACAAAAAAAAATAAATAAAAAACTTGAAAGATCTTGGCAAGGCCGTGCCGGGGTCTGGTGGTTGTCCCCCAGAAAAATGTGAAATCACAAATGCATTCTGGTTAGGGCTGTAGCTATCGATTATTTTAGTAGTCAAGTATTCTATCGATTATTCTGGGAATTAATCGATTAAAAAGTACTTTTGCGTTTTAAACAACATCAATAGTCCAGGGCTGTCCATAAGCAATGACACAATGTCACTGCGCCAAAGTGTTGGCAATTTGCTGAAATGGCAATGGGATGTGCCTTCTATTTTGTCTTCTCCAATTTGTAAAAATTAACCATTTAAGGTTTTTTTTTTTTTTTTTTTTTAAATAAAGGTTGATGGACTGGGTCCCTGCGTGATTTTTTCTATCCCTCTTTCTCGTCAGCAGATGCATTTCAGCTGGAGGCTGAACATGCAACATCGCAGTCAGGTTTTTATTATTATTATTTTATTTAAGTTACCGTGTTTGTGAAGTGGTGTGTGTTGCCCAAAAACGCAAAAATTAAAAAGTCACACACTCAGTGTGAGTCTGAGGTAAACACAGAAGAAAGAGTGGACTTGCCCGGTCTGAGAGCTCCTCACAATGGACAGAGAGACAGCAGCCAGCTGCCAGGTCAATAGTCCCTCCACGTAGAGCAGACGGTGTGTTTTTTAAAAATAGACAAACACACTGCTTTGCTTTAAATGCACAGTAAGTCTATTTCAGATGATCAGCGTGAACCATCTTTCTCTTAAAAGGCTTTATTTTACTCTCACGTTGGAAAGCGGTAGCTATCGTTGCTAATTTGATTAGCTGTTATGCTCGCCATTTTATTTTTTTTCTGCGGACGTTGCAGCGCCACACACAGGCCTAGCATATGTACTACAACGTTAAACAAAGCTTCGAGGCACAGAATTTGCCTCAATCATTTTTTGTAATCGAATTATTTGAGTTACTCTACTCATCGTTTCAGCACTAATTCTGATGCTTTCTCAGGTCTATTTACCGACCAAAAGAATCTCCAAAAATAAATAAATAAAATAATTTTTGTTTGGATAGATCACTTTTTCCACCCCAGATAAGGTGGTAAACCTCAGTAGTACAGCATAGAAGTCCTTCTGTTTCAAGTGTATGGTACCATAGACAGTATGCACACACTATTCAAATGAAACATTATGCAAGGGACATAGAAACTGAGTTTTTATAAAAGGAATTCTGTAACTTTATATCAGCAATAAATAAACATGTTTATTAAGTAACAGGGACTGTAAATTATTTATTTAAATAAGGAAAGTTAGTATATACACAACTTCATTACTGGCAGATTTTACTGTATTTTCAAATTATATCCCAAATAGAACAGAATATTTCTTGTCAGAAATTTTGAATATTTGCTTGCTGAATGTGAATTTTTAGAATCTACTGGCACAAGACACTGAACAATCTTATTTAACCATTATAATACAAATCTCAGGATAAGGATCAGGCTGATGTGAATCAACTGCAGGCACACACTCAACCCACTGATCAGATGGAGGATTCAGTGATTTAACAACTCTTAAGGCAGCCAGCGTGGCTGCTGTTGGGGAGACAAATCCGAAAATATTATCATAAACTTAACTTCATAAAGTCTCTTTCTGGGCACTGACATTACTTAAACTTTAATTGCATCAACACCTAAGAAAAGACAGAGTATATATTTTAGTCATGGTCATAAAAAGTTATGTATATTTTAAATTTATTTAACCAAATTAGTCCCTTTGAGATCGAGACCTCTTTTATAAGTGACCTGGACAATTATAAAGTTTCAAATTCACCCAACCTGCATGTCCTTGGAAGTGAGATGCCCACACACCTTATTGACACCTTTAGGCTTCTGGCTTAATATCAGAATAAATTAAAACATGGACAAAATATGAATTAGGCCGGTGCCTCTCTGTGGCTAACGTTAGCTCCGTGCTAGTCAAAAATGTGTTGGTTTGGTTCCCATTAGTCCATGTCTGGCATAATCAAGCTTCAAGCAAGTTCTGTCTTTTCGGGCTAAAATGGGATTGTGCTCACATCAGGTTCCATTACCTTAAAGTCTTTTGATAGTCACAGCGTCATGATGACTGTAGGAAGGCCACGGCATTTGAAGCTAGCTGCTAACTCGTGGTAGCTTTGTGTTGGTTTTCTGTGATTCAGTCGATGATCTTCCAGCATTAGTCTCCTCTTCTGCGCTCAGTGGTCTCTTAATCATAGTATAGAGACTGAACAGGCAAATTAACGTCTTGAACATAAACTTTTATTTGCCAAAAGAGAACGGAGAGCATGCAGCGCTGTTAGTTAGCTGTTAGCAGTTCTTCTTCTTCTCTTCTTTGTTAAACAGCGGGTTTTAACCCAACTCGGTGCACTACTGCCACCAACTGTTTGGTGGAGAACACTGCAAGCTTTTTTTTGTTTTGTTTTGTTTTTTTGTCTATGAGCTGTTTTATTTAAATGTCAATGTTTCCTGCTCATGCATGTTGAAAACATCATTTTGTAAATCAATTTTTAATAACTTTAATGTATTTTCCTTATTTCCAAAAATGCTAAAGATATGCTTTTAGAAAATTTGGCAAAATGTATGTAACTCAGTTCTGTGGGACTTCTGGATAATAAGCTGCCATTGCAATCTGTTTCCATAAAAAAACATATTTTTGGTAGCTGACAATCACAGTCTGTAGTTACGTAAATTATTTTGCAAAAATTAATATTCCAACTAAAAGAGTGCATGTTTATGCAAGTTGCCCCAAGACATGTTTCTGAGTTAGCTCTGTCAGTTTATCACAGTAATCTTGAAATTCTATATTCAGTAGGCCTGAATAAATCATAAATTGACAAATTATTGGTTACCATGGTAGCTAGAGTGTTTAAATAATTTCCTATTGTTCATTCTACCTATGATTGCACACATAATTTAAATGTAGTCCATCATTAACTTTCTGTAGGCAGTAAATGATATTTAATGTTTTCCTGTAATATGAAATTTTACAAAATTTTAGAATATATATACTTTTATTTAGAGGCAAGCTTTACACATACTACATGAACATTATGTGAATGTTCGCAAACACACTGAACATTAAGCATACATTCTACAAACATTTGATTGATTTTTGAAAATGTTTGCTTACGTTTGTCTAATGTTTGCTTCCATGCAGACATTAGACAAACATCACAAACATTATATGAATGTTCGCAAACTTGCTGAACAGTAAACAAACATTCTATGAACGTTTTTTTGACGTTTGCAAATGTTCGCTTCCGGGTGGGATGGATCAGTTTGGATATGTCATAATACTTGAAGAGGTCATGTTGCCTTATGCTGAAGAGGACATGCCCTTGAAATGGGTGTTTCAACAAGACAATGACCCCAAGCACACTAGTAAACAAGCAAAATCTTGGTTCCAAACCAACAAAATTAATGCCTCGCAGATGTGAAGAAATCATGAAAAACTGTGGTTATACAACTAAATACTAGTTTAGTGATTCACAGGATTGCTAAAAAAGCAGTTTGAACATAATAGTTTTGAGTTTGTAGCATCAACAGCAGATGCAACTATTATTGTGAACACCCCCTTTTCTACTTTTTTTTTTTTTTACTAATAGCCCAGTTTCATAGCCTTAAGAGTGTGCATATCATGAATGCTTGGTATTGTTGGATTTGTGAGAATCTACTGTATCTACTGGTACCTCATTTCCCATGTAACAATAACAAATATACTCAAAACCTGGATTAATCTTTTTAGTCACATAGCACTACTATTATTCTGAACACTACTGTAAAGTAAAACTTCATCCAGAATCCAGATCACCTCCAAAGTTTAATGGATCCTTCCATGGCCTAATATCTATCTGTGGTGAAAATTTTGTTAAATTCCCTTCCAAACCACCACTGTGGTGGTATGTTTACATATGTATGTAAACATACCACTGTCCCAGCTTTTTTGAAATGTGTTGCAGGCATCCATTCCAAAATGAGCAAATATTTGCACAAAAACAATAAAGTTTATCAGTTTGTCTTTGTGGTGTATTTAATTGAATATAGGTTGAAGAGGATTTGCAAATCATTGTATTCTGTTTTTATTTACATTTTACACAACGTCCCAACTTCATTGGAATTGGGGTTGTATGAAAAACAGAAACATATAAATCAATCTATATTATAATAGCCAACTGTGTGTGTGTGTGTATATAAGGGCTGCCACGATTGGTTGACTCGTCACGATTACGTCGACTATCAAAATCGCTGGCAACTAATTTAATAGACAAAATTGTTTATTTTTTTAAGCTTTGTTTTTCTCTCAAAGCTGCCGCTGTACCTTCCGCTGCCTTTCTGTCCTTGGTGCACATGTGCAGTAGTGGTTATCGGGGTCAGCCGTGATGTCGCCGGAAAAGTTATGCCCAAACAATATCATGGCTAACCAACAACAAAGCTCAAACGTTTGGGAGCATTTTAACTAAATTCAAGAGAAAAACGTGCAATGCAAAATCTGCAAGGCAGACTTCTTTAGATGACTTCTTCTAGTTCATTCATCAGAAATGTCATCCCTTCTTTCAAGCATCTCACTGAAGGCATCAGTCACTCTGCCATAGGTATTCCAGACCTGACATGCTGTTTTCTTGTTAATTCCCCTGAAGAAAACAGTGTTGAACCCACTGAAGTTATGAATGGCCACAAGCCACCTGGATTTATCTGGGCCAAGACTACCAGCAATTTCATGCACAGGAAGGAAGCCCTGGTTCTTACCAGTGCCAAACCAGACCCACAGGGTAACATTTAGCTGTTGCACAACAGAGACTGCAAGGACAACAGCATCTGTGTCTGTGGTGCGGACTAACACAGTTGACATCTGTTCATCATGAACTTCATTAGCCATATGTGCGAAAATCTTACTGTCTGCCCCTTCATGATTACAAGGGGACAAAATGTGTATGTCATAGGCATGGAGGCAGGCAACTGACTCGTCCTTGGTAGTGATAACTTGCTTTGGTGAAGCAGTGGTCATTACGTGTTCAGCAAGGTAACTGAAGAGTTCTGATTTGTTATCATCATCTCTCAGGAAAGACTGCCACTCACATGGAATGTGGTTTTCAACTCTTCTGCACACACCATGACCACAGGACATCCTGGTGCCTAATTTCAGAGAATTTTGAATGTGCTCATCCCATACAATGCCTACTCTCTGGGAGTGGTTCAGGTGTGACTAAATATAGGGCAAGAACACACTAAGCGAAGCAGTAGTCCGAGAAAGTACGACGTGCAGATGTGAGAGTGAGCATGTGAACTACAGCCGCTCTGTCCAGAATGATTACATCAGTCTTTGGGACAGTGTCATGACTTCTACTGTGCTCCTCAAGACAGGCAAGGAGTCCAGACTTCTAGCCAGTGTAGTGTGTACTATCACTGGACAGGGATGGTGGGTAAGGCAAGTTCTCATAGCTGAAGAAATTGTCCAGATCGCCAACTCTGATTTGGCAAAAGATAAAGAGCCACAAAAACAGTGACCAGTCTAGGGCTGAAACGATTAGTCAAGTAATTTGAATAATTCGATTACAAAAGATGTTTGAGGCAAATTCTGTGCCTCGAAGCTTCGTTTAACGTTGTAGTACATATGCTAGGTCTGTGTGTGGCGCGGTAACGTCCCCAGAAAAACAAACAGAAGAAGACTAGAGCATGAATGAGCCGTGTAAGTGCTAATCAAATTAGCACAATAGCTACACTGTAAAAAAAAAAGAGTCAAATTTACGGTAGAATACCGGCAGCTGTGGTTGCCAGGAATTTACCGCAAAAAATATGGGGAATCCGTACAAGACAAAACGGTATGTCGGTAAGGTAACCGTAAATTTTACGGTAGAGAATATATTTTTCCACTGGAAATCATTGTATAAAAAACAAATATTGTAACACCATTATACTGTAATTTTCTGTAAAAAAATAATGATTTCCATACATTTTTACAGTTAGCAGCTGTAAAAACTACAGTTATAGTACAGTCCTTTTGACGGTAATTTGTTGTTAATTTAACAGGAATACAATAAACCCTGTTATGGTAAATAACTGTAAAAATGACAGAAATATGGTAAACCTTATTAAAGTCTACGTCAATGAAAAATACGGCAAAATTGTAAAATAAATTACATTTTATTTTGACCAGTTAAATTTCACGGTAAATTCCTGGCAACCACAGCTGCCGGTATTTTACCATTACAAATGCAGTGCAATACATGAGAAACACAAGTGGTATACCGTAGATTTTACATTACAGATTATCACTAAGAATTAGCAAAAAATGTTTCATAATATCAGTATTACAGACTGAACAGATCATATTAATTGTCTGTATACCCACAAAGTAGCGCAGATCTTGAGAATACAGAATGTCCATATAAATGACTAGTTGTCCAAGGTGGAATGAATAAACTGAAACAAATGTCACTTGCCCCTGACTGATCAAGAGTAATGAGTCGCTGAGTCCGGCCTTGGTTCAGGAAAGCACTCACATGGAGTGGAGTTTCAAATGCACATGATGATGTACATACAAGCTCTGCTGGAGGACTCGACAGTTGTCCATCAGGTGTTCACTTTGAACTGGTAGGATCCTCTCTGCAGCAAAAAATGGACACATTTTTAAAAGTTTGATCAGTGCAGTGCCCAGAGACTAACAAAAACTTAAGTCAAAATATGCTGCCATGATACATGATTCTTTAACCCTCAGGGGATATCAGGGACATTTTTGTCCTTTCAGGCAAAATTTTGCTCAAAATTTAGCCCTAACTTTCATTGTGTTACTCCATATGGAATGTTTTTTTGTAGAAAGGTTTTCTTAAAGAATATGCCTCAAATTCAAATTTGAACTTTTTTTCAGAGGTCAATGGTTAACTGAGGCCAAATTTACAACCCTTTGCAGACATGATGTCCTTGCCCAAAACTGCTATAAAAACAGAATCAATTATTTTTTATTCTTTTTATTGCTCAAATCATTCAATCAACTTCAGTCCCAATTAAAACTACTAAATATTCAATTATTTATCGTAACTCTTTAAATGCCAATTTTATTAAATGATAAATATAATCATGCATTCAATGATTTTTGGGTTACACTTTTGAGAGGAAATACTAAAATTTGTCTCTTTCACTGTAAACCATGAGATGGGACATTTTTCCCATCGTCTATCTATGGATAAACCCTAGTGATTTCTTAATGGTAAAAACAAATATGAATGTAGTATAGCAGTGCCATTTTCCACTTTGCCTGAAATCAGTTTTAAATCAGCACTGGATGTATCAATATAAACATTTATTGCCCATGTTGCAACTGCTTTGTAAATCACAATCATCACTCAGAATCACAATGAACATTAGAAGATAAGGGATAGAGAGCTCAACACTGAAGTTAACAAGCAGTTTTAAGCATTTTTAGGCGAGGACATTTACGAGGTCTGTTAGAAAAGTATCGGACCTTTTTATTTTTTTCAAAAACCATATGGATTTGAATCACATGTGATTGCATCAGCCAAGCTTGAACCTTCGTGCGCATGCGTGAGTTTTTTCACGCCTGTCGGTTGCGTCATTCGCCTGTGGGCAGGCTTTGAGTGAGCACTGGTCCACCCCTCTCGTCGTTTTTTCATTGTGAGAAGAATGTCTGAAGGACTGCCGTTTTGTTGCATTAAAATTTTTTCAGAAACTCTGCCAGACAACCAGCTGGAGACCATTTCGAAGATTGGCTGATGCAATCACACGTGATTCAAATCCATATGGTTTTTGAAAAAAAATAAAAAGGTCCGATACTTTTCTAACAGACCTCGTATATCCTCTGATGACCTCAAAGGGTCGTACAATATGAATCTGACTCTGCGACAAAAATAAAAACAATGCATGATTTTTTTTAACCAGTTGTAAGTATATTTAAGTGTGATGTAAAAAAACTTCCCTCTATCATTTCTTATATTTAACCCATTTTTGTAGTTTCTTTCATGATGAAAACAGTGTCACCATGACGATTCTGTCTTTTTGCTTGCTCTTGCTTGCCTCTACTGGTGGTTGGCTCTCACTGCAGTATTGTATCACTTCCTGTTCCGGAGCACAGTGGTGTTTTGCTGTAGCTGTTAGCTGTTTAATCTGCGCAGTTAGATTGATCTAGTTATCTAGATAACGATTTGTTTCCCAGTGTAATCTTCACGTGCCTTAACTAAAGCACTCCTTCTGCTGAATCACCTCTAAATTATTTACACATTATTCACTTTGCGTGTTTTTAGGAATCCGCTAGCTTAGCGCAGCTACTAGCTCTTAGCCGATTTAGCGTGGCGGCTTCTCCTGTCTCTCCCGCACTTTTCTGCTCTGGGTGTGAAATGTTTAGTTATTCCTCGGCCTCCTTTAGCAGTAACGGTACTTGTAATAAGTGTAGCTTATTCATAGCTTTGGAGGCCAGGCTGGGCGAATTGGAGACTCGGCTCCGCAACGTGGAAAATTCTACAGCTAGCCAGGCCCCTGTAGTCGGTGCGGACCAACGTAGCTTAGCCGCCGTTAGTTCCCCTCTGGCAGATCCCGAGCAGCCGGGAAAGCAGGCCGACTGGGTGACTGTGAGGAGGAAGCGTAACCCTAAACAGAAGCCCCGTGTACACCGCCAACCCGTTCACATTTCTAACCGTTTTTCCCCACTCGACGACACACCCGCAGAGGATCAAACTCTGGTTATTGGCGACTCTGTTTTGAGAAATGTGAAGTTAGCGACACCAGCAACCATAGTCAATTGTCTTCCGGGGGCCAGAGCAGGCGACATTGAAGGAAATTTGAAACTGCTGGCTAAGGCTAAGCGTAAATTTGGTAAGATTGTAATTCACGTCAGCAGTAATGACACCCGGTTATGCCAATCGGAGGTCACTAAAATTAACATTGAATCGGTGTGTAACTTTGCAAAAACAATGTCGGACTCTGTAGTTTTCTCTGGGCCCCTCCCCAATCGGACCGGGAGTGACATGTTTAGCCGCATGTTCTCCTTGAATTGCTGGCTGTCTGAGTGGTGTCCAAAAAATGAGGTGGGCTTCATAGATAATTGGCAAAGCTTCTGGGGAAAACCTGGTCTTGTTAGGAGAGACGGCATCCATCCCACTTTGGATGGAGCAGCTCTCATTTCTAGAAATCT
This sequence comes from Thalassophryne amazonica, assembly GCF_902500255.1. NCBI lineage: Eukaryota > Metazoa > Chordata > Actinopteri > Batrachoidiformes > Batrachoididae > Thalassophryne > Thalassophryne amazonica. The sequence continues at coordinate 67,315,702 of NC_047105.1, read as the reverse complement.
GGCCAATTTTCTTAAATCCTCCAAACCGTGACTATCCAGGGTTGGGACCAGGAAGCAGAGTTGTAGTCTTACACACCTCTCTGCAGCTTCTCTCCCCCTGCCATCCCCTCATTACCCCATCCCCGTAGAGACGGTGTCTGCTCCCAGACCACCAATAACCAGCAAAAATCAATTTAAGCATAAAAATTCAAAAAGAAAAAATAATATGGCACCTTCAACTGCACCACAGACTAAAACAGTTAAATGTGGTCTATTAAACATTAGGTCTCTCTCTTCTAAGTCCCTGTTGGTAAATGATATAATAATTGATCAACATATTGATTTATTCTGCCTTACAGAAACCTGGTTACAGCAGGATGAATATGTTAGTTTAAATGAGTCAACACCCCCGAGTCACACTAACTGTCAGAATGCTCGTAGCACGGGCCGAGGCGGAGGATTAGCAGCAATCTTCCATTCCAGCTTATTAATTAATCAAAAACCCAGACAGAGCTTTAATTCATTTGAAAGCTTGACTCTTAGTCTTGTCCATCCAAATTGGAAGTCCCAAAAACCAGTTTTATTTGTTATTATCTATCGTCCACCTGGTCGTTACTGTGAGTTTCTCTGTGAATTTTCAGACCTTTTGTCTGACTTAGTGCTTAGCTCAGATAAGATAATTATAGTGGGCGATTTTAACATCCACACAGATGCTGAGAATGACAGCCTCAACACTGCATTTAATCTATTATTAGACTCTATTGGCTTTGCTCAAAATGTAAATGAGTCCACCCACCACTTTAATCATATCTTAGATCTTGTTCTGACTTATGGTATGGAAATAGAAGACTTAACAGTATTCCCTGAAAACTCCCTTCTGTCTGATCATTTCTTAATAACATTTACATTTACTCTGATGGACTACCCAGCAGTGGGGAATAAGTTTCATTACACTAGAAGTCTTTCAGAAAGCGCTGTAACTAGGTTTAAGGATATGATTCCTTCTTTATGTTCTCTAATGCCATATACCAACACAGTGCAGAGTAGCTACCTAAACTCTGTAAGTGAGATAGAGTATCTCGTCAATAGTTTTACATCCTCATTGAAGACAACTTTGGATGCTGTAGCTCCTCTGAAAAAGAGAGCTTTAAATCAGAAGTGCCTGACTCCGTGGTATAACTCACAAACTCGTAGCTTAAAGCAGATAACCCGTAAGTTGGAGAGGAAATGGCGTCTCACTAATTTAGAAGATCTTCACTTAGCCAGGAAAAAGAGTCTGTTGCTCTATAAAAAAGCCCTCCGTAAAAGTAGGACATCTTTCTACTCATCACTAATTGAAGAAAATAAGAACAACCCCAGGTTTCTTTTCAGCACTGTAGCCAGGCTGACAAAGAGTCAATCTTTATTAGTTGGCTATGTACCACAGGCTTTTAAGGTGGCAGTAATTAAACCATTACTTAAAAAGCCATCACTTGACCCAGCTATCTTAGCTAATTATAGGCCAATCTCCAACCTTCCTTTTCTCTCAAAAATTCTTGAAAGGGTAGTTGTAAAACAGCTAACTGACCATCTGCAGAGGAATGGTCTATTTGAAGAGTTTCAGTCAGGTTTTAGAATTCATCATAGTACAGAAACAGCATTAGTGAAGGTTACAAATGATCTTCTTATGGCCTCGGACAGTTGACTCATCTCTGTGCTTGTTCTGTTAGACCTCAGTGCTGCTTTTGATACTGTTGACCATAAAATTTTATTACAGAGATTAGAGCATGCCATAGGTATTAAAGGCACTGCGCTGCGGTGGTTTGAATCATACTTGTCTAATAGATTACAATTTGTTCATGTAAATGGGGAATCTTCTTCACAGACTAAAGTTAATTATGGGGTTCCACAAGGTTCTGTGCTAGGACCAATTTTATTCACTTTATACATGCTTCCCTTAGGCAGTATTATTAGACGGTATTGCTTAAATTTTCATTGTTACGCAGATGATACCCAGCTTTATCTATCCATGAAGCCAGAGGACACACACCAATTAGCTAAACTGCAGGATTGTCTTACAGACATAAAGACATGGATGACCTCTAATTTCTTGCTTTTAAACTCAGATAAAACTGAAGTTATTGTACTTGGCCCCACAAATCTTAGAAACATGGTGTCTAACCAGATCCTTACTCTGGATGGCATTACCCTGATCTCTAGTAATACTGTGAGAAATCTTGGAGTCATTTTTGATCAGGATATGTCATTCAAAGCGCATATTAAACAAATATGTAGGACTGCTTTTTTGCATTTACGCAATATCTCTAAAATTAGAAAGGTCTTGTCTCAGAGTGATGCTGAAAAACTCATGCATTTATTTCCTCTAGGCTGGACTATTGTAATTCATTATTATCAGGTTGTCCTAAAAGTTCCCTAAAAAGCCTTCAGTTAATTCAAAATGCTGCAGCTAGAGTACTAACGGGGACTAGAAGGAGAGAGCATATCTCACCCATATTGGCCTCTCTTCATTGGCTTCCTGTTAATTCTAGAATAGAATTTAAAATTCTTCTTCTTACTTATAAGGTTTTGAATAATCAGGTCCCATCTTATCTTAGGGACCTCGTAGTACCATATCACCCCAATAGAGCGCTTCGCTCTCAGACTGCAGGCTTACTTGTAGTTCCTAGGGTTTGTAAGAGTAGAATGGGAGGCAGAGCCTTCAGCTTTCAGGCTCCTCTCCTGTGGAACCAGCTCCCAATTCAGATCAGGGAGACAGACACCCTCTCTACTTTTAAGATTAGGCTTAAAACTTTCCTTTTTGCTAAAGCTTATAGTTAGGGCTGGATCAGGTGACCCTGAACCATCCCTTAGTTATGCTGCTATAGACGTAGACTGCTGGGGGGTTCCCATGATGCACTGTTTCTTTCTCTTTTTGCTCTGTATGCACCACTCTGCATTTAATCATTAGTGATTGATCTCTGCTCCCCTCCACAGCATGTCTTTTTCCTGGTTCTCTCCCTCAGCCCCAACCAGTCCCAGCAGAAGACTGCCCCTCCCTGAGCCTGGTTCTGCTGGAGGTTTCTTCCTGTTAAAAGGGAGTTTTTCCTTCCCACTGTAGCCAAGTGCTTGCTCACAGGGGGTCGTTTTGACCGTTGGGGTTTTACATAATTATTGTATGGCCTTGCCTTACAATATAAAGCGCCTTGGGGCAACTGTTTGTTGTGATTTGGCGCTATATAAAAAAAAAAAATGATTGATTGATTGATTGATTGGCCATGTAATTACATTGGAATTTAAAGGGTTAAAATAAATAATTAAATATTTGGCAGTTTGGATTAGGACTGAAGTTAATTGAATGATCTGAGCAAATAATTAACAAAAAATATTAACATTAATATTAACAAATATTAATTTATTAATATTAAATATTACATTTTTATAGCAGTCTTGAGCGAGGACATTAATGTCCTCTGATAACCTCAAAAGGGTCATAAATTATAGCAACCCACAAGAGTTAAGTTTGCCGGTCTGAAATCCATTCACATAAAAGTGATACATAGACTCAACGCAACCCAAAACACAATAACTGTTATTTGGAAAACAGTGTATCAAGGTTTACTATTAATTTATCATGGAACTTGAAGTTAATGATTCGATAAGGTGGTTAAAAAGATCTAGTTACTGTCATTAAATCTATATTTTATACTGTTAGTTTCCTTTATTGTATGAAACTGCACACCTGAACAATGAACGTGAGACAGATTGAAGTTTGCGTTTTCTGTCTGCCTTTTGCTATAGTGAACAAAATCACTGATTACCTCTTAGTAAATCTCCAGGTGAAGACTTGACTGAAGACAGGTGACTCTCATACAGACATGGTGCCATGTAAAGGGAAACCAAAAAATCCCAATCATCTCCACTTGAACACTCACAAGTTCACAATGGGGGTTTCACTGTGGACTGACTTGATCCCTTCTGCATGTGGAAGAAAACAAAAACAACAAAAAGTGAATACAGCAATAAATATTCATACTATGACAATGAGGTTTCTTTTTCATTTCTGAGGGAGTTTTTCCTTAACACTGTCACCTGTGTGCTTGCTCTAGGTTGGTAAGGTTAGACCTTACTTGTGTGAAGTGCCTTGAGGCAACCCGATTGCGATTTGGCGCTATATGAATGAAATTAATTATTATTATGACAATAATAATGAGGCAAGAAATTACTATACTGAAAAGAGCATTTCAGCCAACAGCTGAACTGACAGTTCAGCTTTTGACTGTTATTTTTCAAGTAACTGTTTATTTAGATAAGCCTTTATGCAATGACATGATGATTTTCAGCTGTTCACTTTAGGCTGGGGTTTATACAAACTACTTGACAAATGTTTTTTCTGGTATACGTTAATTAATACAAATCATTTGCATGCCTAACCCTCATACATGATAGCAGAAAGTCCTTAATTCCTGAAAAGGGGACATTTTTGTCCCCTTCTAAAACCTCCTGAAATACGCTATGCTATTTTTTCCATTTTCTTCTCATAAATATTTGAATCCACTTCAGTCTTTTTCATAACAAAGCTTTTACTTATTACCACAAAATATAGCCCTTTAAATGCAGTGCATGTGATTCAATTACTCAAAAGTAAAAATAAAAATCACAATTATATTGGAAAAATTTAAAAATTCAATGTAAGGTGAAATGGAAGGAACAGCTCCCATAGACATCCATTATAACAAAGGACTGTAATAATCCCCTCCTTAAAAAAAAAAAATCTACTTTGAATTTCATACATTGAACATACAGGCATATAACATCAATAAAAATTAACACTTAAATAGTTCAAACTGGCATCTAAAGGGTTAAATTTTCAAATTTGGTCGTTATTACCAGGACTGAAGTGGATTAAATTATTTACAAAGAAAAAGGTCTTTCAAAACATTAACATAATATTTTAATACATTTTAGAAGGGGGTTCAATTGTCCCCTTTAAGGCTTTGCGTAAATATTGTTTGCTACACAGTGAAGACAGATGTAACATATCCATCCATCCATCCATCCATCCATTTTCTTGCGCTTTATCCGGAGTCGGGTCGCGGGGGCAGCAGCTCAAGCAAAGCCGACCAGATGTAACATATGATGTGTTTAAAATATGATAATTAGTTAAAAAATACACACCTGTTCCAAATATGGTGAGGAACTTCAAAAGTCAGATATGAGGGTTAAATGTATTATGTTTTTTTGCTTGTCTGTGGGGTTTTTTTTTTTTTTTTTATAAGAGATAAATTGTTTTTTGTAATAAGTCTAGCTGGATGTTTTCAACAATTCAGTGAGGAAAGATACTGTGAAAGAGTTAAGCAAATGTCAAAATAGTCAAACAAAAATCTACCTACTGGTACAAAAAGCACCTTTGAACCACAGGAACAAGTGAATTTTTTTTTTTTTTACTTGACTAAAACAGAGGGACCTCTAATAAGCATCCTCATCAAAACAGCAAAATGTGAAAGAAAGAAAGAACAAGTTAAATGTTTTCTTTGTAAAACAAGAAAATAAATGGCAGGTTTCAAATGATTCCAGATTGTTGAGGGACTCTTGGGGGCAAATAACCAAGCTAGGCAATGGATGGCAGAAACTGAGACAAAGAATAAAAAGAGATTTCCATCTTACACATAATTTGGGTTTTAGCGAAATGAGCAAAGCAGTTTAAGGCAGAACAACTGTGCCTAAAATGAACAGACTGCATATTACAATCATATGGCTAAAGTCCCATTCAATAACATTAAAAGCTAATCTATCTAAGAGGCCAACATACTAAAATAAGTACTAAATACTTAAACACTTTAAATATTACATTAAAATGCATACCAAAATTATCCAGCCAAGGTTTGATTCCATCTTCAGCACATTTTTTTGTCTGTCATCTTCTTGACACTGGTTTGCCTGCCACTCTCCTATGATGTTGACAAAAACAGAGCTATGTTGTAAACAGATGGAGAAAAACATTTTAGAATGTTGTTTTTAAAAATAACAGTTTTATACAACTTGAAATCTTACCATTTCCTGAGAGTCACTGGGCCTTTGAATTATTTCCTTAAGATTGCAGTTCAAATTCAGTGCTTGAAAAGTGAAAGAACAAGACACTTAACTTTTGCTCATAATAAAAGACTAAATAAGATTTAGACAGCTTAGACAGTTTTGGACCACTGTTTAAAATACCAGAGCTCTGCGTGTACTTTACTAACCTTCAAGGAGATTCTCAGGTCTTAGTTGTGTTGCCATCCAGTCAGCCTCAACGCACTTAAACAACGTGGCTCATTCCTATGAAGTTTACAATAAAGCACATAGCCCCGTAATGATTGCACTGCCTTGCCACAGAAATTACAGCTCAGTATGTCTTCATGCAACAGCTATTTTGCCAACTTAGCACATTCAAGACTGGAAAACGTTGTACTCACGTCGCAAATCAGTTTTAAACAGCCAGAGTGTTGAACATCTCCGAAGACGCTCTGTAATGGCGCTGGCGGTGAGTTCAAATTTGGCGGTCAGGCGAAGCTGGGTCAAAGTGATCCATAACTCCGTCAGGTGGATAAAAGTTTTTTTTAAAGAGTACAGCGTGCTAAAAGAAAATCACTTTATGCATTCAAATTTCGAGTGCTAAGCAACTTCCACAGCGAAATATGCAAAACGTTGTTTCTTCTTCTTCTTTAAATCTGTTTCGAGAGGCTACACGGTACACGCTTGCGCAGTGCTGCCCCCATCCATTAGACTACCGCACTTGCAGTTTTTGAGAAAATGGATGTTAAAGAGGGGTTTTCAGACAGAATTAGAAAGATGCCACATTTTGAACATTGTACTCCTTTTCACTTTATTAGCCCCAAAAGGCACAATAAACATATAAAGTACAACAGTAAATGGTCAGATATATCTAAATATTCATATAGTTGATATCTAGCTACATAAAATTAGAATAAATCAACAAAAAAAGTCTGTACAGTAGCATTAAAATACTGGTGCAGCACTATGCCAAAGTGAATTATCAGTACTGTAGAAATTTTGAGAAAAAATATTTTATAGAAACACTAAATTGAGGACGACAGGACACAGGACGACAACCGAGATTTGAAAGGACCAGTTTATCAGAACACTCCGGAGGCAGCCTGTTCGGCGCCGTCAACAGCCTTGTCCGACAATCCTGGAGGGGGGAGGGAACAGCCCTGCGCAGTCTGAGCAGTCCTGGACAGTTCTAACACAGTTAACGTCAGAGCTGGAGAAGCTGAGGGGGGGGGGGGGGAGAGACCAGGGAGCGAAGCTTAAGTGTTGATCTTCTGAGGAGGTTTTTATCACAGCGACCTTGAAGTGCAGCTGTATTTGGGGAAGCCAAATGAATAGCCAGATTAGCAGACGCCTGAAAGATTCCACAGTTCTGAGAACAGAGTGGCTCTCAATGCATCTGAATGTAGAATGTGGTCTTCACAGACGGTCATAGCGGGTTTCCAGGGCTGCGATCTTGCTCGAGATGTTTTCCAACGCACGGTTAACCCCCGCCGACTGCGCAGCCACTGCCTTCCCAATCGAATCAATCATATAGGGCAGCCTGGAAGGACCAATCAAAGCTGCTTCCACTTTCTTGATTTTCCGGTAAACCAGCAGAGTGCCCGCACCACACATCAGAAAGCCGGTCACCACCAAGCCGAATATGTACACATCTTCGACGTCCTCCACAGAAAGCATGTAAAGGCACATGACCTGCTATCTCCTCCATGAGTCCATCACGTAACCCATCACATGCGTCCCAGCAGGACAGGTCGGGTCCTCCGTTCCCGAATGTCTTGTAGAAAAAATAGTGTCAATTGCATTCAGAGACCACTTTAACAGATCCATTTTTGTCGTTTCCAGAAGAGCAAAGCTGCAGCCTCACAGACGACACGCCACAGAAGCAGGAAAGATAAGGAGGAAGGGAGAAGAGAAAAGTGCGTCCGTCTCGGTCGAGTGCAAGCTGGCAAAAAAAAAAAAAAAAAAATACTTTTGTCCCTATTTGATGTTTATTTGTTTTAAATACAATTTTACATGTAGCTGCCGGACTACTTTGTTTCTTGTTTTTGCAGCTGTTGCAAGATTACCTTTATTTTTATTTATTTATTTATTTTTTTGGGCGGTGTTGCTTGTTGCTTGGGGTCACTACAGCAGATCTGGTACAGATATGCATTGGGATGACACAAATTTTTATCCTGACATAACTCTAGTTCCACATAGATAATCCTGTTGCCAACTCCTGTTGTTCCCAAGCAGTCTCCCAGCCACGTAACTAATCAGGACTTACTCTGCTTCATTTGTGAAAACCTGAGACTTCAGGTTATCTGATCAAATTCTCACATGGGTTTGAAGAACTCAGTAAACCAGCTTAGAGTTGGTACCTTGCATCTTGATGGGTATGATATAGCAGTCTGGGTTTGTGGTTTAGTTTATAGATCTTTATTTACTAGCGTTAGTTGTAAGTAATTATGACATTTTCTGTAGAAAAAAAGGTCTCTGGTTAGACTTCAGGGGGGCTTGTCTCACTCTAGAAAATAAAAGGCCCCTGTTGAATTCACTCTTGGATTACACATCTTTATGGTTTGTAGAGCAGCTTTACATGGAGCAAGTAGGGGGAAATTGATAGGAAAAGACTAATGTAGCAGAAGACGTAGGAACTTACTGGTGTTTTGTATTACAGGAGATTATCTTTTTGCTCTGTGGCATCTGGCTGGTGCCACAATGTCTAGCTGGCCAAGAAGTAGCAAACCCATTCCACATTTTTGGTGAAGGAGAGCAATGTCCTGCCTCGAGGCAGCCTATCGTTGCTAGTAATTATACATGCCAGAACTCCCAGGATGCTATGTGTAATTATGAAGTTTTGCATGCAGCAGAATTAGTTGGAGTAAGAAAAGACAGAGGTAATAATAATAATAATAAAAAAGCCTGGCTCCTGACTTCAGGGGCCTGCACCTCGTCATAGTGAATAAATAATTAAGTCCTTGAAGACTTTCCTTTTTTCATCGTAATTTTGCCATATGAATAAGTCTTGATTCTGTTAGCAGTCACAACAAGCAAAGACAAACTCAAGTGATTTTATTTTTGGAAGTAACTGATTGATGAAATTCCTGGTTTCTTTATTTACTTGCTCTAACTGCATTTGTTTGAGTGACCGTACTCGCTTCACTCCATTAATTCAGTGGTTAATGGCCCCTCACAGCATATCTGTGGTCCCAGTGCTGTGTAACACTCTGTTTTCTCGCTGGTGACTTTGTCTCTGCTGATTTCTCAAGCTCTCTTCTCAGTGAGAACAAATGAGAGCCACAGACCTGACAATATTTGTGGCCGCCTGCTTAAATCCTGCTCTAAAGAACTGTGTCCAATATTTTATTACTTTTTAATAAGTTCTTACAAACACAGCATGTCACCAAATATTGGAAAGACACTGTAGTTGTTTGGTGCTCAAGACAGACTGCTCCAAAACATTAAATGATTTCACACTGGTTGGACTAACATCCGTTGTGGAAAAAAAAAAACAAAAACCTTTGAGGAACTGGTGAGGTCTGAAATCTTAAAGGAGATGGCACCTGATATTGATGTTTTGCAGTTTACTTATAGGCCACATAGAGGGGTTGATAAGTCACTTTGATGAATACACTCCTCTAACATTTAAAAGGGAAAGGATCCATGCTTGGCTTTTATTTATTGATTTTTCATCTGCTTCTAATACAATTCAACCCCACATTTTGATGGAGAGACATTTACAGCAGTTTGATTTAAGCAATAACTTGGTGGGCTAGATCAAAAATTTTTTAAACTAACAGGACACAAAGAGAGAGTCAGTGGAACATTGTCTGATCAGATCTGCTTGTCCACTGGCTCCCCTCAATGTTGCGTGCTGTCCCCTCTGTTGTTCATCCTTTATACGAACCAGTGATGAGCACAACTAACCAAAAAGTTAGCTTCAATAGCCGCTAATCTTTTAACTGAAAAATTTTCTAATGATAAACTGATTAAAAAATTTAGTGGAAGCTACAGCTAACCGATAACCGCTAACTTTTAGTATTGACTCCGGTACACTGCCCGCTATTGACAAGCCAGTTTCGAGTTTAAGCACCGCCGATGCTTCTGAGTGGAACCAAATGCGATCACAAACCCAACACAAACAATGAGTCAGAGCTCCTGTCTTTGTGCACTCTGCCCACTGCTGTAAGGAAGAGTCATTTACATTCACAGCATGCAGTGCTCTAGACGTGGGCAAAAGGCATAAACAGAAAAGCAGGTTTGACACACGGTTTGATTTAAAAACCAAACTAATTCCGGATGGATTATTGATATTAACGTTAACTGTCATTTTTACAAAGTGAAAATATCAGAAATATCTTTTAGTTTTAAAGTAATGCACTCATTCTGAATGTTTGAGCATTAAAACTGAGCCTCCTCATCACTGGTTGGTTGGTTGTAAAAAAAAAAAAAAAAAAAAAAAAAAAAAAAAAAACACATGTTACTGTAACATGTGTGTTGGTTTTTACAAGCGTAAATATATATATTTCCATTTGTTAAAAAAAAAAAAAAAAAAGCATTTGCAAAACTGAAAATTCTGTTTAAGTGTGATACAGGAGCACACAAATAGCGACCGTATGACAGTTGGATGCTATTTACACTCCCATCCAGTAGATGGCGGTGTTCTATGCATTTTGGCCCAAAATGCATAGAACAGATTGCGTGCAAGTGTCAAGGCGCCTTTACCCTAAAAAAATTAAGGTTCTCTTAATCAAATTGTGAGGTGGTCCGGTAGGCTGACTGGAGAGCCACAGCTTAACCCAGAATCCAAAATATGAAACACTTACAGAGGATGACTGGTCTTATTTTGAAACTACATGCTACAACCCCTGGCAAAAATTATGGAATCACCGGCCTCGGAGGATGTTCATTCAGTTGTTTAATTTTGTAGAAAAAAAACAGATCACAGACATGATACAAAACTAAAGTCATTTCAAATGGCAACTTTCTGGCTTTAAGAAACACTATAAGAAATCAGGAAAAAAAATTTCTGGCAGTCAGTAACGGTTATTTTTTAGACCAAGCAGAGGGAAAAAAATATGGAATCACCTTGTAAATTTTCATCCCCAAAACTAACACCTGCATCAAATCAGATCTGCTCGTTAGTCTGCATCTAAAAAGGAGTGATCACACCTTGGAGAGCTGTTGCACCAAGTGGACTGACATGAATCATGGCTCCAACACGAGAGATGTCAATTGAAACAAAGGAGAGGATTATCAAACTCTTAAGAGGGTAAATCATCACGCAATGTTGCAAAAGATGTTGGTTGTTCACAGTCAGCTGTGTCTAAACTCTGGACCAAATACAAACAACATGGGAATGTTGTTAAAGGCAAACATACTGGTAGAGCAAGGAAGACATCAAAGCGTCAAGACAGAAAACTTAAAGCAATATGTCTCAAAAATCGAAAATGCACAACAAAACAAACTGGAGTCAACGTCTGTGACCGAACTGTAAGAAACCGCCTAAAGGAAATTGGATTTACATACAGAAAAGCTAAACGAAAGCCATCATTAACACCTAAACAGAAAAAAACAAGGTTACAATGGGCTAAGGAAAAGCAATCATGGACTGTGGATGACTGGATGAAAGTCATATTCAGTGATGAATCTTGAATCTGCATTGGGCAAGGTGATGATGCTGGAACTTTTGTTTGGTGCCGTTCCAATGAGATTTATAAAGATGACTGCCTGAAGAGAACATGTAAATTTCCACAGTCATTGATGATATGGGGCTGCATGTCAGGTAAAGGCACTGGGGAGATGGCTGTCATTACATCATCAATAAATGCACAAGTTTACATTGACATTTTGGACACTTTTCTTATCCCATCAATTGAAAGGATGTTTGGGGATGATGAAATCATTTTTCAAGATGATAATGCATCTTGCCATAGAGCAAAAACTGTGAAAGCATTCCTTGCAAAAAGACACATAGGGTCAATGTCATGGCCTGCAAATAGTCCGGATCTCAGTCCAATTGAAAATCTTTGGTGGAAGTTGAAGAAAATCGTCCATGACAAGGCTCCAACCTGCAAAGCTGATCTGGCAACAGCAATCAGAGAAAGTTGGAGCCAGATTGATGAAGAGTACTGTTTGTCACTCATTAAGTCCATGCCTCAGAGACTGCAAGCTGTTATAAAAGCCAGAGGTGGTGCAACAAAATACTAGTGATGTGTTGGAGCGTTCTTTTGTTTTTCATGATTCCATAATTTTTTCCTCAGAATTGAGTGATTCCATATTTTTTCCCTCTGCTTGGTCTAAAAAAGTAACCGTTACTGACTGCCACAATTTTTTTTCCTGATTTCTTATAGTGTTTCTTAAAGCCAGAAAGTTGCCATTTGAAATGACTTTAGTTTCGTGTCATGTCTGTGATCTGCTTTTTTTCTACAAAATTAAACAATTGAATGAACATCCTCCGAGGCCGGTGATTCCATAATTTTTGCCAGGGGTTGTACATGGTGAATTTCAGCTTCTTCCATTAGGCTGCAGTTATAAATTGCTGGTCTGTAAAACCAAGAGATATAAAGATACCTTTGTTCCTGCAGCCACCAGAGTGATCAACAGAACCTAGCAAGTATTTTATGGAATTCAGTCTTTTAGTCTAGCTCTTTGTATAGCTTTTATTTATTCTTATCCTGTTTGTTTATCTGCTAGGATGTTTTTTTTCTTTATTTTACTTACTTGCACTGATCCCTGTCTTTTCGGATGAAGCATTGTTGTGTATTCTGTGTGTGTGTGTGTGTGTGTGTGTGTGTGTGTGTGTGTGTGTGTGTGTGTGTGTGTGTGTGTGTGTGTGTGTGTGTGTGTGTGTGTGTGTGTGGAGAAAGCCCACTCACTTTGCTGTAAAGCAGCCAATCTACCTTTGTGTACAAATAAAGTTAGCTTGACATTGATTTGTTGGCCTGTGGGGGAATGGCCTCCAATCAGCTCACATAGGTTATCACTCTGAAACACTGAGGCAAAAAAGATTTCTCACTGACCACCTTGTGACTCAGTGTTCCAAATATAAAGAGAAAATGATCATGTGAATCACTGATCGAAAGAGATGGCTCCCCATCAAAAGCATTGATGTGTATTCTTTATGTACTATCTTTTTAATCCAGTGCACTTTGACAAATCTGACTTTGGGCCCGTATCTGCTTTCCATATGCTTTGTGTGTTCTTGATGAAGGCTGCTTTTGATGCTTGACTGAGGTTGCTGATATGAATATAACATAGATGTCCAGAGGGCTTTACATTTTCAGAGCTATTGACTGCAATCCAGCAAAAAGGCCTTCACAAGTCCATTCTCATAAAATGGTCAGCTGGCACGCTAAACTAAGACGAATGGCTATTTTGTGTTTTGCCTCATCAATTTATATTAAAGGGGAATTTTTACATTTTTCAATCTAGCCTCTATTGTTACACGTTTTTGGTTCTTCTGACTCAAATTTGATCATTGCAGTATTGGCTAAGGCCCCAGTAACACTAGAATTGAAAACAGGATGGCAATGTCCTTGTGTCAAGGAAAAAAAAATGGTGGCCACCTGGTGATTGCAATGAATTGTGTTGCTCCCAGCGGCAGATTGGCAGGTGTTTCGGCGACCATGTTCAGTCACAATGCAATTGCACAAATTAACTGATGCGAGGCGCCCTGTCCCCAACTGACATTGGTCCAACCCAGATTGCATGCAGCCACTGTCAGACAGATTGGTGTTGGCTGCAAAGAACCACCCTTTCATTTCATAAATGCAGACACATTGCCCACACTTTAGAATCATTTGGAGTCAGCTTGCGTCGCATCGAAAACTAGTGAGAATTACCTCAGTGTTTTGTTTTTTTTTCCATCTTTTGAGAGGGATTCTCATGATTTTTGTGACCCCCCATTGTCCTGACAGCGCAGGGGTTGGTGGCCAAGTGGTTTGTGCACTCATTTCCAGTATGGAAGGTTCCTGGTTCAAACCCTGCCCATTCTCCATATGTATTGGGCCTGTGATAGACTGGCAGCCTGTCCACGGTGCACCCCATCTCTCACCCAGTCTCTGCTGGGATAGCTTTCAACTCCCCTATGACCTTTAATTGGAATGAGCAGGTATACTGGTTGAGTGGTACTATATGGTAAATCTGTGTCAGGTAAGCAGTTACCAAAATTGAGTGACCATGCTTGGAAGGAGACTAGTGAGTGAAGCCAACAAGACGCTCCTGACTAAGGATGAGGCCGATCCAATCTAATATTGGTATCTGCTTCTGATACCAACGTAATTCACGGATTGGAAATTTACGATACAACCTGCAGAGTTTTCCTGTGTGAACGTCTGCGACCACAAGTGCTGCTTTGCTGCAGAGTGCAGGGAGGAGAGAGGAGGGGAGGGGGTTTCTGAACGGAGGTGTGTCTCTCACTGAGACAGAGTGCTGTAATGTGAGACACCTCCGTTTGAGTCTCTTCCGCATTTAGCAGATAGCTAACATGCAAGCATTGAGGAGTTCTGTCACTGATGTCAGATGAATGCCAAGACAGCAACGTGAGCCTTGGAACCGGGAGGCTGACACTCCGTCGCAACCTGAATCAAACATTTGAGAAAGCACCATATTAAACAACTCAAGGATTTTTTAACTGGAGCAGAAAGACAAAATCAGCCAGGGTGCAAAGATTTACTCAAACTGACTTCAAATATGAGTAAATGAAGTACTTATTTATTTGTTTGGTGTTTTTTTGTTGCGTTTTAGAAATGAGAAAAAGCGCTTCGTGACCGTCCTGAAAACACTTCATGCAGTCGGAGCAGATGTGCCAGCTAGTGTTCAACAGATGAAACTTCAGCGACTGACCCAACAATAAATGAATGTGCTTAATTCTTTCACCAAAACATCAAATCTAGGCTTGCATCTCAGATGTACCTTCTGGCAAATTGTAGCTGAACTTTCAGGCCTTCTTTTTAAGAAAATCCTCCTCTATACCACTTCATCATGAAGCTATATAACTGGGAATACAAAATATCCTCAAATAAAATCAGCAATAATGATAATAATAATATTAACGCAAACAGAGCTCTGGTATCAGAATAATGTTGGTATCGGCAGATATAGAAATTCAGGTATCCGGATTGGAAGTAAAAAAAAATGTGGATCGGTGCATCCCTACTTGTGACAACTCTGAAAGAGTTATAGCCTTCTGTTGCTTTGAGTGGAGAAACTTGGAATGGGTTCATATTTGAGATAGATGAGATAGAAGTCAAAGTAAATGTAAGTATCACTGCGTAAGGTTTTTATTTGCAGTTTCCATATGTGCAACATCTTCTGATTTGGGGTTGCATATACATGAGTGAAATATACAGTACTTTTTTATTCAGTCTGAAAGCATTGCTGAAACGTGCTTTTTATGTGGGGAGAATGAATATAATCTTTCAATGTTGTAGTCCCACTTCGTCAATTTAGCATCACATTTTGTTCTGTCATGATTTCATTTTTGTGTTTGAATGAGTGTTGATGATTCTCAGTGAGACATAAAATGGTTATGATGTTTTTAAAGCTTCAGTAAGACAGAATTGGTTTCTTGTGTGTGTGTTGTTGTTTTTTTAAATCTGTATCCTTCTTAACCCTCTAAGGCATCAGAAGTGACAAGTCGTAACACAGAGCAGGACTCAAAACATTTAGTAGTAGCCACGAGGAGAAGATGCACAAAAGATGATAATAAATCTTCATTATATTTTACCTAATAAAGAATTACCTGTATCAGCTGTACCTTTTAATTGTTGGAGAGCCCTCATTTGTCTGAAAGGGCCTTATCACCTCAAGTGAAGAATTGCTTTTCAGATGACTTTTTCTCTCAACAGGTAATCTGACACCCAGTTTAGATGAATCGGGTAGAAAAGGAAATGGCACCATTTGTGAGTGGAAGTCATCTGTGAGTCCCATCAGTCCTGAGCCGTGTTTATATATATATATATATATATATATATATATATATATATATATATATATATATATATATATATATATATATATATATATATATATATATGAGCTCATTTTTAGCAGTGAGGAACATGGGAAAACAATGGTAGCCGCACATGAGTCATGTTCAGTTCAAAATTACTTGGTTTTTCTTTGTGTTTGCAGATAAACTCGAGTGTGGATTCAGTAGATTTTGTGATGCTGGTTGAGTTCCCAGAAACTCGATATGTCACTTCTCAATTACACAGTTCCAGTCTTACCAAGATCTAACTCTCAGCTCGACTTTGTCCAATCACAAAGCAGAGTCTGCTTTCCTCAGCAACCTGTAGAAACAGCAAGAAATCTCAAGGTGTCTTTCCAAGTACAGCTTTGGCAGCAGATGACTTTTGCAGCACCGCTGCCCAGCATAGGCAGCATTTGAGAATTTCTACCTTTCTGTGGTGTTTGAAATTGTGGCACAACACAAGCGCAGGGGAGAAGAGAAGATGAGGGTAGAACACTACTCTGTGTTTTGCTCTTTCCTAATTGTCTGTAGTCTCTGGGGTGGATGGAAGCGGAGTCAGAGCTTCTGTTTGTTCTTGCTGCTGTGTGGGATGTGAGTGATAGCTTGAGCTCTGAATGATACTGTTAGTGAGCTACTGGTTTGGCCAGCATGCTATAGTCTGTTAGCACAGAGCGCATGAGGGGTAGCGAGATGGTAAGATATTGATAGTTTCTCTATTTCCACAGTCCTTAAGTAATTGGACAGTTGACTGACATGCAGTCTCGTGGCCAGGTGTGACCTGTTCCCTTATTATTCCATGGCAAATTAAGCAGATGTAGTTGATTCAAAGTGATGAATACATATTTTCTCTCTGTTTGTCAGAACTGTAAATAAGATATCTAAAGAGGTGATAATCAAAGTCAAGGAGGCCATAATTAGACAAATACAGGGTGGTCCAAGAAAAGTGCCCTATTTTGTATTTCCTCCCAAATTTGTGTTTTACAACATTTTGCTGTATTTTTCAGGTGGTGTATACAGCGGGCCTGGGAGATTATTTTGACACCAATATGCATCAAGCTGGACAGTATACTAAGCAGCAGCGGATAAAAATCGTTGAGGCCTACTTTGCCAAAAAAATCGGTGCTTCTGACACAAAGACAATGCAGGAGAGATTTTGGCAGGAATAAAGCACCTGATAGAAGGACAATTGAACGTTTGGTGGCCAAATTTCGGGAGACTGGAAGTGTAGCAAATGCCAATAAAGGTCACAATTGTGGACATACCAGCTGACCTGATTGGGCAAGTCATCAAAAATTTCAACGTTCGTGTTGCTGCAGTTATTCGTCAAAGAGGAGCCTGGAGAGAACATATTATCAACTATTAAGGACAGACCACCAAAAATGTTTCTTCTATCAGCTTTGAAGGACATAATCTCCCATCATTCTGCTAATGTTTGGTGAAAGAATTTTCAAAATATCTCATCTGAGTAAAAAATGAGATCAAAAAGAAAATACGGCGTTTTTTTGGACCGCGTAAATAAAACTGTCTGACAAATGCATTCTGCGTGCAGCCTAGAAACACCTTCAATATAAGTACAGAGGGGTTGTGACAAGATGCAAACCGCTGGCAACACTCAGAAAAAGGAAGGCCGGATATGACTTTGCCATAACAACTTAAAAAAAAAAACTTGCCCACATCTAGAGCTACTTTCTTTGGACAGATTAAGCCATAATTAACTTGTACCAGAAAGGCAGGAAGAGAAGAGCACGAAGAAGGAAAGGAACAGTTGATGATCTGAAGTCCAGCACATTATCTGTCAAACATGGAGGGATGGTGTAGCCATTGTTACGGCATAGGCATGTATGGTTGTCGAAGGAACTGGGCTGTTTGTTGCTGATGCAGCTGTTGATAGAAATTCATAGGTCTACATTATTTACTCAGATTTAGCCATATGATGCCAAAGTGGTGGGATGGAACCTTACGGTGCAACTACATAATGACCCAAGTGTACTGTCAAAGCAACCAAAGAGCTTCTTAAGGCAAACACATGAAATATTCTTCACTAACCAAATAGTCATCTGATCTCAACAATAGTAGAAGATGCTTTTCACTAACTCATGCCAAAAGTGAAGGCAGAAAAACCCACAAACAAGCAGCAACATAAGGAAGCTGCAGTGAAGACAATGCATCCCAAAGTAGAAAAGTTACTAGCTTGTGAAATCCACAGGTTCCAGACGGGTTCAAATGTTCCTTTGTCCAGTTAATTTTGACCTCTGAAATTGGAGGGGCTGAATAAAAATGAAATTCCTTAATGATTACTGTGATGGTTCTGTTAAACATTTTACGTAAATTAAAACTTTAAGTCTACACTTGAGTAATGTATTGATTGTTTCATTTCATCTCCATTGGGGGTAGTGTACAGAGGCAAAATTATAAAAACTGTGTCACTGTCCAAATACATATATACCTGATTGTATCTACACTCAACAAAAATATAAACGCAACACTTTTGGTTTTGCTCCCATTTTGTATGAGATGAACTCAAAGATCTAAAACTTTTCCACATACACAATATCACCATTTCCCTCAAATATTGTTCACAAACCAGTCTGAATCTGTGATAGTGAGCACTTCTCCTTTGCTGAGATAATCCATCCCACCTCACAGGTGTGCCATATCAAGATGCTGATTAGACACCATGATTAGTGCACAGGTGTGCCTTAGACTGCCCACAATAAAAGGCCACTCTGAAAGGTGCAGTTTTGTTTTATTGGGGGGGATACCAGTCAGTATCTGGTGTGACCACCATTTGCCTCATGCAGTGCAACACATCTCCTTCGCATCATCCATGAAGAGAACACCTCTCCAACTTGCCAAACGCCAGCGAATGTGAGCATTTGCCCACTCAAGTCGGTTACGACGACGAACTGGAGTCAGGTCGAGACCCCGATGAGGACGACGAGCATGCAGATGAGCTTCCCTGAGACGGTTTCTGACAGTTTGTGCAGAAATTCTTTGGTTATGCAAACCGATTGTTTCAGCAGCTGTCCGAGTGGCTGGTCTCAGACGATCTTGGAGGTGAACATGCTGGATGTGGAGGTCCTGGGCTGGTGTGGTTACATGTGGTCTGCGGTTGTGAGGCTGGTTGGATGTACTGCCAAATTCTCTGAAACGCCTTTGGAGACGGCTTATGGTAGAGACATGAACATTCAATACACGAGCAACAGCTCTGGTTGACATTCCTGCTGTCAGCATGCCAATTGCACGCTCCCTCAAATCTTGCAACATCTGTGGCATTGTGCTGTGTGATAAAACTGCACCTTTCAGAGTGGCCTTTTATTGTGGGCAGTCTAAGGCACACCTGTGCACTAATCATGGTGTCTAATCAGCATCTTGATATGGCACACCTGTGAGGTGGGATGGATTATCTCAGCAAAGGAGAAGTGCTCACTATCACAGATTTAGACTGGTTTGTGAACAATATTTGAGGGAAATGGTGATATTGTGTATGTGGAAAAAGTTTTAGATCTTTGAGTTCATCTCATACAAAATGGGAGCAAAACCAAAAGTGTTGCGTTTATATTTTTGTTGAGTAGTACAGTGTTTTAATAGTGGTATTTAAAAAAGAAAGTATTTTTCCCATTGGAAGTCTGTGTTCTGTGGCTCAGTGTTATACAGTTTGTCCTCTCAAGTGAGAGGAGAAAGATGATCTGCTCATGCTGAACAGACGCTGTCAGTCATTATTATTACTTACATGATACAGACATTAAAAGGCACAGAGGGAGAGGGTTGGCGTGGTTAAATAGATTTATTTCAGACAGGGAGTCCCACCAGCAGCCAGCAACTCTGAATTAAAGCACCAAAGACACTCAGAATAAAGTGGAAGACTGCAGTACTGTAGTAACCACATACTACAGTCAGAAATAGCCCTGGATGAAAAGAACAAAATGGAAAATTATGATGTTTAGACGTGACAATTATGTGAAGATGCCAGGGACATGAAGATGAGCATTGCTGGATCCCATCTGTCTTCCTGAGTGCCAGTCATCCACAAATGGACATGATCACAACACGCACAGCGGCAGCAGATCTTAAAGGACCCATCCAAGGGTTTCGAATTTAATTTTAACAGTGAGCAGGTGAGAGAGGCACTAGATGGAGGGGAAGCAATTTTGAACAACTGGAAAAGTGCTGCAGATGTGGTGAGGAAGACAGCTAGGAAGGTACTGGGTGTGACATCTGGACAGTAGAAAGTGGACAAGGAGACTTTTTGGTGGAACAAAGATGTCCAGGGCTGCATATGGAGGAAGAAGTTGGCGAAAACGAATTGGGGATAGTTAGAGAGATGAAGAAAGTAAACAGGAGTACAAGGAGATCTGGAGTAAGGCAAAAAGTGAATTGGCAAAAGATAAGGAAAAGGCACATTGCAAGATGTACAAGAAGTTGAATAGTAAGGAAGGAGAAAAGGACTGGACTTATACCGATTTGCCAGACAAAGAGACAGAGCTGGAAAGGATGTGCAGCAGGTTAAGAAGGTAAGATACAGATACTGACAAGCAAGGAGAGTGTATTCAAAAGGTGGAGGGAATATTTTGAGGAGCTGATGAATGAAGAAAATGAGAGAGAGAGAGTAAATCAGGACGTGCAAGAGATTAGTAAGGATGAAGTGAGGGCAGCTATGAAAAGGATGAAAGTGGCAAGGCAGTTGGTCAAGATGACATTCCAGTGGAGGCATGGAAATGTCTAGGGGAGATGGCAGTGGAGTTTCTAACCAGATTGCTTAATAAGAACTTGGAAAGTGAAAGTATTCTTGAGGAGTGGAGACAAACTGTGCTGGTTCCTATTTTTAAGAAGAAGGGTGATGTGCAGAGCTACAGTAACTACAGAGGCATAAAGTTGATTAGCCACAACTTGACATTATGGGAAACAGTAGTAGAAGCTAGGCTTAGAAAACAGGTGAGCAGCAATATGGTTTCATGCTGAGAAAGAGTACTACAGATGCAGTTTGCTCAGAGAATACTGATGAAGTATAGAGAAGGTCAGAAGGAGTTGTGTGTTTGTGGATTTATGACAGTGAGCCAAGAGAAGAGTTGTGGTATTGTATGAGGAAGTCTGGAGTGGCAGAAATGTATGTGAGGATAGTGCAGGACATGTGCAAGGATAGTGTGACAGCATTGAGATGCACAGTAGGAATGACAGACTCATTCAAGGTGGAGGTGGGATTACACCAAGGATCAGCTCTGAGTCCTTTCTTGTTCGCAATGTGATGGACAGGTTGACAGATGAGATCAGACAGGAGTCTCCATGAACTATGATGTTTGCAGATGGCATTGTGATCTGTAGTAAGACTCGAGACAAGTTGAGTCTAGCCTGGAGAGGTGGAGATGTGCTCTGGAGAGAAGAAGAATGAAAGTCAGTAGGCGCAAGACTGAGTATGTGTGTGAATGTGAGGGAGCCCAGTGGAATAGTGCAGTTACAAAGAGTAGAAGTGGTGAAAGTAGATGAGTTGAAATACTTGAGGTCAATTGTCCAAAGTAATGGAGAGTGTGGTAGAGAGGTGAAGAAGAGCATGCAGGCAGGGTGGAGTGGGTGGAGAAAGGTGGTAGGAGTGATTTGTGACAGAAGAATATCTGCAAGAGTGAAGGGGAAAGTTTACAAGACAGGAGTGATACCAGCTATGTTGTACGACTTAGAAATGCTGGCAGTAACAAAAAGACAGGAGGCAGAGAATGGAAAGGATTAGGAGAGAAGCTTGAATCTTGTAGAGAAGAATAATCAAGAAGTCACAAAAGCTGGAGTTTTAAACCTAACCAGACCCCTCTTACCCAGAGGCAGACTGCTATAGGCTAGTGACTAAACAATAGCTCTAATTAGCACCTATTGTGCTCTAGTTAGCACCCTCCTAATGACAGGGCAGCTGTCCCTCCTAATGATGGAAGGACCCTCTCCTAATGGCTCCCTTGACGACTCTGCTGATGACATGAATGACTCATTACCATGAACAAAAGACTGAAACTGCTTTGACCTGAGTACCCCATTGTAAGCAGGGGATAAAGCGTGTCTCAGACCCCCTCCCCGGTTAAGGCTGGGTTTCAAATGTTTCACAAAGAATGCCTCCTTGACCCCTCTCTCAAACCATTTCTTCTCTCTGGCTAATATTTTAACTTCCTTGTCCTCAAACGTGTGGTTAGTGTCTTTGAGGTGGAGATGAACTGCAGACTGAGGTCCACTGGTGCCCTCTCTGCGGTGCTGGTATAGCCTTTTGTGTAAAGGTTGCTTAGTCTCACCTATGTAGTGTTCGTGACAGTTTTCCTGACATCTGATAGAATACACTACATTGCTCTGTTTGTAACTAGGGATCCTGTCCTTAGGGTGAACTAATTTCTGTCTCAAGGTGTTAACCGGTTTAAAGTAAACTGGGATTTTGTGCTGTCTGAAGATCCTCTGTAGTTCTTCCCCTACTCCTGCTAAATAAGGGAGAGACACTCCTCTTCTTCTTGTCTCCGTCTCCTGTCTATCTGGTCTCTTTGTTCTCTGGGACTTCTGCACTTTGTCCAGGGACCATCGTGGGTACCCACATACTGTGAGGGCTTTCCGGACACGTTGTTGTTCTTTAGCCCTTCCCTCTGCAGTTGTGGGCACCTGTAGAGCTCTGTGTTGAAGTGTCCTGATCATCCCGAGCTTGTGTTCAAGGGGGTGGTTTGAGCCAAAGAGCAGATATTGGTCAGTGTGAGTTGGTTTTCTGTAAACCTCTGTCTGGAGCTGCCTGTTCTCTCCAATCGTAACATCACAGTCCAAGAAGGCTAAATGGTTGTTTCTGGCATCCTCACTTGTGAACTTGATATTGGCGTCCACCGGGTTGATGTGTTCTGTAAAGTCCTCAACTTCCTGTTGCTTGATTTTAACCCATGTGTCATCAACATATCTGAACCAGTGACTGGGAGAGATGCCCGTGAAAGACGTCAAGGCTGTCTTCTCCACTCGCTCCATGTACAGATTGGCCACAATGGGGGATACCGGTAATACCGATAATATTAGCCAGAGAGAAGAAATGGTTTGAGAGAGGGGTCAAGGAGGCATTCTTTGTGAAACGTTTGAAACCCAGCCTTAACCGGGGAGGGGGTCTGAGACACGCTTTATCTCCTGTTTACAATGAGGTACTCAGGTCAAAGCAGTTTCAGTCTTTTGTTAATGGTAATGAGTCATTCACGTCATCAGCAGAGTCGTCAAGGGAGCCATTAGGAGAGGGTCCGTCCCATCATTAGGAGGGTGCTAACTAGAGCACAATAGGTGCTAATTAGAGCTATTGTTTAGTCACTAGCCTATAGCAGTCTGCCTCTCGGTAGGAGGGGTCTGGTTAGGTTTAAAACTCCAGCTTTTGTGACTTCTTGATTATTCTTCTCTACAAGAGTCAAGACAGAAGTCAGACCACCCGAGCAAGAATTTTAGCTGAGGAAGCTTCTGCGATTTGAAGTGAAACATCCTCGCGTCAAGCAACCCAGTCCAGTTGAAGATTCAAGCTTCTCTACTATGGAAACCACCTGGACAACTGAGAGCCTACACAGAAACAAAGGATTAGGAATGAACATATCAGAGGGACAACTCAGGTGGGACAGTTTGGAGACAAAGTCAGAGAGGTGAGATTGAGATGGTTTGGACATGTGCAGAGGAGGGACCCAGGGTATATAGGGAGAAGGATGCTGAGGATGGAGCCACCAGGCAGGAGGAGAAGAGGGAGGCCAAAGAGGAGGTTTATGGATGTGACAGAGGAAAGATACAGAGGACAAGGTGAGATAGAAACGATGCTGTGATGACCCCCAGCGGGAGCAGCTGAAAGGAGAAGAAGGCATTCAGAAAATATAGCGGAAGATAGTCATCTTTGCTCAGGGAAAGGATGTTCTAGGTGCCCAGCCACATAAGTCACATCAGGTTTGGACCTGCTGGTGCTGCAGTGATGTGGGCAATTCCTTGGGTACTGCTAGAATGACTTGGTGTCAGACCAGCAGATAGTAAGGAAGACACAGAAGAGCAGTATCACTTGCATTGAGTGTGAATGTCAGCTGCAACATTTTGGCCCTGTGTCACATTCCTCTATGTGTGTGATCCAGCATGCAGGTGCTGTAGTGGCTGGAAGCGTTAAAGGGTAAATTCATGTTTCAGGTGGCTGTAGCAGATACATAGTCATTTTCAAGAGTAAGGAATGGGATCAGTTGTCTGCCTGGTTACCATCCAGTACTTGGCGTGGTTCCATGGTGTGGAAGATTTGGAAAGGCACTACACCGGAAATACCCTTATAGCTTATGTCCTTAAAGAGCCGACTTTGTTTGAAACTTTTGATACAGTGTGAAAGTCATTTTGTTATAACTAACATACACTCAACAAAAATATAAACGCAACACTTTTGGTTTTGCTCCCATTTTGTATGAGATGAACTCAAAGATCTAAAACTTTTTCCACATACACAATATCACCATTTCCCTCAAATATTGTTCACAAACCAGTCTAAATCTGTGATAGTGAGCACTTCTCCTTTGCTGAGATAATCCATCCCACCTCACAGGTGTGCCATATCAAGATGCTGATTAGACACCATGATTAGTGCACAGGTGTGCCTTAGACTGTCCACAATTAAAGGCCACTCTGAAAGGTGCAGTTTTGTTTTATTGGGGGGGATACCAGTCAGTATCTGGTGTGACCACCATTTGCCTCATGCAGTGCAACACATCTCCTTCGCATAGAGTTGACCAGGTTGTCAATTGTGGCCTGTGGAATGTTGGTCCACTCCTCTTCAATGGCTGTGCGAAGTTGCTGGATTTTGGCAGGAACTGGTACACGCTGTCGTATACGCCGGTCCAGAGCATCCCAAACATGCTCAATGGGTGACATGTCCGGTGAGTATGCCGGCCATGCAAGAACTGGGAGATTTTCAGCTTCCAAGAATTGTGTACAGATCCTTGCAACATGGGGCCGTGCATTATCCTGCTGCAACATGAGGTGATGTTCTTGGATGTATGGCACAACAATGGGCCTCAGGATCTCGTCACGGTATCTCTGTGCATTCAAAATGCCATCAATAAAATGCACCTGTGTTCTTCGTCCATAACAGACGCCTGCCCATACCATAACTCTACCGCCACCATGGGCCACTCGATCCACAACATTGACATCAGAAAACCGCTCACCCACACGACGCCACACACGCTGTCTGCCATCTGTCCTTCAGCTTTCAGGCTCCTCTCCTGTGGAACCAGCTCCCAATTCAGATCAGGGAGACAGACACCCTCTCTACTTTTAAGATTAGGCTTAAAACTTTCCTTTTTGCTAAAGCTTATAGTTAGGGCTGGATCAGGTGACCCTGAACCATCCCTTAGTTATGCTGCTATAGACGTAGACTGCTGGGGAGTTCCCATGATGCACTGTTTCTTTCTCTTTTTGCTCTGTATGCACCACTCTGCATTTAATCATTAGTGATCGATCTCTGCTCCCCTCCACAGCATGTCTTTTTCCTGGTTCTCTCCCTCAGCCCCAACTAGTCCCAGCAGAAGACTGCCCCTCCCTGAGCCTGGTTCTGCTGGAGGTTTCTTCCTGTTAAAAGGGAGTTTTTCCTTCCCACTGTAGCCAAGTGCTTGCTCACAGGGGGTCGTTTTGACCGTTGGGGTTTTACATAATTATTGTATGGCCTTGCCTTACAATATAAAGCGCCTTGGGGCAACTGTTTGTTGTGATTTGGTGCTATATAAAAAAATTGATTGATTGATTGATTGATCTGCCCTGGACAGTGTGAACCGGGATTCACCCGTGAAGAGAACACCTCTCCAACGTGCCAAATGCCAGCGAATGTGAGCATTTGCCCACTCAAGTCGGTTACGACGACGAACTGGAGTCAGGTCGAGACCCCGATGAGGACGACGAGCATGCAGATGAGCTTCCCTGAGACGGTTTCTGACAGCTTGTGCAGAAATTCTTTGGTTATGCAAACCGATTGTTTCAGCAGCTGTCCGAGTGGCTGGTCTCAGACAATCTTGGAGGTGAACATGCTGGATATGGAGGTCCTGGGCTGGTGTGGTTACACGTGGTCTGCGGTTGTGAGGCTGGTTGGATGTACTGTCAAATTCTCTGAAACGCCTTTGGAGACGGCTTATGGTAGAGAAATGAACATTCAATACATGAGCAACAGCTCTGGTTGACATTCCTGCTGTCAGCATGCCAGTTGCATGCTCCCTCAAATCTTGCGACATCTGTGGCATTGTGCTGTGTGATAAAACTGCACCTTTCAGAGTGGCCTTTTATTGTGGGCAGTCTAAGGCACACCTGTGCACTAATCATGCTGTCTAATCAGCATCTTGATGTGGCACACCTGTGAGGTGGGATGGATTATCTCAGCAAAGGAGAAGTGCTCACTATCACAGATTTAGACTGGTTTGTGAACAATATTTGAGGGAAACGGTGATATTGTGTATGTGGAAAAAGTTTTAGATCTTTGAGTTCATCTCATACAAAATGGGAGCAAAACCAAAAGTGTTGCGTTTATATTTTTGTTGAGTGTATAATTCAATACTTGACAATATACTGGGATCACATACTACACTACTACAGAAATGCATGTATTCTATCATCGACAAAGTGACCGATAGTCATGTAAGGCAGGCATGTTGCTATGCAGTTTGTCTGAACAGGTGTTTCCCCTCTCTGTCTGAAGCTGTGCAGACAGACTGTTGACTGTTTGAATGCAGATGTGCGTGAGTGCCTCTTGCAGAGCCTCTTCATACTGAGCGCTCGCTCACTGATGGAGGCACTGTGTCATTCACATCTGCATGCAGATATATGAGGTCTATTAGAAAAGAAACCGACCGTTTTATTTTTAAAAAACTATATGGATTTGATTCATATGTTTTTATGTCAGCCAAGCTTGAACCGTCGTGTGCATGCGTGAGTTTTTCCACGCCTGTCGGTGACGTCATTCGCCTGTGAGCACGCCTTGTGGGAGGAGTGGTCCAGCCCCCTCAGCATGTTCCAACTTGTCCTTAAGACTTCCAACGGAGGTGTTTTTCCTGTGGCGGGCGCGCCGCGCCGGCTGCGGGCCAACGCCCCGATCCGTCCGCACGTCTTTCATTAAAAAAATCTCCTTTAACAGTGGAATGTCCGGATAAACTGCTGATTCCGACCTATTCTGAAAGTTCTCTGTTCTCTCACGACGTCCTGGGTCAACAGAGGCTTAAATTTGGAGGTTTTCAGCTTGAAACAGGATGACGACGTTGCCTCGGAGCGCTGCGCGACGTCCCGCTCCGTGGGAAGTCCTTAAAGCAATAGTAACATCCCAAAATCTCTTATCAGCCGTTAAAATTTTCACCGAAAACCAGCTGAATTTCTCGAATCTGGTCCACTCGGATGTGCCTTACAGTTTTTGAAAAATCTTTGATGAAGCACAGCGCCAGTCTCTCAGCAACTTCTCAGACGAGGGGGCTGGACCACTCCTCCCACAAGGCATGCTCACAGGCGAATGACGTCACCGACAGGCGTGAAAAAACTCTCGCATGCCCACGAAGGTTCAAGCTTGGATGATGTAATCACACGTGATTCAAATCCATATGGTTTTTTAAAAAAATAATAAGGTCGGATACTTTTCTAATAGACCTCGTATGGGCACTATGAACACACATCACAGTGACAGGGAGCTGTAATATTGAAAAGGATGCTCTACAGTATGTCTGCACAAATCCTCTTAAGTGTCATCAGGAAAAGAGACAAATTCTGTCTCAGTTGCAGGAATGCTGCTCTGTTTTATAGCTGGACCTGCAAGTGTCAATGGCTTTGGCCAAATACCAATGGACACATATAGTATGCATTTAAAGCCATGATTAAAACCTTTCAAAATTAATTTCCTCCCATCATCTGCAAATATGTTATCAGTGTATTTTGAGTCATTGCACTTAAACAAACAAAAACATCAACCAGAAAATAAGGTCTGCTTGCAAATTGTTCTTCCATCAGGACTAGGGATGGGTATCGGGAACCAGTTCTTTTCGGGTTTCGTTAAGAAATTATTTGATCCACTGACATCAGTAACCTTGTTGCTTAACGATTCCCTTATCGGTCCTTCAGAGTGGCTGTTCTTTTTTTAGGTCAAAATCACCATTTCTCTACATTGACTACAGACCCTGCAGGGGGTCTGTAATCAACCGTTTCTGCAGCGCTGCTTTGCTTTGAACCTTGAACCAATGAAGCAGTGCTTCAATCTGCTGCCTCGCTGGTTCTTTGTTTTATTTCGCTTTATCTTAATTTTTTCCCCGCTAAAACCCCAAAGAGCATATGTCTGTGAGTAATATTTACCTTTTTATGTTAAACCGACCCATTATGGTCTTCTGAAACAGTTGATAGAATTAGAATTGATAATGGTATCGATATTGATAAAATCTTATCAATACCCATCCATAATCAGGACACACCTTCAAAGTGGCTTGCTGACCACAGAGTGAGCCTAAACCACTGACCTGAAAAAAATTGTGGACTGAACTGAAAAAACATGTCTAAGAAACCCTGCAAACATGAATCACACTATGCAGAAATTTCACAAAAGCAGAAATATCCAGGAAAACAAAAAAGGAGAGGCTTCATCGAGCCCAGTCAGTGCACACAGGCTTGATATGTTTCAAAATGGCTAACCCCAGTCAAGGAGGTACAAGTAGGTCAAACTAGGTATAGTTAATCTTAAAGCACTTTCATTACATTCTTCAACCAACCACAAGGTTGATTACAGAATTAGGGACACTAGACATGCCATGCACTTGACATCCCGTGACTCATAGAAGCTTATGAGGAATCAAAGCACATAAAAGTGGAAAAAGTGAGGGTAGAGGAAGCATGCAACAGTGGACCAACTGACCGCATACTTAACAAAACATGTACAATGAGATGTGTGTGTGTGTGTGTGTGTGTGTATATATATATATATATATATATATATATATATATATATACACACTCAACAAAAATATAAACGCAACACTTTTGGTTTTGCTCCCATTTTGTATGAGATGAACTCAAAGATCTAAAACTTTTTCCACATACACAATATCACCATTTCCCTCAAATATTGTTCACAAACCAGTCTAAATCTGTGATAGTGAGCAATTCTCCTTTGCTGAGATAATCCATCCCACCTCACAGGTGTGCCATATCAAGATGCTGATTAGACACCATGATTAGTGCACAGTTGTGCCTTAGACTGCCCACAATAAAAGGCCACTCTGAAAGGTGCAGTTTGATCACACAGCACAATGCCACAGATGTCGCAAGATTTGAGGGAGCGTGCAGTTGGCATGCTGACAGCAGGAATGTCAACCAGAGCTGTTGCTCGTGTATTGAATGTTCATTTCTCTACCATAAGCCGTCTCCAAAGGCGTTTCAGAGAATTTGGCAGTACATCCAACCAGCCTCACAACCGCAGACCACGTGTAACCCACCAGCCCAGGACCTCCACATCCAGCATGTTCACCTCCAAGATCGTCTGAGACCAGCCACTCGGACAGCTGCTGAAACAGTTGGTTTGCATAACCAAAGAATTTCTGCACAAACTGTCAGAAAACATCTCAGGGAAGCTCACCTGCATGCTCGTCATCCTCATCGGGGTCTCGACCTGACTCCAGTTCGTCGTCGTAACCAACTTGAGTGGGCAAATGCTCACATTCGCTGGCGTTTGGCACGTTGGAGAGGTGTTCTCTTTACGGATGAATCCCAGTTCACACTGTTCAGGGCAGATGGCAGACAGCATGTGTGGCGTCGTGTGGGTGAGCGGTTTTCTGATGTCAATGTTGTGGATCGAGTGGCCCATGGTGGCGGTGGGGTTATGGTATGGGCAGGCGTCTGTTATGGACGAAGAACACAGGTGCATTTTATTGATGGCATTTTGAATGCACAGAGATACCGTGACGAGATCCTGAGGCCCATTGTTGTGCCATCCAAGAACATCACCTCATGTTGCAGCAGGATAATGCACGGCCCCATGTTGAAAGGATCTGTACACAATTCTTGGAAGCTGAAAATGTCCCAGTTCTTGCATGGCCGGCATACTCACCGGACATGTCACCCATTGAGCATGTTTGGGATGCTCTGGACCAGCGTATACGACAGCGTGTACCAGTTCCTGCCAATATCCAGCAACTTCGCACAGCCATTGAAGAGGAGTGGACCAACATTCCACAGGCCACAATTGACAACCTGATCAACTCTATGCAAAGGAGATGTGTTGCACTGCATGAGGCAAATGGTGGTCACACCAGATACTGACTGGTATCCCCCCCAATAAAACAAAACTGCACCTTTCAGAGTGGCCTTTTATTGTGGACAGTCTAAGGCACACCTGTGCACTAATCATGGTGTCTAATCAGCATCTTGATATGGCACACCTGTGAGGTGGGATGGATTATCTCAGCAAAGGAGAAGTGCTCACTATCACAGATTTAGACTGGTTTGTGAACAATATTTGAGGGAAATGGTGATATTGTGTATGTGGAAAAAGTTTTAGATCTTTGAGTTCATCTCATACAAAATGGGAGCAAAACCAAAAGTGTGCGTTTATATTTTTGTTATGTATGTATGTATGTATGTATATATACGAGGGCTGTCCATAAAGTATAGGTCCTTTTTATTTTTTTCAAAAACTATATGGATTTCATTCATATGTTTTTACGTCAGACATGCTTGAACCCTCATGCGCATGCGTGAGTTTTTCCACGCCTGTCACGTCATTCGTCTGTGAGCACTCCTTGTGGGAGGAGTCGTCCAGCCTCTCGTCGGAATTCCTTTGTCTGAGAAGTTGCTGAGAGACTGGCGCTTTGTTTGATCAAAATTTTTTCTAAACCTGTGAGACACAGCGAAGTGGACATGGTTCGAAAAATTAAGCTGGTTTTCGGTAAAAATTTTAACAGCTGATGAGAGATTTTGAGGTGATACTGTCGCTTTAAGGACTTCCCACGGTGCGAGACGTCGCGCAACGCTCTCAGGCGCCGTCGTCAGCCTGTTTCAAGCTTAAAACCTCCACATTTCAGGCTCTATTGATCCAGGACGTCGTGAGAGAACAGAGAAGTTTCAGAAGAAGTCGGTTTCAGCATTTTATCTGGATATTCCACTGTTAAAGGAGATTTTTTTTAATGAAAGACGTGCGGACGGATTGCAGCGTCGGCTCGCAGCCGCCGCGATGCTCCGCCACAGGAAAAACACCTCTGTTGGAAGCCTTAAGGACAAGTTGGAACATGTCCAGCTGTTAAACAATTTCTCATATACTCACTCCACTGAAAGCCATCAAAAGCCGCCTGGATTTTACAAATGTTATCAACACGGAGGTGTTTTTCCTGTGCCGCTGCACCGCGTTGGCTGCGTCCCGTCTTTCATTAAAAAAATCTCCTTTAACAGTGGAATATCCGGATAAAATGCTGAAACCGACTTCTTCTGAAACTTCTCTGTTCTCTCACAACGTCCTGGATCAATAGAGCCTGAAATGTGGAGGTTTTAAGCTTGAAACAGGCTGACGACGGCGCCTGAGAGCGTTGCGCGACGTCTCGCACCGTGGGAAGTCCTTAAAGTGACAGTATCACCTCAAAATCTCTCATCAGCTGTTAAAATTTTTACCGAAAACCAGCTTAATTTTTCGAACCATGTCCACTTCGATGTGTCTCACAGGTTTAGAAAAAATTTTGATCAAACAAAGCGCCAGTCTCTCAGCAACTTCTCAGACAAAGGAATTCCGACGAGGGGCTGGACGACTCCTCCCACAAGGAGTGCTCACAGACGAATGACGTCACCGACAGGCGTGGAAAAACTCATGCATGCGCACGAGGGTTCAAGCATGTCTGACGTAAAAACATATGAATGAAATCCATATAGTTTTTGAAAAAAATAAAAAGGACCTATACTTTATGGACAGACCTCGTGTGTGTGTATGTATATGTATGTATATATATATATATATATATATATATATATATATATATATATATATATATATATATATATAATGTGTGTGTGTGTGTATACATCATTGAAGGACGTGCTTGTCATGTTCACAAGTTAATGGTTGTACACTTTGTTTTAAGATTGCAGTGGAGATTACTCAGAAAATTTACCATAATGATTAAAGCTGTACGGCCTCTGGGCTTTTTTAAGATGTTAGTCATAAAAAGAATTTTCTTTGGCACCACTATAATTTTATTCCTTAGTATGTAAATAAATGATTTATAATATGATATTGCCAGTATGATCCAAATTCATGCTGTCTGTAAACAATTTAGAATTTCTCCCCCTGAACGCGGGGAGAATGCGCACAATGCGTCGGATGCATTTCCAACACGTCGTGACGTCAGACGCTTCGCTTTGGAAGTGGCAAGGGGGGCGGAGATTGCAACATCACACTATGGCTGTTTCCACAACCTGAAAAAAGTTAAAACATCCATCCATCCATTCATCCATTTTCTTCCTCTTTATCTGGAGTTGGGTCGCGGGGGCAGCAGCTCAAGCAAAGCCGCCCAGACCTCCCGATCCACGCACACCTCCCCCAGCTCCTCCGGGGGAACCCCAAGGTGTTCCCAAGCCAGCCGGGAGACGTAGTCCCTCCAGCGTGTCCTGGGTCTTCCCCAGGGCCTCCTCCCAATGGGACATGCCCGGAACACCTCTCCAACGAGGCGTCCAGGGGGCATCCGGAAAAGATGCCCAGGCCACCTCAACTGGCTCCTTTCGATGTGGAGGAGCAGCGGCTCGACTACGAGCTCCTCCCGAGTGACCGAGCTCCTCACCCTATCTCTAAGGGAGCACCCAGCCACCCTGCGGAGGAAACTCATCTCGGCCGCTTGTAATCGCGATCTCGTTCTTTCGGTCATGAGCCAAATCTCATGACCATAGGTGAGGATCGGAACGTAGATCGATCGGTAAATCGAGAGCTTTGCCCCCCTACTCAGCTTTCTCTTCACCACGATGGTCCGATACAGCGACCGCGTCACTGCAAATGCTGCACCGATCCGTCTGTCGATCTCACGCTCCATCCGTCCCTCACTCGTGAACAAGACCCCGAGATACTTAAACTCCTCCACTTGAGGCAAGGACACTCCACTGACCTGAAGAGGGCAAAGCACCTTCTTCCGGTCGAGAACCATGGCCTCGGATTTGGAGGTGCTGATCTTCATCCCAGACGCTTCACACTTGGCTGCAAACCACCCCAGTGCACGCTGAAGGTCCTGATTTGATGAAGCCAACAGAACCACATCATCCGCAAACAGCAGAGACGAGATTCTGTGGTTCCCAAACCAGACCCCCTCTACACCCTGGCTGCGCCTAGAAATTCTGTCCATAAAGATAATGAACAGAACCGGTGACAAAGGGCAGCACTGACGGAGGCCAACGTGCACTGGAAACAGGTTTGACTTACTACCGGCAATGCGAACCAAGCTCCTGCTGCAGTCGTACAGGGACCAGACAGTCCTTAGCAAAGGACCCCGGACCCCGTACTCCTGGAGCACCCCCCACAGGGTGCCCCGAGGGACACGGTCCAGTACCTTCTCCAGATCCACAAAGCACATGTGGACTGGTTGGGCGAACTGCCATGAACCCTTGAGCACCTGATGGAGCGTGTAGAGCTGGTCCAGTGTGTCGCGACCAGGATGAAAACCACACTGCTCCTCCTAAATCCGAGGTTCGACTTTCGGTCGAATTCTCCTCTCCAGTACTCTGGAGTAGACCTTACCGGGGAGGCTGAGGAGTGTGATCCCCCTGTAGTTGGAACACACCCTCTGGTCCCCCTTCTTAAACAGAGGGACCACCATCCCGGTCTGCCAATCCAGAGGCACTGTCCCCAACCGCCACGCGATGTTGCAGAGGCGTGTCAATCAATCAATCAATTTCAATCAATTTTTTTTTTATATAGCGCCAAATCACAACAAACAGTTGCCCCAAGGCGCTTTATATTGTAAGGCAAGGCCATACAATAATGATGTAAAACCCCAACGGTCAAAACGACCCCCTGTGAGCAAGCACTTGGCTACAGTGGGAAGGAAAAACTCCCTTTTAACAGGAAGAAACCTCCAGCAGAACCAGGCTCAGGGAGGGGCAGTCTTCTGCTGGGACTGGTTGGGGCTGAGGGAGAGAACCAGGAAAAAGACATGCTGTGGAGGGGAGCAGAGATCGATCACTAATGATTAAATGCAGAGTGGTGCATACAGAGCAAAAAGAGAAAGAAACAGTGCATCATGGGAACCCCCCAGCAGTCTACGTCTATAGCAGCATAACTAAGGGATGGTTCAGGGTCACCTGATCCAGCCCTAACTATAAGCTTTAGCAAAAAGGAAAGTTTTAAGCCTAATCTTAAAAGTAGAGAGGGTGTCTGTCTCCCTGATCTGAATTGGGAGCTGGTTCCACAGGAGAGGAGCCTGAAAGCTGAAGGCTCTGCCTCCCATTCTACTCTTACAAACCCTAGGAACTACAAGTAAGCCTGCAGTCTGAGAGCGAAGCGCTCTATTGGGGTGATATGGTACTACGAGGTCCCTAAGATAAGATGGGACCTGATTATTCAAAACCTTATAAGTAAGAAGAAGAATTTTAAATTCTATTCTAGAATTAACAGGAAGCCAATGAAGAGAGGCCAATATGGGTGAGATATGCTCTCTCCTTCTAGTCCCCGTCAGCACTCTAGCTGCAGCATTTTGAATTAACTGAAGGCTTTTTAGGGAACTTTTAGGACAACCTGATAATAATGAATTACAATAGTCCAGCCTAGAGGAAATAAATGCATGAATTAGTTTTTCAGCATCACTCTGAGACAAGACCTTTCTGATTTTAGAGATATTGCGTAAATGCAAAAAAGCAGTCCTACATATTTGTTTAATATGCGCTTTGAATGACATATCCTGATCAAAAATGACTCCAAGATTTCTCACAGTATTACTAGAGGTCAGGGTAATGCCATCCAGAGTAAGGATCTGGTTAGACACCATGTTTCTAAGATTTGTGGGGCCAAGAACAATAACTTCAGTTTTATCTGAGTTTAAAAGCAGAAAATTAGAGGTCATCCATGTCTTTATGTCTGTAAGACAATCCTGCAGTTTAGCTAATTGGTGTGTGTCCTCTGGCTTCATGGATAGATAAAGCTGGGTATCATCTGCGTAACAATGAAAATTTAAGCAATACCGTCTAATAATACTGCCTAAGGGAAGCATATATAAAGTGAATAAAATTGGTCCTAGCACAGAACCTTGTGGAACTCCATAATTAACTTTAGTCTGTGAAGAAGATTCCCCATTTACATGAACAAATTGTAATCTATTAGACAAATATGATTCAAACCACCGCAGCGCAGTGCCTTTAATACCTATGGCATGCTCTAATCTCTGTAATAAAATTTTATGGTCAACAGTATCAAAAGCAGCACTGAGGTCTAACAGAACAAGCACAGAGATGAGTCCACTGTCCGAGGCCATAAGAAGATCATTTGTAACCTTCACTAATGCTGTTTCTGTACTATGATGAATTCTAAAACCTGACTGAAACTCTTCAAATAGACCATTCCTCTGCAGATGATCAGTTAGCTGTTTTACAACTACCCTTTCAAGAATTTTTGAGAGAAAAGGAAGGTTGGAGATTGGCCTATAATTAGCTAAGATAGCTGGGTCAAGTGATGGCTTTTTAAGTAATGGTTTAATTACTGCCACCTTAAAAGCCTGTGGTACATAGCCAACTAACAAAGATAGATTGATCATATTTAAGATCGAAGCATTAAATAATGGTAGGGCTTCCTTGAGCAGCCTGGTAGGAATGGGGTCTAAAAAACATGTTGATGGTTTGGATGAAGTAACTAATGAAAATAACTCAGACAGAACAATCAGAGAGAAAGAGTCTAACCAAATACCGGCATCACTGAAAGCAGCCAAAGATAACGATACGTCTTTGGGATGGTTATGAGTAATTTTTTCTCTAATAGTTAAAATTTTGTTAGCAAAGAAAGTCATGAACTCATTACTAGTTAAAGATAATGGAATACTCAGCTCAATAGAGCTCTGACTCTTTGTCAGCCTGGCTACAGTGCTGAAAAGAAACCTGGGGTTGTTCTTATTTTCTTCAATTAGTGATGAGTAGAAAGATGTCCTAGCTTTACGGAGGGCTTTTTTATAGAGCAACAGACTCTTTTTCCAGGCTAAGTGAAGATCTTCTAAATTAGTGAGACGCCATTTCCTCTCCAACTTACGGGTTATCTGCTTTAAGCTACGAGTTTGAGAGTTATACCATGGAGTCAGACACTTCTGATTTAAAGCTCTCTTTTTCAGAGGAGCTACAGCATCCAAAGTTGTCTTCAATGAGGATGTAAAACTATTGACGAGATACTCTATCTCCCTTACAGAGTTTAGGTAGCTACTCTGCACTGTGTTGTTATATGGCATTAGAGAACATAAAGAAGGAATCATATCCTTAAACCTAGTTACAGCGCTTTCTGAAAGACTTCTAGTGTAATGAAACTTATTCCCTACTGCTGGGTAGTCCATCAGAGTAAATGTAAATGTTATTAAAAAATGATCAGACAGAAGGGAGTTTTCAGGGAATACTGTTAAGTCTTCTATTTCCATACCATAAGTCAGAACAAGATCTAAGATATGATTAAAGTGGTGGGTGGACTCATTTACTTTTTGAGCAAAGCCAATAGAGTCTAATAATAGATTAAATGCAGTGTTGAGGCTGTCATTCTCAGCATCTGTGTGGATGTTAAAATCGCCCACTATAATTATCTTATCTGAGCTAAGCACTAAGTCAGACAAAAGGTCTGAAAATTCACAGCCAAGACAGTCCCACAACATCCAGAGATTTAAGGTACTCAGGACGGATTTCATCCACCCCAGGAGCCTTGCCACCGAGGAGCTTTCTAACCACCTCGGTGACTTCGGCCTGGGTAATGGATGAGTCTGCCTCTGGGTCCCCAGTCTCTGCTTCCTCTTCGGAAGACGTGACGATGGGATTGAGGAGATCCTCCAAGTATTCCTTCCATTGCCCGACAACATCCCCAGTCAGGGTCAACAGCTCCCCAGCCGCACCGTAGACAGTGCTGGTGGAGAGCTGCTTCCGCCTCCTGAGGCGTCGGATGGTTTGCCAGAATTTCTTCGAGGCTGACTGATAGTCCTCCTCCATGGCCTCCCCGAACTCCTCCCATACCCAAGTTTTTGCAGAAGGTCAGATGATACGACTACAAAGTCGATCATCGACCTCCGGCTCAGGGTGTCCTGGTGCCACATGCACTTATGGACACCCTTGTGCTTGAACATGGTGTTCGTGATGGACAAACTGTGACTAGCACAGAAGTCCAACAAGTGAACACCACTCGGGTTCAGATCGGGGAGGCCATTCTTCCCGATCACCCCCTTCCAGGTCTCACTGTCGCCACCCACTGTCGGCGTTGAAATCCCCCAGGAGAACAATGGAGTCCCCAGTCGGAGCGCTATCTAGTACCCCTCCCAGGGACTCTAAGAAGGTCAGGTACTCTGCACTGCCCAACCCAAAGGCGTAGGGACACGACCCTCTCGTTCACCGGAGTGAACTCCAACACATGGCAACTGAGCTGGGGAGCAATAAGCAATGCGACCCCAGCTCTCTGCCTCTCCCCGTGGGCAGTGCCAGAAAATTGGAGGGTTCTGGCCCTCTCCAGGAGTATAATAAACATTTGTATTTATTTACAGTGTCTGTTTTTCTGAGATATATTTGTGGCCCTGCGACAGACTGGCATCCTGTCCTGGGTGTCCCCCGCCTCACGCTCTATGACTACTGGGATAGGCTCCAGCCCCCCGCGACCCTTAATTGGACTAAGCGGTAGAAGATGAATGAATCAATAATCTACCAGACTTCAAAAAAAAAAAGTACAAATTTCCATGTTATTTTATGTCTAAAAATAAATGTCCGAGGTTCCTTATGTTAAACAAGAAATTATCTAATCTGAAATAACAGGTGGTTTTAATTTACAGATGAAAGGTTTCTAAAGAACCATTTATTGATTTATTTAGCTATTTTAATTATAGTGGACCTTCGCTATAACGTGGTTCACCTTTTGCGGCCTCCCAGTTTCGCTGATTTTTTTTTTTTTTTTTTTTTTTGGTGCAATTTTGCATTTTTTTTTTTTTTTTTTTTTTTTTTTTTTAACAGCGCATTGTTCTGCGTCCTTAACAGGCGGGCTGGTCGCGGCACCGGTTGACATCACTGCGATTGTTCTCACTTCCTCCAATTTGCTTACTGAGTCTGTGGGCTCGGTAAACACAGCAATAGGCCGCTCACACAGCCCTCCTGTCTGCTGTGCGGAGATGCGCCAAATCTTGCAACAGGTCCAGAGACTACGCTCGCTGTTTTGATGCGGATGTTGACCGCAGCCGCAGAGCTCCGTGGCCACCGAGAGAGGACTTGGATTCTTTGTGGGTCCCGCAACCATACCCCTGGAGGCAGTGAGCAAAGGGAGAGTATGCGCATTGTGTTCTGAGTGTGTCTGTTTATAAGCTTCTCGCACAGAAGAAAAAAGAGTGTTTACACAAAAGAGAAAATTGTGAAAATGTTAATGCCTGTTTGAGAAAAGTGTATAAAGTGTGTAGTGAGGGGTTTTACAGCCTTAAAACATTTATAATAATTGCAAAAACTAACGCTGACTACTTCGCGGATTTCGCTTATCGTGGGTTATTTTTAGAACGTAACTTCCGCGATAAACGAGGGACCACTGTACAAGTGTTCTAAACTTTTTTGTACAGATCAGTGGTTTCTGCACTGATCGTTTTGTACAGATCACTGGTTTCTGCCACTAGTCTTCCATGTTTTGGCCCAACGCGTCATTCCTGTTGGACAGCATGAAGCTACGTCACAGCTCAGAGCATCGAAAGTTAGATTGGGTTGAACTTTGACCGCGTCAGCATGTCGACAAGCGGCAGTGCGCGCTCCCGTCAGAAGTGTCGCTTTAGCTCGGTTTTTGACGCGACGCTTCTGACTCATGTAAAAAGCAACACTTCTCATTGAAAATAATGCTTTTTAGACCGATTTTTGATGCATTTGACGCTCCCGACGTGTTCAGTGTGAAAGCCCCGTAATGCTTAACCACTAGACCATCACCTCCCCACAAGATGGCAAAAAGTGCTCTGAAATGGCTTATTTTTGTAAAAAAAATATAAATAAATAAAAAATCCCTTCGGCTGCTCCTTTGTTTGCACTCAGGGTCACCACAGCAAATCCAAGGTGGATCTGCTTGTTAAATTGGCACAGGTTTTACGCCGGATGCCCTTCCTGATGCAACTCCACATTACATGGAGAAATGTGGGAGGGGTGGGATTTGAACCCGGATCCTTCTGAACTGAAACCAAGCACATTAACCACTTGGCTACCACCCTATTTTTGTATAAATCTAAAATGTTTCTCATATACTGTATTCACACTTCTGGGCGTTCCATGTGAAATTCTTCCTGAAGTGGCGGTGAATGTTTGCACAGACTTGTCCAAATAGTATGTTTATCGGACTGCCCATTTCAATAAAATGCCTGATTTCCTCAGAAATAAAGAATAATTCACATCTGTCTTTTTTCCTTATCCTTTTGTCATTTATTAAATGTGTTCCTTGTCAGTGACTTGGCACATGGTCAGTTTTCAATATTAACCACACGGACAATAATTTACTTCACTGAAACATTTTGCACAGCATTTACAAAAGGAAAACTTTGGCACTCATGGAAGCGTAAAAACAAAGCTGTTAACTGTTCAACCTGCAGTTAAATAATCCGTTTGTTGCTGTCCATGATTCCCGCTCATTAAAATAAAATGAAATCCATATTTTCCCTTCAGCCTCTCACGGAAAACAGTGCACATCCAATCTGTTGCTGCTGCCTGTGCTCTGTGTCCCACTCTCTCAAACTCAAAACAGCAAACAAACGTCCAGGCACCAAGAAAGGTCCATCTGAACGCTTCAAAGTTCTGAACATGCACTAAGTTTGACAGAAAGCTTTATGCATTTCCAGTTCATTCAATTTCAATTTATTTTCATTTATATAGCGCCAAATCACAACAGAGTTGCCTCAAGGCTCTTTACACAAGTAAGCTCTAACCTTACCAACCCCCAGATTAGCAGTGGTAAGGCAAAACTCCCTCTGAGGAAGAAACCTCAAGCAGGCCAGACTCAAAGGGTGACCCTCTGCTTGGGCCATGCTACAGACACGAATAACGGAACAATTCACAAAACGAATATACAAGAAATGCTGTTGGTGCACAGGACAGGAGGGTTTTCAGCACAAATATCACACCCATCTTTGGATGGAGCTGCACCTTAAACAGAGAGAAAAAACAGAATCAGGCATCAGAAAGACAAGAAATACAGTATAATTTGCGCAGCATGCTCCGTTTCATAATAAAATGAATTAAAAGAGTAAAAGGCGCAGAACTATACTATGCCACTATGCTAGTCATACGAAAGGGAAAATAAGTGCGTCTTAAGTCTTGACTTGAAAGTCTCCACAGAATCTGTTTTATTGATGCGGGGAGATCATTCCACAGAACAGGGGCATGATAAGAGAAAGCTCTAAGACCCGCAGACTATTCACTCCTAGGATTCACCCTAGGGAACCCTGCAAACAACTTAGAATTGTTTGCAGGTGAATCCTAGGGACTACTTTGTGTCCCTAGGATTCAACCTAGGGACACAAAGTAGTCCTGCACCCTGAGAACACAAAGCCCGGGCTGGTACGTAAGGTTTAATTAGGTCAGCTAGGTAGAGAGATACCAGTCCATAAACAATTTTATAGTAGCAGAACCTTAAAATCTGATCTCACTGGGACAGGACGCCAGTGAAGGGATGCCAAAATGGGTGTAATGTGGTCGATCTTTCTGCTTTGTGTCAAAAGTCTGGCTGCAGCATTTTGAACCAATTGGAGAGCCCTAATGCTGGACTGCGGTAAACCAGAAAATAGAACATTGCAGTAGTCCAATCTAGAAGAGATAAACACATGGTTCAGGGTCTCAGCATCAGCCATAGACAGGATGGGATGAATCTTAACTATATTTCACAGGTGGAAGAAAGCAGTCCTCATAATATTTCTTATGTGGAGGTCAAAGGACAATGTAGAATCAAAAATTAACCCAAGGTTCCTCACTTTGTCAGTGTGATGTATGACACATGAGTCTAGGCTAAGTGTTAACTGGTCAAATTGATGCTGATGTCTCACTGGACCAAGAACCATCTTATCAGAGTTTAAAATTAGGAAGTTTGTAGACATCCAACTTCTCACTGATGCAAGGCAATCTTCTAAGGATTTTATGTGAATGAGATTACCAACAGTTATCGGCATGTATAACTGAGTATCATCAGCATAGCAGTGAAAGGTAATCCCAGAATGCCGCAGTATGTGCCCAAGGGGTGCTATATAAAGGGAGAAAAGCAGGGGGCCTAAGACGGACCCCCGTGGAACCCCAAATTTCATGTCACTAAGGTTAGAGGTAGTGTTACTGTACAAAACACAGTGAGAACGACTGGTCAAGTATGACGTCAACCATGCAAGGTTACTCCCAGTAATCCCGAAGTGATTTTCCAGCCTATCAAGTAGAATATGATGATCCACAGTATCAAATGCAGCACTGAGATCTAACAGCACCAAAACCGTAGTGGTGTCCGAATCCATTGCAAGCAGAAGATCATTCACCACTTTAGTGAGAGCCGTCTCTGTGGAATGATATTTTCTAAAAACAGACTGCAGTGGCTCAAAGAGATTATTCTCAGTAAGATAGTCCACGAGCTACCATGACACCACTTTTTTCCAGAATTTTAGAGCAAAATGATAGATTTGATATCGGCCGATAGTTTTTCAATACACTAGGGTCAAGATTAGGTTTCTTAAGTAATGGTTTAATCACTGCAGATTTGAAACATTTAAGAACAGATCCAGAAGTTAAAGAAAGATGAATCATTTTCAGCAAAGTCGGCCCAAGAGTGGGCCACAGGTCCTTAAACAGTTTTGTTGGTATAGGATCAAATAAACAGGTTGTGCTTTTTTGTTGACATTACAAGTTTTGTCAGCATGCCTAGAGAGATACTCTCAAATTCTGTAAATCTAGGTAATACCTCAGTCATGGCGACGAGACGAAACTCGCTTGAAAAGTACAGAACACTTTTGGAATTCCTACAACAATATGAAGACGAGAAGATACGAGCTGCTAGAGACGAAGAGACAAAGCATGACTAAGCTATTCGTTAGCTCGTAAATAAGTAATAACTGCACACTGTCGATATTAAGTATTAAAATTGTGGTTATCAAAATAAAGCGTTAATTTAGATTAATTAATTACAGTACCTATCACACTTTCAGTCACACTTTGTTCCGTTTTGATTTGACGTCAGTGACTTGGTCTGTAAATGAAGACGTGTTTCTGAGAGCAATAAATGTGTTGAATGTCAATACTTTTTATACTAAAGTAACTTGCTTTGATAACTTATTGTTAAATCTTAAATGTGGGAGTTTGTGCGTTTACTGACGTTCATGCACAAAATGTTAATTGTGTTTTAATGACCGTTAATGTCGTCACTGAACTCGAACAGGCTTAAAACCCATTAAAAATGTTTTTCATCCAGATTTTAATGTTCAATGGAGAAATTTAAATATGAAATCTTATAAGATAATTATTAAAGGCATCATATTGCGCAGAAAGAATCAGCTTCCAAACTCCCACAATTCTGTTTTAGGCATTCTTTATAATGTAGCCTTTTATTGTAATTGTACACATACATACAATGAAATTTGTCTGCATTTAACCCATCCAAATTACAGTTAGACAGTTCTCCCAATTTAAGATAAATTTACAGCTTGTTTAATACCTGCTTGATGTGTAACAGAAATAATCCAGATCCTTTTTTTTTTTTTACCAGATTATTAAATGCCCCAAACACACAATTGTTTTTAATATACCTGCAAATAAATTATTAATTTTGATTAACTAATCACAAACCCTGTAATCAATTACATTATTTTATTTTAATAACCTGACAGCACTAATTAAAATATGTATGCTGTATGTGTGTGTTTCAGATGGTTTTCTCAGAGACACCACTCCAAAAGTTCACGCCACAGAATGGGACACCTTTGTCATCATTTGCCTACACGTTATACACCCGTTATGTTTCACTGTGAATTTTGAATAAACTTTTGTATTTTTTGCTAAAATGTGTCCACTTTTGTGTAACATCAATTTGATTTGTAAAAGTTACCAAGGTTTACTGATTTAAATTAAATGCTAACAGTTTGAAAAGCTGTTAAAGCAAAATCCAGTAGTAAAATAAGTTTTACATTTAATGGGGTCATAAATGTAAATGGAAGAAAACAGACATTAAAACTGGTTGTTCAAAATATCTGAATTAATTACTTCTGGTTTGGTATAAGTCATCCAGCATAATTATACACCACAGTACAATAGTTTGTGGTATAATGTTACATTGCATCAAACCCCAAACCACGTATAGCCAGAATTTCTTGATGTAATGGTGCTATCACTGAAGTGACTAAACCTTTTCATGTTAAATACCATTTGCTAAAATCTCAGTTTAGACATGATTATTTCAGCATCTTTGTAAAGATTTAGCCAGGTGTTGTGTGCAGTGTCTTTTGGAGTAGCAAATCCCAAATTAAAATTCTTAGAAATGAACCATCATTGTACCAAAACGTCAATGATAAAATGTTTTTTACTGCTGACTCAGCCAGAAATGACAAATTATGATACAATCACATAAGTCAAAATGTTTACTGCAACTAAAAGAAGAGCAAATACCAAAAAAAAAATAAAAAAAATCTGTGCAAAACATACAAAAGTTCCATGTGTCTATAGTCCTGGGGTGGATAAGTTCGTCCAGTTGCTTCTTCGAGGATCAGTCGGATGTGTCGATCACACTGAACCCAGTTCAGCTTCAACCTCAACATCGCTGGATGGACAGAGTCTCCTGCTGGAACGGGCTCCTTTTTCTCTTGCCTGGACAATAATGAAGGTAGAAATGGG
Organism: Thalassophryne amazonica; assembly: GCF_902500255.1. Lineage (NCBI taxonomy): Eukaryota > Metazoa > Chordata > Actinopteri > Batrachoidiformes > Batrachoididae > Thalassophryne > Thalassophryne amazonica. The sequence goes on along the minus strand of NC_047105.1, from coordinate 67,271,739 downwards.
AAGTGATTAACAAAAGCAAGTTTTAAAAAATTATATATACACTTACATACAGAGTGATTCCCCCCCCCCCCCCCCCCCACCAAACAAACAAGAATGGTAATAAATCCCCCCCCCCCAAAAAAAAATTTCAATCCAGAGTTTCAGTTATCTGGGTCACTTTGCATTGTTTTTTCAAAATTATGCGCCAACAAATCAGACCATTTGGAGCATAATTTGAAAGAACATGACTTTTATGCAAAGCAAGTAAGATAAATGAATCCCACCTTAGTGAGATTTTTTACAATATGGCTTTCTTTTTTTGGGGGGGGGGATGTCACCGTGTGTGTGTATGTGTGTGTGTATGTATGTATGTATATATATATATATATATATATATATATATATATATATATATATATATATATATATATATATTACCGTATTTGGGAATACACATTTTGGAGCGAAAAGCTACATGATGTGAGACATTGTTACCAGTGATGACACGTTGCTGTGTGGTGCTGGACGTAGCTGGTTGAACCCTCCTCACTTATGGATCTGGATTCTTCAGCAAAAACAAAAATCGCGATATATGAAAAAAAAAGAAAAAAATTACAGTAATGGCACTAAGTTAGATGTAAACGTTTGTTGTCATGCTGACTTTAGGTGTTTTTCTGTCAGAAGCTAATACTTTAAAGCGGAGCACGGAGTTAGCTAGCTCGCTAGTTAGCAGTCAGCTAGCTCACTGTGTCTGAATACATGAGACAACGATGTTACTTTAACACAGGTTTAGACTCAAAATCTTTGTTAAAGTGTGCTTCCCACCATTGGGATAAGTAACGTTAAACGGTGCTTTCAAGTAGACTACAGACAAAGTCAGAAAAACACTTACTATCCGTTGCTTCCAACAGAGCCGTGGATGAGTCGCGGTCATCCTGCCTCCCAGTGATTGCCGATCGGTGTCCGGAAACAGCGTTCCTTTGGTTGAACCGTTTCCAGCCCTTACGGTCCTTCTCTGTGTTGCTGTAATGTCCGGTACCCATGAGCGGCTAAAGGCTGGGAGATTTTCTCATTTCTGATTGCTTCATCCACCTCTCTGTATTCTCTCCTCCGCCATCAAACACAAATGTCTGCAACTCATCCACGTACCAGCACGAGTAAAAAAAAAAAAACGTGCCCTGAAACAAAAGGAAAAACCCAGTTTCTGTAACACAGCTGTGAGTATTTAAAAATGGTGGCTTTGATTCTCGTCTCGGACGGCGTGCTCGTGACTCGTCCAGTGACAACATTCTCTGACCAATCCATGGCCGGCAGCCTGTTGACGTCACATTTTAGTATTGGCTCGGCTCGCTTGGAACTGCTCCTGAGCAGGTACTAAAAAAAGGATGCGGTACCAGGTACTATCCCTAATGGAAAAGCAAAAAAAAAATGAGTAGAGTCGAGCCGAGTAGTGCAGAGTAGTGCTACTTTTGGGAAGGAGAAAAGTGCCTCATATGTACAGTGAGGAAAATAAATATTTGAACACCCTGCGATTTTGCAAGTTCTCCCACTTAGAAATCATGGAGGGGTCTGAAATTTTCATCTTAGGTGCATGTCCACTGTGAGAGACATAATAAAAAAAAAAAAAAAGATTTTTTTTTTAAATAATTTACTTGTATGTTACTGCTGCAAATAAGTATTTCAACACCTGCCATCAACAGAAATTCTGGCCCTCAAAGACCAGTTAGTCCGCTTCTAAAAAGTCCACCTCCACTCCACTTATTATTCCAAATTAGAAGCACCTATTTGAGGTCGTTAGCTGCATAAAGGCACCTGTCCACCCCACACAATCAGTAAGACTCCAACTACTAACATGGCTAAGACCAAAGAGCTGTCCAAAGACATCAGAGACAAAATTGTAGACCTCCACAAGGCTGGAAAGGGCTACGAGGCAATTGGCAAGCAGATTGGTGAAAAAAGATCAACTGTTGGAGCAATTATTAGAAAATGGAAGAAGCTAAATATGACTATCAATCTCCCTCAGACTGGGGCTCCATGCAAGTTCCCACCTCGTGGCATATCGGTGATCCTAAGAAAGGTGAGGAATCAGCCCAGAATTGCACGGGAGGAACTGGTCAATGACCTGAAGAGAGCTGGCACCGTTTCCAAGGTTACTGTGAGTAATACACTAAGACGTCATGGGTTAAAATCATGCATGGCACGGAAAGTTCCCCTGCTTAAACCAGCACACGTCCAGACACGTCTTAAGTTTGACCATGACCATTTGGATGATCCAGAGGAGTCATGGGAGAAAGTTATGTGGTCAGATGAGACAAAAATAGAACTTTTTGGTCTTAATTCCACTTTTGGAGGAAGAAGAATGCTGCGTACCATCCCAAAAACACCGTCCCTACTGTGAAGCATTTGGGTAGAAGCATCATGCTTTGGAGGTGTTTTTCTGCACATGGGACAGGACGACTGCACTGTATTAAGGAGAGGATGACCGGAGCCACGTATTGTGATATTTTAGGGAACAATCTCCTTCCCTCAGTTAGAGCATTGAAGATGGGTCGTGGATGGATCTTCCAACATGACAATGACCCGAAGCACGCAGCCAGGATAACCAAGAAGTGGATCCGTAAGAAGCATATCAAGGTTCTGGAGTGGCCTAGCCAGTCTCCAGACCTAAACCCAATAGAAAATCTTTGTGGGAGCTCAAAATCTGTGTTTCTCAGCGACAGCCCAGTAACCTGGCTGATCTAGAGAAGATCTGTGTGGAGGAATGGGCCAAAATCCCTGCTGTAGTGTGTGCAAACCTCGTGAAAAACTACTGAAAATGTTTGACCTCTGTAATTGCAAACAAAGGCTACTGTACCAAATATTAATATTGATTTTCACAGGTGTTGAAATACTTATTTGCAGCAGTAACATACAAATAAATTATTAAAAAAAAAATCATACATTGTGATTTCCGGATTTTATTTATTGATTTATTTATTTATTTAGATTATGTCTCTCACAGTGGACATGCACCTAAGATGAAAATTTCAGAACCCTCCATGATTTCTAAGTGGGAGAACTTGCAAAATCGCAAGGTGTTCAGATACTTATTTTCCTCACTGTATATGCTGGTGGGTAGGCCTCATTTAAGGGGAGGACAGCTGGAGGTTTAAGCCAGGTTTCACATAACTCAATCATATCTAAGTGATGATTAATAATTAGATCATTAATCAACAATGATTTTGAGGACAGTGATCTCTTAGGGGTGGTTCTAGTGTACCATATATAAGATGCCTAGAAGTAGGTTTAGGTTTGTGACATTCCACGTGTGTTGTATGTAGCAGACACAAAATCTTTGATATTGCTGGAACAACCATTGGGCCATCCTCAATTTCAACATCATCCAATGTAGTAATGGGTATTAAGTTTGCAAAGCATATCCCTCTATGATTTTTATGGACACGTGTACGGAAGCAGGCCACAGTCTCAACTTGTTGAATTTCCCTCCCTGGCAGATAAACTGCACTATCACCATTGTGGATTTTCTGCACTAATTTCCCCGCTAAGCTAATGGATTCCACACCCACATTTGTCATAAGCCTTGCAGGGTCTCTAATCACCTGCTCTGTGGCCTGCTGTAAATTCCTAATATTACCCTCCATGTAGAGCTCTATCTATGTTCGCAGACAAGTTGGCGGCGTCTTCCCCAGTAGGGTGGAGGCCGTCCGGCATCAGCAAGCCACGGCAGCCCCAGAACGAAGGCCAGTTATCAATAAACGTAAAACCTTGCTGTCTACAAAATTGCGCCAGCCACCTATTTAACAATGTCAGCCTGCTAAACACCTCATCAGTGCCCCGGGAGGGGAGGGCCTAGAGACTATTAATCGATGCCGACACATCTTTCTGGCAAGGTCACAAGTCCTCTCTATGTCCATTTTTGTGACCTCTGAGTGCTTCATCCTGACATCATTGGTGCCAACATGAATAACTATGTGACTATATCTTGTGTCGTGTTCCTTCGTCTGTCATCCCTTCGGCAGCGTCAGCACCCTAAGATGGGATGCAGTGTCAGGAGCTGTGGCCCCAGGAATACATTAACGTCAGCCGGCATCTGTAACCTGACTTTGCGGGTGACAGAATTCCCTATCACTAAAGTCTGGCGTTTCGGCCTGGAGACAGGAGTGGAAGTCACTCCTGGGCTCAGAGAATTAACAGACAAATCCAAGGGGAAGAACCGATTCACAGTTCGCAGTGGCGAGTGTGATTGGGGTACTAGCCACAGTCCGAAAGCCGTCCTCCACAGCCGGCGTTTCTAGGCTGATGCTAATGGGCATGCTAGCCAGCCCAACACTAACCTCATCTGGAGTGCCCGTAAAATCTAACTCCACTGAGCTAAGAAGCTGTTCTAACTTACGGACACGGCTCTCTACGAGAGCCACCCTATCTTCCAACATCACACAGGATTTACATAGGGTGTAAAGTAGTGTACTTTGTGCACCACGAAATTTAATAGAATAGCCAAGCAAGCATAAGCTAACCAATAATGAATAAGCTAACCACTCCTGAGGCTCACACAGGATTCATACAGATGTAAATAAATGAATTAAAATTCACAGCAGTTACACTGAAAAACTAGCAGAAGTATTACACTTGAGGAACAGTAAAAAAAACTCCTACAAGTAAACCACTCCTAAGATTAACACAAGAGTAAAGTACTAAGCCAAAATTCACAACAATTACAGTAAAAAACTAACAGAAATATTAAACAGGGGCGGGGTTTAACTAGCTAACACAAGCTAACCGCTTGCGAAAATGCTATCCACCCCTAAGATTTACACAGGAGTAAAATAATGACCTAAAATTCACAGCAGTTACACTGAAAAACTAACAGAAGTTTTAATCGGGTAAAAAGAAAAAGCTATAAAAGTAACGGTGGGGTGTGTGTGGAATCGACCTAGCTAGCAAAAAGGTAACTGCTAACAAATGCTAATTGCTAGCGAATGCTAATTGCTAGAGAATGCTAATCGCTAGCGAATGCTAACCGCTAGTGATTCACAACAGGACGGTAGTTAAATAAGATTCAGAGTAGATACACTTAACAACCAGAAGAGTGCTAAACAGAAATAAAAGAAACGTATACAACCGTGTAAAGTTTGGAAGAGCGTCACAACAGCAAACAATCCACTGGAAGCATTTTCATTTTGCTGGATGGAAAAAGAACTTTTGTCAGACAAAAATGTACACAGAGTAACTCCTTCACCATGTGACTGAGGCTTCTACAAAGCTAGCCACATTCTCTCATAACACTTCCTGTTTCTTGCACAAGAGTTTAACAACAATAACACAGTGCAAATGGATGACATCATAAGTCCGACATGGAAGAGGAGAAAAACATCATGAAAATTCATTATTTTTTGCTTTTTACAATGTGCTGGGTGTCACAGAATTAATTTATGTTAGGTGGGTACTTAATAAACTTTAATTTAAAAAGAATAATTAATCTTGGGTGGGAGTTTAACCAGCTTTCTTCAAAAAAAGGGGGTGGGCTTATGCACGACCCTGGGCTCTCAGATGCGCAGACATGGTATTTTGTGAAGTTTAGCAAGAAATAAACTCTTCTAAATCTAAAAATGCTGTTTTTGAAACCAGGTAACACCCCTGAAATGATTTACAAGCCATCTTATGGATGTTGGCGTGCACACCTGGGAATGGGTATCAACCAGGTTGGTCAGGTCACAAGTAATCTCAAAAGTCACTCATGCACACTCTCGATTCCTCCTGTAGTTATTGCGCATGAAGCCGTAAGAAGGAATTTCCTCCCAGGTAAACATCCCTGGTTCTCAAGACCAGGCACCTAAGTGGCTCTACTCTACTCTTTTCTACTCTCCTATTTTACTCTTCCTTTTTTAGATATTTAGATATACCTTTATATATTAGCATAGTTCCACCTTAGAATTGGAATATAATATATAAGATATACCTTACTGAATTTTCATGTTGCAAATGAGTTGTAATTTTGCAACACATTACAAACATAAACCTACTTGGATTAGATTTCAGTTGAAACTAAATTTGGTCAGTTTTGAGAAATTTTAAAGGCAATACAGCTTTAATTATAACCACTAATCCATAATGCTAAAATATGCATTACAATGATGTATATTATGCACAGATCTCCTTTTCACACACACACACACACACACACACACACACACACACACACACACACACACACACACACACACACACACACACACACACACACACACACACACACACACACACACACACACACACACACAACTAAATATAGTTAGGTTAACTATGAATCACACTTTAATTTGCATATCTAATTTTAACTAATATGACCCCAGTTCTGTTAAGAAGAATGGCCCAAAATTCCAGCAAACATTTGTGAGAAGTTTGTTGAATGCTATCCTAACCATAAGTTTCAACTTAAGCAATTATAAGGCAACACCATAATACTAACAAAATGTAAAGTTTTGACCCACTGATATAAATCTCATAGAAATAAAGTAGATACGCTAACTAAACACAGTAATTGTTTAGTGTCATGAACTGTGTGGCGTTGGAGAAAATTGAATATGAAGGTTTTTAGCCAGGTTACATGTAAGCCTATGGCCTCAATTATAGGTATCATTCTTGTTTTTGTGGGTGGTTGTAAAAGCGTTTTCATTAAGTGATTACTGGCGGTGCTGTTGAAACAGCTGGAAGCGTTTATGGTCTGTGTGTGTCTGTTTCTGTCTGTCTGTATCTAGGTCTTTAGATATCAATATGTAGATAGAAACCTTTCAGAATTCAAGAAAAATGAATGAAAGTTATACTGGCCTACTTGGTAGTAGGTTTTAGGAGAACAGGTTTTGACAGTGCATCATTTACTTACTTTTTGATTTGCATTTCTGTCTCCCGGCAGAGGCCCTCCAATAAGTGTCGCTACGTGGTGGGCAGTGTCCTGTGTGAGGGAGAAGAGAAGCCAGATGAAGAACTGCAGAAGCTGTATGAGAAATTTGGCTTCAAGGTGTTTTCTCTGCCAGAAGTGAGCCACGCTGTCACCACCAGCTTCCCTTGCAGAACCCAGTTGTCCTACATAATAGGACCTTTCAGAGTCTACCCCAAGCTAGCCGCCTACATTGAGGTATGGACATGATGCAGAAACCAGTGGAGTTGCATGTCATTCCAGACTTATTCTAGCCACATGTAATCTGATTAACCCTATTCAGGACTTTAGTGAGCACAATATGGAGAAAGCAATTGCCATGGGGTCCAGTGGACCCCAAAAGTCCTGAATAGGGTTAAGGAAGCATATGAGGAACTGATGTGAATTTTGGATAACCGTTTGTGTTAGTTTTTGTTCTGTACAAGTCCTTTTTTAATTCGTTAAAAGTGTTCCTTGTCAGCTGATGTATGACGAGTCCATCAGAAAGTTTTGTGCATGCTCAAAATGTTGAGCGGTTGCAAATTTGTTTGCCATTTTGTCATCTACTTGTTACTTTTATGATTTTTGTTTGTTACTTCTGCGTTCATATCCTGTGGCTGTGTGAAACTTCAGTTAGAGCTTCTGATTGGCCAAAGCTCTGACTCAGGGTGTGAAGTCAGCATGAGGGGAGAGAGGATAGTTCACAGCACAGCGCGGCTGTTCATTTAGACAAGGTCAGACTCAAGAAAAAGACAGCGTGGCTGTGTGCATTTTTTTTTTCTGGACATCAGAGTGCACTCTGTGAATTCTCTTGGTGAGAAAGTGCTGCAGAGAAAGAAGGTTGTTTGCGGCTGCACTGAACCCTGGCACAGCGGAGAAGATGCTGTCAGTGCATGGATGTAGTGAAGAAGTATGACATCATGATCCCAGATTGAGCCGGATTCAAGTCATATTTGCATTCAGACCTCAATGAATCACGCTCAAATTGATCTCCTCCCCAGTGCGCATATGTGTCTTGAAACCGGGAAAATCATTCTGCTGAATGTGGTTCTTTGTGTTACCAGTGGAAGCGTAACATCATCCGTCCATTAGAGCTCAAAATCCACCAGAGATTGACGGGTTAAATTATATTTGCCACCGGACAAATTATTTAAATCCATGACTAATCAGTTTACTCAATCCATCAATGTGTGACAAAATCTTCAGTGTTCTATGTAGAGAAGCTTGAATCTTCGACTGGACTGGGTTGTTTGACGCGAGGACGTTTCGCTTCAAATCACAGAAGCTTCCTCAGCTAAAATTCTTGCTCTGGAAGTCTGACTTCTGTCTGACTCTTGTAGAGAAGAATAAAACAGAAGCCAACAAAAGCTGGAGTTTTAAACCTATCCAGACCCCTCCTACTGAGAGGCAGACTGCTATAGGCTAGTGACTAAACAATAGCTCTAATTAGCAACTATTGTGCTGTAGTTAGCACACCTAACTTCAGGACAGCTGTCCCTATAATGATGGGATGGATGCCTTTCTGATGGCTCCCTTGATAACGTGAATGACTCATTACCATGAACAAAAGACTGAAACTCCTTTGACCTGAGTACCCCATTGTAAACAGGGGATAAAGTGTGTCTCAGACCCCCTCCCCAGTTAAGGCTGGGTTTCAAACGTTTCACAAAGAATGCGTCCTTGACCCCTCTCTCAAACCATTTCTTCTCTCTGGCTAATATTTTAACTTCCTTGTCCTCAAACGTGTGGTTAGTGTCTTTAAGGTGGAGGTGAACTGCAGACTGAGGTCCACTGGCGCCCTCTCTGCGGTGCTGGTATAACCTTTTGTGTAAAGGTTGCTTCGTTTCACCTATGTAGTGTTCGTTACAGTTTTCCTGACATCTGATAGAATACACTACATTGCTCTGTTTGTAACTAGGGATCATGTCCTTAGGGTGAACTAATTTCTGTCTCAAGGTGTTAACCGGTCTAACGTAAACTGGGATTTTGTGCTGTCTGAAGATCCTCTGTAGTTTTTCCCTTACTCCTGCTAAATAAGGGAGAGACACTCCTCTTCTTCTTGTCTCCGTCTCCTGTCTATCTAGTCTCTTTGTTCTCTGGGACTTCTGCACTTTGTCCAGGGACCATTGTGGGTACCCACATACTGTGAGGGCTTTAAGGAACACGTTGTTGTTCTTTAGCCCTTCCCTCTGCAGTTGTGGGCACCTGTAGGGCTCTGTGTTGAAGGGTCCTGATCACCCCGAGCTTGTGTTCAAGGGGGTGGTTTGAGCCGAAGAGCAGATATTGGTCAGTGTGAGTTGGTTTTCTGTAAACCCCTGTCTGGAGCTGCCTGTTCTCTCCAATCGTAACATCACAGTCCAGGAAGGCTAAATGGTTGTTTCTGGCATCCTCACGTGTGAACTTGATATTGGCGTCCACCGAGTTAATGTGTTCTGTAAAGTCCTCAACTTGCTGTTGCTTGATTTTGACCCATGTGTCGTCAACATATCTGAACCTGATGACACATGGGTCATCCCATCATTAGAGGGACAGCTGTCCTGCCGTTAGGTGTGCTAACTACAGCAGAGTAGTTGCTAATTAGAGCTATTGTTTAGTCACTAGTCTATAGCAGTCTGCCTCTCAGTAGGAGGGGTCTGGTTAGGTTTAAAACTTCAGCTTTTGTTGGCTTCTGTTTCATTCTTCTCTACAAGAGTCAGACAGAAGTCAGACTTCCAGAACAAGAATTTTAGCTGAGGAAGCTTCTGCGAATTGAAGGAAACGTCCTCGCGTCAAACAACCCAGTCCAGTCGAAGATTCAAGCTTCTCTACTATGGAAACCACCTGGACAACTGAGAGCCTACACAGAAACAGTGTTCTGTGTGTTTCAGAGCGTTCATAACTAGTTCATAGATGATGTGTATGTAGAGAAAAACAGTTGTTGCTGCCCCCCTCTTGTATTTCATATTGGTAACTTGTTTCTGCTTCCCACATCAAAAGACCTTCACTCACTAAACTGATGAGGTCCTTAAAAACAGGTTTCAAAAAGATGAACTAGTAGGAAATGGAAGTATGCCTGCGGTCCATATGTCGGGCTCCATGTCCTCAGGATAGGCCTCAGAAAGCTATTGACATTTACAGATGACATTTGCGCACATGGATTTGTTTAGGAGTGTCCCACTGCATGAATAATGCTCCTTATGTGCATGTGTGAGAATGCATGCAGGTTCCTTGATCTGCTAATTTAATATTCTGTCTTTACGTAGGATTATGTCTCACAAGAATCTATATTTATCTCATGTATCTATTTGGGGGTGGGATGACCTTGTTCTCCCCACCCCCCAGGTTTGTGACCATTAAATATCAGGAATTCCCATAAAAATGCTGAATTTAACCTGTATTCCTCTGATGTTTCCTGAACCTTTTGTCTTTTTAACTTTTGATAAACTTTGGTGCTTCAGTTTTTCCTGTTCATGGTTAATGAATAAGCAGGATGCTGGAATATGTCAAGGTGGTTTCATGCCACTGTGCCAAAAGAACTTTAATGCGTTGCCTTCTAATGTGTTGTATTTCATCTGTGACCACAGGACGGTAGAGGAGATTGGGCTCCCTCAAACACATCTTTCATTCTTGCCAGGATATCACAGCCATTCTAAAGATAGGCTGTGTCATCAGCAGACAATCTCTGACAGGTCTCAGTTGGATGTTTTTTAACGGACTACTTGCTGCAGTCAGTGGATATGTGTATATCCCCTTGGACTTTTCCAGTTGTTGGGCTTCACAGTACTCAGGCCTGCTGAATAATGCTCTTTCGTTCTTCTACAAAGGAGTCTGCATCCCCAAACACCTTTAATCAATGACCTCATGCATCTGTAAGCTCTTTCCAGGCGACTCTCAGTTGCAAAGGTGGTGGATCATGCAACATAAATATCACTGCCGATTAGGGTCACCGAAAAGGGAAGAATAAGGACAGTGATTCTATATCTGGGGTCAAAATGCATAGATCACTGCAATCTACTGGCTCCTGGTTATGTCATACAATTGTCGACCTGAATCACAACTTAACAGACTTTTTGGTTTTGCAAATGCCTTTTTTTTAACAAATGAAAAAAACGACATATTTTATAAAAGCACATTTATTTGTAAACACCACCACACAGGTTACATTGATTCACTTGTGTTGGTTTTTACATAGAATAAATTAGTCAACCAATCAGTATGCTCAGTTTACCCATAATCCCTTTGGGCATCTGTGTGTTAATGTTCAAATCTTCAGAATTTGTGCATTATTTTAAAATTAACAGATATGTGTTACATTTTCACTTTGTACATTTTAAGAGTTGACATTAAGACAAATCCGTCTGACATTAAGAAAAATCCATTATTCTATCCGGATTAATTTGATTTATAAATCAAAACCATAAGTCAAACCTGCTTTCCTTTTCAAGATGTCTGCCTCACGGCTGGACCACTATATGCTGTCAAGGTAAATGACGCTTCCCTTTAGCCTACAGCAGTGGGCAGTGCACACAGAGACAGAAGCGCTGACTCATTGGCTGTGTTTGGGTTTGTGATCGCCTTTGATTATATCAGAAGTGTTGGCGGTGCTTAAACTCACTATCAGATTGTTAGTAGCTGAGAGTGCAGCGGAGACCATATGAAAGTTATCGGGTTAGTTGTAGCTTCCGATATTTTTTTGATGGTGTATCGGTTTAGCATTATAAAGGATAACTTTTCAGTTAGCTGATTAGTGGTTATCAAAGCTAACTTTTTGGTTAGCTGCAATCAGACTTTTATTTTATTTACAATGTATTAGTAACACTAAGTTTGTGTTTTGGAAACCTCCCCCCCCCGTATTTATGTAAATTGTCTCAGTCCACCTGCTCCATCAGACAGAGACAGCGAGTAGAGGAGCACACCTTAGAGAGTACTGAAGTTACCCTTGAGAATCTTAGAAGGGCCTTAATGCACCATGATTGGTGTGATATTTATAATGATGACATCGACAAATCATATGAATCTTTTATTACCATTATTTCTAATTTGTACCATAAACACTGTCCGCTGGTGCCAAAAAGTGAAAACACGCAAAGAAACTGACAAACCTTGGGTTACAAAGGGACTCCAGAATGCATGCAAAAAGAAAAATCTTTTGTACAAGCAGTTTACAAAATTTAGAACTAAGGAGGCTGAAAGTAAATATAAGATATGCAGAAATAAATTATTGAACATCATGCAGTCATGTAAGAAGCAGTATTATGACTTATTGGTAAAAAATAAAACCAAAATTACAGGGACCTGGAAGATATTAAATGAAACCATTAACAAGAGAAGAACAGTAAAAGATTATCCATCTTATTTTTATACAGATTCTGATAAAACTGTGAAAAACAATAAAGTTATTGCATATCATTTCAATAATTATTTTGTTAACGTGGGTAAAAAAATTTTATCAAATTCAATTGTATTTTGTAAAATGCATTCTATGGATAACAGCACATTAATACTATTCTGGATTCAATATATATTAGAGAAGTAGATGAAAACAAAATTATCAACATTGTTCATAGATTAAAGGGGAAAAAAATCAACTGACTGTGATAACGTTAGTATGTTTTTGATTAACCCTTTGGGGCCGACGCCGTCGTATACAACGGCTAAGACCAAGCTTTACTAAATTAGAAATAACTTTTTAATGACATGAGATAGAAACATACTTTTTTTTTTTTTTTTGCTGAAAAGTTAACGCCGCGGACTTTCGAGCTGCCATCGGCCATCTTTGTACTCCTCATAGAAGCTGTGTGATGACGTGCGCAATGTGAGTGTCCAACTGCAATTGGTTCACCGTCACATGGTTTTCCAAAATCCAATCGTAGGGCAGATTCACCTCACGTGAAAATCCAAAGATTGTTTTCAGGAGTGATGTGTTACTAGTTGGCCCATTTGAATAGCCCCCTGGGTGCTCCAGTGAGTACATACTTTTACTACATACTCAGTGTCAGAGGTGTCAAGTAACGAAGTACAAATACTTCGTTACTGTACTTAAGTACACTTTTTAGGTATTTATACTTTACTCCATTACTTATTTTTCTGCCTACTTCTGACTTCTACTCATTACATTTTCACACAAGTATCTGTACTTTCTATTCCTTACATTTTTAAAACAAACAGCCTCGTTACTTTTGGCTTCAGTTTAATGTTTATATATATTTCACGTCATGTGAGCCTGTAATCAACTTTTCTGCAGCATGGCTTTGCTTTGAACCGTGAACCAATCGAAGCAGTGGTTCGCAGATTGAAGCAATGCTTCGACCATTGCTTCGTTTATTCTTTCTTTCTTTCGCTTAATTTTCCCCCGCTAAAACCCTAAAGAGCATACTTCTGTGAGTATTATTTACCTTTTCTATGTTAAACTGACCTGTTATGGTCTTCTGAAACCGTTGATGGATGTATTTTATAACTTAAAAACGGGAGCGATGCTAACGCGTTAGCATGTCTATGGCATTTTCAATGTTAAAACTTAGCATTAAGCAGGTGCAGCTGTCATCACGTTCGAGTACATTTGTTTTCAAATTGTAATATTTCTTAAATTTATTTTTGTTTATATATTAATAATCTAATGATTATTATATACAATTCTAGAGAAACAGGCAAAAAGAACCTGAATAGAAACACAACAGAAAATATAAAAGCAACTAACAATGAACATACGTAAATAAATACATACATAAATAAATAAGTGTTACCTGTGAACACCTAGTGACTCTTACACCTCCACTTCCTCCCTGTCTTATTTAATGAGTTTGTTTCGGTCAAACCATATTTTCATTGTGTTAATTTCTTCAGTGATTTTCTCCAGAACTATCTGCCAAACTAGAAAACTGCTACATCCTAGTAAGAGCAGAATACTACTGGAATGAATCTGAATAAGGAAAGTTTTGTTTTTTTGTTTTTTTTTTCCCCCTTCACTAAATGGATGTTACACTCACTGCAGTTTATTGTCTGGAATAGTCCCAGATTGCATTTCAGAGCTTCTAGAATTGAAACATTTTCGTGCAGGTGGTGTTGGGGGGTAATTTTGGGTTTTGGGTCTTGGGCCACATGTAGAATGAATCAGTTTTTAAATTAAGCTTTCAATTCATATAGTGGCATCTACCTTTTTTTTTTTAAAGGTTACTTTATACTTTTATACTTTAAGTAGGTTTTGGAGCACATACTTTTTCACTTTTACTTGAGTAAAGAGGTCAAGTTGATGCTTCAACTTTTACCAGAGTGTTTTTAAACTGCAGTATCTATACTTCTACTTAAGTAACAAATGTGTGTACTTTTGACACCACTGCTCAGTGTGCCCTGAGCCATTACGCACAGCGATCAGTGAAGCACACGGAGCAGATGGAGAGCCTCTGATGACAATCTCACATGCTCAAAGAAAGCGTGTGTAACTATCAGGATTGCTCCACTAGTTTGCATGTGAATGTTACTGGATAACTCTTGCTTTCTCTGTGTAAAGCACTGTTTACCATATCAAATGACAACAAAACGCATTGATTGTAAACCTTTATTACACTTATAAAGCAAAAAATAATTTTCCACACACATTTATTCAAAACATCAACAACAAAAACATATATATTCTGAAAGCACAGGTTGAAAAAAGACATAAAACTTGATTGTGGGATGCAGGGAGAGCTGTTAACAGCAATAATAAAACATTTATGCCAGGCGAGTGAATTGTCCAAAAAATGCCCTCGGACCCCAGAGGGTTAAAAATATTATTCATTGTATTATTAAACCTTTAACTTATATTTGCAATCTGTCACTAATGACTGGGAAATTCCCTTCTAAAATGAAAATAGCTAAGGTGATACCTTTGTTTAAATCTGGTGACAAGCATGTCTTTTCAAACTATAGGCCGATTTCTTTGTTGTCACAGTTTTATAAAATCCTGGAAAAAAATATTTGTAAAAAGGTTGAATGATTTTATATCCAAACATCATATACTTAATGAACAGCAGTATGGTTTTAGAAAAAGTCACACCACTTCTCTGGCCATAATTGATTTTGTTGAACAAGTTACAAATGCAGTAGAGATGAGACAATACACTGTAGGGGTTTTCTTTGATTTACAGAAAGCATTTGATACCATAGATCATACTTTATTATTGGACAAATTACAGAAGTACGGCATTAGAGGATTAGCCCTGGATTGGTTATTTATGTAATAGGTATCAGTGTGTCCATTTTGGATGGACGAATTCAGAATTATTGAGGATTACATGTGGGGTACCCCAAGGGTCAGTCCTTGGGCCATTGCTATTTTTGTTGTACGTTAATGATATAAGTTTGGTGTCAAAGTCTGTGCATTGTATTTTGTTTGCCGATGACACAACTGTGTTCATTAGCGGGGACAATTTGGAACAACCTTTGGAAATGATGGAGAGGGAATTACTAAATTTTAAATATTGATTTGATTCTAATAAATTGTCACTTCATTTTGGAAAATAATGTTAAGGTCAGTATTAATCACTCATTGATTTGAAAGTCATAAGAACAGCCATCTCTTAATGCATACTCTCAGGCTGTGGATGATTGGGGCTATACTTTAATTTACTTTATTGGGCAAGATGCAGTGTACACCTTGGACAGGCTGCCGTTCTATTGCAGGGCTCAAGGTCACTACATACTAACTCTGGCAGGCAAAATCTGTAATAGACCATCCCAGTTTATATGAACGAAGCGTCACGCAGCGTCGCGAAGCTCACTCATGGTAAAGTGCGTCCTAAACAGGAAGTGCCAATTTTCAAATCCACAGTAAAACAGGAAATGTTTAATTGTCAAACACTTCCTGGATGACAGACGAGATCCCATGGAATTTCGCGGGAACTCAGTGGCAAGCTCACACTCAAACAGGAAGTGCCAACTTTTCAGTCACAGTGAAACAGGAAATGTTGAACACTTTCTGGCATGGGTGGAGCTAGAGCGGAGGCCGGGGTTTCACTGGACTCCCCTGAAATCTGATTGGACACAAATGATTGACATGTCACGGCACCACACGTCTGTTTAAAAGAAGTGCATTTTCAAATCAGTGAGTCACATTGACTGCTAGGTTCCTCCTGTCCAGTAGTAATGTTAGAAATTTTTATTCTTTATTTTTTTGTGTTTCTAGTATTTAAAATGGCATAAACAAATTAAAATGTGTGAAATTCCAAGTGTTACAATACTTTTGGAGGCACTGTATCCTAACCTTATGATGAATGCAACATGAGTGTGGTATTATTACCTTTTTGATTAAGAATCTTTAATTTTCACTGTTGCTACACTTTGTGTCAAATCATAGTCATATCGTGTATCATACTGATATGAAAATTCAGTAAGGTATATCTTCTATTATACATTCCAAATCTAAGGTGGAACTCTACTAGTGTTTACTCAGGCACACCTAAATATCTTTAAAAAAGAGAGAGTAGAGCCACTTAGGTGCCTGGTCTTGAGAACCAGGGATGGTAGGATGAAAAGCTTTTTTATCCCATGAGGAGCCCCCCTAGCAGCTAAAAGTTTTTGCCATGCTAATGCTCCCCTGAAGCATTTACTCAAAATAGTCTGAAGAACATAAATGACATGCTGACGAGCTTTGCTCGTTCATGTCCGTGACATATGCATAATACGTTGAAAAGGGTGGTGTGGCACTTTGCACCCCCCCCCCCAAAAAAAAACAAAAACAAAAAACATTCTAATGGGTGCGCCAGCCTTGTGTATTGAATGGTCAGATCATATTGGTCCCAGTAATTCAGGAACATATTTTATATTCTGTGCACACATTGAACATTTTCGAAGAATAGAGGATTATAAATGGATTATCGCATTTAGTAAAAATGTTTTTTGCATGCACATAAGACAAACTATGAGATAGCCAAAATTCCTGATAACGCCTGCCCCTTCTCTTTTTGATGCTGATGCAGGAGTGGGTGCACCTGACAGCATTTGTAACTCAGCAACACTGACGTTTGCACCAATTTTATAGACTGAATTGTAGTTTGACGGTGGTGTCAGTTGAACACTTTTTTTCTTCTTTTCCCATGTTGAATGTTTTCATCACCATTTCTTCTGCAGATTGAGATGAGACATCAGCACAATGACCAAGAAATCACAAACATGAAGAAAAATGTTGAATTTGTTCGCCAACTGCTGTTGTAATGCCATCTGTTTGAGAATGTCTTTCTCATTTCTCTGCCAAGTGCCATTTCTCTAATAGTGTGATGGACATAAAGGGAGTGTATGCAAGACTATGCAATGGTGCTAATACAGACAGACGTGCATGCACGTGCATGTTCACACCTGTAGGTAATTTAGAGTCACCACTGAACCTAATTTGCTGGCTTTTGGACTGTGGGGAGGAAGCACAGACTACATTGTTTTGCCGACGTGAACCACTGTGCATATACGTTGAAGATCTTGTCATCCATTTTTCTGTATCAAGCTTAATTCATCATATTGCTCTCCATCCTTTGTTTCATTTATATTTGCCCATGAAAAACCTGTTGTCAATGTTGTCTTTCAAACAATGCTAGAATATCATTTGTACAATCTGTGCTGTTCTGTTATTGCAGAATGTGGCTGCATTTTGTGGTTTTGCACTGTATCCTTGCTCACATTCCATTTATGGAAGAATTTTGTTCTATGAAGGAGGGGGAGGAATAACCAACAGTGCTGACAAAACATAGTTTTTGCTCACAAGCTTACTGTAAGCAGAACTGGGGAAACGTTACTCGATATCAGCATTTAGGGGAAACTAGCAGCTTTTTCTGTTTCTGAGAGTTGATGAAATTTTCCAAAATTACAGTGTAAAAACAACAGGCAGTTCAGTCCAATTGATGAACTTCCTCAGCCCGGTAGTTAAGAATATCTTTGTTCTTCATATGGGGGAAAAAATGCAATGCTTATTTTGGTATGGGACCACCTAGGTGTCAAAATCCAACGCCTTGTCTGCTTCATGACATCTGAGCACCGGCTCAAGTAGGGGATTGCCTGTTGAGGCATATGGTGGGGGCCTTGTGTGGCCCGTGGACTCTGAACATTAGACAGGTAGCAGGGTTCTGGTGAAACAATGGCAGATCAGGCAGAGGAGGTGATGGCTTGTGACCCAGTGGCTGTGAAGGCTGCAGTAGGTCCTCAGACCCTGATTGTGTGGGATTTCCCAACCATCGGACCAGGTGAAATATCTGCCAAGGGCCGCGTGTTTGTCGGCGTGCAACAACATTCCCTTGTTAAACAAACCCATGCACAGGTGTCTCTAGATCGATCATGGATGTATATTTTCTACATTGCTCTGCACACCCACAAGTCTTTTGGTGATCGACAAAGAGGGGCAGGAGTGTGAATGTGGAGGCTCTTTGCTCTGACCCGGCATGGAAGCGGCAGATGTGTGGTTAAGTCATCAGACCCTTGGAAGAAGCAGGAGGGATTTTTCAACAGCTGTATCTGTGACTGAGCAGCCTTATTTAAGATTATTCAAGGTTAAAGACTAGTGACCTTCCACCCATAGATGGCACTCACTACTCTAATGTCTAAGTTTTCACATCCCCTTTGTCATATAAGCGTGTTAGTTGCTGCAGTTCTCTCCAAGATGCCAACCTTTTCTTATCAGTGGTGAAGGAGCTGATAGAGTCACATAGATGGGCTTTCATCAGAATGTGTAGAGTGTAGGATGTTGATGCGCCTTTCTGACCGTGGTGGTGTCACTGAGATACCAAGAGAGATTTTCTGTGATGTGGACCCCAAGGAACTTGAAGCTCTATTGATATGAATGGGGGAGTGTGTTTTGCTTTGGGCTTGGTTGAAGTCGACAAACTCCTTGGTCTTCTGGGTGTTGAGTGCCAGATTATCCATCATCTATTATCTATCATACATAGTGATCCTTGTCTTCTCCCCCCTCCCCCCTTATAGTCAATTTCCTGTGTTGTTTCTCTTTTTTTCCGGTTGCTTTGAAGCCCAAAAGTGAAAATGGTATCTGCTTTGTTGTTGTCTATCAGATCCATGTGGTTTCTGGGAAATTCCCTTTGGCAACAGACTATAAACAAAACCACATGGTCCTAGCCTCGCTTTCACGTCATAATAATGTCCCATAATGGATGCCAGCATTCTGAACAGTCTGGGTTTATATCTGCTAGAAAAAAGGCTTAATTCTGTCAAACGCAATATGTGGAATTATTTGCTATAACTTTGGTGACGTATCAAATGAAGTATCATTTCTTTGTCAACAAATTGGAGTGATTTGTCACTCAAATTGTCAAAATGGTGAAATTCTTTTTTTCGTAATTTTTATTAGCATTTAGTGTCAAATATATACATAACGTACTGTAACTGCTGTGTGTTCATCATCTTCATGCTATCAACATAAATTTGAAATCATTTCAAAATCACACATCCCCCAAACAAAATTCTGTAAAGCAATATTAGGGAAAAAAAAACAAACAAAAAAAAAAACACAAACAAAATGGTGAAATTCTGTGAGGCTTGAACTGTCTGACATTTTTCAATCTATGGGAGCAAATAAGCAGCCTTAATGCAAATTTTTAGTTGCTTGGAGTGTGCAACAGCTGAGATAACTGTGGCCGCAGAAACCTTAAAAGGGTTTATATATATACACAAATAGTATACGTTTTACGTGGCTATGACGTTTATAACTCGGAGAAGGGTTGTAGTTAGTTAGATTGTGGTGATGTGATAGATTTCATTTTAGCAAACCAGTTTGTTGCAGTGATTGTTGCATGGCCATGTGAAAAGTCTACTTTGAGTGAGCCTTCATTCTCCAGTCTTTGTCTACACTTGGGTCCTCACTTGACCTGTACAGTGACACAGGTTTTCATGTTTCTGTGTTTGTTGCACATATGAAGTGTGTATGTCAATCAATCTACAGACAGTGAGAAATTAGGTCTCTCAACCAACTGTGTTTCCACTACTTACATTCATGCTTGTGCCATTATTTATAGTCATCTGAAATTATGGTATTTTCTTATAATCTTAGTTATTTTCCTCTTAGATACAGATAAAGGAATAATCCCACTCATCAGGTTCACCACACCACAATTCTGGTACCATTTCCCCTAATGGCGATTTCTGCTCCTACTGGCAATTAGGATGGGTTAAATGCAGTAGACACATTTCATTGTGCAGGGAACATGTTCTTCAGCATATGACAATAAAATTCCTTTGAATCCTTGAATCCTTGAATTTGAAGGATGAAATCTTTGAAATCTTTTTTCACTCTGGGTCACCACAGCAGATCAGAGATGGATCTGCTTGTTTAGTTGGCATATATTTTACACCGGATGCCATTCCTGATGCAACTCCACATGGCATGGACAATTGGCAGTGGTCATCTTGAACCAAAAACCTGATTTGGAAACAACCTCACCAACTGCTTGGTCACCACCGCTGCCCCACTCTAAAGCTAAGGTACAACCCCATAACAAAGTTAAACTGATGTGAAAATAAAACAAACATAATAGTGATCCTTTTCTTTTACTTTGACTTCTATTTCACTGCAGATCATATGACCCCAAGATATTTCATGTTTTGTGTGGTCAGCTTAATCTACGAACGCATTCCTAAAGGCTTGTATGGCAGTTATTTAAGGCTAGTATTGAGGTTCAAAAGTTAATTATGTTATTTCCTATCTGGTTGTTATGCGCTGACGTAACGCATCATGTGATAAATCTGTTTCCGGGTCCAAAGACCTCTAACTTTACAATTAAAGTTACGTCTGTTTGATCCTTTTAAGGATTTACAGTTTAAGTTTAGTTTGTGTTTACATTGTGCGCAAACCTCCGTCCCTCCCTTCTCCGCCTCCACCTCCATTAACCGCATTCGTCTGGTTCTATGGTCAGAACACTTAATAAAACTTTTTTCTTTTACTTTACATATTTTATTATACACAGGTAAAATATACATGTCTGTTTGTTAATAAAAAATATTTATTAAAATAAACATGATGTTAAAGTGCAAACTTCACTTTTTCCCCGAACGACATGAACAGGAAGCGGTCGCAGCTCGCGGCAACTCCCATTGAAAATAATGGAGAAACAACCATCTGAGCGTCTGACATTTTTACATAAAACAAATGCAGTAACAACGTCTAAAAACCAAGTTAATACTTGTATATCCAGTAGAGTTTTAGGCACAATATACAAAGAGTTTTATGTTGCAGTGTTAATGCTGTTGTCCGTGTGCAATGGTGTAAGTGCAGCCTGATCAGATCGTCTCAGTGCAGTTCTCAATGTTAATGACAGATCGTCTCAGTGCAGTTCTCAATGTTAATGACAGCGCGTCTGTTAAGTCACACTTAACAACCGGATAGGCGATGTCAACAGGTGATTGTAATTGTGACTTGGTACAGAAGCAGTATTCCTGAAAGACTGTCTTTAAGTAGCAAAGACGGGCGGAGGATCTCCAGCTTGTAAACAATTTATTCAGTTTTTTAAAATGTTCCTCAAAGAAACAGAAGGGATTTGCATATTTCTCACTCTGTGCATAATATCATTAAATGATTCAAGGAATCCAGAGGAATTTCAGTGCGACAAGGGCGCAAGCCTGATCCCATAGAAGGCACTGCAACAAAAACTGCCATTCATTAGTAGCTAATATAACTACATGGACAAGGGGTTACTTTGGGAAACCTTTGCCAAGTACAACAATACAGAGTTACATTCACAAATAGCACTTAAAACTTTACTATGCAAAAAATAAGCCATATGTTAATCTTGTCCAGAAGTGGAGTTGAGTTCTCTGAGCTCTAAGGCATCTGGGTTGGACAGTCACACAGTGGAAATGTATGAGTGGCCAGATTAATTGGTTTTCCAGATGTTTGTTTGTTTGTTTGTCTGTATTTTTGGAAGAAATAGACAGTGTGGTTTGGACAGAAGATGAAAAGGTCCACCCATACTGTTATCAGCAACAAGTCCAGTGGCCTGGCACTGTTGTGGTATTAAGCTTCATTGAATGCATTTTAATTCCAAGTGTAATTGGGATGGGAATTAAGGTTCATGACTTCCAAAAATAAGAAGGCACACAATCATGCAGAACCTTATAAGTCAACAACAGAACCTTAAAATCTACTCTGACACTCAAAGGCAGAGTACTCGGAGAAACAAATATCACTGCCAAAATAAGGGAAACATGACTGTTTGGGAGAGTATAAATATGTTGTCAGCAGTGCAATATAATCTTAACAGGTGCAACTGAATCCAAAAATCCATAGATTACTGAGCAAAACTTATCAACAGTGTTATTCACAAAAAATCATCATGAGCCAAACGTGAACCAAGAACCTCCAGTAGTCTAATGTTAAGTTCTATTTGGAGTTTGGGTCCAGTAAATTGTGTTGACAAGCACTTAATCGCTCGCTGAACAGGAAAGCAGTACCACAAATTTAATAAGAAATCATCAGAAAAGAATGATGACTAAGGAGACATTTCAACAGTGGAAACATCTTAACCATTACGATGTTAACAAACTCACGTACGTGCTGTCAAACACTTGATTTTAGTTACCCAACACTGCAGTCAGTGTTATCCAGAAGGAACACACAACCAAAAGGAGAAGACTGTTGCATTAAAAAGAAAAAGGTGAAGGTAAAAAAAAAAAACAAAAAACAAAATAGCATATGCCCCATGTGCTTATTGCATATGGTTTGGAAACACATTTACATTTATATTGTTGTCCAGTGTGGTCACACTGCATCCATAGAAGTGCTTTGACTGATCGGACCACAATTAACCTTCAGTGCATTTGTGGTGGATTTATACTTGTAATTTATGGTCAAGGGCTGAGTGTAATCTGATCACTGTGTGTGTGTGTGTGTGTGTGTGTGTGTGTGTGTGTGTATATATATATATATATATATATATATATATATATATATATATATATATATACACTCTGTGTTAAGACCATTAGTCCCCCCCCACTTTATGTTGTTTTTCATTTGTAATGCACTTGGAAATACAGTGCTATAGGAATAAAGTTATTACACATGATATGTGTTATTACACATGATATGTGTTAAAGTGTTAAAGCATTTAACATTTCTGGAAGTGTGCCGTAGTTTTTTTTTTGTTTTCTTTCTCTTGCTTTTATTTGTAATGCCTCCTGTCATGTTAATTTGTTATGGATGTGGTTGTGTTTTTATCTGTATTGTTTGTTTTCTCTTTTCTTGTAAGGCACCTAGCATGAGTCCAAGACAAATTTCCCTGAGGGGACAATAAAGTGTATCGTATCGTATCGTATCGTATATTTCTGCAGTGCTTTTCATTTTGTTTATGGTTTCCACTGCATGCACATTAATATGGCGGGTGTTTCCATACCCACAGCAGGGAAGAAGGAAATAATGGAGACAGAACAGGCGTGCTGTTTATTATAATATTCTGGGATGTTGGTGGTAAGGTGCTTTTTTATAAATGCGCCCTCTTCAGACATCACCACTCTGTTTCTCCTGTCCTTTGTTTTACATTTATATTCTGTTTGAATGACTCAGTTGTGCAACAGTTGGATTACATTCACATATTTTAATCAGAAAGCTGCCTCATTCAAAGCGTATAAAATTGAAATTAAGGATAATTGTGATGTGGTAACACATTTATTGCTGATATTATAGGCCTATTCTTCAAATGCTTGTACTGTACTCATGATGTGCAGCTGTGTGCACAAAATTTTGAGCTGGAGTTCAAGACGCCACCTGGCAGAAGAGCCTTTTGTGTGTGTGTGTGTGTGTATATATATATATATATATATATATATATATATATATATATATATATATATATATATATATATATATATATAATATCTCCAGCTGTTAAGTGTGTTCACTCACCAAAAAGACATGCTAATTTGTATTCAGTTTTGGCCTGTCGACTTCTGAAGCAGGCAAAACACACACACACACACACACACACACACACACACACACACACACACACACACACACACACACACACACACACACACACACACACACACACACACACACACACACACACACACACACACACACACACACACACATTCTTGTCAGATATTCCACTCTCTGCTGAGTCTAATCCATTTCGTGATGGGTGGTAGCCTACAGTCATCTTATCTTTGCTTTTATGCCAGGAGCAGCTCCTAAGAGTTTGAAATAGCAGATCGGCAAGACATTTTGGGAGCCAGTCATAATCGAACCAGGGAGCTGAAAGTGGAAAAAGCTCCAGACTGTGAGCAGATTCTCAGTGAATTTGGCAAAACATTCACACATTCCTTTTTCTTCAGTTATTTGTTTATCAAAAAATATTATGAAACTCAGAGTAATGCTTCTTTTGATTTTCCTGGAGTTACAAAACTATACCATACATTCAAAATACCAAAGAAATAACAGTAACAGTCTCCTTCGTAATCATCAGCATATTACTTGTTATTGGTACAATGATGGAAAATATGGACAGCTATGTGTTTTTTTGTTTTGTTCCCCCCCAACAAACTACCAGGTTTATATTAACTTTGCATGAGTCTTCTTCTGTGGCTCTGGTCTGTTTACTGCTGATGTCAGGTGCTGAAGTTGGGCTCTATATCCAATACAAAGCAGTGCAAAGATAAGTGTAAAGTAGTGCTGGGATGAAAAGATCAATTCACCAATTTTAAATCGATTCTCATTTTAATTCCCACAGATTGATTAATACATTCAAAGATTGATTTAAAAAAAAATATATATACAGAGATGTATATTGTGCCAGTGTTATAACAGCGTGCCTGAAAAAAATTATGCTGCAGTTGGGCCATTGTGCTGTTTCTGAGGGTGTGTAATGGGAAAAATTCAATTCAATTTCAATTTATTTTCATTTATATAGCGCCAAATCACAACAGAGTTGCCTCAAGGCGCTTCACACAGGTAAGGTCTAACCTTACCAACCCCCAGAACAACAGTGATAAGGAAAAACTCCCTCTGAGGAAGAAACCTCAAGCAGACCAGACTCAAAGGGGTGACCCTCTGCTTGGGCCATGCTACAAACATAAATTACAGAACAATTCACAGAACAATTCACGGACGAATATACAAGAAATACTGTTGGTGCACAGGACAGGAGGGTCACCAACACAAATACAACTCCCATCTCTGGATGGAGCTGCACCTTAAACAGAGAGAAAAAACAGAATCAGGCATCAGAAAGACAAGACATACTGTATAATTTGCCAGCATTAAACAACAAGAAAAACAGAAGAAATACTAAGGTGATCGCCGGCCACTAGCCCTAAGCTTCACTAAAAGACCCAGAATTTAGGTAAAGTTGAGGCCGCGACACGCTTTGTTTACTAATAAAATGAATTAAAAGAGTAAAAAGCATAAAACAAAACTGTACCAGTATGCTAGCCATATGAAAGGGAAAAGAAGTGCATCTTAAGTCTGGACTTGAAAGTCTCCACAGAATCTGACTGTTTTATTGATGCAGGGAGATCATTCCACAGAACAGGGGCATGATAAGAGAAAGCTCTGTGACCCGCAGAATTCTTATTCACCCTAGGGACACAAAGTAGAATTAGTAAAAATTAAAATAAATTATTAAAAAAATCATACATTGTGATTTCCGGATTATTTTTTTTTTTGATGATGTCTCTCACAGTGGACATGCACCTAAGATGAAAATTTCAGACCCCTCCATGATTTCTAAGTGGGAGAACTTGCAAAATCGCAGGGTGTTCAAATACTTATTTTCCTCACTGTATGTTGCATAACAAGACAATCAAAAAATGGCTTTAATAACACTAACCCAAATCAAGATCAAATTAAATTGAATCAAATCAAAATAATCAATTCTGAAGCTTAAGAATCGGAATCAAATCGATTCTTGAAATTTGAATCGATACCCAGCTCAAGTGTAAAGGGCCTTTTACACCAGTAGCAATAAGTGGCGCACATGGCTCTAAAATCCTTTTTTTCAATGGCATGTCCCACACAGAGGTGCAGTGCCAAGCATATTGCCATAGTTCAACTAAATCCAACCTTCACTGTGGTGCTCTGTGGTGTATATTTGCATAGCCAATGTAAACAAAGCATCCAGCTCAAAGCATTCTCCCTAAATCAAATCAAATCAATTTTATTTATATAGCGCCAAATCACAACAACAGTTGCCCCAAGGCGCTTTATATTGTAAGGCAAAAGCCAAACAATAATTACAGAAAAACCCCAACGGTCAAAACGACCCCCTATGAGCAAGCACTTGGCGACAGTGGGAAGGAAAAACTCCCTTTTAACAGGAAGAAACCTCCAGCAGAACCAGGCTCAGGGAGGGGCAGTCTTCTGCTGGGACTGGCTGGGGCTGAGGGGAGAGAATCAAGAAAAAGACATGCTGTGGAAGGGAGCAGAGATCAATCACTAATGATTAAATGCAGAGTGGTGCATACAGAGCAAAAAGAGAAAGAAACACTCAGTGCATCATGGGAACCCCCCAGCAGTCTAAGTCTATAGCAGCATAACTAAGGGATGGTTCAGGGTCACCTGATCCAGCCCTAACTATAAGCTTTAGCAAAAAGGAAAGTTTTAAGCCTAATCTTAAAAGTAGAGAGGGTGTCTGTCTCCCTGATCCGAATTGGGAGCTGGTTCCGCAGGAGAGGAGCCTGAAAGCTGAAGGCTCTGCCCCCCCATTCTACTCTTAAAAACCCTAGGAACTACATGTAAGTCTGCAGTCTGAGAGCGAAGCGCTCTATTGGGGTGATATGGTACTATGAGGTCCCTAAGATAAGATGGGACCTGATTATTCAAAACCTTATAAGTAAGAAGAAGAATTTTAAATTCTATTCTAGAATTAACAGGAAGCCAATGAAGAGAGGCCAATATGGGTGAAATATGCTCTCTCCTTCTAGTCCCCGTTAGTACTCTAGCTGCAGCATTTTGAATTAACTGAAGGCTTTTCAGGGAACTTTTAGGACAACCTGATAATAATGAATTACAATAGTCCAGCCTAGAGGAAATAAATGCATGAATTAGTTTTTCAGCATCACTCTGAGACAAGACCTTTCTAATTTTAGAGATATTGCGCAAATGTAAAAAAGCAGTCCTACATATTTGCTTAATATGCGCATTGAAGAACATATCCTGATCAAAAATGACTCCAAGATTTCTCACAGTATTACTAGAGGTCAGGGTAATGCCATCCAGAGTAAGGATCTGGTTAGACACCATGTTTCTAAGATTTGTGGGGCCAAGTACAATAACTTCAGTTTTATCTGAATTTAAAAGCAGGAAATTAGAGGTCATCCATGTCTTTATGTCTGTAAGACATTCCTGCAGTTTAACTAATTGGTGTGTGTCCTCTGGCTTCATGGATAGATAAAGCTGGGTATCATCTGCGTAACAATGAAAATTTAAGCAATGCTTTCTAATAATACTGCCTAAGGGAAGCATGTATAAAGTGAATAAAATTGGTCCTAGCACAGAACCTTGTGGAACTCCATAACTAACCTTAGTCTATGAAGAAGACTCCCCATTTACACGAACAAATTGTAATCTATTAGATAAATATGATTCAAATCACCGCAGCGCAGTGCCTTTAATACCTATGGCATGCTCTAATCTCTGTAATAAAATTTTATGGTCAACAGTATCAAAAGCAGCACTGAGGTCTAACAGGACAAGCACAGAGATGAATCCACCGTCTGAGGCCATAAGAAGATCATTTATAACCTTCACTAATGCTGTTTCTGTACTATGATGAATTCTGAAACCTGACTGAAACTCTTAAAATAGACCATGCCTCTGCAGGTGATCAGTTAGCTGTTTTACAACTACCCTTTCAAGAATTTTTGAGAGAAAAGGAAGGTTGGAGATTGGCCTATAATTAGCTAAGATAGCTGGATAAAGTGATGGCTTTTTAAGTAATGGTTTAATTACTGCCACCTTAAAAGCCTGTGGTACATAGCCAACTAATAAAGATAGATTGATCATATTTAAGATCAAAGCATTAATTACGCCCTATTGACGTTTCAAATCCTGCAAAACTTCGAAGAGTTCGCTGCGCTGCGAGATCTTAGTAACATTAAAAACTGCATTGAGAGGCTCTGATCGGGCTGCATTTTAACCACTGCACACGGACAACACCATTAACATCGCAACATAAAACTATTTTTATATTGTGCCTTAAACTCTCATGAATATATTCTCTGGGTTTATAGATGTTGTTATTGCGTTTGTTTTATGTAAACATGCAAAAATCACAGGCTGTCTCTCCGTTATTTTCAATGGGAGCTGCTGTGAGCTTCGCTCGCTTCCTGATCATGTCGTTCTGGGGGAAAGTAACGCTTGCTCTTTAACGCCTTGAATATTGTTCTTTACAACACTGTTTGTCCTCTTTGTTCCAGACTAATATATATAATATGTCTGAAATTTGGTTTCCATTTATTAAATTCCACGCAGATTAAACGTAGCAGACACGGATTATTTGTTATAATTGTTTTAGCAAGTTTTCAGGGTATCATGCAATCATGCAATGCGTGCAGTCTCTTATTAACGTGATGAAAAGCATAAAAAAAATTACATTTTTGTAGTATAATATTCATTTACAATTGTCATCATGTGGATTCTCTATGTTGTAATAATAACAATTATGTTATGCCTTATAGTTATGTAATCCCTTATAGTTATGTAGTTATGTAAGAGTTATGGCGAGCAAGGGATTATGGGATACGTCAATAGGGCGAATGGAATTCAACAAAGTGAAGACCTGATGTATGTCAGAGAAATGGTCAGAGCTCCTGCAGATTTAGTTTTCCAAAGAAAAATCATTACAAATATACATTGCTTTTTTTAACCTTAAGTCTACTTTTTGATTACTTTCCATTTTGCAGTTACAAAAATAAAGAAAATCATTCGTTAGAAAATTGATGTTCCTCTGTAATTAATACTTCCATTTGAAGTAAAAAAAAAAACCCATACATTTCTTACACTCGAAAGCTATGTTCCTCTACAAATTGATCCATAACTAGTCAGTTGTTGCTGCTTCAGGTGAGACAGTAATTTCTTAACATAATAATAACAACAACTAATAATAATGCACCGTAAGCATTTTAAATTTAGTACAATAGCATGAAAGTAATGTGTACATTGTTTATATTTTTCAAACTCAGATGCAATCATTTTTTATTTAATCATTTCAACAATGAATTAGTGTCCTCATTGACTCACTGCTTTTATTGTAATCACTACATTATAATTGCAAAAATATGAATTTGACTTCTTTGAACTGTACAAGCTCTTCTAGACTGAAGATTCACTTAATGTTCAATGATTCATTTAATATTAAAATATGAAAGGAAACAGTTCTTCCAAATAATAAAATAGCTGTTCTTAAAAGAGCTTTTGTTTTATTTCGAAGAGCAGCAGCAGCAGGTGTCGGTTTGTAGAGAGGACAGGTGAGCTGTACTCTCAAGACATTTAACCCCATGAAGGTATTGCCTGCAGCTTCAGCTTCATGGGTGGAGTTTGTGGAGCCTACTTTCCTCACATTTTGAAGAGGAGGGATATTCTGTTCCTCTGGAAGATCTGAAGTGCATCTGTGTTTGTTGTATTTCACTCTGATCAGGTGTTAGATCCTTCTCTGCACAGCAAGAATTCCGCAGGCATTCCCAATTACTTTCCTGGCTTATGACAGGCAGGATCAGACCTCAAAACATTCCTCCTTGGAGTAAAAATGAGACAAAAATAAATTAATAAATAAAAGAGGAACATTAGAATATCAAAACCCATCCTGAAGACTTGACAATATAAAACACGAACAAAAGATTCTAAAATGTAACAGTGCTGTGCAAAAGAAAATGAGTCAGATGGTTTAAAAAGAGGAACATTAAAAGTTCTGAATTTCTGAACTTTGAAGAATTTGTGAATTTGAACATTTTAAATTTTTATTTAAAAAAATCCCCATATGGAACAAATAAAAGTAATATCTTTTCAGAAAATATAAGCTACAGATGAAACAATATAAACAATGTAAATGGGCTGTTCTTGTCATGTACTGTGTGTGTTATCCGATTTTCGGTCATGTCTTGGTTTGGGTTCTGTTCTTTTCTGTGTAGTTCTTGCATTATAGTCTGTTTTGGGTAATGGTTTGGTGTGTGCGGTAGTTGTGACTTCTCTTGCTGGGTGTTCCTGCTTGAGCTTCCTTTTCCCTATTTCTCTTGTCTGTCTCGCTTAGTGCTTGGTTGGGGGGGCGTCACACTCTGTCTAGGCCACACCCTGCTCCGGTTCTTTCCGCAGGTGTTCCTAATCTGTAGCTCACTACTTGGTGTACTTAAGCTTCACTGGTTGCACTGTTATTTGCCTGATCATTGTGCCTTGTGCCACCGTTTCTAGCTCCATCCTTGTATTGTTGTAGTCCTGCTTCCCCGTGTGTTTTGACCACCTGCCTGTTTTTCTTGACCACGCTACTCGCCTGATGATTTGGATCTGTTTGCTGTTCTTGGACTGCCTCTTTGTGTACCGGACCCCGCTGATTAATTCAGTAAATGCTTTTTTGAACTTGAGCTACTGTGTCGAGTCTCGCATTTGTCTCCAACCATCCCTGCTAAGCAAACCTGATAGTTCTGTTTTGATTACGGTCTGATTACTTGTGAAAAAAATTAGACAGTAAAAAAAGAAAAGCCCCTACTAAACTTTTTATTATTGTTTAAAAATTATATTGCTATTTTTGTAGTCAGAGAAACAGCATTTAAAAAAAATTCAGGCACATTTATGCCCTTCAAAGGAAAGTCAGATGTGATTGGATGATTTCATGGTATGACTATGAAACTGTTCTACAAAATGTAGAGTATTTAACCAGCTGTTTTGCACCCTGCTCTCCTTTATAGTAATATTTCCTGCAGCTTGTATAAAACTTTATGCAGAGGAAGCAGCTCAGTGGGATAATGTGTTGGGCTACCAATATGTTGACCTTGGCTTTATTCACATACTGTCCACCTGTGTCCTTCTGCAAGACACTTTATTTGCATTGTCCCCATAAACCCAGCTATAAATGATTGCTGAGGAAGTAAACTGTGATGGACTGGTGTCCCAGCCAGAGGGAGTCATAATAGACTCTCCACATCTCTTGATGCTACAGTCTGGGGATAAGGACTAGCATGAATGACCCTCAGGACATGTATAGGACTTGCATTTTTTTCTTCTCTGTAACAGCTTGTGTTCTTGACACATCCCAAATGTATTTGCACTCATTTGCACAATCTGTATAGATCTTAGGTTGATGTTGGCAGTCAGTAGTCTGCTTGTTATTGTGCTCTGATGTTGTGGAATAGTGTGCTTGTCAAAATTGGACAGTTGCAGTCAACTGAAGTGTTTAAGTTAAGACTTCACGATTTACAGTTAGCAAATTGCCTTTGGGGTCATTCCATATGAAATCACCAAAGGTCCCAGTTTCATGGTTTTAGAATTGCCTGGTTTTGATATATTTTGTAGCTCATGTTAAGAGAAGAATAGTCTTGGCGGCAGCTCAATATCTTGTTTCGTTTAGATTCTATGGAGGTTTTAAAAAGGGGGCGTGTCCATGTTAATCCTCTGTGTTCCGTTTGTGACCATGTTTACTTGGCCATAAATCAAAAACTAGAAAAGATATTAACTTGATATTTTCAGAATTTGTTTATTCTGTCTTAAAGTTTATGTAAAATGTAGAGTTGAAGAAAGTAACCCCCTGGGGGCCCCACCGTTAATTACCAAAAAATGGAATTTGAAAATAATGTTCCGAAAGTGTGCTGACTTTGATGTGCATTTAACCACATTTGCCTTGTCATGTAAAAAACGCTGTTTGGCATGTTGGTAGTACTAATGTTTGGCTTCCTTGGAATGCAAAGAACAACACCACAATGTCTTTAGATTTTGCCCAAAATTAACCCTTTTCTGGCTATTTTTTACCAAATATGTTCCCTTGGCGCCCCCTTTTGGGCATGTGGGCACATGTGGGCATCTTTTGATTTTTGTTTTGTTGGTCTCAAATGAAAGGTCTTCATTGGAACTTCAAATTAAGCCTGGTACCAACATCTAACAAAGCTCTTAACATGAGCTACAAAATATATCAAAACCAGGCAATTCTAAAACCATGAAATTGGGACCTTTGGTGATACCATATGGAATGACCCTTTGCTCACCTATTTGAATGTATATGTAATATGCATATGTAAGAACATTTTAATTAGAATCAATAGTAGATGTATGCATCAGTGTGCGGTTATTAGCAGTCTGATCCAATCCTGGATATGGGAGAAATTGGCGGTCTGAAACTAGACCTAAACCAGCATGGGCTCTGCTTGCTGTGACTGAGCACAGAGAAAATGCTGTTTGACTGACAGAATGACTGCGGGTACATTTTCATAAATAAGGCAATGCACAGTGTTTACACAAAGGATTGTTGTTGTGCTAAAAATGAAGTTAATGTGTTAAACTGCTTCAAATGTGTGTAGTGGAAAGCTTGCCATACTTTGACTTAGAAACACAACTAACACACATATAGAGAAAACAACAACAACAACAAAAAAACAGTCACACCTACAGGCAATTTTCAATTTACACTTTACCTAATCCACACTGGACTGTGTGAGAGAACTGCAACACCCAGAGAAAACTCATGCAGACACAGGGGAAAGATTCAAACTCCACACAGAACTGCACCAGCTGGCTCTATTATGTTTTAGCTTGGATTTGGTTTTTAATAAATGCATTGCCACTATCACCAACAACTCAAACCATGAGCTCATTTTCTGTACCTGGGTACAGACAGTATGATGTTGATCAACTACATGATCTACTTCGAGACAATATCTATTTGGAGGTGGTCCAGATGACATTCCAGTGGAGGCATGGAAATGTTTAGGAGAGATGGCAGTGGAGTTTCTAACCAGAATGTTTAATAAAATATTGGAAAGTGAGAGGATGCCTGTGGAGTGGAGATGGACTGTGCTGGCTCCTATTTTTAAGAATAAGAGTGATGTGTAGAGCTGCAGTAACTACAGAGGCATTAAGTTGATCAGTCACATTATGAAGTTATGGGAAAGCGTAGTAGAAGCTAGGCTTAGAAAACAGATGAAGATCTATGAGCAGCAATATGGTTTCATGCCAAGAAAGAGCACTACAGAGGCAATGTTTACTCTGAGACTACTGAGGAAGGAGTTGTTTTTATCCCACACATGGACAAGTCATGTTTAGCTCATCGGATCTTTAGTTCTTGACCCGTTCCGATATCGTCAACGTTCGTGCAAGACGTTGGACAAAGTTGGACGACAGTCAAATGGAACGTTGACTGTACGGTAACTACGCAAACGATGAGGAACCATCAACACAGAAAGCAAAACAGAATATGGACAAAATGAGGTAGTCATCGGGATTTGTTCACATTTTTCAACCGTTTGAAAAATTATGATGAAGCGCCAGCTACAGGAACGAAGCTGGACGACGGTTAAATGATGTCTTCAAAAATCAACGTAAGTCCAGATTTCTTGTTTCATTTTGGCTTTTGTGTTCTTCGTTAGTACCATGTAACCGGGGCTTAAACAAGGTCTTGGGGAGATGCTGAAGTGTATCACTTGCATTGTGAGGGATTGTCAGCAACAGGATTTTGACCATATGCCATGTTTCTCTGTGCATAGTCCAGCATGCAAGTGGCTTCCATGCAGAGGACCCCAGTAAGTAGAAAAGCTCAAAGTTTCACATGGTTTTGGCCGATAGAGGGTTATTTTTGATAGGTGGGGATGGGCCGGTTGTCTGCTGGGATGATTGCCATCCAAGACCCAAGGTAGTTCCATGAAGTTAGGGGAGGTGATGGTCTAGTGGTTAAAGCATTGGGCTTGAGACCAGAAGATCCTTGGTTTAAATCCCAGCCTGACTGGAAAATCACTAAGGGTCCACCAAAGTCCTTAATAGGGATGGGTATTGAGAACCGGTTCCTTTCGGGTGTCGTTAAGAAATGGTTCGATCCACCGACATCAATAACCTTTTTACTTAACGATTCCCTTATCGGTCCTTCAGAGTGACCGTTGTTTTTGGGGGTGTTTGTCAGGAAAATTATAATTTCTCTACATTGATTATAGACCCTGCAGCGGGTCTGTAATCAACTTTTCTGAAGCGCGGCTTTGCTTTGAACCTTGAACCAATCGAAGCAGTGATTCGCAGATCGAAGCAATGCTTAGATCATTGCTTCATTGATTAATTTTTTTTCTTTCGCTTTCCCCTGCTAAAACCCTAAAAAGCACATGGCTGAGTATTATTTACTTTTTATGTTAAACCGACCTGTTATGGTCTTCTGAAACAGTCGATAGATGTATTTTATAACTTAAAAACGGGACCAATGCTAACACGTTAGCATGTCTATGACATTTTCAATGTTAAGTTAGCATTAAGCAGTTGCAGCTGTCAAGCGTTTGTTGTTGTAAAAGAGTCAAATGTATTACAAATTGTAATTTTTTTAAATGTATTTTTGTTTATATATTATTAATAATAGCAACCACAACAATAATAGTAATAATAACTAATGTAATGATTATATACAATTTTAGAGAAAGAGACAAAAAGAACCTGAATAAAAACACAACAGAAAAAATATAAAACCAACTAACAATGAACATACATAAATAAATACATACATACAGAAATAAATGTTTCCTGTGAACACCTAGTGACTCTTACACCTCCACTTCATCTCTGTCTTATTTAAGTTTAATGACAGTTTGTTTCGGTCAAACCATATTTTCAATGTGTTAATTTCTTCAGTGATTTCCTCCAGAACTATCTGCCAAGCTAGAAAACTGCTGCATCCTAGTAAGAGCAGAATACTACTGGAATGAATTTGAATAAGGAAAGTTGTTTTTTTTTTCTCTCACTAAATGGATGCTGCACTCACTGCAGTTTATCATCTGGAATAGCCCCAGATTGCATTTCAGAGCTTCTAGAATTCAAACATTTTCGTGCATGTGGTGTTGGGGGGTAATTTTGGGTTTCAGCTTTTTTGTTTTTCACCACTTTCATCCCTGAATATGTCAATTGTGAGTCACTTTTGTGTGGATTAAAGTTACTAACTAGGACTCCTATCTTGTTGTGAGAAAGAAACAAGAATCGTCCTCTGTTCTGTTCACACAGCTCCAAACGCTGCGCGGCTCTCTGCCGAGTCAAGTTAGAACGATAGAATCCAGAGTCCAGAGATCAAGGATACAGTGACCAATTTCATATTTATTTACTTTAAGACTCAGTGAAATACATAGAAAACCTGTAAAGCCTACTTTTAGTACAAAATTCACAAGAGGTATCGATAAGGGAATCGATAAGGAATCGGATCGATAAGCAGAATCGATAATGGCATCGATATCGATAAAATCTTATCAATACCCATCCATAGTCCTTAATCCCCTCTTGCTCCCGGTGTGTAGTGAGCGCCTTGTATGGCAGCACCCTCACATTGGGGTGAATGTGAGGCATTATTTGTATAGCGCTTTGAGGGTCTGATGCAGATGCAAAAGCGCTATATAAATGCCGTCCATTTACCATTTATAATGTGGTGGATGTGCTGCATCAGTCACCTGCTATTGATAAAAATGATTCAATGCATTTTCTGAAAGAAAATACGTTGATTTGATTGGTAAAATGGTGAGCTGCAGTTTGTATTCCTTGTTATTCTGTAGACTTCAGCAGGATAGTTGTGTGTTCATCAGTCCCACTCTGGGACTCTCACCTGTTTGTGAAGCTGCCAAAAGCATGCTTGGGAGCTGAAGAGTGTTGATTAAGAGACTGTGTCAACAACAACTACAGTACTCCCTGTTCTCTTCTTGCAGTACATTAACCAACTCGTAAAATGTAGGCAGCTTCTGAAAGAGACAGCAGTTGAATTCATTTAAATACTAAATCATGTCCATGAGCTCTTGAGTGCATATGAAGAATGTCAAAAAAAAAGGCTCTCACACGTGCCCATGCATTTGTGTTCAGTCCCCCCCATCATCAGTGTGTAAAGAAAAAAAAAAAATCACTAATTGGCTAAGGGTAGCAAATTGAAAGTGCCACTCGTGAAAATGGACAAGTGAGTTGGCACCTAATTTGATAACAGCTGTTGCAGATTAGAATTAATTTGCAAATAAGGTAGGAAGGAGTGAAAATGCAGAGGAACGTTGGAGTGCATTTACTGAATAACATGTTCTCTTTCCAGTGGTGTAATTTCATGGTTCACTTTGTCTTATATGCACTTGACATACAGTATAGGTGTTAAATATTTTTTCTCACATTTAATGACTCCTAAATCAGAAATTTTGATTTCTTTCTCACATGCATCTAGTTGCTAAGAAAGTATCATAACATACAATCAAGTCCATAAGTATTTGAACAGTGGCAATTTTTATTTTATCTATGTGCACCATTACAACGGAGATGACGTGAAACAGTCAAGATGTGCTTGTAGCGTCGAGTTTTAGCTTTAATTCATGGAGTCTGATGAAAATATTGCCTTAACTATTAACAAATTAGACATTCTTTTTTATATAACAGCTGAGTGGATCCTTGTCATTTCATTAGTGTTTTGTTTGTCCCATTTGTGTTGCATTGAATTTAGAGTGCAATTTGCACAACACACACACACACACACACACACACACACACACACACACACACACACACACACACACACACACACACACACACACACACACACACACACACACACACACACAAAATCCAATCCACTGTAAGACGTCTGTATGCATGAAGAGCTGTTCAGATGAAAAGCTGACATGATTTTTGGCTGTACTGAGGAACTACACAAAGTCTTTTTGTTTTATACGCAGTGGTGGGCACAGCTAACCAAAAAGTTAGTTTTGATAACCGTTAATCCACTAACTGAAAAGTTATCTTTTATAATGCTAAACCGATAAACTGCTAAAAAATGAACAGAAGTTACAGCTAACCGATAATTTTTAGTATCGACTCGGATGTGGCCACATCAGATTACACTGTCGGCTTCTGATAAACCAGTTTCACTTTAAGCGCCGCAGGGGCTGCTGGGTAAATTCAAAGATCAAGTCATTCCCAGACAGGATCACAAACGCAAAAAGAATGCACAAAAAATAATAATAAAATAAAACCCCAAACACTGTCACCATCTTTCAAAAGCAGTAAAACACAGTATTAGAAGTCAGTTTCTCAGTATTATCTGCACCATCCTTTACAAACTAAAAGCTACTGCTTTTTTCCACACGCTTTGAACCATGCGACTTAAACAACCAAAATACATTCATTAATGCATTGATTGGCAGAGTAAAAAACACATAGTAAATGTAAATTCTAGGGCTGAAACGATTACTGGAATAACTTGAATAATTTGATTACAAATTGAGGCAAATTCTGTGCCTCGAAGCTTCATTTAAACGTTGTAGTACATATGCCAGGCCTGTGTGTGGCACTGTAATGTCCCCAGAAAAACAACAGAAGAAGACTAGAGCATGCGCTCAGGCTGTGTAACAGCTAATAATTTAGCCCTTAAAGCTACAGCTTTCCAATGCAACACAGAGTAAAATAAAGCCTTTTAAGAGAAAGAGGGTCCACACTGATCATCTGAAATAGACTTACTGTGCATTTAAAGTGAAGCAGTGTGTTTGTCTATTATTAAAAAACACATGGTCTGCTCGACGTTGTGAGTGACTATTGACCCGACGGCTGGGTACCCACAGTCAAAGCCGGCTGCTGTTCAGACTCACACTGTTTCGCTTTTTCTGGGCAACGCACAATGCTTCACAAACACAATAACTTAAATAAAAAAAAAAAACAGTAACTGCAAGGCTTGCATGTTTAACCCCCTGCTGAAATGCATCTGCTGAATCGCAGAGAAACAGGGATAAAAAATAAAATAAATAAATAAATCACGTAGGGATCCAGTCCACCAACCTTAAAAAAAAAAAACAACAAAAAACAACTCAAAATGGTTACATTTTACAAGTTGGGGGAAAAAAAAACAGAACAGGAAGCCACATCGCATTGCCATTTCAGCAAAATGTCAAGACTTTGGCACAGGGACATTGTACCATTGCTTAGGGAGAGCCCTGGACTATTGATGTTGTTTAAAAACGCAAAAGTACTTTTTATCCTATTACTCGATTAATCACCAGAATAATCGATAGAATACTTGATTGCAAAAATAATCGATAGCTACAGCCCCAGTAAATTCTTACCTGTTAGTTTCAGTGGGATTCATTAAGTTCTGAAGAAAAATAATAATCCACATAAAGCGTCCAGATTATCCAAAACAGTGTCTAAACATGAAGAAAAGTCCCTCCGTAACACAGCTGCGCCGTGAGATCTCCCCTCTCCCACTGAGTCTTGGTGATTAAATTATCCCATCAGTCACGAAGAAGTAAAATAAAATAATCTTAAAATTAGTCCATTTTGTTTGTGTCGAGTGGATGGTAACACTGTAACGTCCAAAGTGAACCTGAACTACACTATCCACAATGCTCCCTGCGTCAATTGGCCAATCACATCTTGCGCTTAATGATGACGTCATGAGAATGCAACAGCCAATAAAAACCAGCTGGGATGTGTGGAACCACATCGCACCACTTATGTGGAAAAAAAAAACAAAAAAAAAAACAGCCAGTACCTGTTGGACCACATTGCGCCACTTATGTGGAATAATTAAAAAACAAAAAACAAATAAACAAACAAAAAACACAACACCCCATATGCGAACTCGCGCCTTTCAAAATCTCTCATTCCCAGTCAGAGACTTTACCACTGAGCTACAGAGCTGTTCTTTGAAAGCTGCAGGAAGCCTCATATCAGGAAGAACATGGAAGTATTACAAAAAAAAAAAAAATCCCACACCATATAAAAACACCGTATTTATCAAGCGAACAATACAAATATGGTCCGTCTGTTCCTCTGGTGATGACCCATGGTCACAGACATACAGCAGTGAAAACTCCGTGGATGCGAGGAATTCTGTGGATTTCATCATGGGTGGGGGGTAGTTTTGTACTCTGTAGTTGTGATCTTCACTGAGTTTTTAAAATACCTATCGCAAAGCGTTTCCTTTTTTTACGACATCATGCAAGTTTTATAAGTCCGCAGACACTGATCTGTGTGTTACAGATACAAATTTGTGTCCTCGGATCTGCAGAGGAAAAATGCCACTCAAAGTGTAGCTGTTATGACAGTTGTCGTAAAGCGGGACTGGTTGGTTGCTGCGGCACCGCTGTGTGGCGGTAAGACACGGTAAGAATTTTTCTCTCCCCGGAAAATGAACGTTGTGCTGCTCAAACAGGATTTTAGACAAGTTATGTGACTCTTTTTTGTTATTAATCTAGATTTTCTTTCATTGGAAAAAATACATTGTGGCTTTGAATAGATTACACAAGAATGTAAATGATTTTATATTAATGTAGACTTTTTTCATGGGAAAAAAAGACGTAACTTTTTTACTATAAGGTGTGTTGTTGATATTTTACCATGATTTTCAAAATATTCTACAAGCTTTAGCTGTGGTTTTTGAAATGCTTTAACAGTCTTTTCAGTCTAATTGAATTTCCATGTAGTCCAAATTGTTCTGAGTTAATGTATATTTTGGTTTACAATTCAAAGCAAAATCATTCATGCGTGCCCTTTGCTGCAGCTTGTCGCCACTGCCATGATGATATATGTTTTTATTTATACACACGCGCCTCACAGTGGACAGTTGTTAGTCCATAACAGTCCAAACACTGTAGGTGTTGTGTAGTTGGATTGTTCAGAATGACAGATTACCACAGCTGCTTTTGTCGGAAACCATGTTTCCCGTGAGTGGAGCGCACACACCCACGTGTCAGTGTGTGTTTGCAAAGTCACACTGGTGGGGAACTTAGGCAAATTTCACAGCAGTACGACAGTGATTGTCTGCAGTCTGTTGTTGTGCCAAGAGTGCGACTGGCCACACATTTTCTAAGCGCCATGTGAACTGTATTAGATGTTTGTGCGTGTCACCTGGAATTTGGCCGGCACCTGCTGCGAGAGGCTGTGATGGGTTTGCACAGCGCACACTTTCTCTTTCAGGCGCTTGTGTGTGCAAATAGTTGCACAAACACAGCAACAGGTGTACAAGGCATTGGAGGCAGCGACTACATTTGCCCACGATTCCTGCGTCATGCGCACTAAGTGTGCATTTCGTCCAAACTTTGCACTATGTGTGAAAAGACCCTATGTCATCACTTTTACAGTTGAAATTCTGAAAACAAATGAGGAGACGGACACATAAACATTTCCATGTCACTGACTATGCCTTATACGTCATTTATATAAATAATTAAGAAATACAAACAGTATGTTGATCTATGGTAAATCTGTCTCGAGTCAGCAGTTCCCAAAATCTGAGTGTACAAGAAGGAGACTAGTGATGAAGCGCACAAAGACACTCATGGCAACTCTGAAGGTTTTTGTTGCTTTGATTGATGAAAATGGGCATGGTGGAAGTTTTGTCCCCTTTTCAACAGTCACAGCTTCATGGTGGAGTGGAATAGAGAGGGATTATCATAAAAGAAAGCAGATAACATCTATTCCCGAGTCTCTCGTGTACGTTCTCATAAACTCACTGAAATTTCACATAGTCTTGTTAAGAAAGTCCCATAATAAATATCTTTCTTAGTGATACCCCTTTTTCTAAACTTGTCAGGTACTAAAGGTCTCTTCTGGATCCCTTATCTCTTATGATGACAAAATCCAAGACCATTTCTGTCATATTAAGTTCCCAGTCAACATTGTTATGCTTGTATGGTACAGAACATTTTCCTGTCAGCAATTCAAAAACTGTCTGGCATCATGTCTTGGCCCAGCCTTTCTGTCTCATCTTCCAAACTTTTAAGTAACAATTTTGAGGTACCTTAAATAATATTTGAAGTTGGACTTATGTAGATGCATCCTATAATCACTGCTTCCTAGTTCGCAGTTCAGGAATAACTGTTCTTGAAGGTCAAATTTCTCGAGTAAAATGTTCAACTGTTTCTTAATTATGCAATGAGGGCCTTAATGTTTTTTTTTCTGTTCGTCAGTCCTGTAACAGAGGCTAATTGTATCATACTGTGAGGCAAGTATGCATGTACTGATTAAAGTGTTTTGCTGTTGAATTGAAATTGACCTCAAATGATTTGGATGAACATAATGAAGAGCAGCTCATTACTGTGTTAATAAAAAGGTCCTGCCTTTTCCTGTCCACCCACATTATCTCCTGTCACATTCACTTTTGAACCCAAATGCCACATTAGCATGCCCGAGGCCCGGTCCTACAGTGGTGTCACATTGACAGCTCTCATACCTGCAGTGCCTATAGATCTCCTATTCAGATGGGACAGCAATCCATCATGGTTTATGCATTTCTTGACTCTTCATGGATATTCGTGTTCAGGAGGTGTAAAAATGGTCAACAGATATGTGTTTTGTGCAGCCAGCTTGCGTTAAAAGATGTGTAAATATAACACTAACACTGTGATCAGTAGTGATTAAACACTTGAATATTATTAACCCTTTATCTATGGCGATGGCGCCCACACCATATTTTCCATATGCGTATTTTTTTTACCGTAACTCCGCCATAGTTTGTCCAATCCGAATGATTCAAAGTGCATTGTTAAGTTAACACCAAGGGCTTTCCAATGATATCAATCAATCAATCAACTTTTTTTCTTATATAGCGCCAAATCACAACAAACAGTTGCCCCAAGGCGCTCCATATTGTAAGGCAAGGCCATACAATAATTATGAAAAACCCCAACGGTCAAAACGACCCCCTATGAGCAAGCACTTGGCCACAGTGGGAAGGAAAAACTCCCTTTTAACAGGAAGAAACCTCCAGCAGAACCAGGCTCAGGGAGGGGCAGTCTTCTGCTGAGACTGGTTGGGGCTGAGGGAAAAAACCAGGAAAAAGACATGCCGTGAAGGGGGGCAGAGATCGATCACTAATGATTAAATGCAGAGTGATGCATACGGAGCAAAAAGAGAAAGAAACAGTGCATCATGGGAACCCCCCCCCACAATCTACGTCTAAAGCAGCATAACCAAGGGATGGTCCAGGGTCACCTGATCCAGCCCTAACTATAAGCCTTAGCGAAAAGGAAAGTTTTAAGCCTAATCTTAAAAGTAGAGAGGGTATCTGTCTCCCTGATCTGAATTGGGAGCTGGTTCCACAGGAGAGGAGCCTGAAAGCTGAAGGCTCTGCCTCCCATTCTACTCTTACAAACCCTAGGAACTACAAGTAAGCCCGTAGTCTGAGAGCGAAGCGCTCTAATGGGGTAATATGGTACTACGAGGTCCCTAAGATAAGATGGGACCTGATTATTCAAAACCTTATAAGTAAGAAGAAGAATTTTAAATTCTATTCTAGAATTAACAGGAAGCCAATGAAGAGAGGCCAATATGGGTGAGATATGCTCTCTCCTGCTAGTCCCCGTCAGTACTCTAGCTGCAGCATTCTGAACCAACTGAAGGCTTTTTAGGGAACGTTTAGGACAACCTGATAATAATGAATTACAATAGTCCAGCCTAGAGGAAATAAATGCATGAATTAGTTTTTCAGCATCACTCTGAGACAAGACCTTTCTGATTTTAGAGATATTGCGTAAATGCAAAAAGGCAGTCCTACATATTTGTTTAATATGCGCTTTGAATGACATATCCTGATCAAAAATGACTCCAAGATTTCTCACAGTATTACTAGAGATCAGGGAAATGCCATCCAGAGTAACGATCTGGTTAGACACCATGCTTCTAAGATTTGTGGGGCCAAGTACAATAACTTCAGTTTTATCTGAGTTTAAAAGCAGGAAATTAGAGGTCATCCATGTCTTTATGTCTGTAAGACAATCCTGCAGTTTAGCTAATTGGTGTGTATCCTCTGGCTTCATGGATAGATAAAGCTGGGTATCATCTGCGTAACAATGAAAATTTAAGCAATACTGTCTAATAATACTGCCTAAGGGAAGCATGTATAAAGTGAATAAAATTGGTCCTAGCACAGAACCCTGTGGAACTCCATAATTAACTTTAGTCTGTGAAGAAGATTCCCCATTTACATGAACAAACTGTAATCTATTAGACAAATATGATTCAAACCACCGCAGCGCAGTGCCTTTAATACCTATGACATGCTCTAATCTCTGTAATAAAATTTTATGGTCAACAGTATCAAAAGCAGCACTGAGGTCCAACAGAACAAGCACAGAGATAAGTCCACTGTCCGAAGCCATAAGAAGATCATTTGTAACCTTCACTAATGCTGTTTCTGTACTATGATGAATTCTAAAACCTGACTGAAACTCTTCAAATAGACCATTCCTCTGCAGGTGATCAGTTAGCTGTTTTACAACTACCCTCTCAAGAATCTTTGAGAGAAAAGGAAGGTTGGAGATTGGCCTATAATTAGCTAAGATATCTGGGTCAAGTGATGGCTTTTTAAGTAATGGTTTAATTACTGCCACCTTAAAGGCCTGTGGTACATAACCAACTAACAAAGATAGATTGATCATATTTAAGATTGAAGCATTAAATAATGGTAGGACTTCCTTGGGCAGCCTGGCAGGAATGGGGTCTAATAATCATGTTGATGGTTTGGATGAAGTAACTAATGAAAATAACTCAGACAGAACAATCGGAGAGAAAGAGTCTAACCAAATACCGGCATCACTGAAAGCAGCCAAAGATAACGATATATCTTTGGGATGGTTATGAGTAATTTTTTCTCTAATAGTCAAAATTTTGTTAGCAAAGAAAGTCATGAAGTCATTACTAGTTAA
This sequence comes from Thalassophryne amazonica, assembly GCF_902500255.1. Taxonomy (NCBI): domain Eukaryota; kingdom Metazoa; phylum Chordata; class Actinopteri; order Batrachoidiformes; family Batrachoididae; genus Thalassophryne; species Thalassophryne amazonica. The sequence goes on along the minus strand of NC_047105.1, from coordinate 67,228,082 downwards.
AGTTAATGGAATACTCAGCTCAATAGAGCTCTGACTCTTTGTCAGCCTGGCTACAGTGCTGAAAAGAAACCTGAGGTTATTCTTATTTTCTTCAATTAGTGATGAGTAGAAAGATGTCCTAGCTTTACGGAGGGCTTTTTTATAGAGCAACAAACTCTTTTTCCAGGCTAAGTGAAGATCTTCTAAATTAGTGAGACGCCATTTCCTCTCCAACTTACGGGTTATCTGCTTTAAGCTACGAGTTTGTGAGTTATACCACGGAGTCAGACACTTCTGATTTAAAGCTCTCTTTTTCAGAGGAGCTACAGCATCCAAAGTTGTCTTCAAAGAGGATGTAAAACTATTGACGAGATACTCTAACTCCCTTACAGCGTTTAGGTAGCTACTCTGCTCTGTGTTGGTATATGACATTAGAGAACATAAAGAAGGAATCATATCCTTAAACCTAGTTACAGCGCTTTCTGAAAGACTTCTAGTGTAATGAAACTTATTCCCCACTGCTGGGTAGTCCATCAGGGTAAATGTAAATGTTATTAAAAAATGATCAGACAGAAGGGAGTTTTCAGGGAATACTGTTAAGTCTTCTATTTCCATACCATAAGTCAGAACAAGATCTAAGATATGATTAAAGTGGTGGGTGGACTCATTTACTTTTTGAGCAAAGCCAATAGAGTCTAATAATAGATTAAATGCAGTGTTGAGGCTGTCATTCTCAGCATCTGTGTGGATGTTAAAATCGCCCACTATAATTATCTTATCTGAGCTAAGCACTAAGTCAGACAAAAGGTCTGAAAATTCACAGAGAAACTCACAGTAACGACCAGGTGGACGATAGATAATAACAAATAAAACTGGTTTTTGGGACTTCCAATTTGGATGGACAAGACTAAGAGACAAGCTTTCAAATGAATTAAAGCTCTGTCTAGGTTTTTGATTAATTAATAAGCTGGAATGGAAGATTGCTGCTAATCCTCCGCCACGGCCCGTGCTACGAGCATTCTGACAGTTAGTGTGACTCGGGGTGTTGACTCATTTAAACTAACATATTCATCCTGCTGTAACCAGGTTTCTGTTAGGCAGAATAAATCAATACGTTGATAAATTATTATATCATTTACCAACAGGGACTTAGAAGAGAGAGACCTAATGTTTAACAGACCACATTTAACTGTTTTAGTCTGTGGTGCAATTGAAGGTGCTATATTATTTTTTCTTTTTGAATTTTTATGCTTAAATAGATTTTTGCTGGTTATTGGTGGTCTGGGAGCAGGCACCGTCTCTACGGGGATGGGGTAATGAGGGGATGGCAGGGGGAGAGAAGCTGCAGAGAGGTGTATAAGACCACAGCTCTGCCTCCTGGTCCCAACGCTGGACAGTCACAGTTTGGAGGATCCAAGAAAATTGGCCAGATTTCTAGAAATGAGAGCTGCTCCATCTAAAGTGGGATGGATGCCGTCTCTCCTAACAAGACCAGGTTTTCCCCAGAAGCTTTGCCAATTATCAATGAAGCCCACCTCATTTTTTGGACACCACTCAGACAGCCAGCAGTTCAAGGAGAACATGCGGCTAAACATGTCACTCCCGGTCCGATTGGGGAGGGGCCCAGAGAAAACAACAGAGTCCGACATTGTTTTTGCAAAGTTACACACCGATTTAATGTTAATTTTAGTGACCTCCGATCGGCGTAACCGAGTGTCATTACTGCCGACGTGAATTACAATCTTACCAAATTTACGCTTAGCCTTAGCCAGCAATTTCAAATTTCCTTCAATGTCGCCTGCTCTGGCCCCCGGAAGACAAATGACAATGGTTGCTGGTGTCGCTAACTTCACATTTCTCAAAACAGAGTCGCCAATAACCAGAGTTTGATCCTCGGCGAGTGTATCGTCGAGTGGGGAAAAAAGGTTAGAGATGTGAACGGGTTGACGGTGTACACGGGGCTTCTGTTTAGGGCTACGCTTCCTCCTCACAGTCACCCAGTCAGCCTGCTTTCCCGACTGCCCGGGATCTGCCAGGGGGGAACTAACGGCGGCTAAGCTACCTTGGTCCGCACCGACTACAGGGGCCTGGCTAGCTGTAGAATTTTCCACGGTGCGGAGCCGAGTCTCCAATTCGCCCAGCCTGGCCTCCAAAGCTACGAATAAGCTGCACTTATTACAAGTACCGTTACTGCTAAAGGAGGCCGAGGAATAACTAAACATTTCACACCCAGAGCAGAAAAGTACGGGAGAGACAGGAGAAGCCGCCATGCTAAATCGGCTAAGAGCTAGTAGCTACGCAACCTAGCGGATTCCTAAAAACACACAAAGTGAATAATGTGTAAATAATTTAGAGGTGATTCAGCAGAAGGAGTGCCCCAATCAAGGCACCAAACAGGCCATGAAGCAGCACAGGCAACGCACGACAACAGCGAACGCACGACAATGGTGCTAAAATAAAATAAAAATCGACTAAACACGCTGTGGAGCAGCACAGATAACGCACGACAACAGTGCTAAAAAAAATAAAAAAATAAAAACGAAAGCGTTAGCAAGCTAGTTAGCTTGCCAACGCTGATGAAAGTTAGCTGATAAAAGTGCTCCGTCGCGATGTTTCGACCGTTAGAGGTCTTCCTTAGGCGTTGGAGCACAGTAAAAAAGTAAAAAAAAACAAAAAAGTAAAAAGGTAAAAAAGTAAAAAAGTCTTGAAAAAGACTGTTAATTCAAGTCCAAAGCAGCAGGTAGCAGTCTCTGTGTAAACAGTCCCAACAGAGAGCATGGTGTATTACAGTAAACATAAGCCTGTGACGTCATCTCACAGAGGAAAAACACAGAAGTTTCACACTAGTGCGCCGCTGATTCTCATTACCATAAGTTCTCATGTAAGCCCTCAATCTGAAAAATTTAAACACTGACAGCAAGCCAAGAACCCGTGCTTTCCAACAGTATGCTATATGTTGCATATATTACGGTAAAGTGCGATCGGTGACTTTTGAAACGAGGGAAAAGTATGAAAAACAGTGCAAAAGTGACAGAAAAGTACAGAGACAGACAGCAAACATAAATGTAGTAATTTTTTAGGAAAAGGCAGGGTGTTAGTGTCATTTGTGAAGGTGTGTGTGCGTGTTTGTGTGGGTGTGATGGCTCCATCAGCCACAAGCCACTGCCCGGTGCCAACAAGCAGAAACCCAACTTGCCAGCGATCCACAAAGGGGCGGCGTCCTTGCAAGGTGTGCAAGAGGTCAACCTGCTTGATGTGCAAACTTTGTAAAATTGGCCTCTGTCTTCAGCCAGACAGAAACTGTTACAAACAGTACCACACTGACAATGGACTGATGTAGTTTAGATCTAATTTTGATTCTTGGTTATATATTTGTATATAGTTTGACACTTTATTGTTTTATTCATATTGTATAATTTTGCACAAAATGAGTGATCAAATGAGTGATTTATTTCACATTTTAATAATACAGATAATACACTCAACAAAAATATAAACGCAACACTTTTGGTTTTGCTCCCATTTTGTATGAGATGAACTCAAAGATCTAAAACTTTTTCCACATACTATCACATCTGTGATAGTGAGCACTTCTCCTTTGCTGAGATAATCCATCCCACCTCACAGGTGTGCCATATCAAGATGCTGATTAGACACCATGATTAGTGCACAAGTGTGCCTTAGACTGCCCCCAATAAAAGGCCACTCTGAAAGGTGCAGTTTTATCACACAGCACAATGCCACAGATGTCGCAAGATTTGAGGGAGCGTGCAATTGGCATGCTGACAGCAGGAATGTCAACCAGAGCTGTTGCTCGTGTAGTGAATGGTCATTTCTCTACCATAAGCCGTCTCCAAAGGCGTTTCAGAGAATTTGGCAGTACATCCAACCAGCCTCACAACCGCAGACCACGTGTAACCACACCAGCCCAGGACCTCCACATCCAGCATGTTCACCTCCAAGATCGTCTGAGACCAGCCACTCGGACAGCTGCTGGAACAATCGGTTTGCATAACCAAAGAATTTCTGCACAAACTGTCAGAAACCGTCTCAGGGAAGTTCATCTGCATGCTCGTCGTCCTCATTGGGGTTTTGACCTGACTCCAGTTCGTCGTCGTAACCGACTTGAGTGGGCAAATGCTCACATTCGCTGGCGTTTGGCACGTTGGAGAGGTGTTCTCTTCACGGATGAATCCCGGTTCACACTGTCCAGGGCAGATGGCAGACAGCGTGTGTGGCGTCGTGTGGGTGAGCGGTTTTCTGATGTCAATGTTGTGGATCGAGTGGCCCATGGTGGCGGTGGGGTTATGGTATGGGCAGGCGTCTGTTATGGACGAAGAACACAGGTGCATTTTATTGATGGCATTTTGAATGCACAGAGATACCGTGACGAGATCCTGAGGCCCATTGTTGTGCCATCCAAGAACATCGCCTCATGTTGCAGCAAGATAATGCACGGCCCCATGTTGCAAGGATCTGTACTCAATTCTTGGAAGCTGAAAATGTCCCAGTTCTTGCATGGCCAGCATACTCACCTTACATGTCACCCACTGAGCATGTTTGGGATGCTCTGGACCGGCGTATACGACAGCGTGTACCAGTTCCTGCCAATATCCAGCAACTTCGCACAGCCATTGAAGAGGAGTGGACCAACATTCCACAGGCCACAATTGACAACCTGATCAACTGCGAAGGAGATGTGTTGCACTGCATGAGGCAAATGGTGGTCACACCAGATACTGACTGGTATCCCCCCCCCCCCCCCCCCCAAATAAAACAAAACTGCACCTTTCAGAGTGGCCTTTTATTGTGGACAGTCTAAGGCACACCTGTGCACTAATCATGGTGTCTAATCAGCATCTTGGTATGGCACACCTGTGAGGTGGGATGGATTATCTCAGCAAAGGAGAAGTGCTCACTATCACAGATTTAGACTGGTTTGTGAACAATATTTGAGGGAAATGGTGATATTGTGTATGTGGAAAAAGTTTTAGATCTTTGAGTTCATCTCATACAAAATGGGAGCAAAACCAAAAGTGTTGCGTTTATATTTTTGTTGAGTGTAATTGATATATATAGTTTTGCACTTTGTTTGTTGTTATTCATATTGTTTGGTTCTGCACTTTAAAATTGGTTTCTTTTTGCATATTTTTGCCTTGCAAAATGTTTACTTTTGCACTGTTTCTGCGCTGTTTCTGAGTTCTAGACACACAAAATTAATTATTTTGATTGTAAACACTTACAGCTTCCTGTTAAAAATGTGAAATCCAAACTTCCTTTACATAATCATTTTTCACTAAAAAACTGAAAAAAAAATCAAGTTCGTTTTTGTGTTTTTTCTTATTAAATGCTAAAACTTACAAATAATGTGTATAAATAGTTAATCAGGTGTAATATAATTGAAATTCAGGTACTCTTGGAAAAGGGTACCAAAGCACACAAACATAGAACATTATTTCTTAATTTTATTGCTATAATAAAAAATTATAACCAATCATCCATTTATAGCCTCAGTAGGTAAAGGGTTAAAGTTGTCATGGTGTGCACCTTTACATCAAGTTAATGAAGGTCACTAGGTATCTTAAAAAGTGGCGTTTGCAGTCAAATACACTTCATGTAGACAGACGTAGTGCACAATGAGAGCACCGCGCTCATAGAGCGCAAACCTCCGCCAACACTAGATTCCAGTTCCACAAATTTTTACCTTGGAAAAATTTTTCAAGGCCAAAGTCCTGTTTGAAATGGATTTTTATAAGCTAAAATACACTACAAAATATAGATCAAAAGGGCTTTTCAATGTTAAAAAGAATCAAATATCTGTTAAATTCACAATATGGATCAGATGTGGCTCAAACTTAGTGTATTCTTTGAGAGTGCCAGTTTGCACCTCATTGTCACAAATGAGAGTGATTGAGGCACTTTTGATTGAGATATAATACAAAATGTACACCAAATTGGCTTTTCAATATTCAATTCAAATGTCCACAAAATCCACAATCTGCATCAGATCTGGATCAAACTTTGTCAGGTGATAGTAAGTGCCATTCTGCACCTCACTTTCAAATATGAGAGTGATTGTGGCATGTTTGATTAAAATACAATATAAATATATACATTAAATGGGGTTTTCAGTGTTTCATTTAAATGGATACAAAATCTGTAATCTGAATCAGATCCAGATCAAACTTTCTCAGGCAATAAAGGATACCATCCTATGTACTGCTCTCAAATATGAAAGAAATTTGAGGAAAACAGGAACGCCGGTACCCTGCCTCTCGCTCTGAATGCTGGGATAGGCTCCAGCCGCCGCGACTCTTAATTGGACCAAGCAGTTGAAGATGAATGAGTGAGTGAAGAACACCGGTGCAACACAGATGCCTGTGCAAAAAATTTATTCAAGGTGCAGAACAAAGGAAGGACTGATGTTTTGATGTAAAGTTATATCTTCATTAGAGTCCTTTTTTCCTCAAGTTTTGTCCTGACCTGGTTTAATCAGATTGTTGTGCTTGGCAGAAGCCCAGAGAACCTTTCTTTTTTGAATGAAACAAATTTGATTTTTTTTGACAGTTATGAATTAAAAACAACAACAGAAACATTTTACGGGTCTCTAGGAAATTACCTGATTTTTGTTTCATGGTGGTTTAATGGGATGGCGGGGGAACATGTTACTTGACACGCCCTCTCTCCCTTCAGACATGGAGACAGATCTCTGTCTTTTTCCCTGAGACCATGTGGGTAGACATGTCTCAAGAACATGCATGAGACTAGCCTGGACATACGCTATATTTGTCACAGGAGACCAAAACAAATCATTTCCTTCTCAAAATTTGTTTTGGCATGTACTATATTCCAAGATGAAAACAAGCTAAAAGCAAGCCTAAAGTCATCTTTCTTGACAGAGGTCTGTCCAAAAAGTATCGCACCTTTTTATTTTTTGCAAAAACCATATGGATTTGAATCACGTGTGATTGCATCAGCCAAGCTTGATCCTTCGTGCGCATGCGTGAGTTTTTTCACGCCTGTCGGTTGCGTCATTCGCCTGTGAGCAGGCTTTGTGTGAGCAGTGGTCCACCCCTCTCGTCGGATTTTTATTGTGAATAAATGTCTGAATGATTTGGAGCTTTGCTGCATCAATTTTTTTCCAGAAACTGTGAGAGATCTCCAGGTGGACACCGTTCGGAAAATTAATATGGCTTTCAGGGACGATTTTGTGGGGATTACACAGATTAAGGAGTGTTACTGCCGCTTTAAGGAGAGCCCACAACTGCTGAGAGCGCGCCGCGCTCCCAGCGCCGATCAACAGGCTCACACCCCGCTGAAACAACCAGATCATTTCCAACGTGAAGGCTTTGTTGATCCGGGACGTCGTCTGACTTTCACAAAAATGCAGAAGGCGTGGACATCAGCACTTTTTTGGCACATTCCACTGTTAAAGGAGTTTTTTCATGGAAAGAAAAGCGGAGGGATGCGCCACCATGCCGTTCATGGCGCGGGACAAAACCACCTCCGTGTTGGTCTCACAGGACAGCTTTGAGATGGCTTTCAGATGGCTGTCGGTGGGTTTTTCAGTTGTGTGACAACCACCATCATTTCTAAACTGGACGCTGTCTTGATCCGGTATGTCGTCTGACTAGCACAGGAATTGTGAAAAGACGTGGACATCAGCACTTTTTCGGCACATTGAGACAGACATGCGGAGGAGTTCCGCGCATCGCGGTGGAGCTACATGGCGCAAAGCAACGCCGTGATGAAGCCTCACAGGACATGTTGGGGCATGTCCAGGTCATGCTCAATTTCTCGGATAATCACACGACTGAAAAGCTACCGACAGCCGTCTGAAATCCACCTGAAAGCCGTCCTGTGAGACCAACACGGAGGTGGTTTTGTGCTGCGTAATGAACGGCTCCGTGGCGCGTCCCTCCGCTTTTCTTTCCATGAAAAAAAAACTCCTGTAACAGTGGAATGTGCCGAAAAAGTGCTGATGTCCACGCCTTCTGCCTTTTTGTGAAAGTCAGACGACGTCCCGGATCAACAAAGCCTTCATGTTGGAAATGATCTGGTTGTTTCAGCGGGGTGTGAGCCTGTCGATCGGCTATCAGTTGTGGGCCATCCTTAAAGTGGCAGTAACACCCCTTAATCTGTGTAATCCCCACAAAATCGTCCCTGAAAGCCATATTAATTTTCTGAACTGTGTCCACCTGGAGGTCTCTCACAGTTTCTGGAAAAAAAATTGATGCAGCAAAGCTCCAAATCGTTCAGACATTTATTCGCAGTAAAAATCCAACGAGAGGGGTGGACCAGTGCTCACACAAAGCCTGCTCACAGGCGAATGACGCAACCGACAGGCGTGAAAAAACTTACGCATGCGCACGAAGGTTCAAGCTTGGCTGATGCAATCACACGTGATTCAAATCCATATGGTTTTTGCAAAAAATAAAAAGGTGCGATACTTTTTAGACAGACCTCGTATAGTCCCCTTGCAGTCAGGTTAACTTGAATGAATGAATGAATGAAAACTGTTTATTTCGAACATTTGATACAACAACAACAATTACAAGATAGATCAGTAAAGACAACAACAAAAAAGTTCCTACTGTGTACCCAACATGTCCGAAAAGGGGTAGGGTGAAGCATCAGCTTATTTATCCCTACCCCTTCTTCCCCACAACCAGTAATACCCTTTGCCACATATACACATAGATTCCTACACACCTAAACCGATATCAATATATATATATATACATATATATACACATACATATATACATACACACATCAACATACATACACATATACATACACATATATACACATATACATATATACACATATATATACACAAACATAAATATACACCTACACATACCTACTTACATACAAAACTGACATTGCCATTTTGGAGGGTCAAAGAGCCTCTGCATTCATCTTTCCCATGCACAAGTAAGCTAACACTCTTTGAATACAAAGCACAAGCACAAATCTGGTGGTCAACAAATATTTTTAGCACTTGTTGCTGCAGATTTCATACACTCTGCCTTGACCTTTGTTTGTGTGATCCTAAATTGCCGATCTATAGTCTGGTACCACCCCTCGCTGCATCCACAATACCAAGTAGCCGTTCTGCATCCTGGATGGCAGTCCCCATTCTACAATTATTTGCCAAATTGTGAAACTAGGGACTTAGTCTGAAAGTAACTGGAGGGTAATGAAATCTGGTCTGAAATGGCCGCAGGCTAAATACACCTGCTTTAAAATGCAGTTGAACAGGCATAGATGAATAATGTGCTGAGCAGAGCAGCAGCCTATTAAGGATCAGTGGAAATGAAAAGAGCAGAAATACACTTGACATTACATTGTTTGGAATTCCTGATTAACGCATCAACTTTAACGAATTTTGGAGAAAACAAGCAACTCATCACATATGAAGAAGATAATTTATCTGACGACCAGTGGCGTGAATTGTGCACACTTCCCTCTCTTTCCACAGAAGTGGCACACAGACACAAGCAGTGGAATCCTGCAGATTTGAACGACACTCGGCAAGTGTTCAGGTACATTTGGAAATGTTGGACAGCATTCGCAGAGCAGCCGAATGTTGAATTACCAGTCATACTAGAGGCTGAATGAGCCCAAATGGCGACTGAATTAAAATTTGACCGCCATTCTGCCAAAGTCATGGCACAGTTGAACACCACAGACAGCTATCTGAGTGCAGTCCAAACAGTTGGGCGCATTCGCGTGGCTAGGCCGAATGTAGAGAACATGCTCTCCACTGTCGAGGTGTGTTCGAAGTGGGGAAAGTTTGAACAGTGGTTGAAGTGCAGTCTGGTCACAGTCTGACTGTGTTGTAAATGTTCTGATGGTGTCAAAACAGCATTCGAAACAGTCTGATAGTGTATGAGGGTAATTTGCCATGGTCAGGCACAGCAAATACTGGCAGCATGTCACGATTGTACCACGGATGAGCCATATGTGCCCCTCCACCGGATCCCGCTCAGGGAGCGCAAATGAAATATTACGTGCAATATCTGTGGCACACATTCATCTTGTGAACCAACATTCCACAATCAAACCGAAAGCACTGTGTCACTGCAGGTCAGTGCATCTCAAAGCCGCAGTGCACACATCTGAATGGGCTGTTTAACCCATAATAAACCTTATATTACAGATACCTTGTCATTCCCTCCCATGGATTAGAGAATGTATGTGAAATAATATGGTCATCATAGCTGTAACATGATGTGCACGTGCGCCGCGCCACACTGCTGCCTCACCGCGAGTTGATGTGTGTCACAGGCTCACCGTAGTGAACCACAAGCACCTGAATGGGATGTGACAGCTGTAATACACCTATCATGACATGGACACCGTGTACCTCTTTAGGAGGAATAATGGGGCAACCGGTTCGCCAGGACTTCGCAACATAAATAAAAATAAAAACTCACCTTTGGAATGGCTCCAGGTGTGTGTCACAGCCCAGGGCAAACACCAGCAGGAGCTGCAGCCTGTGATGACCATCCTCTCATCCTCCCAGTGCCGTGAGCTGCCAACATCAGTTGAATTTCAATTTATTTCATTTATACAGCATCAAATCACAACAAAGCTGCCTCAAGGCACTTCACACAAGTAATGTCTAACCTTACCAACCCCTAGAGCAAGCACACAGGCGACAGTGGTAAGGAAAAACTCCCTCTGATGATACCTTAAGCACACTACACTCAAACGGGTGACCCTCTGCTTAGGCCATTCTGGCAGTTACATGGTTTTTACAAAGTTTTACAAACCTGGAGAAACAGAAAATAGAAAATCAAACAACATAAATATCAAACTTGTGTGTCTTGTCAAAAATTCTTGAATCTCTCATTTGCGACCAGCTAAAAGAGTTCTTAAATTCAAAAGACCTGCTCTCAAATCTGCAGTCAGGTTTTAGAAAGAAGCACAGCACTATTACTGCAGCAACTAAAGTGATCAATGACATACTTGTTTCTCTTGACAAAAAACAGTATTGTACCTCACTTTTTATCGACTTGTCAGAAGCTTTTGATACTGTGGATCATGCTGTTTTACAGCAGAAACTTCTTTGTTTTGGCCTGTCAGATCATGTAGTTTCATGGTTTGCTAATTATTTGAGTGGTAGGACTCAGTACATTAAGTGTGAAGGTGTTTGTTCTGAATACACAAGTGTCCACGAGGGGGTGCCACAGGGCTCAATACGAGGTCCCCTTCTGTTCATTATGTATATAAATGAACTTGGACAAAATGTGTCAGATGCTAATATGCATTTTTATGCGGATGACACAGTCATTTATTGTTTTGGATTAACTCCTGCTAAAGCTGTTGAATCCTTGCAGAAAGCTCTTACTATTGTGCAGCTTTCACTTCAGCAGCTAAAACTAGTCCTCAATGCTGATAAAACTAAATTTATGCTGTTTTCAAACACTAAGAAAGTTCCTCAACATCTGCCCTCTCTTTGTACTTTAGAGGAACATATTATAGAGGTGGTTCACAAGTACAAATATCGGCATCTTACTTGATGACTCCCTCACTTTTAAGCCACATATTGACACACTGGTTAAAAAACTTAAACTCAAATTGGGGTTTTTCTTTAGAAACAAATTATGGTGTGTGCCATAATTTGGCAATCCTCCTGTCCTGTGCGCCAATAGCATTTCTTGTATGTTTGTCTGTGAATTGTTCTGTAATTTATGTTTGTAGCATGGCTCAAGCATAGGGTCACCCCTTTGAGTCTGGTCTGCTTGAGGTTTCTTTCTCAGAGGGAGTTTTTCCTTACCACTGTTGCTCTGGGGGTTGGTAAGGTTAGACCTGTGTGAAGCGCTTTGAGGCAACTCTGTTGTGATTTGGCGCTATATAAATGAAAATAAATTGAAATTGAAAATTATGGTTTTCTTTTGAAGTGAAAAAGCGGCTTGTCACTGCAACATTTTTATCAGTTTTAGATTATGGAGACCTGTTGTATATGAACATAATAAAATAATGAAGATGAGAAGTCCACACAGGCATCAGCACCACAGGCAGGGGTTGTCCATGCTGTCATTGGTCCTGTCCCCACGACGGGGGGGGGGGGGGGGGGCAACATGCAGCACCCGCCTCAGGTATTCCAGCTCACAGTCCGCCCGGGCCCTTCAGTTCGGATCTATCCATCATTGGTACCTTGGACAGAGAGAAAAAGAGCAGAATCAGTTGGCCGGAAAAAACTACACCTAAGGTATTAATCACCAGTAAATCAACAGGAAAACAGAGAAATTACTAAAGCGATCGCCGTCCGCTAGCCCTAAGCTTCACTCACAGACCCAAAATTTATATAAAGTTGAGGCCGAGACCTGTTCCGTTGCTAATAAAATGACTTTAAAAAGATAGAAAGCATAGCAACATAATATCCCAGTATGCTAGCCATATGAGAGGGAGAATAGATGCTTGTTAAATCTAAACTTGAAAGTTTCCACAGAATCTGTTTTGCAATAAAAATATTGAATTAGTGTTTGTTTTATAAATGTTTCCCCAAACCTCAATACAATATGTCATATATGGAGCTATTAATGAATAATATAAAGTAACTAGAGAATAAATATGGAGGGAGGAAATCTTGGGCTTTATTCACCTTATTCAGGAAGTCAGGGTGGGCGGCGTCATTTTGTCAAGCAACTTCCGGTTTGCCACTGCGTCAATGATTATCTCCGTGGGAACACAGTACACTAGAAGTGACCGAACATGAGCAGCATTAATTGTTCAGTTTGTAGGTGCCACAACAACTGGAAGAAGAGGAAACTATCACTTTCAGAACGATGTTTTGAACATGGAAAGCAGAGATCTGAGTGCTGTGGACCAGCATTTAACTTGTTCCCTCCTCCATTGAAATACGAGGATCTCCGGTGCTGGATAAAGGCACTGAATTTGAAAAAAAACACCCAAATGTCCCTGTCTGTTCTTTTCATTTTATGGAGGAAAAAAATCCACACCACTGGATCTTCACCCAGAGAAATTATTGGACTATAACGATCCGTTGAAGAAGCCATGGTGGATGCTAGTGAGACAAATGGGTAAGCTGTGTTTGTAGCATTAGCTATCTTATTTACTCATTTTCTGGCGTTTGATACAACCAAACACTGCATGAAATAACACCATACGTATATTAATGTTACATAATCTTGGCATTACTGTGGTACTACTTGTCGGGTAGTATTTTAACTTGATTGTGCTTTTATTAGAAGATGACCTGGGAGTACATTTTCACTCCTGTCCCATCCTACTCCTGGTAAAATGACTCTCACTCCCATTCTGAATGAGTCCCGCTCCTGCACAGCTCCCATTTTTTTCCTTCTTTTAGTTTTTAGGCAATACACCAAATTTGATGTGATCTTCTCCCCATTCTTTTTTAGAATACTTTGTGTTCTGCAGTTTTATTTCCACAACCCCCTCCATGTACTGTTACACAGGTACATGCAGTGGAGAAAATAAGTATTTGACCCCCTGTCAGTTTTGCAGGTTTTCCCACCTACAAAGAATGGAGAGGTCTGTAATTTTTATCTTAGGTACACTTCATCTGTGAGAGACAGAATCTAAAAAAAAAAAAAATCCAGAAAATTTTAAATTTTAAATTTTTAAATAATTAATTTGCATTTTATTGCATGAAATAAGTATTTGACCCCCTAGAAAAACAGAGCTTAACAATTGGTACAGAAACATTTGTCTGCCATTACAGAGGTCAGACGTTTCCTGTAGTTCTTGACCAAGTTTTCACACACTGCAACGAGGATTTTGGTCCACTCCTCCATACAGATCTTCTCCAAATCTTTCAGGTTTGGAGTTTCAGCTCCCTCCAAAGATTTTCTATTGAGTTCAGGTCTGGAGACTGTCCAGGCCACTCCAGGACCTTAAAATGCTTCTTATGGAGCCCCTCCTTAGTTGCCCTGGCTGTGTGTTTGGGGTCATTGTCATGCTGGAAGACCTAGCCATGACCCATCTTCAATGCTCTTACTGAGGGAAGGGGGTTTGCCAAAATCTCACAATACATGACCCCATCCATCCTCCCTTCAATACGGTGCAGCCGTCCTGTCCCCTTTGCAGAAGTTCACCAGTGACCAGATGGTCACTGGTGAACTTCAAACTGGCCTCAACATGTGCTGGCTTGAGCAGGGGGACCTTGCTGCCCTGCAGGATTTTAAACCATGACAGCATCATGTGTTACTAATGTAATCTTTGTGACTGTGGTCCCAGCTCTCTTCAAGTCATTGACCAGGTCCTCCTGTGTAGTTCTGAGCTTTCTCAGAATCATCCTTACCCCACAGACTGAGATCTTGCATGGAATCCCAGACAGAGAGAGATTGACAGTCATCTTGTGTTTCTTCCACTTTCTAATAAATAATCATAAGTTGTTGTCTTCTACCAGCTGCTTGCCTGTTGTCCTATAGTCCATCCCAGTCTTTTGCAGGTCTACAGTTTTGTCCCTGGTGTCTTTAGACGGCTCTTTGGTCTTGGCTATGGTGGACAGGTTGGAGTGTGATTGACTGAGTGTGTGAACAGGTGCAATTAATACAGGTAAAGAGTGCAGAATAAGAGGGCTTCTTAAAGAAAGATTAACAGGTCTGTGAGAGCCAAAATTCTTGCTGGTTGGTAGGGGGTTGAATACTTATTTCATGCAATAAAATGCAAATTAATTATTTAAAAATCATACAATGTGATTTTCCGGATTTTTTTTAGGTTCTGTCTCTCACAGTTGAAGTGTAACTATGATAAAAATTACAGACCTCTCCATTCTTTGTAGGTGGGAAAACCTGCAAAACTGACAGGGGGTCAAGTACTTATTTTCCCCACTGTAAGGTTTTATTAGGTCAGCTAAGTTACGCTAGACCATGAATAATTTGATAAGTTAATAACAGAACTTTAAAATCAGCTTTCAAATGCCTCATTCCCCACAATATAATTTCCATATTGCGGGGCGCACCACAATATGGCAATATGCATGTCACGGCATGTCACATGTGATCGCAAGCTCCACACAGTCCGAAGCATTGACTGATTTCCAGGGCACACACGTGAACCAAAGTGTGGCCAGCTCTTGGACCTAATATCCTGGAGAGAGGAAAGGCTTGGGGCTCTCTTATCGAACCGCTGCGTGTGCGTGAGCTCTGATCACCTGACCACTCCATGGGTCCTGCGTGAGGCACCCTTATCTGAACGAACCGCTGCACGTGCGTGAGCTCTGATCATCTGACTGCTCTACGGGTCCTGTGTGAGGCTCGCTAAGCAGCTAATATCCTGGTGGGTAAGACAGAGAGAGTGAGACAGAGGGCGCACATACAAAGTGGGGGGAGGCATGCGGCTGCTTATGTGTTAATGTCAGGACCTGCCGTATTTCTCCTCTGGTTTCTGTATTTTATTCAATATATGAACTGATGCATGTCATACATGGTCCCTGATCATGAGTTTACTGCAATGCACCACGGACTGGTGGCTGTTACCGGAAATAATGGCTGTGGGTGTGCACATCGGTGATCAGATGTCCATAATAATCTGATCACACGTGAGCACATGCACATTCTCACTGCACTTGAAGTGTGCAGTGAGAATATCACAACTTTAAAAAGGAACCTTCAGAATGACTGCACAAAGTTGTTCACGCAGGGTAGCGGATCAGGTGAACAAGCTAAGATTGAAAGCTGCTTGTCGGACCTCGTTAACACGTCCTCAAAGTTTAAGGTGGTGCGATAGTCAGGGGACCCTGGTTTACATGTAATCAGTCCATGGGTTGGATGTCATTTGAAACCCAGCAGTGAGACACGGCAGGTCTTCAGCAGACTGGACCACAGCACTCGCTCTGCTATGCCCTCCCCTTGCTTACCGTCTTCCCAGACCTCAGGTGGTGATCGGACCGTACGGCATTCAACGTTCATCCTGGAGCTGCTGCTCTCAGGATGTGCGTGAATCAGTCAAAGTGGCTTCGACCCATGTTCTGGGTATTCGCACAGCATTTGTACATGGCTGGCTGAATATTTGTCTCTCCTGACTGTCTCTAATTTCGGCTTTTGTGCCCATTCAGGCTGATCCGGCTTCATTTGTGCTCATTTGTACTAAATCTGAATGGGCCCTGAGAAATGCACCTCCTTTTCTAGGCTTTATGCTAATGTTCTGATGCTATTCAAGAAAAAAGAAGAAGAAAGAATTACTTAGCATTATAGAAATGTTTGCTACATATGCTGCTTGTAGGAGATCTTGTGCTTCATAGCTGCTAATCATTTAGCTAGTTTGTCTGGGTCTGATGGAAATCTGTAAAACCCGTAGAGTTGGATATAGTGAGGCTATAGTTCGCACTCCCTATACTGTTAATGTAATGCTGCTGTGCCTACATGGGGTCACGGCTGCCATTACCAAAGATGGCAAAAAGTACCCAGATGTGCAGTACAGTGTGTGTTGAGTGAATGCGGAAGTACCCAGGGCAATCACTACAATGGGCTTACACGGACCGTAAATGCCGTACCTGCCCATTTTTTGTTCGCTTTTTAATTAAAATAATAGGTTAAGTTAATTTAATACATTTTTTGCCCTTTTTGGTAATGGCACTACATGGTCCTTGATGACACACGGCCAGTCATGACTCCACCCTCAAGCTGCGCTCTATCCAACTCTATGGTAAAAGCAAATATGCCCTCCCTTTCTCCCTCTTTTGTCCTTAGCAATTTGTGCAGTAATATTCTGAACATGAACCATAGAGCTTCATATATGAAAGCTAGAGTGAGTCCTCAACCCTGGCCGTGTGCTGATGTCACAGACCAAACGGTCCTACCCTAAAAATTGGTCCGCTTTGCCTTCACTGCACGTCATTAGCCGCGGTTCACGGATTAACACCTTGTTTCTGTTTAAAACTGCACTGCAGTCATCATCTATATCAGCAACAGATATCTGAAGCTTTTGTACAACAATCATTTCCACATAAATTCAGCATTATTTCATCATAAAAAATGGATGAAGCTATCAGATTGCCTTGCTACACGAGCTGCTCGCAGTCAGTCGTTTCAAAGCGTCACAGTTTTGCAGAGTTTCTGCTTAAAATTGACTTTAGAATGATTTAAGAGGTTTTCCCTTGTCATCTGATGGTTAATATTCACATTAATCCATTTGATTGCTTTGGGTGAAGAGTTCAGTAATAATAAAAATGCCGGTGCTGCTGCTGCTTCTGTTGCTGAATGGCGGTGACACAACAGGGCGCACGCCGGAGATCCTGAACCCTTGCACTGTGCATAAGTACGGTGATAATTTCAGATGAAATATTCACCGTGCGTTCAGTTGCTGAGTCCTCTCGCTCTCTCCCGATCCTCACATCCTCCAAAGCGCGCAGTTGAACAGAAAATGACTGTTGCATGGTGATGTGAGATGTGACATTTAAACAGGTGCTTTTGGCTGAGAAGATCAATTAAGTGTGCACGATATTATGTTGTTGTGCATGTGCACGATATTATATTGTCGTGCACGTGCAGACGAGGAAGATCCGGACTGCTGCCGGTGGATTTACAATCGAATCCAACCAGCTTTTATGCATGAGGTACGTGGATCAATCAAAATACAAAAAAAAAGAAAAAAAAAGAAAATTTCTAATATTATGTTCCAGAAGCCCTGGTCCCCCCAGATAATGAACAGTGAATAATGAGCCACACAGTATTTTTTTTTTTTTGGGTACAATTGTGGGAGAATAGTGGCTCTGAGAGGCTCTTAGAGGCAGAATATTCGGCTAGCGAGGCTCATCTCTGAGTGTGGTGCTAATTTCAAGAAGTTCAAAATTCAGCAACAACAGCATGGGGCAGTTTGTGTGCGGGTTAGTATGAGGACAAATGAGGATTTTAGAGGCATGTCTGTAGTGAGGATGAGGCTGTTAAAAGCCCATTATCTGACCTGGCAGCTACAAGGACCAGAGAGGCTATTTTGGCTAAGCCCTCTTGCGCACTACAATTCCACCTGCTTTGTGCGCCAGACGCTGTATATAAAATAATTATTTTGTAGCGGATTAATCACTTTATGTCAGAGCTTGGCAGTTGAAAACACCTCTAATCACTTTTGGAATCACAGAGGACCATTTCATCTGGACCCCCTGGTGGAATGAGGTGGAGAACATATTTGGAACAGCTTAAAAACAGTTGCATGTTTTACCAGACTGTGCAGGAGCATCTTTTTTTTGGAAAATGTGACATTTTGAGTGAATGCTGTGAATTGAAAACCCACACTTTAAAGAGACCAAGTGTGGGAGAGCTGGAGGTTTGGACCAAACCCATACCTAAATGTGCACCAATGTCGTGTTATCATGGTGCTACATGGATCATATGTGGCTTAATGTGGATCATATGTGACGACACAAGCCATTTGAGGCTGGATGGGGCTCAAATGACAGGTCGGTTGTGGCTCACTAGAGGCTGATACCTGGCACATATGAGGTACAGAGAGGGGCCATATGTGATAGCTTAAAACGTGGCTCATTCTTTGAATAATCGCTGACACACCCATGCGTGTCTCATTATTCATGGCTAATTATTCGTTGGGACCGAGGCTTTAAGCTCAAACTGAAAGCAAATCTCTACAACTTGATATAAATGAATTAAAATATAAAAGCCAAGATGATGGGTTGCATAAGTAATGTAACACTGTGGTATAATGGGAAAATTGTGCATAGTGCATGTTTTGCATTTTGTATCACCAGTTATACATCTTCATGATGAAGGTGGTGTAAAGGAGGATTTTCTTAAAAAAGAAGACCTGAAAGTTCAGCTACTTTTTGCCAGAAGGTACATTTGAGATGCAAACCTAGAACTGATGTTTTGGTGAAAGAAAAATCCTCCTCTGTACCACTTCATCATGAAGCTGTATAACTGCGGATACAAAATGCAAAACATGCACTATGTACAATTTCTCCAGTCACAGCCAGAGAAGCCTATAAATTCTTCTGGGTTGTCTGTGTATCTTTCCTCACTCTCTCCTTCTTGCACAGTCAGTTTTTGACTGTAACTCAACAGTTTTTAGAAGAAGAACTCAACCCTTTTATTTCCTGTTAATTATGTTTTTTTTTTTTTAATGTTAATTAACTATCTTAATGTATTTATAAACTGTTTAGGTTCTTGTTGTCACATACAAACTATTATATTATTATTTTATTTTTATTTTCATTTTGTCATTTCATTTTTAAATGGACCACAATGGAAATAAGTTGTTATGTGGGCTGCTGAAGAGGAGGTACTGCTGGCCCACCACCACCAGAGGGCGCCCTGCTTGGAGTGCGGGCTCCAAGCACGAGAGGGCGCCAGACCCAGAAGAAGTGACAGCTGTCACTCATCGCACCAGCTGTCACTCATCTACACCACTACATAAGCCGGACTGTAACTCCACCTCCCCGCCGAGAAATCGACTACCAAGAGGTAATTTCTCTGCTGACTGACACGTTGTGTAACAATCTAATCTCATTTGCAGCCGTTGTCCTGTGGTTGTTCCCTTATCTGGGATTTTGGCGTTTGGTGTGACTGCGACGACTGCGCCTCACAGATAAGTGGTTAATCAGGAGCTGCACGAGTGTGTAATTTGGAGGTGGAGGTTCTCCCTCCTAACTGTGTACAGATCGTGGACCACTGAGTGTGCGGACTTCCACTCATTCATCTTGTCTCTGCTTTCTGCCAGCAGTACCAGGGTCGACAGCCGAAGACAGAGGCCACCTGGGGATACGGGACTTGGCGGCTCCGGTGTTCTTCAGGCCATTGGTGGTGGAGGCCGTGTGGGACGCGGCTTCTCTCTCGTCGGGGGTCTTCTATCTTCGAGCCTGCCCACACGTCACCTGGTGTTAATTGACTTTACAAATTTTGTGTGTTTAGTTGTGTGTGTCACAACATTAAATTGTTACCTTTTGGCTTATTCATTGTCCGTTCATTTGCACCCCCTGTTGTGGGTCCGTGCTACGACACCTTCCCAACATAAGTGTTTTCACTTTTTTGTGCCATCCATGTATTTTAACCCATTCATAATTATATTGTGTACTTCACATTGAACTTACTAAATAAAATCACACACACACACATGCTTTTAATATATAGATGATTTACTGTCCCCTGCTGGATTGGTGTGTGAGTCCAGAATGTAAATATCACTGCCCATTGTGTTGTCAACTTCTCTAAAAAATATTAGTCCTATCAACATTTGGTTTTGGTGTCGTTCATCCTTGATCCAAAATACATAAACATACCAAACGGCAAATGTCAGCTCTCCCCAGTTTGCATGTGATCAAAATTGCACACATGCACACAGAGCTTTTTATCTTTTTTGCATTCTACTGTAAGCAGGTCCCTGTCAACACACACATGTGGGGCCCATATGGGTTGGATACTGGCTGATGAGCAGGCCCCATCTGTGCTGCCCAGCTGGGTCCCAGTTAATTTTGTCTGGGGCTTCCATGTTGGCTCCATGTGGGCTGATTATGGGTCCCTGATTGTACCCATAAGGGTAATAACTATTATTATTATTATTATTATTATTATTATTATTATTATGGGCTAAGATATCCATTTTTGGGGCTTATTTTACAGTCAGCACATACAGTTCTTTAGACAAGCTACAACTACAGCTACACTCAGAGAAGCAAGAACCTCTGCCAACAGAGTAGTCACATTTTTCAGTGTCATACTGGTGTAGTATGAAACGATATCGACACTTCGTTACAAATATGTTATTGTGGGGTTTCCACATTTTGCATGACACTGACCATGACCTTTGACCTTGAAAATCAAATCATGTTTATTCAATGGGTAGTTGAATCATCTGTGAAAATTTTTGTGATATATGCAAAATTGTGGCCATGAGACTGTTAACTAACCAAGTTTTGCATCACACTGACCATGACCTTGAACATCTCATTTCAGAACCACCACTTTTTTTTTATATCCCTCTCCTCTCTTAACGCAACCACATTCTTTCCTAAAACTTTGAACACTGGGACAGTACCCTGTGTAGTTTAATATCACATTGGAATTCCAGTCCTTCCCACTATTGAATACTTATTCATCAAAACAAATCCATATATTTTTTAAAGCAATGAAAAAGAAACAACCTTTTTGTTCTCATATGATCATGAATGCGGAGCACTCACATATTTCAAAATCTGGAATATAGATGGTCGATGAGTAAGAGTACATGTTGAAGAAATTTTGAGATGGTTAATTGTCATATTCAAAAGCTACAAGCCCTCAAAGTTTGCCAAAATGTATTTATTTTTTGTAAAAATGCCCATTTTATTGCCTTTTTTTCCCAAGGACAAGAGGAAATGCAAACCCAAGTTATTTTTTTCTTGCAATGGTATGCCACTTTGTGGACAATGTAAAAGTGGTGATCCAACTTGTCTCTTTTAATGTCCCCTCAGAACATGTCTGAAGTTAGAAAAATGGAGAACTGTCTTGGCTGAAGGAGGTGTTGGTTTGATTTTTATGAATCTTTTGGAAGGACAGTATGGGGTGTAACATTTTTTTTTGAAGAATTAGAATGTCATCCTGTAACCAGGCTAAAACTGTTATATCCAACTTTTCCTCATTATTGGTCCTTTAGAACATGTACAAAAGTTGTCAAAAAAGAAAAAGCATCTTATTTCAGGGGCTTAAATGGCCAAGTGGATCAAGGCATACAGTACATGGCTAAAAATGTAATAAGACAGATGAGATATACTGAGGGAGAGCGCTGTGAAATGTATAACCCCAGTTACGATGACCTTTGAACCTTGAAATTAGAAAAAACTGAGGACCATGGTGGTGGGCCCGTTTCAACTGATATGACATTGCCCATATATGAATTAAGATTATTATAAGAACTACACACATGCTCTTGAACACACCAGTTAAGCAACCGAGAGACCTGCAAACACACTCCCCAACCAGAACAACAAACACTCCATACACAATATTTAAAATTAACATGTTTATAACTTCAGGGACACCTTTCTAGTATCGCCATAACTTAAAACATTATCCACATGCACACCTACCATATATTAATTCAAACAGTTTCAAGGTCTTGAAGGCTCTCTTCTTGTTTCAGCCCACTAAGTTGTAATGCCTGCATAGGCCGGTGGTGTAGGAGGAAGGTCATCATCCTTCTTGTGGCCTCATCAACAGTTGTTCCCCCCGTCAGCCACAGCTGCAACCTGAGAGGGAACAAAGGCAATACACAGTACAAAGGAAATTTGTCTCTACTGTTCACTGGACTAAACCACTCAACATGAAAAAACTGCCAGAAGCATGGATGTGATCATACTTGGGAAGTTTCAGATCAAATTCACTGCTAGTCCCCCAATAAAATATAATTGAGTTGCACTACCCCAGACTTAATATACATACCAGTTCGGACATGAAGTTTGGGTTTGCCAGTTTTTCTTCCATGATTTCCACATCACAAACTGTCTTTATGGGGAAAACCTCTGGGGTAGAAGAGACGGTAGTGCTGATGTTGCCACGCTGGTTACAACATTTGTAGCATCCTCCGTTGGATTTTTTGGGTGTCTTTTATCTCCTCAAGGAGTGTTAAGATGCGAACAAACATGCTGTTCCTGATTTGTGTTCAAGGGGTACGTGGTGACAGGTTCAAACATTGGGCCATCTATAGTTACCCTGACGTGGTGGAGGTGTAGGCCTAGTAGATGGAAACGGTGGAGGAGTTTGCATAGATCTGAGGGTGGATGGAGGCGGTGGAGGTGAAGACCTGAGGGTGGATGGAGATGTAGGCCTGATGGGGCTGCCGTACCACTTGTCGCCATCCTCTTCACTGGACAATGTCACTCGCCTAGAAATGTGTAATATACAAGCACAGTCAATGAGTTAAAGCATTTTAGAAACATTCGGATAAAAAAAACAAACGTTTTGGACAACAGGTGACATTTATCGGTCCTCGCAGGATTTTGCGGGCCTTTTTTCTTTCTTTTATTTTTTTTTTAGATTGTTGCAGCCTAAAATGCTTGTTTTGATGGAGCTTTTCCAAAAAGGAAAAGAAATTTGCGTAATAGTGGTGATCACTACATCGCAAAATCTTGGAGAATCTGATCTATATACAGTATGACTATATTTTGGATACCAGAGAGACACCTCACATGAATCCTTAACATCTGTTCCAACATCCCAGTTGTCTACCCCCCTCGTTTTGACAGCTTTTAGCCAAAAATACTTAACAAAATTTGTCGTTTCTGTTTCATTGGGAAAATCAAAGTGACATTATCCACTTAGTAGCTACCATTTCATAATTCAAATAGCCTCACCTCTTTTTGCGCTTCCCCTTTCCCATATTTTCTGTAGAATCTGATTAGTTTGGCATATCTGTATTTGGTTCATACTCGACGAATTTTGTGTGAGCAATTTCATATGTTGTTGTAGGAGACAGACAGATGAGTGGCAATTAGTTTCATCTATTACAAAGAGTCTAAATATCTCCTCAGCATAGTCGCAATAGTCAGGAGAACATAAGGTAGGACTGAAGAATTCTCATAGATACAGATAGAAGTAAAAAGTTTCTTTGCATTCTACTGATTATATTATTGAGGAGAACAGCAGGGCCAGTGTGAAGAAAAAAACTGCTGAACCTCTGTAGGTGTTCATGTGCTGAATGGACTTTTTGCTCCGTGATGGGGATGAAGCTTTCCAGACATGTGTGACACAGGGGAATGCACACTGCTTGGTTTGAATACTGAGCATTTTCTGTTGAAAGTCGTATATGTGCAGCCGGCTCGACCACCACATTACAGTGACACTGCATTGTGTTAAGGTGCGAACTCAGACAGTCAACACTGGCACGGCTTGTAGAACTCAGGTTTATTTCTGCAGCAATATGAGAGAGCAAAAAAATAAATAAGTAAATAAATAAATAAAATAAAATTAAATAAATAAAGAAATTGTGCTCAGAAGTGCCAGTCTCCATGCACATCAGCACACCTCCCCCAGTCGGGCTCAGTGCAGACCATTTGAGTCTAACTCAAAGCATTTAAAACAAAACAAAACAAAACAAAAAAACACGCACACAAAAAAATATATTGTTGTCAGAAGTGTCCAGTCTCCACATCGACACACCTAATCAGAGAAAACTTAAGCTTAATGTGGTTGTCACGTGGAGATTTTTTTTTTAATGGCGACAACTGAACTGCACACACTGAAAATCCGTTTTTTTTGTTTTTTTTTTTTAGCTAGGTTACAATTGCTTTCAGAACTCACTTTACAAGTTAAAAATGCATAAAAGTTACCACATTCAATTGCTGTACTAACAATGTGAAAGAATCAGCTGCTCTGTGCACTCAAATAATCATATAAACATTATTTTTAAAACGTTATAATGGCATAGCAGCCTTAACTAGTCGAGCTCCGTGCAGACTCGGGAAGAGCAGGAAGTGACGTAAACTGTCCGCCAACAGCCAGCAGAGGCAGTAAAACGCAAATATTTTCTACAAGAAGAAACTTGTAAACAATGAAACATTGAAAGAATGAAAAAATATGCATTCTTTTTTTATATAACGGCTGAAATAGATCCTTGTCATTTGATATTTTGTTAATGTATAAACAGAGAAGGGACTTACATTTTGGTGTCTGTCACTGGTGTTTTGATGGGGAGGTGATGGTCTAGTGGTTAAGGTGTTGGGCTTGAGATCAGAAGATCTTTGGTTCAAATCCCCACCTGACTGGAAAATCACTAAGGGCCCTTGGGCAAAGGTCTTTAATCCCCTATTGCTCCCGGTGTGTATTGAGCGCCTTGTATGGCAGCACCCTGACATTGCGGTGAATGTGAGGCATAATTGTAAATTGCTTTGAGTGTCTGATGCAGATGGAAAAGTGCTATATAATTGCAGTCCATTTACAGTCCAACATGAACTTTAAATAGGAGTCCACAATTGTTCTCAGTCAACTTGGAAAAACAGTTAGATAGTTCAAAAATAATTCTCATGATGTGGTCCATGATGCCATGCACTGGTCGTTTACTCCCTCCCCACCCAAAAAGGGATGTCCCTGCTTATTTCAGCAAGACAATGCCAAGCCATGTTACATGCACATGTTACAACAGCGTGGCTTCATAGTAAAAGAGTGCAGGTACTAGACTGGCCTGCCTGCAGTCCAGACTTGTCACCCATTGAAAATGTGTGGCGCATTATGATGCACAAAATATGACAACGGAGACCCCGGACTGTTGAACAACTGTAGTTGTACATCAAGCAAGAATGGGAAAGAATTCTACTTACAAAGCTTCAACAATTAGTGTCCTCAGTTCCAAAATGCTTATTGAGTCTTGTTAGAAGGAAAGGTAATGGTAAACATACCACTGTTCCAGCTTTGTTGAAATGTGTTGCAGTTATCCATTTCAAAATGAGCAAATATTTGTACAAAAATGATAAAGTTTATCAGTTTGAACATTAAATATCTTGTCTTTGTGGTCTATTCAACTGAATATAGGTTGAAGGGTTCGCAATGTGCAATGGTACAAAACATATGGAACCAAATTTTCACGCTAAATGCAACGCAACACAAATGGGACGATTAATCCATGTTATGTGACATACAAGCACCAATCAAATTACAAGGATCCATTCAGCCATTATATAATAACTAACAATAGTTTCAATTGTGGTGTAATTATCAACTATTTCCTATCTGTCCTTCCATTTTCTGTACTCGCTTACTCCAATTAAGAGTCACGGGGGTTGGAGCCTATCCCAGCAGTCATACGGTGTGACTGCATGATGTACATTTTGGACAGGATGCCAGTCTGTCCCAGGGCCGCATATAGACAGACAAACACATTCACACCCACACGCACACCGACGGACAATGTAAAGTCTCAACTTTTTCTTTTTTGACTGATTGATTTCCTTTTTGATTTGATAAATTTGATTAATTTTAGTGTCTAAGATGTGAGAAAATATAGAAAAATGATCACTAGAATTTCCCAGAGATGGCCGAAATGACATTCATTTTGTTGTTTTAAAGTATAATAAAGCATTTGTGGTGGAATGATGTGAATTGTAGAAGGTTTGATTTTTATACTTGTGTGTGTGTGTGTGTGTGTGTTTGGGGTGGGGGGAGTTGTATGGTAATTAGAGTGAAAGTATTATAACTAGGGTTCCTTGAACCTTTTTCAGTTGAGTAGGTGGTCACATTTGTGCTTCATTGTTCCTAATTATAGGTGTGTGTATACATGCATAATTGTTATGTCTGTCATGACAGTTTAAATCCGACAATTACCAGTAATCCTGGTTGTTCTATTTGCTGTACTTACATTTATAATGAGGAATAACAGTGAGTCTTCAGTCATGTCTCCCCTATAAGTGGCAGAGCCACAGTTACACGTAGAGAAATTCTTTCTTTTTGTATTCACTGTCCCCTGAGACTTGTTGACAGCTTTGTGTTCTCCCCATTTTCATGTCTGGGGAACCTTTTCATATTCAGCTGAAAATAAAGATAAATGGCCTGTGTTGTATGTGGAGATTGTGGAAGAAATTTACATTTTCTTTCCCTCCTTCCTGAATCATTTGCATATATGGTCATTTTCTGGACTGCATGTGTTCGGATTACTTCAGCAGGTACAGTGTATTGGCGTAGAGATTCAAGAAAACATGTTTAGGTATTACTAAAGTGAAGTTGTACTCGCTCAAACACTGGCACCTGCTGGTTAAACAGTGACTTTTATGATACCTGTTTTGGCTTTTATGTACATGCAGGGTGTAACTGTGTGCACCTATGTGGAGTGGCCATTTTAAACTCTTTCGGTTCAAACTCTGGTCGCTGCTGAGTATTGAAATGCACTTGAGAAAATCGCTGTAACCCCCCCCCCCCCCAAGAAATACCCAAAACAAAAAAAAACAAAAGTAAGAGCACCGCAATCGTAGAGCGCAAGCCTCTGCCAAGATGAGTTTCCTATACCACAAAATTTTACCTTGGAAAAAAAAAAATTAAAGGTCAAAGTTCTGTTAGAAGTGGATTTTTATAAATTACATTAGATGTGATCAAATGTCAGGAGTAGGCTCTGGGAGATATGACCTAGAATTCATATCAAGGTATAAATTTAATCCCTTCACGGTAACGATATATATCGTGATATAAACTTAAGTGTAAAAATTAGAATGGAAGTGTGAAAATGGTTTCTGGTAGCTTTTAAAAAGTTTGTTGGAGCCAGATTAAAAGTCTTTGTGAATTTAGGAAAAAGTTAAAACTTTAAAAACGTTGGAGAATTTCAAAAAGGAAAAGTTGCTTTCCTGTAATTTCGCTATTATTTTGAAAAGTTCAGCTCGAAAGTTCTCTTAAAAATTCAAAAGACTTGACTCACCTTAAAGCGTCAGGTTAAAACTAAGTTTTTTGAAGAATAAAGGATGAATGAATGAAGCCACATGGTAGCTTTAGCTAGCTTACCTTAGCTTACCATGGGGCCTTGTTGACCCAAAAATAAACATTAAGCGTTTAAGAAAAGAAGAGAGAAGAGGAAGCTGGAAGAGCCAAAGAGAAGAGAGCGAAGAGCACCCTGTTCTAACTTTTTAAGGGGGACTGACGTCACCAAACTCCGCCCATTTAGGGTGTGTAATCTCGCAGAAAACTTCATGTAGTCATAGTGCAGACACAAATTATTAAATTATTTAAACACATTAACTATTTTGACATATTATCTGTTCTGAGACACTCGAGTGGATACACATTATTAATAGTCAGACACATCCTTTGGATAAACAGAATACTTCAACATATTGATAATGCAGAAAAATCGCACTTAAACACACATCAGGAGGAACACGTGTCAATAAAATGGAATGATTATATGCAAGCATTTTGTTTGATTATACAACCATATACAACCAACAATACAACCAACATTAGAAGTCTTTAGATATATAAGATTAAGAATGCTGATCTAATTCCTTTTATTTTAAACAAAAGGTATTTTCCTTTGCTTTACACCTCAAGATAAAAGCTGATTGTCAACACAAAGTTTTATGACCATTTGTTATCATGGGTGGAAGGTCCTCTGGCAGTGATAGTGGAGCAGATAACTGTAACAATTGTTCATTTCTGGAAAGAAGCACCAAAGTTGGCACAAATACTCCTTAGGCATTACTCTTTTGAAAAAACTGAGTAGCCACTTGAATTTTCAGTAGGCGGCCAGGTAGGGGTCAGTTGAAGAATTACACAGGGTCAGAATTTAAAAATGATCCAATCATATTGAAAGCTATACCCAGTGGTGGGCACAGATAACCAAAAAATTAACTTCGATAACAGATAATCAGATAACTGAAAAGTTATCTTCGATAAAGATAAAACAATAAACCACCCAAAAATGTATCGGAAGTTACAGATAACCGATAAATTCCAATATTATCTCTGGTACATTTACAACTACTAGTAAAACAAATTTAATAGCTTCTAATAATATTAAAATAACAACAGACCCAAACATAAGACCACACTTTTTTCTTTCAACAGTCTGCCCCTGCTGGAAGCTCTTGTTTATTACAGCGTTCCGAGCACAGAGGCACCCCAAGACCCAAACAATGAGACCACACTTTTTTCTTTCAACATTCGGCCCCTGCTGGAAGCTCTTGTTTATTACAGCCCTCCCAACACAAGGGCACCCTGAGAGCAGCCGTAAAGCCAGCTCTGTATCAATGACAAAGCTCCGGTCATGCGGAGGTGTTGAAAAATAAAGTCATATTGGGTTATGGTGTTGATTTATAAATAACATTAATACCGATAGAATAACTCCATTAATGTCAATTCTGTCATTTGTACAAAGTTAAAATATAACATATATCGTTTAATGTTGAATAATGCACAAATTCTGACGTTTTGTAACAAAGAGACAGATCGCAAAGGATTCTGGGTAAGCGTGCCTCTGCTAAACACTGATTGGTTCAGTCATTCATTATGTAAACCAACACGTTAATGTGACGTCTGTTGTGTGTTGGTGTTTAAATGTGCTTTTGTAAAATATTCCATTTTTTTATTTGTAAAAACAGGCATTTTTACGGAGCCCTGGAAGTGTCATCGAAAAATTTTTTGCATGTGGAGAGAATGTGCGCATGTTTGCGCACATTCTCTCCACATTCTCTGTTTACAACATTCATTTGATGTTGTAAAACGTGCTTTACAGTGTGCGAGATGATTTTTCATGCAGGAATTTTTTGGACCAAGTTTCAGGTTAATCGTGCGTCCTGCATCGTGTAGTGTTCATGAAGTATGAAGCTGCGGTCAACATCTGACGACCACCTCCTGATCGCCGATTGTATGGTCGAATGAGAATCAAACCTGTTTGATATATTATTGTGGTCGGCCGTCGTGAGGTTATCCTGCTGCTGAAAGCTACAAGCAGCATCCAACCGTTCGCACTGTGCCTGTGCAAACACTGCAGAGCTGTCTTGTAATAATGTTATTATTATTATTATTATTATTATTTTGCAGTTGTTTTGTTTTTAATCTTCATTTGTTAAAAAAAAGCCATTTGCAAAGCAAAAAAGTTGATTTGACAATCATCTGACATAACCGGGGTCAAAATAAATAGAACACTGCCATCTACTGGCTCCCAGACACTGCCATGAACACTAAAATGTTTTTTTTCTTTTTCCTTTTGGGGCTGTTTTTCCTTTGTTTGCAGAGGATTGAGATGCTTTTTATACAAGCAGTTCTCTTCTGTTTGCAAAGGTTATAACTATGCGTCTGTTACAAAACTTTTAACAGGTGGGTGCTGAACTAATTTTAAAAATGCTTGTCGCTGTTCAGCTTTGTTTATTTTGTTTATCGGTTTAAAAGTTATCGGATAAAAATTAATCGAAAGATAATTGGTCCGATAATGGTTTTTAAAGTTATCTAAAAAGATAATCCGATACTGAAAACATTATCTTCGATAATTATCTGTTATCGGATTATCGGAAGTGTGCCCACCACTGGCTATACCACATTATTTGTATGATCACAACAATACCAAAAAGGTATAGTTTGTACTATCTATGACTGAATGTTATGGAGTTATGGGGTAAAAACAACAAGAATGGTGACAAAGGTCAATTTCAGTTTGTACAGGGGTTAGAAGTTAAAGTTCCTCCAATTTTGGTAAAAAGTGGTGCAAATTATTGGTTGAACTAATAGGATTAATAAATGAAATAGTTTTGACTGTGTTGAATGCTTGGTCTGCAAGGTAAAGGTAGAGCAATGTCGACGTCCATTGGATTCTACGACATGTGACATGTTACCCTGTAACATGATAACTAAGCATGCCACATAGTGCAAACTATTCCTTTTTAAAATCCTATTAACTCAACCAATAATTTGCATCACATTTTTACAATTTTTACAATATTTAGAGCAACTTCTCTATCATCTGACCCCTGTACGAACTAATGCTGACCTTTGTTACCATTCTTGCTGTTTTTACCCCATAACTCCATAACATTCAGTCATAGAAACTATACCTTTTTGGTATCCTCCTCCTCCCAAGTGAGTGAGTGATAAACCCCTTCAAGTAAGAATGGAAAACTAAAAATAAGTTGCTTTTTACCCCCCCCCCCCCCCCCCCCAAAAACAAAACAAAACAAAGAAGACATGAAAGTTTTTCTGCAGTTTGATCTCTTTTCTTACATGAAATCCTTCTGTGTCATTCCACTCTTAAGTTGCACCATTCACAGTTTCTCCAGTCACAGCCACAGAAGCTTATAACTCCTTCAGAGTTGTCATGGGTGTCTTACTGGCTTCTCTCACTTACCATCTTTCATGTAGTCATTACCTTTTTGAGAACTGCCTTTTCCAGACAGATTTACTAGACAGTCTCATACTGTTTCTATTTTTTAGTGATTGTTGAAAATGATGTCCAGAGCGGATGAATACAATGTGAATACAAATGGCCATGATTTATAAAAGTTAATGTGATATTCTTGTTAAACCCCTTAAATGAAAGCTAAAGGTCTACACTACCAGCACATCTTATTTGTTCCATTTCATTGTGGTGGTGTACAGAAACATGAATATTAGTACAGAATATTAGTACAGAAATGACTAATATTGTGCCACTGTCCAGTTATTTATGGACCCCACTGTGGAAGTTGGACAAGAGCAGTGTCAGATGAGCTTTGCTTGAACGCATATCAAAAGTTTTATTTGTTTAAATTTGTATTTATCTTTGTTCTGAAGAACAGGGTGAGTATAATAATCCACACCAGCTGTCTCACTCACTACAGGTCAGGCCGTTGATGAATTCTAAGCAATTTGGCCTCTATTGGGCTTCCTTGATAAAGAACATTCATATGGGCTTTGCGATGAAGACCTCATGGGTTTCATGCAAATTAGTAAAGGCTTAATAAGAAAGAATGAATGAATAAATGAATGAATGAATTTATTTGGCACACACAGACCCAAAATAACAAAGTAAACTCACAAAGCAAACGATCCAACACACCCATGTGCCCTAAAGGGTATAGGCAGAAGCAAAAGCTTATAACCCCCCCCCCCACACACACACACACACACCAAAAAAGTAAAAATGTATGCATATTTATATAAAAAATATACATACACTCATGATAACTGTAGATCATTTCGTAAATGATTCTATGCATTGTTTGTTTACCACTGGCCACCGTACTTGTATTACGTGGCCCAATCGGAATGCTCATACCCACAGTGAACTTTCCACATGGTGTCAGAAGCCGGATCAACCTTCTCGCTTGTGAGTATTTTTTTTTTTTTTGTCGTCGCCGTGTACAGTGTATAGTGTTTTTTTTTTTTTGTTTGTTTTTTTTGCTGTTACGTTCTGCTTAAAGTTAGCTGCAACAACAACAACAAGCCGCTCCCCTTCCCCATAATGGCGGACGGATTTCGCAGACCCGACCCCCTTGTCTTCAACGAGAACATCGCCAAGAATTTGGCGAGTTTTTGAAAAGGAGTATGACATTTTTATTGCCGCGGCGCACTATGACAAGCCAGCCAAGACCCAGGCTTACATCCTCCTCAACATCGCTGGGCCAGAGGCCATTGAGTGGGAATGTTCATTCGTCTATGCCCCAGAGGTGCGTGTTCCTGATGGAGAAGGAGGCTTCAGGATTGTCACTCCTGCCGAGTCCAGAGAGGATCCGGAGTGCCTAAAAAAAGGTTTGGTGAAATCTGCAACCCACAAAACAACAGGACAATGGACAGACACAAGTTTCACACGAGAAATCAGAAACAAGGTGAGACAATCGAATAATTTATTAGCGATCTGAGGATTAAGGCCAAGTGTTGTCACTTTGGAGAAATAACAGATGAGCTAATCTGTGACCGCATCTTCTGCAGAGTTACCAGTGACACTTTGAGGAAAGCCTTGTTGAGGGATAGCGAGCTCACTCTAGCCAAAGCCATTTCAATTGCCCGCATTCTCGAAATGACTGAGGAAAGCAGTAAGACATTAGCAACAGCAGCTACCAGTGTCGACATGGTTAAGCCAGCCCCAAGCAGTTTACTCAAACCCAAGCCACAGTCCGCTCCACAGACCATCACAAATTGTTCGAACTGTGGAGGTAGCCATGCGGCTAGGCGGGAAAATTGCCCGGCATTCGGAAAGCAGTGCCACGGCTGCAGGAAGCTTAATCATTACAAACAGTGCTGCAAGTCTAAACCACGCAGCCAGCTAGGTAGAGCCATGAGACGATTGGTGAACAAAATTGAAGTGGATGAAGCAACATGCGACGATGAGACATTTTATGTGGATGGTGTCGAGATAGACAGCCAGGTGGACTGTGTTAACTCTGAAACAGATGAGAAAGATGAGGTATTTGTCACTATGGACATAAACAACAAACGCATTGAAATGAAAGTTGACACGGGAGCAAGATGCAATGTAATGTCGCTAAAGACTTTCAAAAGAGTGACAAATGGGGAACAACTGATTAAGCAAGGGAAAACAGTCAGCCTTGTCGCTCATGGAGGCACCAGAATTGAGACTAGTGGCACAGTCACACTGCCATGCCGCTTAAAGGAGCAGTGCCTTGCCTTTCTTTTTGGTGGACAGAGAGGTGCAACCACTGCTAGGTTTTAGGGCGTGCAAGAACATGGGCCTCGTCAAAATGAGCCCTGACATTCCGGTGAGCAGCAAACTGTTGCAGCCTGCTGCAAGGCACGGCAGGCACATCCATGACCAGCTCCTCAACAAGAGACTGACAGTGAAACGTCACTATGACAAGTCGAGCCGCCCACTACAGCCTCTCCAGGAGGTGCAAGTCGTCCGCATGCAGACAGAAAAGGGCTACGACAAACTTGGCACTCTGACAGAGGTGAGCAAGGAGCCACGGTCCTACATCATCCAGGCCAACGGCAAGGCCTACAGGAGAAACCGTCGCCACATCCTCCCCGTGGCAGAGCCTCCACCGCCTCAGCTCCAGCCCCACGACCCAGAGTGGCAGGATGCCAGCTCTCCTCCAGTGGGAGGCACGACACACACACACACCACACACCAGAGCCCAACAGCCCAAGCCCACCACCCCCGCCCTCTCCCACTCTCAACTTACCTGCGCAGGTCCCCATCCAGAACGACGGACCATACACTATGCGTTCAGGTCGCACCTGCAAGCCCAACCCGACATACATGTGAAAAGAGACTTACCTGTTTAAAAAAAAAAAAAAAAAACAGGAGAAAAGCTGTGGAAAAAAAACTTTTGTCATGTTCAGCATTATTTCAATCTTTTGTGTAATGCCTGATATGTTTTGCATTGCTGAATTTCAATAGGTTATTATGTCTGTTGGCCATTTGCACTACTAGTCAACTGGGGCATGCCCATTACGTTAAGTTAAAACGTAATGGGCATGGCGTGTACACCGCCAACCCGTTCACATCTCTAACCATTTTTCCCCACTCGACGACACACCCGCCGAGGATCAAACTCTGGTTATTGGCGACTCTGTTTTGAGAAATGTGAAGTTAGCGACACCAGCAACCATAGTCAATTGTCTTCCGGGGGCCAGAGCAGGCGACATTGAAGGAAATTTGAAACTGCTGGCTAAGGCTAAGCGTAAATTTGGTAAGATTGTAATTCACGTCGGCAGTAATGACACCCGGTTACGCCAATCGGAGGTCACTAAAATTAACATTAAATCGGTGTGTAACTTTGCAAAAACAATGTCGGACTCTGTAGTTTTCTCTGGGCCCCTCCCCAATCGGACCGGGAGTGACATGTTTAGCCGCATGTTCTCCTTGAATTGCTGGCTGTCTGAGTGGTGTCCAAAAAATGAGGTGGGCTTCATAGATAATTGGCAAAGCTTCTGGGGAAAACCTGGTCTTGTTAGGAGAGACGGCATCCATCCCACTTTGGATGGAGCAGCTCTCATTTCTAGAAATCTGGCCAATTTTCTTAAATCCTCCAAACCGTGACTATCCAGGGTTGGGACCAGGAAGCAGAGTTGTAGTCTTACACACCTCTCTGCAGCTTCTCTCCCCCTGCCATCCCCTCATTACCCCATCCCCGTAGAGACGGTGCCTGCTCCCAGACTACCAACAACCAGCAAAAATCTATTTAAGCATAAAAATTCAAAAAGAAAAAATAATATAGCACCTTCAACTGCACCACAGACTAAAACAGTTAAATGTGGTCTATTAAACATTAGGTCTCTCTCTTCTAAGTCCCTGTTGGTAAATGATATAATAATTGATCAACATATTGATTTATTCTGCCTAACAGAAACCTGGTTACAGCAGGATGAATATGTTAGTTTAAATGAGTCAACACCCCCGAGTCACACTAACTGTCAGAATGCTCGTAGCACGGGCCGGGGCGGAGGATTAGCAGCAATCTTCCATTCCAGCTTATTAATTAATCAAAAACCCAGACAGAGCTTTAATTCATTTGAAAGCTTGTCTCTTAGTCTTGTCCATCCAAATTGGAAGTCCCAAAAACCAGTTTTATTTGTTATTATCTATCGTCCACCTGGTCGTTACTGTGAGTTTCTCTGTGAATTTTCAGACCTTTTGTCTGACTTAGTGCTTAGCTCAGATAAGATAATTATAGTGGGCGATTTTAACATCCACACAGATGCTGAGAATGACAGCCTCAACACTGCATTTAATCTATTATTAGACTCTATTGGCTTTGCTCAAAAAGTAAATGAGTCCACCCACCACTTTAATCATATCTTAGATCTTGTTCTGACTTATGGTATGGAAATAGAAGACTTAACAGTATTCCTTGAAAACTCCCTTCTGTCTGATCATTTCTTAATAACATTTACATTTACTCTTATGGACTACCCAGCAGTAGGGAATAAGTTTTATTACACTAGAAGTCTTTCAGAAAGCGCTGTAACTAGGTTTAAGGATATGATTCCTTCTTTATGTTCTCTAATGCCATATAACAACACAGTGCAGAGTAGCTACCTAAACTCTGTAAGGGAGATAGAGTATCTCGTCAATAGTTTTACATCCTCATTGAAGACAACTTTGGATGCTGTAGCTCCTCTGAAAAAGAGAGCTTTAAATCAGAAGTGTCTGACTCCGTGGTATAACTCACAAACTCGTAGCTTAAAGCAGATAACCCGTGAGTTGGAGAGGAAATGGCGTCTCACTAATTTAGAAGATCTTAACTTAGCCTGGAAAAAGAGTCTGTTGCTCTATAAAAAAGCCCTCCGTAAAGCTAGGACATCTTTCTACTCATCACTAATTGAAGAAAATAAGAACAACCCCAGGTTTCTTTTCAGCACTGTAGCCAGGCTGACAAAGAGTCAGAGCTCTATTGAGCTGAGTATTCCATTAACTTTAACTAGTAATGACTTCATGACTTTCTTTGCTAACAAAATTTTAACTATTAGAGAAAAAATTACTCATAACCATCCCAAAGACGTATCGTTATCTTTGGCTGCTTTCAGTGATGCCGGTATTTGGTTAGACTCTTTCTCTCCGATTGTTCTGTCTGAGTTATTTTCATTAGTTACTTCATCCAAACCATCAACATGTCTATTAGACCCCATTCCTACCAGGCTGCTCAAGGAAGCCCTACCATTATTTAATGCTTCGATCTTAAATATGATCATTCTATCTTTGTTAGTTGGCTATGTACCACAGGCTTTTAAGGTGGCAGTAATTAAACCATTACTTAAAAAGCCATCACTTGACCCAGCTATCTTAGCTAATTATAGGCCAATCTCCAACCTTCCTTTTCTCTCAAAAATTCTTGAAAGGGTAGTTGTAAAACAGCTAACTGATCATCTGCAGAGGAATGGTCTATTTGAAGAGTTTCAGTCAGGTTTTAGAATTCATCATAGTACAGAAACAGCATTAGTGAAGGTTACAAATGATCTTCTTATGGCCTCGGACAGTGGACTCATCTCTGTGCTTGTTCTGTTAGACCTCAGTGCTGCTTTTGATACTGTTGACCATAAAATTTTATTACAGAGATTAGAGCATGCCATAGGTATTAAAGGCACTGCGCTGCGGTGGTTTGAATCATATTTGTCTAATAGATTACAATTTGTTCATGTAAATGGGGAATCTTCTTCACAGACTAAAGTTAATTATGGAGTTCCACAAGGTTCTGTGCTAGGACCAATTTTATTCACTTTATATATGCTTCCCTTAGGCAGTATTATTAGACGGTATTGCTTAAATTTTCATTGTTACGCAGATGATACCCAGCTTTATCTATCCATGAAGCCAGAGGACACACACCAATTAGCTAAACTGCAGGATTGTCTTACAGACATAAAGACATGGATGACCTCTAATTTCCTGCTTTTAAACTCAGATAAAACTGAAGTTATTGTACTTGGCCCCACAAATCTTAGAAACATGGTGTCTAACCAGATCCTTACTCTGGATGGCATTACCCTGACCTCTAGTAATACTGTGAGAAATCTTGGAGTCATTTTTGATCAGGATATGTCATTCAAAGCGCATATTAAACAAATATGTAGGACTGCTTTTTTGCATTTATGCAATATCTCTAAAATCAGAAAGGTCTTGTCTCAGAGTGATGCTGAAAAACTAATTCATGCATTTATTTCCTCTAGGCTGGACTATTGTAATTCATTATTATCAGGTTGTCCTAAAAGTTCCCTAAAAAGCCTTCAGTTAATTCAAAATGCTGCAGCTAGAGTACTGACGGGGACTAGAAGGAGAGAGCATATCTCACCCATATTGGCCTCTCTTCATTGGCTTCCTGTTAATTCTAGAATAGAATTTAAAATTCTTCTTCTTAC
Organism: Thalassophryne amazonica; assembly: GCF_902500255.1. Classification (NCBI taxonomy): domain Eukaryota; kingdom Metazoa; phylum Chordata; class Actinopteri; order Batrachoidiformes; family Batrachoididae; genus Thalassophryne; species Thalassophryne amazonica. The sequence goes on along the minus strand of NC_047105.1, from coordinate 67,190,916 downwards.
TTATAAGGTTTTGAATAATCAGGTCCCATCTTATCTTAGGGACCTCGTAGTACCATATCACCCCAATAGAGCGCTTCGCTCTCAGACTGCAGGCTTACTTGTAGTTCCTAGGGTTTGTAAGAGTAGAATGGGAGGCAGAGCCTTCAGCTTTCAGGCTCCTCTCCTGTGGAACCAGCTCCCAATTCAGATCAGGGAGACAGACACCCTCTCTACTTTTAAGATTAGGCTTAAAACTTTCCTTTTTGCTAAAGCTTATAGTTAGGGCTGGATCAGGTGACCCTGAACCATCCCTTAGTTATGCTGCTATAGACGTAGACTGCTGGGGGGTTCCCATGATGCACTGTTTCTTTCTCTTTTTGCTCTGCATTTAATCATTAGTGATCGATCTCTGCTCCCCTCCACAGCATGTCTTTTTCCTGGTTCTCTCCCTCAGCCCCAACCAGTCCCAGCAGAAGACTGCCCCTCCCTGAGCCTGGTTCTGCTGGAGGTTTCTTCCTGTTAAAAGGGAGTTTTTCCTTCCCACTGTAGCCAAGTGCTTGCTCACAGGGGGTCGTTTTGACCGTTGGGGTTTTACATAATTATTGTATGGCCTTGCCTTACAATATAAAGCGCCTTGGGGCAACTGTTTGTTGTGATTTGGCGCTATATAAAAAAATTGATTGATTGATTGATTGATTAAAACTTAAGTTAAAGTTTTTATATTGAGTTAGAATGGTGTCAAGGACCAGTCCTGGATCAGTTCATGGTAATGCCAAGAAAACAAAAAGGGACATTCTGTTTTGTCGAGTTCATCAATTTTTTAATGTATATTATTTGGCTAAAAAGAAGGGATGTAGATCATTTTGTAAATGATTCTATGCATTGTTTGTTTACCACTGGCCACCGTATTTGTATTACATGGCCCAATCGGAATGCTCCTCTCCCAGCTCTATTCTGTTATATGTATCTGGCGCCAACCATATTTTCAGTTGGATTAAATTACAGTAACGGTAAACCTTGCATGATCACTGACTCATACCCACAGTGAACTTTCCACAATAACTAATACAAAATATAAATTAATCACTGAACTAAAATTTCAAAATACAAACATGCAAACAGCACCATTCACAAACCTAAAAACAAAACAAAATCGATAAACCTAATTCACCATGCCATAACAAGTAATTAAATGATTTCTGTAGTGCCTTTTAAAGCCAACCAAGTTACCGAGTGATTTTATGTTATCTGGGCACAAATTCCAAATCCAATCTTTGATTTTTGAAATAATAATAATGTTCCTCACAAATTATAACTGGAGTCCCTCATTTTGAACAGGTCCTGGACATGTTGTGGTAAAAGTACATTTTTTACATTAAATTTAATTTGTATTATGCTAAAAATATTGAATTTGTATTTGTTTTGTAGGTGGTTCCCCAAACAATAGGTCACGTATGGAACAAGTCATGAATATAAAACAGGACAAATCAATATGCCTGGCAAATACATGCAGTTGAGTGAAATGAACATTTTGGGTTATGGATTGTGCACAGACACAAATGTGCAAAAAACAAACTTAAAAAAAAATGTACAGCATTTATTGTATTCCAGTTAAATGAGATGAGTATACTTTTAATTTGCCAGGATAATTTTTTTTTGTTTTATTAAGGCATGGCTTTTTAATGTTTTGCCTTATTCCAGTGATTAATGTTAGAATATCAACACAAACATACATGTACTTTTAGCTGTAGCTTTGTAAAATGGTGCATTCATTTCTGTTACTCTGAACCATGTGGACTACAATAATTATTTTCTGGAAAAGCAGTTTTCAACACTTTACTGTGATTGGTGCAGCCTTTTCAAATGTATGAGGAAAAATAATGCAGCTGACGGAGAGAATGATTATTCACCACACACTCCAGTTTAAACTCTACTTTAGTGAACCATTTTGCTCATAGCACCACTGTGTTTGTCGAAACTATAACAGCAGGTGTGCCTCAAAATGAATTTCTACGTGTTCCCTCCCCCCCCCCCCTCTCTCTCTCTCTCTCTCACACACACACACACACACACACACACACACACACACACACACACACACACACACACACACACACACACACACACACACACACACACATCTTAGTGCTTTGTTGTTGGGCTTTTCCTTTTAAAAATGAAAAGGGTGGCAATGGAAATGAAATGTGGAAACCACTCAGTTCACCCTTTCCAATCCCTCAGATTATCAAAGTAGCTGGTCTCCATGGAAAAGCAAGACGGGGATCTTAAGCAGAGTTGGTTGCCCTGGCAACAAGCTCTGTTAAATCAGTTACCCAATACAGAAGGTAAAATCCGACTTAACCACACAACTGTAGAAAATAATGAAACTCAACTGGTCTCAACTCAGAAAGAGCAGAACAACTACAGTATTCAAAAAATATAAATATAAAATTAGTGAAATTGTTGGGTACTAACTAGTTGTAGTCAATTGTAATGACTATGTCCCAACCACATTCAGAACAAATTCACCCAGAATGTATGGCGCCGTCAACATCCAGTGTCTACACCCCTGTCAACTGAATGTCCAGTCTCATACACAGTGAACAGTTTATCCCCTTTTGGAAGAGTGTGACCATGAAGGCTTCAAGGGGAAGTGGTGCTAAGTTAGCAATGTCAACAAACCAGCTCTGTCGAGGACATGGGTCATTGAAACAGTTAGCATTGCTGAGTGCTGGCAATACATATGCTTATGTGCTTATTGACTGCAGTTGGACAATGGGAAAATACAGTGGGGGCAAAAAGTATTTGGTCAGTTCCTGATTGTGCAAGTTCTCCTACTTGGAAAGATGAGAGAGGTCTGTTATTTTCATCATAGGTACACTTCAGCTGTGAGAGACAATATATACATACATATTCTATTTCTACCTCATTCTCTTATCTTATTGTATTATTACAAGTATCATTATTATTGCCTATCCTTGCACACGCTGTTTCATGCACATTTTCCTCCACTCGCACCCATCTTGTGTCTTTTATATATATATATATATATATATATATATATATATATATATATCTCATGGAGGGGTTCTGAAATTTTCATCTTAGGTGCATGTCCACTGTGAGAGACATAATCTAAAAAAAAAAAAAAAAAAAAAAAAAAAAAAAAAATCCGGCAATTACAATGTATGATTTTTTTAATAATTTATTTGTATGTTACTGCTGCAAATAAATATTTGAACACCTACCAACCAGCAAGAATTCTGGCTCACACAGACCTGTTAATTTTTCTTTAAGAAGCCCTCTTATTCTGCACTCTTTACCTGCATTAATTGCACCTGTTTGAACTTGTTACCTGTATAAAAGACACCTATTCACACACTCAATCAATCACACTCCAACCTGTCCACCATAGCCAAGACCAAACAGCTGGCTAAGGACACCAGGGACAAAACTGTAGACCTGCACAAGGCTGGGATGGGCTACAGGACAACAGGCAAGCAGCTTGGTAGAAGACAACAACTGTTATGATTATTTACTCGAAAGTGGAAGAAACACAAGATGACTGTCAATCTCCCTCAGTCTGGGATTCCATGCAAGATCTCACTTTGTGGGGTAAGGATCATTCTGAGAGCTCAGAACTACACAGGAGGACCTGGTCAATGACTTGAAGAGAGCTGGGACCACAGTCACAAAGATTACATTAGTAACACATGATGCTGTCATGGTTTAAAATCCTGCAGGGCAGCAAGGTCCCCCTGCTCAAGCCAGCACATGTTGAGGCCAGTTTGAAGTTCTCCAGTGACCATCTGGATAATCCAGAGGAGGCATGGGAGAAGGTCATGTGGTCAGATGAGACCAGAATAGAGCTTTTTGGAATCAACTCCACTTACCATGTTTAGAGGATGAGAACAACCCCAAGAAAACCATCCCAGCTGTGAAGCATGGGGGTGGAAAAATCATACTCTGTGAGTGCTCTTCTGCAAAGGGGACAGGACGACTACACTGTATTGAAGGGAGGCTGGATGGGGTCATGTATTGCGAGATTTTGGTAAACAGCCTCCTTCCCTCAGTAAGAGCATTGAAGATGTGTCATGGCTGGGTCTTCCAGCATGACAATGACCCCAAACACACAGCCAGGGCAACTAAGGAGGGGCTCCGTAAGAAGCATTTTAAGGTCCTGGAGTGGCCTGGCCAGTCTCCAGACCTGAACTCGATAGAAAATCTTTGGAGGGAGCTGAAACTCCAAACCTGAAAGATTTGGAGAAGATCTGTATGGAGGAGTGGACCAAAATCCCTGCTGCAGTGTGTGCAAACCTGGTGAAAAACTACAGGAAACGTTTGACCTCTGTAATTGCAAACAAAGGCTACTGTACCAAATATTAACATTGATTTTCACAGGTGTTTAAATACTTATTTGCAGCAGTAACATACAAATAAATTATTTAAAAAAATTATACATTGTGATTTCTGTTTTTTTTTTTTTTTAGATTATGTCTCTCACAGTGGACATGCACCTAATATGATATATATATATATATATATCTCATGGAGGGGTTCTGAAATTTTCATCTTAGGTGCATGTCCACTGTGAGAGACATAATCTAAAAAAAAAAAAAAAAAAAAAAAAAAAAAAAAAATCCGGCAATTACAATGTATGATTTTTTTAATAATTTATTTGTATGTTACTGCTGCAAATAAATATTTGAACACCTACCAACCAGCAAGAATTCTGGCTCACACAGACCTGTTAATTTTTCTTTAAGAAGCCCTCTTATTCTGCACTCTTTACCTGCATTAATTGCACCTGTTTGAACTTGTTACCTGTATAAAAGACACCTATTCACACACTCAATCAATCACACTCCAACCTGTCCACCATAGCCAAGACCAAACAGCTGGCTAAGGACACCAGGGACAAAACTGTAGACCTGCACAAGGCTGGGATGGGCTACAGGACAACAGGCAAGCAGCTTGGTAGAAGACAACAACTGTTATGATTATTTACTCGAAAGTGGAAGAAACACAAGATGACTGTCAATCTCCCTCAGTCTGGGATTCCATGCAAGATCTCACTTTGTGGGGTAAGGATCATTCTGAGAGCTCAGAACTACACAGGAGGACCTGGTCAATGACTTGAAGAGAGCTGGGACCACAGTCACAAAGATTACATTAGTAACACATGATGCTGTCATGGTTTAAAATCCTGCAGGGCAGCAAGGTCCCCCTGCTCAAGCCAGCACATGTTGAGGCCAGTTTGAAGTTCTCCAGTGACCATCTGGATAATCCAGAGGAGGCATGGGAGAAGGTCATGTGGTCAGATGAGACCAGAATAGAGCTTTTTGGAATCAACTCCACTTACCATGTTTAGAGGATGAGAACAACCCCAAGAAAACCATCCCAGCTGTGAAGCATGGGGGTGGAAAAATCATACTCTGTGAGTGCTCTTCTGCAAAGGGGACAGGACGACTACACTGTATTGAAGGGAGGCTGGATGGGGTCATGTATTGCGAGATTTTGGTAAACAGCCTCCTTCCCTCAGTAAGAGCATTGAAGATGTGTCATGGCTGGGTCTTCCAGCATGACAATGACCCCAAACACACAGCCAGGGCAACTAAGGAGGGGCTCCGTAAGAAGCATTTTAAGGTCCTGGAGTGGCCTGGCCAGTCTCCAGACCTGAACTCGATAGAAAATCTTTGGAGGGAGCTGAAACTCCAAACCTGAAAGATTTGGAGAAGATCTGTATGGAGGAGTGGACCAAAATCCCTGCTGCAGTGTGTGCAAACCTGGTGAAAAACTACAGGAAACGTTTGACCTCTGTAATTGCAAACAAAGGCTACTGTACCAAATATTAACATTGATTTTCACAGGTGTTTAAATACTTATTTGCAGCAGTAACATACAAATAAATTATTTAAAAAAATTATACATTGTGATTTCTGTTTTTTTTTTTTTTTAGATTATGTCTCTCACAGTGGACATGCACCTAATATGATATATATATATATATATATATATATATATATATATATATATATATATATATATATATATATATATATATATATATATATATATACAGGGTCTGTCCATAAAGTATCGTACCTTTTTATTTTTTCAAAAACTATATGGATTTCATTCATATGTTTTTACGTCAGACATACTTGAACCCTCGTGCGCATGCGCGAGTTTTTCCACGCCTGTCAGTGACGTCATTCGCCTGTGAGCACGCCTTGTGGAAGGAGTGGTCCCGCCCCCTCGTCGGATTTTCATTGTCTGGAAATGGCGGAATGAAAAGGACTTTTTTCCATCAGAATTTTTTCAGAAGCTGTTAGAGACTGGCACCTGGAAACCATTCGAAAAATTTATCTGGCTTTCAGTGAAAATTTTACAGGCTTCACAGAGAATAAGGACTTTAACTACAGGTTTAAGGACCCCTTTAAAGACGGTCGGGGCGCCGCGCTGCGAGCTGCGATGTCGCGGCACAAACCACTGGCTCATTTCTAAGCTGATGGCTCTGTGGATACGAGACGGTCGTGTGCTCTTTCTCTGGTTATCACAAGACCTGGACATCAGCCATTTTCCGGCAGATTTCACTTTTAACAAGAGATTTTGTCATGGAAAGCCGCGCGGAGGCTTCACGCGTCACGACCGATTCGCTGATGAAGCGAGACAAAGGAACACCTCCGGTTCGGAGTGTTAGAGGACAAGTTGGGACATGTCCAGCTCTCCACAAGTTCTTTTATACTCACTCGACTGGTAAGCACTGAAAGCTGAGATAGAGATCTTCCTGGTTTTTTTTTTTACAAGTACCCACATATGTCTGATGAACGCATGCAAAATATTTCTGCTTAATTCCAAGTACTTTTTTTTTAGATATACAGTAGTGTTCAGAATAATAGTAGTGCTATGTGACTAAAAAGATTAATCCAGGTTTTGAGTATATTTCTTATTGTTACATGGGAAACAAGGTACCAGTAGATTCAGTAGATTCTCACAAATCCGACAAGACCAACCAATCATTATATGCACACTCTTAAGGCTATGAAATTGGGCTATTAGTAAAAAAAAAAGTAGAAACGGGGGTGTTCACAATAATATTAGCATCTGCTGTTGACGCTACAATCTCAAAACTATTATGTTCAAACTGCTTTTTTTTTGGCTATCCTGTGAATCACTAAACTAGTATTTAGTTGTATAACCACAGTTTTTCATGATTTCTTCACATGTGCGAGGCATTAATTTTGTTGGTTTGGAACCAAGATTTTGCTCATTTACTAGTGTGCTTGGGGTCACTGTCTTGTTGAAACACCCATTTCAAGGGCATGTCCTCTTCAGCATAAGGCAACATGACCTTTTCAAGTATTTTGACATATCCAAACTGATCCATGATACCTGGTATGCGATATATAGGCCCAACACCATAGTAGGAGAAACATGCCCATATCATGATGCTTGCACCACCATGCTTCACTGTCTTCACTGTGAACTGTGGCTTGAATTCAGAGTTTGGGGTTCGTCTCACAAACTGTCTGTGGCCCTTGGACCCAAAAAGAACAATTTTAATCTCATCAGTCCACAAAATATTCCTCCATTTCTCTTTAGGCCAGTTGATGTGTTCTTTGGCAAATTGTAACCTCTTCTGCACATGTCTTTTATTTAACAGCGGGACTTTGAGGGGGATTCTTGCAAATAAATTAGCTTCACACAGGCGTCTTCTAACTGTCACAGCAATTACAGGTAACTCCAGACTGTCTTTGATCATCCTGGAGGTGATCAATGGGTGAGCTTTTGCCATTGTGGTTATTCTTCTATCCATTTTGATGGTTGTTTTCCGTTTTCTTCTACGCGTCTTTGTTTTTTTTTTGTCCATTTTAAAGCATTGGAGATCATTGTAGATGAACAGCCTATAATTCTTTGCACCTGCGTATAAGTTTTCCCCTCTCCAATCAACTTTTTAATCAAACTACGCTGTTCTTCTGAACAGTGTCTTAAACATCCCATTTTCCTCAGGCTTTCAAAGAGAAAAGCATGTTCAACAGGTGCTGGCTTCATCCTTATATAGGGGACACCTGATTCACACCTGTTTGTTCCACAAAATTGATGAACTCACTGACTGAATGCCATACTACTATTATTGTGAACACCCCCTTTTCTACTTTTTTTTTACTAATAGCCCAATTTCATAGCCTTAAGAGTGTGCATATCATGAATGCTTGGTCTTGTTGGATTTGTGAGAATCTACTGGTACCTTGTTTCCCATGTAACAATAAGAAGTATGCTCAAAACCTGGATTAATCTTTTTAGTCACATAGCACTATTATTTTGAACACTACTGTATATATATAATTTTTTTTAATCAGGGTACCCACAATCCTATTTTACACTTGTGAATGCATTTTGAGCTTTTTTCATTTTTAAACGGCATTATCTCAGCTAAAAATGCAGATATGAAGCTCAAATTTGGAATAATACACCCTATTTGGGCACCCCAGATACAGTAGTGAATTTCAAAAATGGGACACAGCTAATTTTTCATTCTGTATCATCACAAAAATGGCAATTTGTCCATTCTCGCAAAAAATATATTTCAAAGAGCTGTACTAAAGAAGGGATTCAATGGATAATCTTCATATTGTAGAATACACATATCTGAGGTACTAGTTATATGTATGTAAAACATTGTGGTCATAACTTGAAGGGTTTTTAAATTATTGACTCTTGAAAATCGAACATGATTGTAGAATGTCAAAAATAGGCCTCCGGTGTCTTTATGATTTGACCATGTGGGCAAGTGCTCAGCCACTTAACTTATCTAGCTCAAATGTCTTCATAGTGGGGAAAAAATGTGCAAAGTAGGTTACTGTAACATGGCGTGAACCAATTTTGAAACTGTATCTGCATATTTGGAAAGCAATGTATCATCTCTGAATGGAAGCATAAGGCTCAAATTTGGTATTTACAATATTTGGCACCCCAAAATAATGTATCAACTTTGAAAGACAGATTACTGATCTTATTTTTTCTTTCTTGGCATCATAAAATTAGCAATTCAGTCATCAACGCAATTTTGTTACAAAGTTTTGAAGAGCTGTATTCCGAGAGTAAATTGAGAGATAATTTTGATATTTCAGAATTTATGCAGTAAGCTTGTCCATTTTGCTAAAATTTCATTGCACTTCTGGGATTGCTCCTAATGAGACGACAGATGGTGTCTTGGGGGATCTCCTCCCAGATCTGGACCAGGGCATTGCTTAATTCCTAGACAGTCTGAGATGCCACCTGATGGCATTGGATGGACTGAAACATAATGTCCCAGGATTTAGACCAGGCGAGTGGGTGGGGTGGGGGCAGTCAATGGTGTCAATGCCTCCATCATCCAGGAACTGCCTGCATACTCTTGCCACATGAGGTCAGGCATTGTCGTGCACCAGGAGAAGCAAGGTCCCACTGCACCAGAAGGAGCACTGCCAGAGCCCTTCAAAATTACCTCCAGCAGGTCACTGCTGGGAATGTCTCTGACAAAACAATGAGAAACAGACTTCATGAGGGTGGCCTGAGGGGCTGACGTCCTCTAGTGGGCCTGTGCTCACCGTCCAACACCATTGAGCGCGACTGGCATTTGCCATCACAACTGGTGCCTTACACTTTTCACAGATGAGAGCAGGTTCATCATGAGTGCATGTAACAGATGTGAAAGGGTCTGGAGACATTGTGGAGAACTTGCTTGCTGCACCATCATTCGGCATGACCAGTTTGGTGGTGGGTCAGTGATGGTCTGGGGAGGCATATCCCTGGAAGGACCCACAGACCTCTACAGGCTAGTCAACGGCACCCTGACTGCAATTAGGTATCAAGATGAAATCCTTGGACCCATTGTCAGACCCTACGCTGGTGCAGTGGGACCTGGGTTCCTCCTGATGTATGACAACTTTTTTTTAAGGCAACCATTTTCTGAAATATTTTAAGTAAATTGAATTTCTCTGGGTTTACAGTGTGACTTCTGGATTTGATGAATCATCATAAGGCATTCTTACAATATATTACAGCAGTGCTTCCCAATCCCGATCCTCAGGACCCAGTGTACTGGACATGTTCCATTTGTCCCTGAAATAATCAGTGCGAATCAGCTAAGTCAGGTGTTGATTAGCTGAACACACCTGACTGCGGACCAGCATTGGGAAACACTGCATTACTCACAACATAAACAATCAATGAAAGCTGTCACACTTAGCACACACAGCTAATAAGCTCAGTCATAAACAACACTATACACAACTTTTTACATGTTCAGTGTAACAGATTCAGGAGTTACTTGCATTTGTCCAATTTTTAGATTCTGTCAGTGCAGGCTTCCAAGCTGCTGTCAGTCGCTCTGTATTGTGTCATGAGGAAAGGTGCGTGCATCACTTTTTTTCACAAACAGTGAATTTTAAGTGAACTGCCAGGCTCAAGTCGGTGCTGTGTGATTCAGTGAAAATAAGCAGTCAGTTCTGTCATTTACCATATCTGATGGGGGATGTACCTGACAAGCTTCAGGCTCTCCTGCATGACAGGTTTGAGTCCCTGACTCGTTTTTGTAATATATCCTATAGTCATACTCTGTCGTGTCTACTGCAAGATCTTCATCATGGAATTTATGTCTCAATATATTCAAACAGTTGGAGAGCATTTATTGGTTCACTAGCATAAGGAACAATGTTGGAAATCCTTAAAATATTTTTCTAATTCTTTTCATCTTGCAGCGTGCTTAGTTTACAGATTGAGGAACCTTGATGTGCAGACTGCAGTCTACATTTAGAACATATCATTACACAGAGACAGGTCTCTCTAAAGTGGTAAATGATATTCTGCTAACAATGGATTCAGATACCACTATGGTTCTGGTGCTGTCAGATCTTAGCCCTGTGTTTGATACGGTGGATCACCGTATTCTACTTAACAAGTTGGCGAATCATTTTGGGATTCCTGGAAATGCCCTTGCATGGTTGATATCATACTTAAGCAGTCATTCTCACTTTGTCTTGTACAGCAACACTACCTCTAACCTTTGTGACATGAGATATGGGGTCCCACAGGGGTTTGTCTTAGGCTCCCTGCTTTTGTCACTTTATATATCACTCCTTGGGGCTTGTATTGCGGTGTTTTTGGGCTACCTTTCATTGCTATGCTGATGATACTCAATTGTACATGCCAATAATTGCTGGTAATCTCATACACGTAAAGTTGTTACGGGACTGCCTGGCATCATTGAAAAGCTGGTTGTCCAGCAATTTCTTACTTTTAAACTCAGACAAGACCTAAATGATGGCTCTTAGTCCAGCGAGACATCAGCATCAGTTTGATCAGGTAACACTTAACCTAGACTCATGTGTCATACATCCAGTGATGGGCACAGCTAACCAAAATGTTAGCTTCAATAACAGATAATCAGCTAACTGAAAAGTTATCTTTTATAAAGCTAAACCGATAAACCACCCAAAAATTTATCGGAAGCTGCAGCTAACTGATAACCGATAACTTCCAGTATTGTCTCCGGTACACTTGCGACTACTAAGGGCCCTGTCCCACTGGTGTTTAGGAGGATTTGCGTATGGATTGCGCACAAAATTGGCCCATATTCACAAAATATCCGCAATATCCATGTAACATGCCTGTATGAGTCGGCCATCATCCGAACACACCCGTGATCATCCGCAGAGGCACGCATGTCCGCAGCCAGGATTTTTGAGCTGTTCAAAAATCTGAATGCGGATGACATCCGCCTTACATACTCCATATATACTCAATTCATACACAATACATACTCACTCTATGCGCTGTATATCTGCCGTTAACCGCTGATATCCGCAACTGATGGGGATTTGCGGCTTGACAGCGGACCGGGACAGTGTGTACAACAGATATATTGCGTAAATATAAAGATATAAAGCATTTTTATTACATCTGCTTTGCAGCTGATATGCGGACAATCTGTGAATGCATAACAAACACGTCACGTAAACCCAAAGTACTATATGTAGCAGAAAGCGACATACCTGCCAGTCAGTGCCGGTCCGGCTGTGTAGATCCACAAAGACATAGCTGCTGCAATCCAGGACTTTTATTTAACACCAACAAAAGGAAGAGCTGCTGTTTAGCACTTGACACTCTCAAAAAAAAAAAAAACAAAAACCACCATCTCACACCCCGAGCGGCTTCCCCCCTCCCACTCCCCAAACTCATGAACAGTTAACTCTCGCATGACTTTCTGCGGCCAGTTCTCCTTTGCCTGCAGAGGATAGAGCGGGTTCTTCTGGAACCCGCGCTCTCCTCTGTTTGCAGAGGATAGAACTGCACATCTACTACAAAACATTCAACAGGTAGGTACTCAACTGATTTGAAACTTAATAAATGTTTGTAACTGTAAAGCTTTGTTCACTACGCCTCCAAAAATATGTTAGTGGGCTAAAAATTATCGGACCAAAACTTATCGGAAGATAATTAGTCCGATGATGGTTTTCAAAGTTATCTGAAAAGCTAATCTGATAATGAAAACATTAGCTTCGATAATTAGCGGTTAGCGGATTAGCGGAACTGTACCCACCACTGCATACATCACACTGACAAAGTACTGTACCTTGGGGTGATTTTTGACCCCATGTTGTCCTTTGATTTACACATTAGAGATATTGCGAGGACTCCTTTCTTCCACCTGCAAAACATAGCAAAGATTCGTCCCATCCTGTCTGTGGCTGATGCAGAGACCCTGATCCATTCATTTGTTTCCTCTAGATTGGACTACTGCAATGCTCTATTTTCTGCTTTACCGCAGTCCAGCATTAGGGGTCTCCAATTGGTTCAAAATGCTGCTGCCAGACTCTTGACAGGAAGTAGAAAGTTTGACCACATTACACCCATTTTGGCATCTCTTCACTGGCTTCCTGTCTCTGTGAGGTCAGATTTTAAGGTTCTGCTATCAACCTATAAAATTATTCATGGACTAGCACCTCCCTACTTAGCTGACCTAATCAAACCCTATGTACCGGCCTGGGTACTATGCTCCCTATCCTTTTAAAGTCATTCTGTTTGCAACGGAACAGGTGTCGGTGTCAACTTTATCTAAATTCTGGTTCTGTTAGTGAAGCTTAGGGCTAGCGACCGGCGATCACCTTAGTAATTTCTCTGTTTTCCTGTCGACTTACTGCTGATGAATTATACCTTCAGTGTAGTTTTTTCCGGCTGACTGAGTCTGCACTTTTGTTTCTCTGTCCGAGGTACGGACGATGTCGCGTGGGATTGCAGGATTGACTGATCAAAACCAAAGGGGGTTGGACTGATTGTGAGATACAAGGCCTGAAACAGGTGCTGCATGCTGCATTCTGCATTTGAAAGTGACCCTGTCAGGGGAACAGGCCCACTGATAGCGTGAAGAATGCCAGATGACCCCTGCCTGTGGTGCTGATGCCTGTGTGGACTTCTCGTCTTTTTTATATTATGTTGTTTGATTTCCTGTTCTCTGTTTCTTCAGTTTTGTAAAACTTTATAAAATCTTCTTCCTCATATCATCAGAGGGAGTTTTTCCTTACCACTGTTGCCTATGTGCCTTCTCTACGGGTTGGTAAGGTTAGACCTTACTTGTGTAAAGTGCCTCGAGGCAACTTTTTTGTGATTTGGCACTGTATAAATAAAATAAATTGAAATTGATTTGCTCCCTCAGTGCTGCTGCTGTTCAGGAACTTTGCTATTTGATGTCGGCCTTTTCAGTCTGCTGAGGGAGCCCATTGTCTATACAGTAATGTGTTGCAAAGCTGTCAACACAAAGCATGAAGTCAAGGTTATTTTATGCTACATTGACGTAAATAATTCTGTGTGTTTCAAATGGTGTAATTGTCATTACCTATGTTGTTATGAATGTGAAACAGATCATCTGTTAAAAGGCACTGCAGATCCTCTTGAAAGTTTCAGTCATTAGACACAGTGAATGTCAAAGAAATCAGAATGTTATTCCCGCAAAAGAGCCTAAAGCATGGACTGGGCAATAACTCAGATTCAACCACTTCTTGTCACCACCGAACGGGTGAAAATGTCAGACGTGTGTGCTTGTGAACAGTTTCCATTTATCTCAATAAATGTAAATAACCGTTGCTGCTTATCTTAGCATCTTAGCCACTGGCTGGCACCGCTGTCCACTGACACATTTTAGGTCGACTGCCAATGAGGCACTGCGGCTTATAAAATGGTCTTCATCCTGTCCTTTTCCTAAGAGTTGTGTCTTGCTTGAACTTAGGCTACGCTGCCCCTATGTTTTCTGGTGGCATTGTTCTAATTCATCTGAAATAGACTGAAAATGGTAAATGGACTGCATTTATATAGTGCTTTTCCATCTGCGTCAGAAGCTCAAAGTGCTTTCCAATTATGCCATACATTCACCCATTCACACAAACACACTCACACACCGATGTCAGGATGCTGCCATGCAGGGCGATCACTAGACACCGGGAGCAGCTTAGGGATTAAGGACCTTGCGCAAGGGCCCTTAGTGATTTTCCAGTCTGGCTGGTTTTTGAACCGAGGATCCTCTGGTCTTAAGCCCAACGCTTAACAACTAGACTATCACCTTCTCAATATAAGCTATAAACTTTCAGAAAACTGATAAATAAAATGCGCATAGACTGTGGACTGTATGCTATATCTGTATTTAATGTCGAGCATAAATGAACTATAAAGGTCCAAGTTGAAAATGTCGGACATCTATTTAGATATTTAGATATACCTTAGTATACACTAGTAGAGTTCTACCTTAGATTTGGAATGTATTATAGAAGACATACCTTACTGAATTTTCATATAGTTCAAATCCAGAAGAACAGTACTTGATGTACTCATCTAGCCCAAATCTATGCGTGATGGTCTCCTTGTTTGCTACTCATTCACTGAGCTACTACAATTTATATGTTGCATTTCAAATCACACTTGTGCCAGGAAGCTGTGAGAAAACTTAAGATGTATCACAGTACAGAGCAGGCTTTGTGTGTCTTGAAAGACAGTGAACTGTTAACAGAAAGTGACAGATAGTCAGATAGTGTGAGGCTTTACACATCAGGGATCAAACATAACTACTGTGAAGTAACAGTGGTGGAAAAGACACTCGGTCCTTATGGTCGACTGTAGTGAAAGAAGGCACTGAAGTAAACATTACTAGTAGGGAGTGGGGGGGTTCTGCTAGCACAGGTGTCGCAGACCGAACAGTCCTCCCCCTAAAAATTGGTCCGCCCTGCCTCCACTGCGCATGCGTCATTTTGGAGCTCAGCAGCTCGTCTGAGACAGACTCGCTGCAGCCAAAGCGATCAAACGGATTAATGGGATTATTAACCATCAGATGACAAGGTAAAACCTCTTAAATCATTCTAAAGTCAGTTTTAAGTAGAACAAGGCTGTTTTAAAGGACAAGTAGCATGCTTTTAATGTCCCAGTTAGCAACACAGCATCAAAGTGCTCATGATTGTAAGTCTCCCTGGGCACATGTGCTCATGATTAGTGGTTTCTGATGTTTTTATTCCTCTCCCGAAGAGAGGTAACAGGTGCATTTCTGGAAAACGTCTCACTCGGCAATTCTCGGCATTTCTCTGCGTGTGATGTAGTTGATCACGAAAGAAAAACATCCCATACAGAGACAGAGGGAAATGAATGAGGTTATGTTGGATAATGAAGCTTCAGAGGAGACGACAGACTTTACCTCAAAACTCTTAACTTTTTCACAGTCTGTCTGATTTTGGAACTTAAAATGTCGTGATGCTGCTGTTGGTGTCCCAGCTGCTGGTTTACTGCTGCTGTGATCATGGACGTGCCTGGACATGCAGATGTATGTCTCATATTGGAAAAACTCAAAAGACGCTATTTTCAGGAGATAATGAAAATAGCTAACGTGCCACAATCCTGACAGAAATTTGAGTTGAAGGCAGAGCTGCAGTCAGACATTGTGCGTGATCAGAACCTAAGAGCAAGTGGACCTGGACATTATTCTCTGGCCGAGTGGAGCTTGAAAATGATCTCTGGCTGTGGATCTGAGTGAGGACAAGTGGACCGTTCCATGGCCGGCGATCGCAGTTGCGAACACACGCATGCGTGACGCGTGCATGAGGGCTCCTTTTTGTTGTGGACTAATTTAGAAGTCTTTACACTGGGGTGAGTGGAATGTTATTTTTTTTTTTTTTTTTATCTTTTGCTTTGCATTCTTTCAATGGATCTTTTAATGAAAGTATTTTTTTTACTTTGAGAGAGTCTGTGGATGTGGTGTGTGTGTGCACAACAGCTGTTTTAACCCCCAATTTACACAGACTTCTGTCTGAATTTGAACAATATATAATCAGTATTAAGTTGTAGACTCTCTCAAATGTCATAAAACTGTCAATCTTTATAAGGAACTTTTAAAAAGAGAATTAATGTTGAATAGTCCCTTAAAAAACAGCTGACGTGGGTTAAAATGGCTGTTACTCTGTTTTAACTTGCATCAAAATGAACAGTTATCACTTAAAAACAAGTCCTCATAACACAACATCACACTTGTGTAAACTTTGGAATTAATCTGTGCGTCAGTTCTTAATATTAGCAGCTACATTCCATTGAAGCACACGCTTGGATGCCTCTAGTAGCTACGTCACCTGTTGGAAACCCTCGAGTACTCATGAGTACTTTGTTTTTGGAAGTCTCTGTAGCTGTTTGCTGCGAATGTTGTATACTTTGAAACCGGTCATGGAAGTGCACAAAGTAATCCCGGTGGATCATTGGATGGTCACTAACAGCCTAAATCTAAATTATGACTTCACTGCAACATGTCCTTTAAGCTGAAGCGAGGCAGTAATGGGTGACGTTTTGAAATGGCAGAGGCGCAGTGAATGCAGCAACTAGCAGCTCATGTAGCTGCGGTGCTCTAATTGCTTGCTCAGTCTTTTATGATGAAATAATGCTGAATTTATGTGGAAATGATTGTTGTACAAATGGTTCAGATATCTGTCACTGAGATAGATGATGACTGAAGTGCAGTTTGAAGCAGAAACCAGGTGATAATCAGTGAACCGCAGCTGATGACGTATGCGCAGTGAAGGCAGGGCGGACCAATTTTTAAGGGGGACGTTCAGCCTGCGACACCGGATAGGATTTTCTCATGTATTTAAATAATAATTTTCACTCAGGGAAGTGGGGCCCCATCAAATCATTGAACTCACTGAACTTTTAGGGGACAAACCAATTCTACCAGCTGAGCTGCATTCACTCAGATCTACAATTACAAAATTTTTAAATTACAACGTAATATTTGGTCATGTTACTACCTAGATGCCTAACAAGCTTAAGTATATATGCAACTCTTTTCAGTGCTGTATTTCTGCATTTGTTATTGTGTTCAGCAACAGAATTTGCATTACAGTGTTCAGCTGATGAGTTCCAGTTCCCTTTGTTGTTATGAAAGCTGTGGTTTTGAATTTTATTGCTCTAACCCGTGATGTGAAGTCGCTGAGCCAAAAAAATCCCAAAGTTGCACACTGTAAGAATGCAAAAAATATATATATACCTCGGGCACAGGTACAATGCTTGTCAGAATGTACTGTGTAAATAAAGGCTGATATTTGTTGTGTGGGCCGCTGAAGAGGAGGTACTGCTGGCCCACCACCACCAGATGGTGCTCTGCTTGGAGTGCGGGCTTCAAGCACGAGAGGGCGTCGGAACTACTGGGAGTGACAGCTGTCACTCATCATCAACACCAGCTGTCACTCATCAACCACATCCTCCATAAAAGCCGGACTGCAACTCCACCTCCCGCCAAGAAATCAGCTACCACTCAGGTAACTTCTCTGCTGCATCCTTAACAAACAAAAGTCTGATCTCATTTACAGCCGTTTTCCTACGACGTGTCCTTATCTGCTGCATTGGCATTTGGTGTGGACTGCGACGGCTTCGCCTCACACCCCAACCAGATAAGTGGTTTTCCAGGAGCTGTATGAGTGTGTTACTGGAGGTGGAGGTTTTCCCTCCTGGAGGAATTAAGCACTGAAAGATTGCTGGGTGTGTATTCACACACCCACCATTAACTGTTTCTGTTTCTGCCAGCAGTACCGGGTCTGACTGCTGAAGACAGTGGCCACCTGGGGCACAGGGCGTGGCGGCTCCGGTGTTCTTCAAATCCGTTGGCGGTGGAAGCTGTGTGGGATCCGGCTCTTCTCTTGCCAGACGTCTTCGATCTTCGAGCCTGCCCACACATCACCTTGTGTATGATTGACGATCCACATTCTCTGTCATTGTCTGTATTTCGTTGTGCGATTCACAACATTAAATTGTTACTTTTTGGCTTATCCATTGTCCGTTCATTAACGCCCCCTGTTGTGGGTCCGTGTCACTACACCTTCCCAACAATATTATCTCCACAAATGAAGACAGTCTGCTTGCTGCCTTGGGGTTTCTTTACATAAGGGAAAATTTCCATGTCCTGTATTTGTATGTGCATGAGAATCTACCGTTATTGTTTGTAGTTGTTGCAGTCTGAATTTTTTTACACAATTTAATGTGAAAGTATGACAGTCAGTACCTGCTAATTTGTGTTGTTTTGTATTTACGATGTTTGCGACAGGCACATATCTGTATGGGGAGAGCCATACAACCTGATAAACAAACCACATTATACAATTTTTGTGAATCTTGGTAAGAGAGGTCCATCAGAAAAAGTTCAGATATACCAGATCAGAGCTGCCCATATCTATTTCTGGAGGGCACCTGCCTTGCGTGTTTTCATGTCTACCGGCTTTACTCACTCTTGATTATTATATGGTGGTGTTTCCTAGCTCCTCACTGGCTTAGTATTGTTAGAGTTAATTAGCGTGGGTGGCGCACGAACAGTAAAAACATGCAGGGCATCTGGACTCCAGGCAGCCCTGCACCAGGTGGTCAATTAACAACTGATGCAGTCAGGGTGAGCATTTGCCCCTGTCTACTGCCTGTAGAAAAGCATACCAGACCCTTTACACCAGGGGTCACCAACTCTATTCCTGGAAGGCACCTGCCCTGCATGTTTTCTAACTCTTCCTGTTCCACTCCCAGGCAATTAACTCTATCAGGTGTGCTCAGCCATTCAAGAGCTGGAAAACACCGCTTTTAAAAAAAATCAGGTGTGATTTGAGTAGGTAGACATGGAAAACATGCAGGACAGGTGCCCTCCAGGAACAGGGTTGGTGACCCCTGCTTTACACAATCCTTGCAGGTGGTGAGCCCACATGGAGGTAACACCATCTTGGCTTTTTTGGGCTGAACCTGAATGAGCCCCACGGTTGTAAACCCAGCCACCAGCCACTTGCCTGCAGCTCCTCCACCAGGTCTGGCTGGAGGAATGAGACCTCATGGTTCCCTAATCAGGGTGAGGTGACTCTATCCTTTTCTGTGTGCATCATAAAGGGTCTTTGAATTTCCCTTTGTCTTTCCCTTCACCTGGGTCCAATTGACCAACCAGGAGCTAATGCTCCAGGCAGCACAGCTCACAGGGTTATGGAGCATGCTTCAGTCCTGTGAAAAGCAGTTTATTGTTTTTGTGAGTTGAGATAAGAAACAGCCAGATGTTCCCCAGGCCGAAAAAAATTCCTCTGGAGGAAAACAGTCGGGCGATTTGACCTTCAGGCTTGATAAGCCTGTATTGTTATGGTTTGAGCAGTGAAAAACACTTTTTAACAGTTCCACTTGCACAACCAAATCCCAATTATGAATTAAGAATATTCCCAATTATGAATTAAGAATATCCACCGGCCTCTGAAATCTTCAACTGCAAGGCACGCATCTGCTTCAAGATGTCATCCAATTTGCGTCTGAGTCCAAGAGTCATCGCAGTCTGAGAATGCACTGCCTTGCCAACCTCGTTAATCGGACAAGTGAGGGGCCGTGGTTCTTGATGCCACCGTTTTGCCAATTTTCCGGTGGTTCAGGGCAGCACATAAGCCAAAAAGTACCAGCCCTGCTACCATAAGACCAAAAATGAATAAATCCTCAACGTCCTCAACGGAGAAAGGCGTCAAGCATGCCACACGTCAGGAACTCCAGGAGTCGAGAACATAGCCCGCAGGATACGTTCCATCTGGGCAGGTAGGATCCCCCGGTCCTGACCTTCTTGTAAAAAAAAATGGTGTCAATAGCGTTCAGAGACCAACTGGTCAGTTCCATGGTTAATCCAATAGTAGTCCAATAGATCCAGAATCCAATATAATTTGAGGAATTCACAGTCTGGTGAAGTAGGGACTTGAAGGTTAAAAGCAGAAAACAGAGATAAGGGAGAGTGGAGGAGATACAGTAGTGTT
This sequence comes from Thalassophryne amazonica, assembly GCF_902500255.1. Classification (NCBI taxonomy): domain Eukaryota; kingdom Metazoa; phylum Chordata; class Actinopteri; order Batrachoidiformes; family Batrachoididae; genus Thalassophryne; species Thalassophryne amazonica. The sequence goes on along the minus strand of NC_047105.1, from coordinate 67,170,625 downwards.
CAGAATAATAGTAGTGCTATGTGACTAAAAATATTAATCCAGGTTTTGAGTATATTTCTTATTGTTACATGGGAAACAAGGTACCAGTAGATTCAGTAGATTCTCACAAATCCAACAAGACCAAGCATTCATGATATGCACACTCTTAAGACTATGAAATTGGGCTATTAGTAAAAAAAAAAGTAGAAAATGGGGTGTTCACAATAATAGTAGTGTGGCATTCAGTCAGTGAGTTCGTCAATTTTGTGGGACAAACAGGTGTGAATCAGATGTCCCCTATTTAAGGATGAAGCCAGCACCTGTTGAACATGCTTTTCTCTTTGAAAGCCTGAGGAAAATGGGACGTTTAAGACATTGTTCAGAAGAACAGCGTAGTTTGATTAAAAAGTTGATTGGAGAGGGGAAAACTTATACGCAGGTGCAAAACATTATCGGGTGTTCATCTACAATGATCTCCAATGCTTTAAAATGGACAAAAAAAAAAAAAAAAAAAAAACAGAGACGCCTGAAAGAAAATGGAAAACAACCATCAAAATGGATAGAAGAATAACCAGAATGGCAAAGGCAGAAGCCTGTGTGATGCTAATTTATTTGCAAGAATCCCCCGCAAAGTCCCTCTGTTAAATAAAAGACATATGCAGAAGAGGTTACAATTTGCCAAAGAACACATCAACTGGCCTAAAGAGAAATGGAGTAATATTTTGTGGACTGATGAGAGTAAAATTGTTCTTTTTGGGTCCAAGGGCCGCAGACAGTTTGTGAGACGAACCCCAAACTCTGAATTCAAGCCACAGTTCACAGTGAAGACAGTGAAGCATGGTGGTGCAAGCATCATGATATGGGCATGTTTCTCCTACTATGGTGTTGGGCCTATATATCGCATACCAGGTAGCATGGATCAGTTTGGATATGTCAAAATACTTGAAGAGGTCATGTTGCCTTATGCTGAAGAGGACATGCCCTTGAAATGGGTGTTTCAACAAGACAATGACCCAAGCACACTAGTAAACATGCAAAATCTTGGTTTTAAACCAACAAATTAATGCCTCGCAGATGTAAAGAAATCATGAAAAACTGTGGTTATACAACTAAATACTAGTTTAGTGATTCACAGGATTGCTAAAAAAGCAGTTTGAACATAATAGTTTTGAGTTTGTAGCGTCAACAGGAGATGCTACTATTATTGTGAACACCCCCTTTTCTACTTTTTTTTTTTTTTTTTTTTACTAATAGCCCAATTTCATAGTCTTAAGAGTGTGCATATCATGAATGCTTGGTCTTGTTGGATTTGTGAGAATCTACTGAATCTACTGGTACCTTGTTTCCCATGTAACAATAAGAAATATACTCAAAACCTGGATTAATCTTTTAGTCACATAGCACTACTATTATTCTGAACACTACTGTACCACCGCCCTCGTCAGAGTCCCAAGCTGCACCCATAATATATATCTTATAAAAGTTACCTTTCTGATGATTCTAAATGGGTTCTCCACCACACCACGTGTACGAGCGAAGCCGCAGCTGTAGATAATTTCTCTGTGATTCTGGGAGCGATGAGAGAATGGTTTCATCAGCCAGGTTCTGAGAGCAAATACGTCATCGGCTAGGAAATGATTATTTTATATAACGTGGCATCAAACGGGACAAAGTGCGGGTCCAGCGGGACAGAGCGGATTGCATTGACATGACAAATTGCGGAGCAGTGCGGGGATCAAATTCATGCGAGTGTCAAGGTGCCTTTACTGGAGCACACAGTCTCCTCCACCACAATAAGGTGGTGATCCAGGGAGGAGATGCTACTCCAGGAGGGACTCTGATTGGAGCCACTGCTTCTTTGCATCAAAGGAGCCAGCTGTGAAGGCTTGGGTGTCTGATGAGGACCACTCCCTGGTTGTCTATCCAGGCCAGGGCTTTGAACTGGAATTTTCTCAGCTGGTTTATTCCAAACCGAAACAGTATTTTACTGTTTCCAATTTGAGTTCCACCCGAAAATTGATTTTTCCAAACTGGTTACAACAACAAAATTTTGTTCTTGAACCGGTTAACCCTCTGGGGTCCAAGGGCATTTTTTGGACAGTTCACTCGCCTGGCATAAATGTTTTATTACTGCTGTTAACAGCTCTGGCCTGCATCCCACAATCAAGTTTTATGTCTCTTTTTTTCAGGACAACCTGTGCTTTCAGAATATATGTTTTGTTGTGTTTTTTAAGTGTAATAAAGGTTTACAATCAAAACACACAGCAAACTATAATAAACAACTGTTTGGACACTTTATGAAGGTAATTTGAGGTCTTGTGTTTAAGACTGTACAACAAAAAAGTTCAAACAATAAACACAAATGCACATTTTGAACAATATATACAAAATGGTCTATGCGTTTTGTTGTCCATTGATATGGTAAACAGTGCTTTACGCAGAGAAAGCAACAGTTATCCAGTATCATTCACATGCAAACTAGTGGAGCAATCCTGATAGTTACACACTCTTTGTTTGAGCACGTGAGATTGTCATCAGAGGCTCTCTGTCTGCTCCTGCTTTCACTGATCGCTGTGCGTAATGGCGCAGGGTACACTGAGTATGTATTAATAGTATGTACTCATTGGAGCACCCAGGGGGCTATTCAAACGGGCCAACTAGTAACACATCACTCCTGAAAACGATCTTTGGGCTTTTCATGTGAGGTAAATCTGCCCTACGATGGGAGTTTGGAAAACCATGTGACGGTGAACCAATTCCGATTGGACACGTCACCTGCGCACGTCATCACAACAAGTTCTGTGAGGAGTACAAAGAGGGCTGGCTGGATCGAAAGTCCGCAGAGTTAACTTTTCAGCAAAAAAAAAGGTAAGTTTCTATCTCATATCATTCAAAGTTATTTATAATTTAGTAAAGCTAATTTAGTAAGACGGCGTCGGCCCCAGAGGGTTTTAATAATGTCCATGTCAGCTGTGGGTCATGGAAATGCTGTATATGCCACACCTGCATGTGGTGCTGTACACATCTGTGAAAAATGAAAAGACAATAGAGTGCACTGTAGCAGGCAGCAAAAGCCAGAACTTTTCAAAACAGGACACTGAGGTAAATAAAGCCTTTTAAGAGAAAGAGGGTCTGCGCTGATGGCAGACTTATTGCCGTATGACTTATTGTGCATTTAAAGCAAAACAGTATGTTTTGTGTATTTTTAAAATAATTCTGTGTTGCTCTCAGCCTCGCAGAGAAAAACCGTGCAAACCAACTGCTGCCCATTGATTGGCTCAAAGCAAAAGCACAGTCCCTCCAACAACCATAACAATAACCCTAACCCTAACCATAACAAGGCTGAACTATGAATGAAATGTTATTAATATGGCTACGTATGAATAGCCACTTCCTAAAACCATTCACACACTGATAATATAAATAATCTTAATCTGACTGTTTCACATCTTTCAGTCAGATTCATCATCACAGTCTGACGAGAGGTTCTTGTTTTGGAAGATGACGTCTGGGAAACACTTTAATTTCTTATCTTGGGAAATTACTGAAGAAACGCAGCATTATTACAGTGTTTGTCTGCTCTAGGTGCATTTGTCCGCCTGACGAGAGAACTCCAGCCTTGTTCCGTCAACAACAAGAAACCAGACCACCGCACTCATAGAGTGTAAATCTCTGCCAACACTAGTTTCCATTTCCACACTTTTACCTTGGAAAAAATTTCAAAGTCCTGTTAGATGTGGCTTTTCATAGTTTAAAATATAATACAAACATAGAACTTATCAGTTTCATAGGGCTTATCAATGTTAAATATCAACATCCGCTAAAGCCACAATACAGATCAGATGCAGATCAAACGTATATTTATTGAGAGTGCCAATTTTTCACCTCATTGTCACAAATGAGAGTGATTGAAGCACTTTTGATTGAGGTATAAGGCAAAATGTACACTAAATGGCTTTTCAATATTAAATTCAAACTAGCGTATTGCCCATGGGGATCCACAAGCTCTAGATTGGGTAGTGTTTATAAAATAGGTAACTGACATTTTTTCAAGGGTGGTAACAAATTGTGCAACGTTTCTGTAATGAGTTCGAATGGCGTGTCAGTCCAGAATGTTTTTAGAACTGTAGACCTTAGATGTCAACAGTTTTTAGAGGCAGAGCGCAACCCTTTTATTTCCTGTTAATTTCACAATTTTTATGTTAATTTACTGTGTTAATGTATTTAGAAATTGTGTACGTTCTCGTTACACATAATTATTATTATTATTTTATTTTTATTTTTCAATTTTGCTATTTTTAAATTTTTAAATGGACCACAATGAAAATAAGTGTTTTCACCTTCTTGTGTCAGACCGGCTTCAGTAAGCTAAAATCCATACTTTCTCCAAAAATATTAGACCTATCAACATTTAGTTTTGGCGGCATTCATCCTTGCCCCAAAATACATAGGCATACCAAACGGCAAATGTCAGCTCTCCCCAGTTTGTCCGTGATCGAAGTTATGTGCATGCATGCATAGATGTACACAGAGGCCACTAGGCTTTAATATATAGATGATTTACAGCCCTCTGTTGGAATGGCATGTGAGTGTAGAGTTTCATTATCAGTGTCCATTGTTCACTGTTGTTAGCTAATATCCCTAATTTCTCCAAAAATATTAATCCTAACAACTTTCCATTTTTGCTGCGTTCATCTTTGATCCAAAATACATAATACCAAACGGCAAATGTCAGCTCACCCCAGTTTGTCTGTGGTCTAAGCCATGCGCATGCATGCACGCACACAGATGCCACTTGGCTATTAATATATAGATGTTCACAAAATCCACAGTCTGGATCAGATCTGGATCAAATTTTGTCAGGCAATAGTGAGTGCCAGTCTGCACCTCACTTTCAAATATGAGAGTGATTGGGGCATGTTTGATTAAGATATAATGTAAAATATACATTAAATAAGGTTTTCAATGTTAAATTTTAAATGGCCACAAACTCAGTAATCTGCAGTGTTGCCACAGTTACTTTGAAAAAGTAATCCAATTACAGATTACTGATTACTCCTTGAAAAAGTAACTTAGTTACTTTACTGATTACTCCATTTTAAAAGTAACTAAGTTAGATTACTAGTTACTTTTTTTAGTTACTTTCTGCAGCTGCCAACAACAACCCCCTGCCACCCTCAACATGAAATGACAACCAGTTTTCTCAGAACTCACTTTATTGGAAGTGGCTTTTATAATAGCAATGCAAACAATGTACTGTATGTCCTGACATTTTAAGTTGAACTTTTTTTCCTAAAAAAAAAAAAAAAAGTTATGTAAAAAAAATAAAATAAAGACAGTCTTTCTTGATTTCTATGAACATAAATACTTGTACAAAAAATAAAATAGACAGTCTTTCTTGACATTTATGAACATAAATACTTGTATAAAAATAAAATGGACAGTCTTTCTTGACATTTATGAACATAAATACTTGTATAAAAAATAAAATAGTCTTTCTTGGCTTTTATGAACATAAGTACTTCTATAAAGAATAAAATAGTTTTTCTTCACGTCAATGAACATAAATACTTTTGTTTTATAAAAAAATAAAGACCATCTTTCTGACTTTTATGGACATAAGTACTTTTACAAGAAAAATAGTCTTTCTTGATGCCTATGAACATAAATACTTGTTTTATAAAAAAATAAAACAAAGACAGTCTTGACCTCATATTTAACTATATTGACAGCACTGTAACTGTAAATTTACAATTTATGCTTTATAACTGTAACTATGAAATTCTTCTAACATAACATTTTACGTTGAACCTGATGTACACAGCATAAGAGCCGCAAGGAGTGGTTTTACAAAACAAAACAGCTTTTAACATCAATGGAGGCTGATATTAGTCTGTGATTTGTTACTTTGGCCTAATTTATGTTATGAGTGAAACAGTGGAGTGGGGCAACTAAACCACTGGTTGTACCTCATCAACAGGAGCTTCTCAAACCTCTTGTCAGAGAGTCTATTTCTTCTAGGCGTGAGCACCAAACCTCCAATACTAAAAAGCCGCTCCACAGGAGCGCTTGATGGTGTTGGAGTGTTATACTTCAAGAAACTTTTCGCTATGTTTGGAAACTCATGCAGAACCTGAAGGTCATAGGCTGACCTCAGGTAGTCCATTACTTCCTTTTCTGCTGAGTAGGTGTCCTCTGGCTCTGACTCAAAAGCGAAAAAGTCCATCTCACCTTGGCTAGCACTGCCAGACATTGTGGGCAAACTGGCGAAGCTGTGTGCTGCAGGAGCAGTTGTGCAACATTCTGCTGTCAGAAGCTCCTTAACGCGCTGCCTACTTCATCTCTCAGCCATCGGAGTTTGAATTTTGGACAACTGACAGCTGCGAGAAGGGCATCTTTGCTGTCCATCACACCGGCAAAACGAGTCTGGATTGCCTGAGAAATATAATATGTTTTTGAGTATTATCTTGTTGTAGTCTACAAGGCCTACAATTTAGTATGCCATTAAACTATTTGTAAACCACGCCTAATGCCCAATGCCCAATTTGAAGGGAGGTCTGGTGGGGTCATGTATTGCGAGATTTTGGTAAACAGCCTCCTTCCCTCAGTAAGAGCATTGAAGATGTGTCATGGCTGGGTCTTCCAGCATGACAATGACCCCAAACACACAGCCAGGGCAACTAAGGAGGGGCTCCGTAAGAAGCATTTTAAGGTCCTGGAGTGGCCTGGCCAGTCTCCAGACCTGAACTCGATAGAAAATCTTTGGAGGGAGCTGAAACTCCAAACCTGAAAGATTTGGAGAAGATCTGTATGGAGGAGTGGACCAAAATCCCTGCTGCAGTGTGTGCAAACCTGGTGAAAAACTACAGGAAACGTTTGACCTCTGTAATTGCAAACAAAGGCTACTGTACCAAATATTAACATTGATTTTCACAGGTGTTTAAATACTTATTTGCAGCAGTAACATACAAATAAATATTTAAAAAAATTATACATGTGATTTCTGTTTTTTTTTTTTTTTAGATTATGTCTCTCACAGTGGACATGCACCTAATATGATATATATATATATATATTATATATATATATATATATATATATATATATATAATATTATATATATATAATATATATATATATATATATATATATATATATATATATACAGGGTCTGTCCATAAAGTATCGTACCTTTTTATTTTTTCAAAAACTATATGGATTTCATTCATATGTTTTTACGTCAGACATACTTGAACCCTCGTGCGCATGCGCGAGTTTTTCCACGCCTGTCAGTGACGTCATTCGCCTGTGAGCACGCCTTGTGGAAGGAGTGGTCCCGCCCCCTCGTCGGATTTTCATTGTCTGGAAATGGCGGAATGAAAAGGACTTTTTTCCATCAGAATTTTTCAGAAGCTGTTAGAGACTGGCACCTGGAAACCATTCGAAAAATTTATCTGGCTTTCAGTGAAAATTTTACAGGCTTCACAGAGAATAAGGACTTTAACTACAGGTTTAAGGACCCCTTTAAAGACGGTCGGGGCGCCGCGCTGCGAGCTGCGATGTCGCGGCACAAACCACTGGCTCATTTCTAAGCTGATGGCTCTGTGGATACGAGACGGTCGTGTGCTCTTTCTCTGGTTATCACAAGACCTGGACATCAGCCATTTTCCGGCAGATTTCACTTTTAACAAGAGATTTTGTCATGGAAAGCCGCGCGGAGGCTTCACGCGTCACGACCGATTCGCTGATGAAGCGAGACAAAGGAACACCTCCGGTTCGGAGTGTTAGAGGACAAGTTGGGACATGTCCAGCTCTCCACAAGTTCTTTTATACTCACTCGACTGGTAAGCACTGAAAGCTGAGATAGAGATCTTCCTGGTTTTTTTTTTTACAAGTACCCACATATGTCTGATGAACGCATGCAAAATATTTCTGCTTAATTCCAAGTACTTTTTTTTTAGATATACAGTAGTGTTCAGAATAATAGTAGTGCTATGTGACTAAAAAGATTAATCCAGGTTTTGAGTATATTTCTTATTGTTACATGGGAAACAAGGTACCAGTAGATTCAGTAGATTCTCACAAATCCGACAAGACCAACCAATCATTATATGCACACTCTTAAGGCTATGAAATTGGGCTATTAGTAAAAAAAAAGTAGAAACGGGGGTGTTCACAATAATATTAGCATCTGCTGTTGACGCTACAATCTCAAAACTATTATGTTCAAACTGCTTTTTTTTTGGCTATCCTGTGAATCACTAAACTAGTATTTAGTTGTATAACCACAGTTTTTCATGATTTCTTCACATGTGCGAGGCATTAATTTTGTTGGTTTGGAACCAAGATTTTGCTCATTTACTAGTGTGCTTGGGGTCACTGTCTTGTTGAAACACCCATTTCAAGGGCATGTCCTCTTCAGCATAAGGCAACATGACCTTTTCAAGTATTTTGACATATCCAAACTGATCCATGATACCTGGTATGCGATATATAGGCCCAACACCATAGTAGGAGAAACATGCCCATATCATGATGCTTGCACCACCATGCTTCACTGTCTTCACTGTGAACTGTGGCTTGAATTCAGAGTTTGGGGTTCGTCTCACAAACTGTCTGTGGCCCTTGGACCCAAAAAGAACAATTTTAATCTCATCAGTCCACAAAATATTCCTCCATTTCTCTTTAGGCCAGTTGATGTGTTCTTTGGCAAATTGTAACCTCTTCTGCACATGTCTTTTATTTAACAGCGGGACTTTGAGGGGGATTCTTGCAAATAAATTAGCTTCACACAGGCGTCTTCTAACTGTCACAGCAATTACAGGTAACTCCAGACTGTCTTTGATCATCCTGGAGGTGATCAATGGGTGAGCTTTTGCCATTGTGGTTATTCTTCTATCCATTTTGATGGTTGTTTTCCGTTTTCTTCTACGCGTCTTTGTTTTTTTTTTGTCCATTTTAAAGCATTGGAGATCATTGTAGATGAACAGCCTATAATTCTTTGCACCTGCGTATAAGTTTTCCCCTCTCCAATCAACTTTTTAATCAAACTACGCTGTTCTTCTGAACAGTGTCTTAAACATCCCATTTTCCTCAGGCTTTCAAAGAGAAAAGCATGTTCAACAGGTGCTGGCTTCATCCTTATATAGGGGACACCTGATTCACACCTGTTTGTTCCACAAAATTGATGAACTCACTGACTGAATGCCATACTACTATTATTGTGAACACCCCCTTTTCTACTTTTTTTTTACTAATAGCCCAATTTCATAGCCTTAAGAGTGTGCATATCATGAATGCTTGGTCTTGTTGGATTTGTGAGAATCTACTGGTACCTTGTTTCCCATGTAACAATAGAAGTATGCTCAAAACCTGGATTAATCTTTTTAGTCACATAGCACTATTATTTTGAACACTACTGTATATATAATTTTTTTTAATCAGGGTACCCACAATCCTATTTTACACTTGTGAATGCATTTTGAGCTTTTTTCATTTTTAAACGGCATTATCTCAGCTAAAAATGCAGATATGAAGCTCAAATTTGGAATAATACACCCTATTTGGGCACCCCAGATACAGTAGTGAATTTCAAAAATGGGACACAGCTAATTTTTCATTCTGTATCATCACAAAAATGGCAATTTGTCCATTCTCGCAAAAAATATATTTCAAAGAGCTGTACTAAAGAAGGGATTCAATGGATAATCTTCATATTGTAGAATACACATATCTGAGGTACTAGTTATATGTATGTAAAACATTGTGGTCATAACTTGAAGGGTTTTTAAATTATTGACTCTTGAAAATCGAACATGATTGTAGAATGTCAAAATAGGCCTCCGGTGTCTTTATGATTTGACCATGTGGGCAAGTGCTCAGCCACTTAACTTATCTAGCTCAAATGTCTTCATAGTGGGGAAAAAATGTGCAAAGTAGGTTACTGTAACATGGCGTGAACCAATTTTGAAACTGTATCTGCATATTTGGAAAGCAATGTATCATCTCTGAATGGAAGCATAAGGCTCAAATTTGGTATTTACAATATTTGGCACCCCAAAATAATGTATCAACTTTGAAAGACAGATTACTGATCTTATTTTTTCTTTCTTGGCATCATAAAATTAGCAATTCAGTCATCAACGCAATTTTGTTACAAAGTTTTGAAGAGCTGTATTCCGAGAGTAAATTGAGAGATAATTTTGATATTTCAGAATTTATGCAGTAAGCTTGTCCATTTTGCTAAAATTTCATTGCACTTCTGGGATTGCTCCTAATGAGACGACAGATGGTGTCTTGGGGATCTCCTCCCAGATCTGGACCAGGGCATTGCTTAATTCCTAGACAGTCTGAGATGCCACCTGATGGCATTGGATGGACTGAAACATAATGTCCCAGGATTTAGACCAGGCGAGTGGGTGGGGTGGGGGCAGTCAATGGTGTCAATGCCTCCATCATCCAGGAACTGCCTGCATACTCTTGCCACATGAGGTCAGGCATTGTCGTGCACCAGGAGAAGCAAGGTCCCACTGCACCAGAAGGAGCACTGCCAGAGCCCTTCAAAATTACCTCCAGCAGGTCACTGCTGGGAATGTCTCTGACAAAACAATGAGAAACAGACTTCATGAGGGTGGCCTGAGGGGCTGACGTCCTCTAGTGGGCCTGTGCTCACCGTCCAACACCCATTGAGCGCGACTGGCATTTGCCATCACAACTGGTGCCTTACACTTTCACAGATGAGAGCAGGTTCTCATGAGTGCATGTAACAGATGTGAAAGGGTCTGGAGACATTGTGAGAACTTGCTTCTGCACCATCATTCGGCATGACCAGTTTGGTGGTGGGTCAGTGATGGTCTGGGGAGGCATATCCTGGAAGGACCCACAGACCTCTACAGGCTAGTCAACGGCACCCTGACTGCAATTAGGTATCAAGATGAAATCCTTGGACCCATTGTCATACCCTACGCTGGTGCAGTGGGACCTGGGTTCCTCCTGATGTATGACAACTTTTTTTAAGCAACCATTTTCTGAATATTTAAGTAAAATTGAATTTCTCTGGGTTTACAGTGTGACTTCTGGATTTGATGATCATCAATAGCTTCTTACAATATATACAGCAGTGCTTCCCAATCCCGATCCTCAGGACCCAGTGTACTGGACATGTTCCATTTGTCCCTGAAATAATCAGTGCGAATCAGCTAAGTCAGGTGTTGATTAGCTGAACACACTGACTGCGGACCAGCATTGGAAACACTGCATTACGCACAACATAAACAATCAATGAAAGCTGTCACACTTAGCACACACAGCTAATAAGCTCAGTCATAAACACCTATACACAACCTTTTTACATGTTCAGTGTAACAGATTCAGGAGTTACTTGCATTTGTCCAATTTTTAGATTCTGTCAGTGCAGGCTTCCAAGCTGCTGTCAGTCCGCTCTGTATTGTGTCATGAGGAAAGGTGCTGCATCACTTTTTTTCACAAACAGTGAATTTTAAGTGAACTGCCAGGCTCAAGTCGGTGCTGTGTGATTCAGTGAAAATAAGCAGTCAGTTCTGTCATTTACCATATCTGATGGGGGATGTACCTGACAAGCTTCAGGCTCTCCTGCATGACAGGTTTGAGTCCCTGACTCGTTTTTGTAATATATCCTATAGTCATACTCTGTCGTGTCTACTGCAAGATCTTCATCATGGAATTTATGTCTCAATATATTCAAAACAGTTGGAGAGCATTTATTGGTTCACTAGCATAAGGAACAATGTTGGAAATCCTAAAATATTTTTCTAATTCTTTTCATCTTGCAGCGTGCTTAGTTTACAGATTGAGGAACCTTGATGTGCAGACTGCAGTCTACATTTAGAACATATCATTACACAGAGACAGGTCTCTCTAAAGTGGTAAATGATATTCTGCTAACAATGGATTCAGATACCACTATGGTTCTGTGCTGTCAGATCTTAGCCCTGTGTTTGATACGGTGGATCACCGTATTCTACTTAACAAGTTGGCGAATCATTTTGGGATTCCTGGAAATGCCCTTGCATGGTTGATATCATACTTAAGCAGTCATTCTCACTTTGTCTTGTACAGCAACACTACCTCTAACCTTTGTGACATGAGATATGGGGTCCCACAGGGGTTTGTCTTAGGCTCCCTGCTTTTGTCACTTTATATATCACTCCTTGGGGCTTGTATTGCGGTGTTTTTGGGCTACCTTTCATTGCTATGCTGATGATACTCAATTGTACATGCCAATAATTGCTGGTAATCTCATACACGTAAAGTTGTTACGGGACTGCCTGGCATCATTGAAAAGCTGGTTGTCCAGCAATTTCTTACTTTTAAACTCAGACAAGACCTAAATGATGGCTCTTAGTCCAGCGAGACATCAGCATCAGTTTGATCAGGTAACACTTAACCTAGACTCATGTGTCATACATCCAGTGATGGGCACAGCTAACCAAAATGTTAGCTTCAATAACAGATAATCAGCTAACTGAAAAGTTATCTTTTATAAAGCTAAACCGATAAACCACCCAAAAATTTATCGGAAGCTGCAGCTAACTGATAACCGATAACTTCCAGTATTGTCTCCGGTACACTTGCGACTACTAAGGGCCCTGTCCCACTGGTGTTTAGGAGGATTTGCGTATGGATTGCGCACAAAATTGGCCCATATTCACAAAATATCCGCAATATCCATGTAACATGCCTGTATGAGTCGGCCATCATCCGAACACACCCGTGATCATCCGCAGAGGCACGCATGTCCGCAGCCAGGATTTTTGAGCTGTTCAAAAATCTGAATGCGGATGACATCCGCCTTACATACTCCATATATACTCAATTCATACACAATACATACTCACTCTATGCGCTGTATATCTGCCGTTAACCGCTGATATCCGCAACTGATGGGGATTTGCGGCTTGACAGCGGACCGGGACAGTGTGTACAACAGATATATTGCGTAATATAAAGATATAAAGCATTTTTATTACATCTGCTTTGCAGCTGATATGCGGACAATCTGTGAATGCATAACAAACACGTCACGTAAACCCAAAGTACTATATGTAGCAGAAAGCGACATACCTGCCAGTCAGTGCCGGTCCGGCTGTGTAGATCCACAAAGACATAGCTGCTGCAATCCGGACTTTTATTTAACACCAACAAAAGGAAGAGCTGCTGTTTAGCACTTGACACTCTCAAAAAAAAAAAACAAAAACCACCATCTCACACCCCGAGCGGCTTCCCCCCTCCCACTCCCCAAACTCATGAACAGTTAACTCTCGCATGACTTTCTGCGGCCAGTTCTCCTTTGCCTGCAGAGGATAGAGCGGGTTCTTCTGGAACCCGCGCTCTCCTCTGTTTGCAGAGGATAGAACTGCACATCTACTACAAAACATTCAACAGGTAGGTACTCAACTGATTTGAAACTTAATAAATGTTTGTAACTGTAAAGCTTTGTTCACTACGCCTCCAAAAATATGTTAGTGGGCTAAAATTATCGGACCAAAACTTATCGGAAGATAATTAGTCCGATGATGGTTTTCAAAGTTATCTGAAAAGCTAATCTGATAATGAAAACATTAGCTTCGATAATTAGCGGTTAGCGGAATTAGCGGAACTGTACCCACCACTGCATACATCACACTGACAAAGTACTGTACCTTGGGGTGATTTTTGACCCCATGTTGTCCTTTGATTTACACATTAGAGATATTGCGAGGACTCCTTTCTTCCACCTGCAAAACATAGCAAAGATTCGTCCCATCCTGTCTGTGGCTGATGCAGAGACCCTGATCCATTCATTTGTTTCCTCTAGATTGGACTACTGCAATGCTCTATTTTCTGCTTTACCGCAGTCCAGCATTAGGGGTCTCCAATTGGTTCAAAATGCTGCTGCCAGACTCTTGACAGGAAGTAGAAAGTTTGACCACATTACACCCATTTTGGCATCTCTTCACTGGCTTCCTGTCTCTGTGAGGTCAGATTTTAAGGTTCTGCTATCAACCTATAAAATTATCATGGACTAGCACCTCCCTACTTAGCTGACCTAATCAAACCCTATGTACCGGCCTGGGTACTATGCTCCCTATCCTTTTAAAGTCATTCTGTTTGCAACGGAACAGGTGTCGGTGTCAACTTTATCTAAATTCTGGTTCTGTTAGTGAAGCTTAGGGCTAGCGACCGGCGATCACCTTAGTAATTTCTCTGTTTTCCTGTCGACTTACTGCTGATGAATTATACCTTCAGTGTAGTTTTTTCCGGCTGACTGAGTCTGCACTTTTGTTTCTCTGTCCGAGGTACGGACGATGTCGCGTGGGATTGCAGGATTGACTGATCAAAACCAAAGGGGGTTGGACTGATTGTGAGATACAAGGCCTGAAACAGGTGCTGCATGCTGCATTCTGCATTTGAAAGTGACCCTGTCAGGGAACAGGCCCACTGATAGCGTGAAGAATGCCAGATGACCCCTGCCTGTGGTGCTGATGCCTGTGTGGACTTCTCGTCTTTTTTATATTATGTGTTTGATTTCCTGTTCTCTGTTTCTTCAGTTTTGTAAAACTTTATAAAATCTTCTTCCTCATATCATCAGAGGGAGTTTTTCCTTACCACTGTTGCCTATGTGCCTTCTCTACGGGTTGGTAAGGTTAGACCTTACTTGTGTAAAGTGCCTCGAGGCAACTTTTTTGTGATTTGGCACTGTATAAATAAAATAAATTGAAATTGATTTGCTCCCTCAGTGCTGCTGCTGTTCAGGAACTTTGCTATTTGATGTCGGCCTTTTCAGTCTGCTGAGGGAGCCCATTGTCTATACAGTAATGTGTTGCAAAGCTGTCAACACAAAGCATGAAGTCAAGGTTATTTTATGCTACATTGACGTAAATAATTCTGTGTGTTTCAAATGGTGTAATTGTCATTACCTATGTTGTTATGAATGTGAAACAGATCATCTGTTAAAAGGCACTGCAGATCCTCTTGAAAGTTTCAGTCATTAGACACAGTGAATGTCAAAGAAATCAGAATGTTATTCCCGCAAAAGAGCCTAAAGCATGGACTGGGCAATAACTCAGATTCAACCACTTCTTGTCACCACCGAACGGGTGAAAATGTCAGACGTGTGTGCTTGTGAACAGTTTCCATTTATCTCAATAAATGTAAATAACCGTTGCTGCTTATCTTAGCATCTTAGCCACTGGCTGGCACCGCTGTCCACTGACACATTTTAGGTCGACTGCCAATGAGGCACTGCGGCTTATAAATGGTCTTCATCCTGTCCTTTTCCTAAGAGTTGTGTCTTGCTTGAACTTAGGCTACGCTGCCCCTATGTTTTCTGGTGGCATTGTTCTAATTCATCTGAAATAGACTGAAAATGGTAAATGGACTGCATTTATATAGTGCTTTTCCATCTGCGTCAGAAGCTCAAAGTGCTTTCCAATTATGCCATACATTCACCCATTCACACAAACACACTCACACACCGATGTCAGGATGCTGCCATGCAGGGCGATCACTAGACACCGGGAGCAGCTTAGGGATTAAGGACCTTGCGCAAGGGCCCTTAGTGATTTTCCAGTCTGGCTGGTTTTTGAACCGAGGATCCTCTGGTCTTAAGCCCAACGCTTAACAACTAGACTATCACCTTCTCAATATAAGCTATAAACTTTCAGAAAACTGATAAATAAAATGCGCATAGACTGTGGACTGTATGCTATATCTGTATTTAATGTCGAGCATAAATGAACTATAAAGGTCCAAGTTGAAAATGTCGGACATCTATTTTAGATATTTAGATATACCTTAGTATACACTAGTAGAGTTCTACCTTAGATTTGGAATGTATTATAGAAGACATACCTTACTGAATTTTCATATAGTTCAAATCCAGAAGAACAGTACTTGATGTACTCATCTAGCCCAAATCTATGCGTGATGGTCTCCTTGTTTGCTACTCATTCACTGAGCTACTACAATTTATATGTTGCATTTCAAATCACACTTGTGCCAGGAAGCTGTGAGAAAACTTAAGATGTATCACAGTACAGAGCAGGCTTTGTGTGTCTTGAAAGACAGTGAACTGTTAACAGAAAGTGACAGATAGTCAGATAGTGTGAGGCTTTACACATCAGGGATCAAACATAACTACTGTGAAGTAACAGTGGTGGAAAAGACACTCGGTCCTTATGGTCGACTGTAGTGAAAGAAGGCACTGAAGTAAACATTACTAGTAGGGAGTGGGGGGGTTCTGCTAGCACAGGTGTCGCAGACCGAACAGTCCTCCCCCTAAAAATTGGTCCGCCCTGCCTCCACTGCGCATGCGTCATTTTGGAGCTCAGCAGCTCGTCTGAGACAGACTCGCTGCAGCCAAAGCGATCAAACGGATTAATGGGATTATTAACCATCAGATGACAAGGTAAAACCTCTTAAATCATTCTAAAGTCAGTTTTAAGTAGAAACAAGGCTGTTTTAAAGGACAAGTAGCATGCTTTTTAATGTCCCAGTTAGCAACACAGCATCAAAGTGCTCATGATTGTAAGTCTCCCTGGGCACATGTGCTCATGATTAGTGGTTTCTGATGTTTTTATTCCTCTCCCGAAGAGAGGTAACAGGTGCATTTCTGGAAAACGTCTCACTCGGCAATTCTCGGCATTTCTCTGCGTGTGATGTAGTTGATCACGAAAGAAAAACATCCCATACAGAGACAGAGGGAAATGAATGAGGTTATGTTGGATAATGAAGCTTCAGAGGAGACGACAGACTTTACCTCAAAACTCTTAACTTTTTCACAGTCTGTCTGATTTTGGAACTTAAAATGTCGTGATGCTGCTGTTGGTGTCCCAGCTGCTGGTTTACTGCTGCTGTGATCATGGACGTGCCTGGACATGCAGATGTATGTCTCATATTGGAAAAACTCAAAAGACGCTATTTTCAGGAGATAATGAAAATAGCTAACGTGCCACAATCCTGACAGAAATTTGAGTTGAAGGCAGAGCTGCAGTCAGACATTGTGCGTGATCAGAACCTAAGAGCAAGTGGACCTGGACATTATTCTCTGGCCGAGTGGAGCTTGAAAATGATCTCTGGCTGTGGATCTGAGTGAGGACAAGTGGACCGTTCCATGGCCGGCGATCGCAGTTGCGAACACACGCATGCGTGACGCGTGCATGAGGGCTCCTTTTTGTTGTGGACTAATTTAGAAGTCTTTACACTGGGGTGAGTGGAATGTTATTTTTTTTTTTTTTTTATCTTTTGCTTTGCATTCTTTTCAATGGATCTTTTAATGAAAGTATTTTTTTTACTTTGAGAGAGTCTGTGGATGTGGTGTGTGTGTGCACAACAGCTGTTTTAACCCCCAATTTACACAGACTTCTGTCTGAATTTGAACAATATATAATCAGTATTAAGTTGTAGACTCTCTCAAATGTCATAAAACTGTCAATCTTTATAAGGAACTTTTAAAAAGAGAATTAATGTTGAATAGTCCCTTAAAAAACAGCTGACGTGGGTTAAAATGGCTGTTACTCTGTTTTAACTTGCATCAAAATGAACAGTTATCACTTAAAAACAAGTCCTCATAACACAACATCACACTTGTGTAAACTTTGGAATTAATCTGTGCGTCAGTTCTTAATATTAGCAGCTACATTCCATTGAAGCACACGCTTGGATGCCTCTAGTAGCTACGTCACCTGTTGGAAAACCCTCGAGTACTCATGAGTACTTTGTTTTGGAAGTCTCTGTAGCTGTTTGCTGCGAATGTTGTATACTTTGAAACCGGTCATGGAAGTGCACAAAGTAATCCCGGTGGATCATTGGATGGTCACTAACAGCCTAAATCTAAATTATGACTTCACTGCAACATGTCCTTTAAGCTGAAGCGAGGCAGTAATGGGTGACGTTTTGAAATGGCAGAGGCGCAGTGAATGCAGCAACTAGCAGCTCATGTAGCTGCGGTGCTCTAATTGCTTGCTCAGTCTTTTATGATGAAATAATGCTGAATTTATGTGGAAATGATTGTTGTACAAATGGTTCAGATATCTGTCACTGAGATAGATGATGACTGAAGTGCAGTTTGAAGCAGAAACCAGGTGATAATCAGTGAACCGCAGCTGATGACGTATGCGCAGTGAAGGCAGGGCGGACCAATTTTTAAGGGGGACGTTCAGCCTGCGACACCGGATAGGATTTTCTCATGTATTTAAATAATAATTTTCACTCAGGGAAGTGGGGCCCCATCAAATCATTGAACTCACTGAACTTTTAGGGGACAAACCAATTCTACCAGCTGAGCTGCATTCACTCAGATCTACAATTACAAAATTTTTAAATTACAACGTAATATTTGGTCATGTTACTACCTAGATGCCTAACAAGCTTAAGTATATATGCAACTCTTTTCAGTGCTGTATTTCTGCATTTGTTATTGTGTTCAGCAACAGAATTTGCATTACAGTGTTCAGCTGATGAGTTCCAGTTCCCTTTGTTGTTATGAAAGCTGTGGTTTTGAATTTTATTGCTCTAACCCGTGATGTGAAGTCGCTGAGCCAAAAAAATCCCAAAGTTGCACACTGTAAGAATGCAAAAAATATATATATACCTCGGGCACAGGTACAATGCTTGTCAGAATGTACTGTGTAAATAAAGGCTGATATTTGTTGTGTGGGCCGCTGAAGAGGAGGTACTGCTGGCCCACCACCACCAGATGGTGCTCTGCTTGGAGTGCGGGCTTCAAGCACGAGAGGGCGTCGGAACTACTGGGAGTGACAGCTGTCACTCATCATCAACACCAGCTGTCACTCATCAACCACATCCTCCATAAAAGCCGGACTGCAACTCCACCTCCCCGCCAAGAAATCAGCTACCACTCAGGTAACTTCTCTGCTGCATCCTTAACAAACAAAAGTCTGATCTCATTTACAGCCGTTTTCCTACGACGTGTCCTTATCTGCTGCATTGGCATTTGGTGTGGACTGCGACGGCTTCGCCTCACACCCCAACCAGATAAGTGGTTTTCCAGGAGCTGTATGAGTGTGTTACTGGAGGTGGAGGTTTTCCCTCCTGGAGGAATTAAGCACTGAAAGATTGCTGGGTGTGTATTCACACACCCACCATTAACTGTTTCTGTTTCTGCCAGCAGTACCGGGTCTGACTGCTGAAGACAGTGGCCACCTGGGGCACAGGGCGTGGCGGCTCCGGTGTTCTTCAAATCCGTTGGCGGTGGAAGCTGTGTGGGATCCGGCTCTTCTCTTGCCAGACGTCTTCGATCTTCGAGCCTGCCCACACATCACCTTGTGTATGATTGACGATCCACATTCTCTGTCATTGTCTGTATTTCGTTGTGCGATTCACAACATTAAATTGTTACTTTTTGGCTTATCCATTGTCCGTTCATTAACGCCCCCTGTTGTGGGTCCGTGTCACTACACCTTCCCAACAATATTATCTCCACAAATGAAGACAGTCTGCTTGCTGCCTTGGGGTTTCTTTACATAAGGGAAAATTTCCATGTCCTGTATTTGTATGTGCATGAGAATCTACCGTTATTGTTTGTAGTTGTTGCAGTCTGAATTTTTTTACACAATTTAATGTGAAAGTATGACAGTCAGTACCTGCTAATTTGTGTTGTTTTGTATTTACGATGTTTGCGACAGGCACATATCTGTATGGGGAGAGCCATACAACCTGATAAACAAACCACATTATACAATTTTTGTGAATCTTGGTAAGAGAGGTCCATCAGAAAAAGTTCAGATATACCAGATCAGAGCTGCCCATATCTATTTCTGGAGGGCACCTGCCTTGCGTGTTTTCATGTCTACCGGCTTTACTCACTCTTGATTATTATATGTGGTGTTTCCTAGCTCCTCACTGGCTTAGTATTGTTAGAGTTAATTAGCGTGGGTGGCGCACGAACAGTAAAAACATGCAGGGCATCTGGACTCCAGGCAGCCCTGCACCAGGTGGTCAATTAACAACTGATGCAGTCAGGGTGAGCATTTGCCCCTGTCTACTGCCTGTAGAAAAGCATACCAGACCCTTTACACCAGGGGTCACCAACTCTATTCCTGGAAGGCACCTGCCCTGCATGTTTTCTAACTCTTCCTGTTCCACTCCCAGGCAATTAACTCTATCAGGTGTGCTCAGCCATTCAAGAGCTGGAAAACACCGCTTTTAAAAAAATCAGGTGTGATTTGAGTAGGTAGACATGGAAAACATGCAGGACAGGTGCCCTCCAGGAACAGGGTTGGTGACCCCTGCTTTACACAATCCTTGCAGGTGGTGAGCCCACATGGAGGTAACACCATCTTGGCTTTTTTGGGCTGAACCTGAATGAGCCCCACGGTTGTAAACCCAGCCACCAGCCACTTGCCTGCAGCTCCTCCACCAGGTCTGGCTGGAGGAATGAGACCTCATGGTTCCCTAATCAGGGTGAGGTGACTCTATCCTTTTCTGTGTGCATCATAAAGGGTCTTTGAATTTCCCTTTGTCTTTCCCTTCACCTGGGTCCAATTGACCAACCAGGAGCTAATGCTCCAGGCAGCACAGCTCACAGGGTTATGGAGCATGCTTCAGTCCTGTGAAAAGCAGTTTATTGTTTTTGTGAGTTGAGATAAGAAACAGCCAGATGTTCCCCAGGCCGAAAAAAATTCCTCTGGAGGAAAACAGTCGGGCGATTTGACCTTCAGGCTTGATAAGCCTGTATTGTTATGGTTTGAGCAGTGAAAAACACTTTTTAACAGTTCCAGTTGCACAACCAAATCCCAATTATGAATTAAGAATATTCCCAATTATGAATTAAGAATATCCACCGGTCTCTGAAATCTTCAACTGCAAGGCACGCATCTGCTTCAAGATGTCATCCAATTTGCGTCTGAGTCCAAGAGTCATCGCAGTCTGAGAATGCACTGCCTTGCCAACCTCGTTAATCGGACAAGTGAGGGGCCGTGGTTCTTGATGCCACCGTTTTGCCAATTTTCCGGTGGTTCAGGGCAGCACATAAGCCAAAAAGTACCAGCCCTGCTACCATAAGACCAAAAATGAATAAATCCTCAACGTCCTCAACGGAGAAAGGCGTCAAGCATGCCACACGTCAGGAACTCCAGGAGTCGAGAACATAGCCCGCAGGATACGTTCCATCTGGGCAGGTAGGATCCCCCGGTCCTGACCTTCTTGTAAAAAAAAATGGTGTCAATAGCGTTCAGAGACCAACTGGTCAGTTCCATGGTTAATCCAATAGTAGTCCAATAGATCCAGAATCCAATATAATTTGAGGAATTCACAGTCTGGTGAAGTAGGGACTTGAAGGTTAAAAGCAGAAAACAGAGATAAGGGAGAGTGGAGGAGATACAGTAGTGTTCAGAATAATAGTAGTGCTATGTGACTAAAAATATTAATCCAGGTTTTGAGTATATTTCTTATTGTTACATGGGAAACAAGGTACCAGTAGATTCAGTAGATTCTCACAAATCCAACAAGACCAAGCATTCATGATATGCACACTCTTAAGACTATGAAATTGGGCTATTAGTAAAAAAAAAAAGTAGAAAATGGGGTGTTCACAATAATAGTAGTGTGGCATTCAGTCAGTGAGTTCGTCAATTTTGTGGGACAAACAGGTGTGAATCAGATGTCCCCTATTTAAGGATGAAGCCAGCACCTGTTGAACATGCTTTTCTCTTTGAAAGCCTGAGGAAAATGGGACGTTTAAGACATTGTTCAGAAGAACAGCGTAGTTTGATTAAAAAGTTGATTGGAGAGGGGAAAACTTATACGCAGGTGCAAAACATTATCGGGTGTTCATCTACAATGATCTCCAATGCTTTAAAATGGACAAAAAAAAAAAAAAAAAAAAAAACAGAGACGCCTGAAAGAAAATGGAAAACAACCATCAAAATGGATAGAAGAATAACCAGAATGGCAAAGGCAGAAGCCTGTGTGATGCTAATTTATTTGCAAGAATCCCCCGCAAAGTCCCTCTGTTAAATAAAAGACATATGCAGAAGAGGTTACAATTTGCCAAAGAACACATCAACTGGCCTAAAGAGAAATGGAGTAATATTTTGTGGACTGATGAGAGTAAAATTGTTCTTTTTGGGTCCAAGGGCCGCAGACAGTTTGTGAGACGAACCCCAAACTCTGAATTCAAGCCACAGTTCACAGTGAAGACAGTGAAGCATGGTGGTGCAAGCATCATGATATGGGCATGTTTCTCCTACTATGGTGTTGGGCCTATATATCGCATACCAGGTAGCATGGATCAGTTTGGATATGTCAAAATACTTGAAGAGGTCATGTTGCCTTATGCTGAAGAGGACATGCCCTTGAAATGGGTGTTTCAACAAGACAATGACCCCAAGCACACTAGTAAACATGCAAAATCTTGGTTTTAAACCAACAAAATTAATGCCTCGCAGATGTAAAGAAATCATGAAAAACTGTGGTTATACAACTAAATACTAGTTTAGTGATTCACAGGATTGCTAAAAAAGCAGTTTGAACATAATAGTTTTGAGTTTGTAGCGTCAACAGGAGATGCTACTATTATTGTGAACACCCCCTTTTCTACTTTTTTTTTTTTTTTTTTTTACTAATAGCCCAATTTCATAGTCTTAAGAGTGTGCATATCATGAATGCTTGGTCTTGTTGGATTTGTGAGAATCTACTGAATCTACTGGTACCTTGTTTCCCATGTAACAATAAGAAATATACTCAAAACCTGGATTAATCTTTTTAGTCACATAGCACTACTATTATTCTGAACACTACTGTACCACCGCCCTCGTCAGAGTCCCAAGCTGCACCCATAATATATATCTTATAAAAGTTACCTTTCTGATGATTCTAAATGGGTTCTCCACCACACCACGTGTACGAGCGAAGCCGCAGCTGTAGATAATTTCTCTGTGATTCTGGGAGCGATGAGAGAATGGTTTCATCAGCCAGGTTCTGAGAGCAAATACGTCATCGGCTAGGAAATGATTATTTTATATAACGTGGCATCAAACGGGACAAAGTGCGGGTCCAGCGGGACAGAGCGGATTGCATTGACATGACAAATTGCGGAGCAGTGCGGGGATCAAATTCATGCGAGTGTCAAGGTGCCTTTACTGGAGCACACAGTCTCCTCCACCACAATAAGGTGGTGATCCAGGGAGGAGATGCTACTCCAGGAGGGACTCTGATTGGAGCCACTGCTTCTTTGCATCAAAGGAGCCAGCTGTGAAGGCTTGGGTGTCTGATGAGGACCACTCCCTGGTTGTCTATCCAGGCCAGGGCTTTGAACTGGAATTTTTCTCAGCTGGTTTATTCCAAACCGAAACAGTATTTTACTGTTTCCAATTTTGAGTTCCACCCGAAAATTGATTTTTCCAAACTGGTTACAACAACAAAATTTTGTTCTTGAACCGGTTAACCCTCTGGGGTCCAAGGGCATTTTTTGGACAGTTCACTCGCCTGGCATAAATGTTTTATTACTGCTGTTAACAGCTCTGCCTGCATCCCACAATCAAGTTTTATGTCTCTTTTTTTTCAGGACAACCTGTGCTTTCAGAATATATGTTTTTGTTGTGTTTTTTAAGTGTAATAAAGGTTTACAATCAAAACACACAGCAAACTATAATAAACAACTGTTTTGACACTTTATGAAGGTAATTTGAGGTCTTGTGTTTAAGACTGTACAACAAAAAAGTTCAAACAATAAACACAAATGCACATTTTGAACAATATATACAAAATGGTCTATGCGTTTTGTTGTCCATTGATATGGTAAACAGTGCTTTACGCAGAGAAAGCAACAGTTATCCAGTATCATTCACATGCAAACTAGTGGAGCAATCCTGATAGTTACACACTCTTTGTTTGAGCACGTGAGATTGTCATCAGAGGCTCTCTGTCTGCTCCTGCTTTCACTGATCGCTGTGCGTAATGGCGCAGGGTACACTGAGTATGTATTAATAGTATGTACTCATTGGAGCACCCAGGGGGCTATTCAAACGGGCCAACTAGTAACACATCACTCCTGAAAACGATCTTTGGCTTTTCATGTGAGGTAAATCTGCCCTACGATTGGATTTTGGAAAACCATGTGACGGTGAACCAATTCCGATTGGACACTCACATTGCGCACGTCATCACACAAGTTCTGTGAGGAGTACAAAGATGGCTGGCTGGCTCGAAAGTCCGCAGAGTTAACTTTTCAGCAAAAAAAAAGGTAAGTTTCTATCTCATATCATTCAAAAGTTATTTATAATTTAGTAAAGCTAATTTAGTAAAGACGGCGTCGGCCCCAGAGGGTTTTAATAATGTTCCATGTCAGCTGTGGGTCATGGAAAATGCTGTATATGCCACACCTGCATGTGGTGCTGTAACACATCTGTGAAAAATGGAAAAGACAATAGAGTGCACTGTAGCAGGCAGCAAAAGCCAGAACTTTTCAAAACAGGACACTGAGTAAAATAAAGCCTTTTAAGAGAAAGAGGGTCTGCGCTGATGGCAGACTTATTGCCGTATGACTTATTGTGCATTTAAAGCAAAACAGTATGTTTTGTGTATTTTTAAAATAATTCTGTGTTGCTCTCAGCCTCGCAGAGAAAACCGTGCAAACCAACTGCTGCCCATTGATTGGCTCAAAAGCAAAAGCTACAGTCCTCACACAACCATAACAATAACCCCTAACCCTAACCATAACAAGGCTGAACTATGAATGAATGTTATTAATATGGCTACGTATGAATAGCCACTTCCTAAAACCATTCACACACTGAGTAAATATAAATAATCTTAATCTGACCTGTTTCATCATTTCAGTCAGATTCATCATCACAGTCTGACGAGAGGTTCTTGTTTTGGAAGATGACGTCTGGGAAACACTTTAATTTCTTATCTTGGAAATTACTGAAGAAACGCAGCATTATTACAGTGTTTGTCTGCTCTAGGTGCATTTGTCAGCCTGAACGAGAGAACTCCAGCACTTTGTTCCGTCAACAACAAGAAACCAGACCACCGCACTCATAGAGTGTAAATCTCTGCCAACACTAGTTTCCATTTCCACACATTTTTACCTTGGAAAAAAATTTCAAAGTCCTGTTAGATGTGGCTTTTCATAAGTTAAAATATAATACAAAACATAGAACTTATCAGTTCATAGGGCTTATCAATGTTAAAATCAAACATCCGCTAAAGCCACAATACAGATCAGATGCAGATCAAACGTATATTTATTGAGAGTGCCAATTTTCACCTCATTGTCACAAATGAGAGTGATTGAAGCACTTTTGATTGAGGTATAATGCAAAATGTACACTAAATGGGCTTTTCAATATTAAATTCAAACTAGCGTATTGCCCATGGGGATCCACAAGCTCTAGATTGGGTAGTGTTTATAAAATAGGTAACTGACATTTTTTCAAGGGTGGTAACAAATTGTGCAACGTTTCTGTAATGAGTTCGAATGGCGTGTCAGTCCAGAATGTTTTTAGAACTGTAGACCTTAGATGTCAACAGTTTTTAGAGGCAGAGCGCAACCCTTTTATTTCCTGTTAATTTCACAATTTTTATGTTAATTTACTGTGTTAATGTATTTAGAAATTGTGTACGTTCTCGTTACACATAATTATTATTATTATTTTATTTTTATTTTTCAATTTTGCTATTTTTAAATTTTTAAATGGACCACAATGAAAATAAGTGTTTTCACCTTCTTGTGTCAGACCGGCTTCAGTAAGCTAAAATCCATACTTTCTCCAAAAATATTAGACCTATCAACATTTAGTTTTGGCGGCATTCATCCTTGCCCCAAAATACATAGGCATACCAAACGGCAAATGTCAGCTCTCCCCAGTTTGTCCGTGATCGAAGTTATGTGCATGCATGCATAGATGTACACAGAGGCCACTAGGCTTTAAATATATAGATGATTTACAGCCCTCTGTTGGAATGGCATGTGAGTGTAGAGTTTCATTATCAGTGTCCATTGTTCACTGTTGTTAGCTAATATCCCTAATTTCTCCAAAAATATTAATCCTAACAACTTTCCATTTTTGCTGCGTTCATCTTTGATCCAAAATACATAATACCAAACGGCAAATGTCAGCTCACCCCAGTTTGTCTGTGGTCTAAGCCATGCGCATGCATGCACGCACACAGATGCCACTTGGCTATTAATATATAGATGTTCACAAAATCCACAGTCTGGATCAGATCTGGATCAAATTTTGTCAGGCAATAGTGAGTGCCAGTCTGCACCTCACTTTCAAATATGAGAGTGATTGGGGCATGTTTGATTAAGATATAATGTAAAATATACATTAAATAAGGTTTTCAATGTTAAATTTTAAATGGCCACAAACTCAGTAATCTGCAGTGTTGCCACAGTTACTTTGAAAAAGTAATCCAATTACAGATTACTGATTACTCCTTGAAAAAGTAACTTAGTTACTTTACTGATTACTCCATTTTAAAAGTAACTAAGTTAGATTACTAGTTACTTTTTTTAGTTACTTTCTGCAGCTGCCAACAACAACCCCCTGCCACCTCAACATGAAAATGACAACCAGTTTTCTCAGAACTCACTTTATTGGAAGTGCTTTTATAATAGCAATGCAAACAATGTACTGTATGTCCTGACATTTTAAGTTGAACTTTTTTCCTAAAAAAAAAAAAAAAGTTTATGTAAAAAAAATAAAAATAAAGACAGTCTTTCTTGATTTCTATGAACATAAATACTTGTACAAAAAATAAAATAGACAGTCTTTCTTGACATTTATGAACATAAATACTTGTATAAAAAATAAAATGGACAGTCTTTCTTGACATTTATGAACATAAATACTTGTATAAAAAATAAAATAGTCTTTCTTGGCTTTTATGAACATAAGTACTTCTATAAAGAATAAAATAGTTTTTCTTCACGTCAATGAACATAAATACTTTTGTTTTATAAAAAAATAAAGACCATCTTTCTTGACTTTTATGGACATAAGTACTTTTACAAAGAAAAATAGTCTTTCTTGATGCCTATGAACATAAATACTTGTTTTATAAAAAAATAAAACAAAGACAGTCTTGACCTCATATTTAACTATATTGACAGCACTGTAACTGTAAAATTTACAATTTATGCTTTATAACTGTAACTATGAAATTCTTTCTAACATAACATTTTTACGTTGAACCTGATGTACACAGCATAAGAGCCGCAAGGAGTGGTTTTACAAAACAAAACAGCTTTTAACATCAATGGAGGCTGATATTATGTCTGTGATTTGTTACTTTGGCCTAATTTTATGTTATGAGTGAAACAGTGGAGTGGGGCAACTAAACCACTGGTTGTACCTCATCAACAGGAGCTTCTCAAACCTCTTGTCAGAGAGTCTATTTCTTCTAGGCGTGAGCACCAAACCTCCAATACTAAAAAGCCGCTCCACAGGAGCGCTTGATGGTGTTGGAGTGTTATACTTCAAGAAACTTTTCGCTATGTTTGGAAACTCATGCAGAACCTGAAGGTCATAGGCTGACCTCAGGTAGTCCATTACTTCCTTTTCTGCTGAGTAGGTGTCCTCTGGCTCTGACTCAAAAGCGAAAAAGTCCATCTCACCTTGGCTAGCACTGCCAGACATTGTGGGCAAACTGGCGAAGCTGTGTGCTGCAGGAGCAGTTGTGCAACATTCTGCTGTCAGAAGCTCCTTAACGCGCTGCCTCCTACCTTCATCTCTCAGCCATCGGAGTTTGAATTTTGGACAACTGACAGCTGCGAGAAGGGCATCTTTGCTGTCCATCACACCGGCAAAACGAGTCTGGATTGCCTGAGAAATATAATATGTTTTTGAGTATTATCTTGTTGTAGTCTACAAGGCCTACAATTTAGTATGCCATTAAACTATTTGTAAACCACGCCTAATGCCCAATGCCCAATTCCCAATATTATGGATTTAATATTGTTTTAGGTTACTTACTGACATTTTTATTTGTTTTAACCTTCTTTTACAGTGATAATGACTATTCTGTTCCATGTTTGTGAATAGTGTGATGTAAGAACTTGTAAAAAAAATTAAAGCTGGAACATACCTGCACTATGGCATCTGGAAGGCCTGCAGTCATCTTGGAGAGGGCATCTTTCACAGTCATGGTCTTCTGCATCAGAACTTCAAGTGTGTGTAGTAAAGTCCCATAAGGACAGTCACCTTGTAAGATGTCCAGTGCTGAACTCAGAGGCTTCATGGCAGTGCAGTACTCATGCAGGAACTGGTACTCTTTGTCTTTGAAGCACTTAACGCCCATCTTGACACACAGAGTATTCAGATCATTCATGGGTATTTCTGTGATTCTCTTTACAGCATCAAAAAAGGAATTCCATCTTGTGGACATAGGTACCAGAAGCTTTCTTTTGGTGAATTCCTCCACTGTTTCAGCTGCGAGGGTAGATCTACTTGATTTTGTCGAAAGAGCTGTACATTTTGCTGTGCTGCTCCTATACACAGCCTTGCTCTCTGCGTTAGAAGTTAAATACTTCTCCACATCACTTGTGGAAATGATGTTGATGGTGTGTGAAGCACACCTGTAGTGTGGGGGAAGTGATATCTGGCCATCACTTTCAGCTGAGAGGATTTCTGACAGATCTAAAAAAGTGACATCATCATCATCTGTGAGAGTGGACTCTCCCTCCTCCATCTCATTATCAGACTCTGTGACAGGCTGATAAATTTTAAACGCCTTGACAAAGTTGGATCCGTTATCAGTCACTGTTGCTACTACTTTGTTGAGTAGTCCATATGAAGAGTGGATGTTTTCGATTTCTGCACCAGTAACATCATAGGTGTGCCTACCTCGAATTCTCCTACATGCCAATGCAGCCTTGTTGTGCTCTAATGTGGATTTATTGATCCAGTGGACTGTCACTCCCATATAGCTTCTGTTGTTAGCGGTCCAAATGTCTGCTGTAGATGACACAAAGTCAACCTCGTTCAGCGCGGCCTTCAGATTTTTCTCCATTTCTGCAAACTCCTTCTCCAGGTAGGAAGAAAAAGATGTTCTGTGAGGCAGCTCAGCATTGGTAGTAGTGGGAATCTTGTTTAGTATGGCACGAAACGAGAGCGACTCAACCGTGTTTATAGGTAACATTTCCTCCACAACATACCGCCCGACCAACTTCTTTAACTGTCCTCCACTTACTGGTTTTGCACCGAAGTCCAGCTTTTGTTGTTTGTGTGGTGGTGGACCTCCGGGAGAAGCAGCTCTCGCCTTAGCGTCACCTGGTGCGGCTAGCTCAGAAAGCTTGATTGTGCTGTGCTGCGACTCCAAATGTTTTTTTAAATTTGACGTCGTGTTTTTGAAGCAAGATAGAATTTTGTTGGCAGCACAGAGTGTACAACGAACCCTAATATTTGCGTCATCTTTAGCTGACAGAAACTCAAAGTAGTGGCTGTATTTCCATCTACTAAATGCGTAGCACTCTTGTCCTTCCATTGTTTACGGTTTGGTCATTACATGTGACCTTGTCGCGCATGTGACGTCACTCTCCAGGTCGGAAGAATTAAAAGCAAAAATATAGATTTCTACTGCATAAAAATAGAAAATAATAGTAACGCACAGTGACTTGGAAAAGTAACTTTAATCTGATTACTGATTTGGAAATATTAACGCGTTAGATTACTCGTTACTGAAAAAAACAACCAGATTAGAGTAACGCGTTACCGGCATCACTGGTAATCTGGATCTTCATTGGCGACGGTAATAAGTTATTTTAAAAGTTGAAATATATTCCCCCCAGTGTTCAGCCATTTGATATACAATGAGGCAAATAAGTATTTGATCCACTGTCGATTTTGCAAGTTTTTGGAGAGGTCTGTAAGTTTTATTGTAGGTACACTTCAACTATGAGAGACAGAATCTTAAAAAAAAAAAAAAATCACATTGTATGATTTTTAACTAATTAATTAGCATTTTATAGCATGAAATAAGTATTTGATCACCTAACAACCAGCAAAAATTCTGGCTCTCACAGACCTGTTAGTTTTTCTTTAAGAAACCCTTGTATTCTGCACTCTTTACCTGAAATAATGGCACCTGTTTAAACTCATTACCTGTATAAAAGACACCTGTCCACACACTCAATCAATCATACTCCAACCTATCCACCATGACCAAGACAAAGAGCTGTCTGAGTACACCAGGGGCAAAATTGTAGACCTGCACAAGGCTGGGATGGGCTACAGGGCAACAGGCAAGCATCTTGGTGAGAAGACAACTGTTTGAGTAATTCTTAGAAAATCAAAGAAACACAAGATGACTGTCTTTGTCCAGGTCTGTTTGAAGTTCACCAGTGACCATCTGGATGATCCAAAGGAGGCATGGAAGAAGGTCATGTGGTCAGATGAGACCAAAATAGAGGTTTTTGGTATCAACTCTACTCGCCGTGTTTGAAGGATGAGAACAACCCCAAGAACACCATCCTAACCATGAAGCATGCGGGGTACAAACATAATTTTTGGGGGTGCTTTTCTGCAAAGGGGACAGGACGACTGCACCGTATTGAAGGGAGAATGGATAGGGTCGTGTATCGTGACATTTTGGCAAACAACCTCCTTCCCTCAGTAAGAGCATTGAAGATGGGTCGTGGCTGGGTCTTCCAGCATGACAATGACCGCAAACACACAGTCAGGGCAACTAATGAGAGGCTCCGTAAGAAGCATTTCAAGTGCTGGAGTGGCCTGGCCAGTCTCCAGACCTGAACGCAATAGAAAATCTTTGGAGGGAGATGAAACTCCAAACCTGAAGG
The DNA here is from genome assembly GCF_902500255.1 of Thalassophryne amazonica. Taxonomy (NCBI): domain Eukaryota; kingdom Metazoa; phylum Chordata; class Actinopteri; order Batrachoidiformes; family Batrachoididae; genus Thalassophryne; species Thalassophryne amazonica. The sequence continues at coordinate 67,139,859 of NC_047105.1, read as the reverse complement.
ATCTGGAGAAGATCTGTATGGAAGAGTGGACCAAAATCCCTGCTGTAGTGTGTGAAAACTTGGTCAAGAACTACAGGAAATGTCTGACCTCTGGAACTGCAAACAAAGGTTTGTTCCAAATATTAAGGCTTGTTTTTCTGTTCGATCAAATACTTATTTCATGCAATAAAATGCAAATGTATTATTTAAAAATCATACAATGTGATTCTGTCTCTTACAGTTGAAGTGTAGGTATGATTAAAATGACAGATCTCTACATTCTTTGTAGGTGGGATAACTGGCAAAATTCACAGTGGATCAAATACTTATTTTATGCAATAAAATGCAGATTAATTATTTAAAAATCATACAATGTGATTTTCTGAGATTAAGATTGTGTCTCTTATGCCGCGTTCACACCGGGCGCGACGCGAGCGACTGCAGCCACAGGTTGCCATGTAATCCCTATGTAAGGATGCGTTTTGGCGCCAAACCGCGCAGCGCGACGCGATGGAGGCGAGTGAAGTGACGCGAGTGAAGCGATTTTGAGCCATTTGCAGGTTTGTGGAGCAATATTGCGTCGCCTCACGTCGCGCTGCCCTCCTCCCCAAGTTCAAAAATCTGAACTTTTTCGTCCCGTCGCGCCGCGATGACCAATCAGGGACTGAATATGTAGTGACGTGGAGATGTCTGGAGTTTGACTGAAGATGTGAACATGTCCTGTATCTGGTAGCAGCCTGTGAGCAGGACTTATGTCTCTTTTGTCCTTTATTTCACAATCATGACAGAGTTTTTGGAGCGAACAGCAGCACCACAGCAGCGGGGAGCGGAGTTTCTTTTTATTTTTATTTTACGTGCGCGCGAATCGTCCTGGAGATTATTTTACTTATTAACTCTACACCTGTATACGAGGTCTATTAGATAATAAACCGACCTTTTTATTTTTTCAAAAACTATATGGATTTGAATGATGTGCGATTACACCAATCATGCTTGAACCCTCGTGCGCATGCGTGAGTTTTTTCACGCGTCGGTGACGTCATTTCCCTGTGGGCAGGCCTTGAGTGAGATGTGGTCCCGCCCTCTCAGCTGAATTCCTTTGTTTCACACGCTGCTCGAGACGGCGCGCGTTGCTTTATCAAAATTTTTTCTGGACCTGTGAGGAATATCCGAGTGGACACTATTCGAGAAATTAAGCTGGTTTTCAGTGAAAAGTTTAACGGCTGATGGGAGATTATGGGGTGTTTCTGTCGGTGTAAGGACTTCCCACGGAGCGGGACGTCGTGCAGCGCTTCCAGGCGCCGTCGTCGGCCTGTCTCGACCTGAAAACATCCTAATTTAAGGCTTAATTCACCCAGGACGTCGTGAGAGAACAGAGAAGATTCAGAAGAGGCCGGCATGAGGACTTTATGCGGACATTCCACTGTTTAAGGACATTTTTTAATGAAAGACGTGCGTGCAAATTCGCCGAGTCGTTTCCGTGACGACGCGGCAAATCTGTGTGCGCCACGACAGGAAAAACACCTCCGTGTTGAAAACCATTTGTAAAATTCAGGCGGCTTTTGATGGCTTTCAACGAGTAACTGAGAAATTGTTTAACAGCTTGGGCATGTTCCAACTTGCCCGTTAAGGTTTCCAACGGAGGTGTTTTTCCTGTTGCGACCCCCCGCGGTCGGGTCCGGCCCGACATGCGACTCTGCCCGCACGGTCTTTCATTACAAAATGTCCGTTAACAATGGAATGTCCGAATAAACTCCTCATGCCGACTTCTTCTGAAAGTTCTCTGTTCTCTGACGACTTACTGGGTCAACAGAGCCTGAAATGTGGAAGTTTTCAACTTGAAACGGCGAGACGCTGCCGCCTTGAAGTGCAGATCGCTGTCAGGCGCCGTGGGCCGTCCTTACAGCGACACTACCAGACCAAAATCTCTCATCAGCCGTTAAAATTTTTACTGAAAACCAGCTGAATTTATCGAATGGTGTCCACTCAGTTGTGCCTTACAGTTTTGAAAAAAATTTTATCAAACAAAGCAGCAGTCTCTGAGCCATTCCTAAACAATGAAAAAATCGACGAGAGGGTGGGCCACTCCTCACGCAAAGACTGCCCACAGGCGAATGACGTAACCGACAGGCGTGAAAAAACTCTCGCATGCCCACGAGGGTTCAAGCATGTCTGATGTAATCACACGTGATTCAAATCCATATGGTTTTTGAAAAAAATAATAAGGTCGGATACTTTTCTAATAGACCTCGTAAAGCAAATGGTGACTCGTTTCTAAACATAATTATGACAGAGTTTTTGGAGCGAGTGGCAGCCCTACTTGCAGCAGCGGGGAGCGGAGCTTTTTCCTTTTTTTTTTTACATGCGTGCGCGAGCGAATCGTCTGTAGAGAATATTTTATTAACTACACAGATGTATAATAAAACAAATGGTGACTGGTTTCTAAACACAATTATGACAGAGTTTTTTGGGGGAAGAGCCAGCTGCAGCAAGCAGCGGAATTTTTTTTTTTTTTTTAATTGTTTACATGTGCGCGCGCGAAAGGGACAGTTGATCCTCAAACTGGGTCCCGCAGAGGTGGAAGGACCACTGAAAGCGGCCGTCACCCAGACACAGCTCCTGCAGCAAATAATGATACTCTCTGTATTGGGAGCTTTTCACAACAACTCGCTCCGTGTGATCAAGGTACGTCACGTTAGCTTGACTGACAACCGGAGCCGGCGAGCGGAATGGAAGCTCCTCCTATTTGATGACGCACCGGGGCGAATTTTCGCAGCGAAAGTCCACCCAAGCAGAGAGACACACCGGGTGAAGGAGGTCCGTCGCCTGGCGACCCACGCGAATTTGTAGCGTCTGATCGCGCCCGGTGTGAACACGGCATTACAGTTGAAGTTTACGTACGATTAAAATTACAGATCTCTACATTCTTTGTAGGTGGGATAACTGGCAAAATTCACAGTGGATCAAATACTTATTTTCCCCACTGTATCTTCAGCATTCTGCTTGTGACGAAAACAAATTCCATTTGATCCACCAAGACAAAAAGAAAAAAGTATAATGATGACCACAGTAAATGCAGTGTTTTTAAAGAAGTTTGTCGATGTTTGCCTGTTCCAGGTGCATTTCTCAGTGTGAAACATGGAACAACAGCACTTTGTCCCACCAACAACATCCAAAATAAACGACAGGTGGAAGTGAACTTCACTGAGTCTTCTTCTCCTTCTGTCAAGTTTATTGGGGATTTGCAAACCAACACAGTGCATTACTGCCACCATCTGTTTTGGTGTAGAGCATTAACGGAGTCTAATGTCCTCATCGGGTCATTGTAAATGGGAATCTTTTCAAGAATGAAATAAATAACTGTGTTAACCTCTTACCATTATTTTAAATAAACGGTTCTGTTACAGAACATAAAAAAATATAAAGTTCCTGGTTTTGTTTTCATTCCTAGCAAAATACCAAAAGTTTCTGTTTTTTATTTTTGTTCCACAAACCAGTTCCAAGCATTGATCCAGACACATCCAACTGGGAGGACACCCCAGGGAAGACCCAGGACACACTAGAGGGATTATATTTCCCTGCTTGTTTGGGAACACCTCAGGATCCACCAGGAAGAGTTACGGGACTTGTCCGAGGACAGGAAAGTGTGAGAGCAGCTGCTTGGTCTGCTGCCACGGCGATTCGACCTGGATAAGCAGCAGAAAACGAATGAATGAATGAACTGTTGCAGTAACAGTGAAAGCTGGCAGCAGGATTTTTTGTTTCTTTTTTTCTGTGAATGTTACTGGATCAAAGTTTGAAGACCCTGTAATTTTTCATAAAACTGCTGGTCTTCGATTTATTTGAGAATGTTTTGCATATTTAACATTTTGTGATTATTTAATGAGCAAGTAAATCTGTGCCTGGAAAAAAGCCATTTCATACATTTAAACAGTTTCTCCATTTACTTAAGCAAATGAAGGCATTGAAGGTTTTTGGAACATGGATGAAATGTGAAGAAACTTCAAAAAGACCAAAATCTGAAAACAAACCCAAAATCGGTCAGAACATCAACACTCTACAGCATGACAATTGTAAAGACCAGTTATAATAGATTCCTGAAATAATACAGACCAAAAAAAAAAAAAATCTCCTGGGGTGAAGATGTAAGTGGTCAATTGCATTGACTTAGTTTTGAGGCTGTGGACCTTCTTGAGCAGCTATGCTCTGTCAAGGTTAATTAAAAAAAAATCTGGAATACTTCAAAAAAAATGTGCTTGATGTTCTTGTGTTATTCAATGGTTTAGGGCATACATCAATCCCATCAGGTCTCTGCAGCCACTCCTCGGTAGTAGTCGTCATTGTTGTCTTCTTACCAGTTTATGACTGGTTGTCTTCGCAATAAAGGTGCATTACAACAGCCTATCCCCTGAACCAGACAAACTAAATAAATAAAAGAGATGGTGGATGGACTACTCAGTCTTATAAATAATCACAATAATATAACAGTAATAATAATAATGATAATAATAATAATATTAAAATGCACAAACTACACTGCTTGGCCTGGCCTTGATGCGTGGATGTTGTTTGTGGACTTGTTACAGCATGGGGTAATTTCATGGAGTGTATTTTTTTCAAATTAAATTTTTTTTTTTCTTTTTCATGTTGCAGTTCACTATCTCAGCAGTGACACTCATGTCTCTGGGTCCTCTGCCTTTGAGATTGAGAGACAGTTGAGAAGACCTTATGGAGTCATTAATTCTCTGGACAGAGGTTTTTGGTGATGCCAGTGTATCTACAAGAGAATAAAGCTCCAATTTTTTAGGGTCCCTCTGCTTCCTGTCTTAGTGTGTGATTGCAAGGCTTGGATGCTAACCAATGACCTAACGCAATGACTAGATGTCTTTGCTACTCTTCAGAGGATCCATGGGCACTGCTGGAATGACTTTGTAGTTGTTCAGGGAGAATAAGATGAGGAGTATAATTTGCATTGTGAGGGATGGTCAGCTTTGACATTTTCTCTGTCTGTGATGCAACACATGGGTACCTGAGCATTGATGAGCCCAGTGTCTGAAGGCCAAGGGGACACCCATGCTTCACCTGGCTGTGGCAAAATATATGGTCACTTTCAAGAGGTGTGGATGGGCTGGTTGTCTGCCTGAGTGGTTGCCATCCAGGAACCAAGGACCTTCAGTGGTGGTGTGGATGCAGTGAAGTGTGACACCAGTCTTGCCAGTCTTGATCTGATGTTGAAGTTTTAAATAGAAAATATTGGTAGAATTATTTTTTGATATCATTCCATTTCTAACATCGCTATGCAAAACTTGTATGGCTTATATTTGCCACCCTCCAAAATCTTTTTTTTTTTTTTTGCAGTGTATCCTCAGTATTTTCACATTACTGTCGGCAAATGCATTTCTAAAAGCAAAAGTCACGTCCTCTTATTGTCTCAAGGTTCAAACATATCTGCTGCTTTTCTCAATCATTTAATTTTCTCTTTTCCTCTCTTAATCATTTTGTCCTCTTTTCTTCATATTCTGTTTTCCACTTCTTGGTTGAGGTTTCTTTTTCTCTACACCCATAAAGCATAGTCATTAGGGCAGAATGAGGCTGAGAGGAGCACAGAGGGAGCGTTCAGATAGGAGCTCTGTCAGCAGAATTGTACCCATTAGGCTGCCGTTGTGCCACTGACTGAGCTCTAATAGAGGGTGGCCTATGGTTTTGAACATTGCTCTCTACCCTGTGGACAATAGCACAAGAGTAGCGACTTTTAACTCACACCAGCAGCTTTTGTCTTACAGCTGACACTAGGGCGTCCCTCTCTCTGGTTCTGGGGGACAGGGGCGTGAAGGTGAAACAAACGGTTGTCTTTGGTACCTCTTTGAAATGGGTGATTAGTCCGGAGAAGAGCTTCAGTTTCCTGTTTTTGTGCCTTTGTTTCAGCTCTACTCATTCCAGTCATGTAAGTGGTGTTTATTTGCCACCTTCATCACCATTCTGTTTGCTGTATTTGTGGGTTATGATGGTTAATTACAAGTCTCAAAAAGAGTTAATCTGTCTCATTGTGCCCTAATTTCAGTGTTGTTGGGAAGACTTTGCATTTTGTTGTGCATCATGTTGTCTCATATTTAGGCAATTTGGCATTTGGGAATTATCTGTAAAACTGTAGCAATCTGTGGTGCTCTGAAGTGGCCACTGTGAGGGGAAAAATACAGAAATACAGGTCATAATTTCCCATTTTTTATTTTGCACATGAAATAGTTACTCTTGCTCATGAACTAAGCAATGAAGAGACACAGGTGAAAAACATAAATTTCCAATTGGAAGTATTAATGGCGCCATTTGCATACACACAAAAAACCCAGATTCATATCCGGGAAGCAAACTCAGAGCCCTCTCATAGAGCTCCTGACTTAGTAATGAGCTGCATTTAACCTCTCACGACCACCTCCCGATCGGCAATCATATGGTCGGATGAAAATCAAACCTGTTTGATATTATTGCACTGTTGAAGCAGCGCTACAAGCACCCACGAGCCAATTTACCCCAACCTCTCACACTGCGCATGTGCAAACACCGATGCGAAATTGGAGAGAGCATAAACAGTGATCATCTCTTTGGGAGAGCAGCTTCGGTTTCTTTTTTCCCCTTATTCTTCAGCTCATGTAAAGTGTTGTATTGTTTTTTGTTTTTTTGTTGTTTTTTTTTTTTTACTTTGATGTCTCCCATCGAGAGTTTTTGTAAAAATAAGAAATGTAAATACATTTTTGAAGAAAAAAAAAAAGCTTCTGTTTACATTTTGCTTCCGGAAACACGAGTCTGATGTGTGGTTTTTAAACATACAGTGTGAGTAGTCAGATTGCATCAGACTAACGGGCTGTATAGTGTGAGAACATAAATCGTGCGCTCTGCGGTTTTGTTGTACAGTTTGAGCTGGAGCCACGTACAACGAGTGAAAATATTGTACAGTGTCTGCCCAGCTTTAGAGTGAGCCAGCGGGTGTCTGAGATCAACTCTGAGCAAGGAGGGGACAGGAACTCCTATCTTTGTGAGGAGGCAGAGTTGACCCCGTTGCTAGGTATGACACAGTCCTCTAAGAGCTGTGAATGGTTGTCATGGTAAGGGGAGGAGAAAAAACAAACAAACAAATGCACTCTGCCCTCCTAGTCATGAATGGACAGTGAAATCAACCGATCATATAAGCTGAACTGTATTAAGACGTGTAAATGTAAGGATAACTTAATGTCATGATGATAAAACTCAGCAAAATGAAAAGATTTGTTAAACAGCTTGAAAATCTTTGAACATACATCATTCACATGCCGATTATCTATATGTTAAAAGTGTGCATGCGTGACACACTGCAGAACTGGACATTGGAGTACAACCAACATATGGCCCGGACTCGCGCCATATGTGTCAAAGCCGGCATTGATGCTGTCACTCACTCACTCCCATGCATTCGCATCTTCACTCGTCCTGTCTTTCCCAGCACTCATTGACCTCACAGTAGGAGATTGCGTGTGTGCACATAGGACAAATGATGAAATGATAGCTCAGCTCTGTGTGCGTGTGTGTTCATAACAGCTAAACGAGCCGCTGGATTCCGTTTGCTGCTAAACTTTGCTGGCAGTTGGCCAAGGTTCCCCATGCAGGCAACATTTGTCAGATGCAGCCATTCCAGCAAACTTTTTTCTTTTTTTTTTTTTTGCCCACTCCAGCATGTGCAGCAGAACGCAACTCTGTACACTGCGATGTCCAGTTGGATTATCGGTGTGCGGCATGTCACATGGGATTTATTTATGCTGTGGTTGTTTCTACTGCACAGCCAGGTGAGAGTGTTTTCACCACAGGCTGTGGTCCCTGGCTCCTGTCCGCCCTGTGCTGTGAAATGCTCCTGGGGCTGTGACAAAGGTGAGATTCATGTTTAATAATGTTGTCATGGGCTGGTAAAACAGTTCCACATCATACCTCCTGCAGAGGTAGATGGTGATCAAGGAATAATATGTATATTACAGAGAGAGATCCAGTGAGATCCATTCAGGTGTGAGCCTCTGACGCGTGCAATGATGCATTGATGAGTATGAGACAGCGGTGGGGCACACCTGCCCATAGTGTCATAGATATGATGGGCACAATATTTCACATTATTTATGTCGCCCATGGGAAGCAATGAAAATGTATATGTACTGTAAGGTCTATTATGGATATACCAGCCTGTTGAGATCTGCGGCGGCATGCGCTGTGCGACACATTGACCTGCAGTGGCACACGGTGCTTTCGGTTTGATTGCGCACTGTTCACACCCACTGCACATGATGAATGCGTGTCACATACATGTTATTACATATCAACATTTCCTTCGCCCTCCCTGACCGGGGTCCAGTGGAGGTGGACATACATGGCACAAGCAGGACATGCCGGCAGTCTTTGCTGTGACCAATCCATTTCAGATTTCCCTTAACTGTGATCAGATCAATTCAAATGCTGTTATGATGGTGTCAGAATTTGTAGATTGCGATCAGATGGCGCACAAACTGCACATAGACCGCCGTCAGATGGACGTACCATCTCAACGGCACCAAGAGTGTTTTGAACTGTGCAGCAACACTCGGGTCAGCCGAGCGAATGGGACCAACTATGTAGACTGCTCTGAGACTGCTGTCCGTCCGTCCGTCTGTCTTCAGACCGCACCTCAGCACTTCCTGACTGTGGCTGGATGTGTCATTCTGACGCCATTCAGCCTCAATTGACCTATGTGTGACGAGGATCTAAAATAAGTTAAACAGAAGAGCCAGTGTAATGAACTGCAAAAAGTGAATTGTGTCCATATTGCACTTAGTCCCATTTAGCAGCATTGCATTAGGTGTGCGACATTTTGTTCATCAGTCTGATTGCTTCCTGAAAGAAGATGGACCGCAATGGGAGGTTCTGGCCTTGATGCTGTGCAAACAGTCGATGGGCGGGGTGAGTGGGGTCCTTCATAATACTGAAGGTGATATGTGACTACATGCTTAATTTGATAGTGGTAGCATGTGTCAGCCGTGTGATGATTTTTGGTTGGATTATTGAGCCATTCGTAGTTGATCGTTAAATGCAACATCACATATTTACTGCTTTGCACAATCATTTCTGTGTGCAATACCCGGCTGATCACTGCAATGTTGCAGAGGTTACAGACATTATGTAACACTGCAGTAATGACCCATTTGTTATACCTGTATCATGGTAACATTTGGAAGAGAATTTTGAATCATGATGGCAAACAACCCAGCTGGTAGGTCTTAGTGTTCTCTCCTCACCTCCCAAATTCTATCCAAAACATTTGGCACAAGTTAGAACACTTTATCTCACACATCTTAGATTGTGGACAGGGAGATGATTCACTAAAATGTGAATTTTATTTATTTATTTTTTAATGAGGCTACTGGGACTCATTTCATGCCATTCTAATGTCCAGTCCCTCTAAACAAGGAGTAAAGATGGCTGAATTCAAACTAAAACTAGAAGCACTCAGAGAGTGCAAACCTCCGCCAAGGCCATGGGCTCACTGACGCTATAACATCTACACGCCGTGGAATCATTGAACCTAAAAAAGTCTAACAATGATGTTTGCTCAGTAGTAAAAAAGTTTCATCTGCTGTGACTGGATAGCATGTATCCTTAGCGCTTGGCATCTCAGTTTATTGCAACTTGCACCTTTCACAGAAGCTACTGTCATCTGAGCACTGATATTGATATTGCATGCGCTTATAGACAAAAACAAATAAGAGACAAAATTCAATTTATTATTCAACTAAACTGCAAATATATGAATTTTTTAACATTTATGAAACACTTCTCTAAACAAGGCCATAGGGTCACTAGCCCTAAAGAGATTCCCTCCTTGGCACAGTGATCTATTTCTTTTTGTCTCTTTCTCTAAAATTGTATATAATAATCATTAGATTATTAATATATAAACAAAAATAAATGTAAGAAATATTACAATTTGGAAACAAATGCACCCGAACGTAATGACAGCTGCAACTGCTTAATGCTAACTTTTAACATTGAAAATGCCATAGACATGCTAACACGTTAGCATCGGGATCCGGATTGTGATCCGAAACACCACTAAAATTTAATCACTTGCCCCTCTTGTCATTTCCAACCACTCCACAAAATTTCATCAAAATCCGTTCAAAACCTTTTGAGTTATCCTGCTGACAGACAGACAAACAAACAAACAAACGCGACCGAAAACATAACCTTCTTGGCGGAGGTAACGAACCCGACCGAAAACATAACCTCCTTGGCAGAGGTAATGAATATAAGCTATGTGGAACTCTAGGACATGACATTTCATTTACACTTTTAATGTTGTGGTCTGAGCTTTTCAGTCATCCTCCAGCCCAGCTGTGAAGTGGCCGAAAGGAATCAGCAGTCGGAACAATGTGGACTTTTACTGCCTCTCGGGAAAAGCTGAAATTTTGAGTCTGTTTTAAATAAGGCATGTTTCAACTTGCAGATGATTATTTTAACATTTAGTTAAGACTTGCACATGCATCTAAAATGTCAATAATTTGTGTGTAACATTTAAATATGCTGTTTGTTCCCATGTTACAGTCACTTGAGTAAACATGATGCTACTTCAGTAAAGCATTGACAAATGTGATGCAGAATATGCAGAAAGTATCGAATGTTTTCTTTTAACTGAATGAATATTTCATTAGAAAAATGAGAGTTCAAGAGGTTATCGAGTCCTTTTCTGTCGTGTTCCTGTCAGTTGCATTTAATTTGGTGCGTGTGGATGTGCCTCGGCCACCTGTGTGCTTCCTGTGTGAGTGCCTGGGATAGGTAGCCATGGTTTATTCATCGACACGCAATAGAATTACTGTTTATTTTTAGGGTTGCAAGGGCAGACTGGCTGTGACTTTCTGAATGAAATATTGCACATGAAGCAATTTGTGGTCATCAGAAATCTGTTTTATCTAATTATAGATGTTTTCTATATTTCCTGTCTGCTTGGTCCAGTTTTTTATTCCCCTTTAACTCAACCGGTGTGTGTCACTGCATTTTTTTGGCCAAACAGAGCACACAGTCCTCATTAGAGCCACATTAATCACCTTCTTGCTCTCTTTATGGTGTTTTTTTCTGTCCACTTTTGCTTGCCTCAACGTTTAATTGCGGTGCATCCAGAAAGTATTCACAGCGCTTCACTTTTTCCACATTTTGTTATGTTACAACCTTATTCCAAAATGAATGAAATTCATTTTTTTCCTACTAAGAAATCACATATACATAAGTATTCACAGCCTTTGTCATGAAGCTCAAAATTGAGCTCAGGTGCATCCTGTTTCCACTGATCATCCTTGAGATGTTTCTGCAGCTTAATTGTAGTCCACCTGGAGTAAATTCAGCTGATTAGACATGTTTTGGAAAGACACACACCTGTCTACATATAAGGTCCCACAGTTGACAGTGCATGTCAGAGCACAAACCAAGCATGAAGTCAAAGGAATTGGCCAGCACAATCTCATTTGAGGGCGGGCGCTAAAGGGGTAAAATATGAAGTATATGACGTAATTTCTCTATTTCTGGGGACAGAAACACAGCACTTTCTCTGAGTTTTTGGGCAAATTACACGTAAACAAAGTGAAAATGAAAAGAAAAAGTGACGACGCAGGGGAAAGTGCACATGTGTTGCGGTTTGTTTATGACCTGGAGCTCAAACGTGTCGAGGCGGTTGTACAGGTAAGAGAACGCAGCTAGCTGTGTAGACTGACACTTACTAACATGACCTCTCTCATTTGCCTCATCTTTCCTTCTCCACTGGGAACCAAAAAAGCCTGCACTTCTCGTTACTGCATCGGTGATTGCAGCCAACAACAAAATGGTACACCGTTTTCCCGTGTGAAGTTATGCTGTGTATACGAGGTCTGTTAGAAAAGTATCCGACCTTTTTATTTTTTGCAAAAACCATATGGATTTGAATCACGTGTGATTGCATCAGCCAAGCTTGAACCTTCGTGCGCATGCGTGAGTTTTTTCACGCCTGTCGGTTGTGTCATTCGCCTGTGAGCAGGCTTTGTGTGAGCAGTGGTCCACCCCTCTTGTCGGATTTTTATTGCAAATAAAATGTCTGAACGATTTGGAGCTTTGCTGCATCAAATTTTTCCAGAAACTGTGAGAGACCTCCAGCTGGACACCATTTGAAAATTCAGATGGCTTTCAGGGACGATTTTATGGGGATTACACAGATTAAGGAGTGCTCCAGCCGGTTTAAAGGCCGCCCACAGCTGCTGAGAGCGCAGCGCACTCCGAGCGCCGATCGACGGGCTGAAACCCCGCTGAAACAACCAGATCATTTCCAACGTGAAGGCTTTATTGATCCGGGACGTCGTCTGACTTCCACAAAAATGGCAGAAGACGTGGACATCAGCACTTTTTTGGCACATTCCACTGTTACAGGAGTTTTTTCATGGAAAGAGAAGCGGAGGGATGCGCCACGGAGCCGCTCATGGCGCGGGACAAAACCACCTCCGTGTTGGTCTCACAGGACGGCTTTCAGATGGCTTTCAGATGGCTTTCGGTGGCTTTTCAGTCGTGTGACTATCCGAGAAATTGTGCATGAGCTGGACATGCCACAACATGTCCTGTGAGGCTTCATCACAGCATTGCTTTGCGCCATGCGGCTCCATTCCGACGCGCAAATTCCTCCGCTCCTCTTTCCATGACAAAAACTCCTGTAACAGTGGAATGTGCTGTTCATTTCTAAACTGGACGCTGTGTTGATCCGGGACGTCATCTGACTACCACAGGAATTGCAGAAGACGTGGACATCAGCACTTTTTCGGCACATTGAGACAGACGTGCGGAGCCGCATGGCACAAAGCAACGCCGTGATGAAGCCTCACAGGACATGTTGGGGCATGTCCAGCTCATGCACAATTTCTCAGATAGTCACACGACTGAAAAGCAACTGACAGCCGTCTGAAACCATCTGAAAGACGTCCTGAGAGACCAACACGGAGGTGGTTTTGTGCCGCATAATGAACGGCTCCGTGGCATGTCCCTCCACTTTTCTTTCCATGAAAAAAACTCCTGTAACAGTGGAATGTGCCGAAAAAGTGCTGATGTCCACGTCTTCTGCCTTTTTGTGAAAGTCAGACGACGTCCCGGATCAACAAAGCCTTCACGTTGGAAATGATCTGGTTGTTTCAGTGGGGTGTCAGCCTGTTGATCGGCGCTCAGAGCGCGGTGCGCTCTCAGCAGTTGTGGGCGGTCTTTAAACCGTCTGGATCACTCCTTAATCTGTGTAATCCCCATAAAATCGTCCCTGAAAGCCATATTAATTTTCCGAATGGTGTCCACCTGGAGGTCTCTCACAGTTTCTGGAAAAAAATTAATGCAGCAAAGCTCCAAATCGTTCAGACATTTATTCGCAATAAAAAAAACGACTAGAGGGGTGGACCAGTGCTCACACAAAGCCTGCTCACAGGCGAATGACGCAACCGACAGGCGTGAAAAAACTCACGCATGCGCACGAAGGTTCAAGCTTGGCTGATGCAATCACATGTGATTCAAATCCATATGGTTTTTGAAAAAAATACAAAGGTTGGATACTTTTCTCACAGACCTCGTACAGTGTAGGGACCTATTATGGGGTATATATTTAAGATGCTCTGTAGATGAGCAACCTGCAGCAGACTGGAGTAGATGGTGTAGACTTCTCATACTCTATGTCCACAATCCGTTTTTGTATTTGCATCTCATTAAAATACTGCTGCTGTGAATATCTCCAACACTGAGATTAAAATCTCAGTTAGAAAGGTAATGTGCCTGCCTGTTTAAAATTAATTACTCTTTACATTAGTGTGTTTTCATATCCTTTTTTCCATGCAGTGGTTTCATGATTTATTATTAATATTTAGAAGCATTAATGAACAGGACTGATTGACTGCAAACCTCTCCAGTCACCCTCTAAAGGATCTTGTGCTTTCGGTTAACTAATTATTCATGTTGTGTGTTGGGGGGGTGTGGCTGGACATTTGGGTGTTCTTTTCTTTTCTTTGCTCTCCAGGTGGTATGCAAACTGATTTATTGTCTGTGGAGGAGGTGCTGGCAGAAGAGTCCTTCACCCTCATCAACGTAATGTGCAGCACCTGTGGATGGTGCTCACGTGCAACCTTAAAGACTTTCAGTTGAAGCAGATAATGAGATGGCGTTCTGCATTTAAGCCATGTGTGATTCGAGCAGAATTGCCGGGAACTCGACCTTGTGATGTTCGTTTGTGAGACGCTGAGGACCGCGCCTGGGTTTGACACATCGTGCTTGTGAAGGAGGACGGGTGAGGGACACATGCTGTCAGCACACATCAGAGGTGATTGATTGTCGGAATAATTGTTAACAGTAACTTGGTATTTTGTTACGCAGTATATTTGAACATTGATGAGAATTGTGCAGCTCGCTTCTCACTGCCGTGGCGTGCGGACTGATGATCCTCCACCTGTTGTGAGAAGCTGCTCATTTACATAAAGTTTAAATTCAGACCTGAATGTGTTGCTGATAGTGTGTGCCTTTGAAGGATATTAGTTGTAGCTGCTGACTTACCTCACCTTTTCTATCCTTCGCAGAGTCGGTTTGTCGTGTCCACCTGGGGGGTGTTTGGTGGTGAACGTGGGTCCAGAAGCGTCGGGCTTCGATCCTTTTGGGTGCTGGAGAGCGTGCCGTCCTTCACTCCGCCAGACTGATGCCGTTTACGTTTGTACACTTTGTATTGCACAGAAGGGGGAAAAATAAAATTGTTTTGTTATTGGATCCGCTTTCTGGTTGTTTTAGCGCTGGGTTCCGTCAGACGCAGGTCCGCTCCTCAACCCGCGTCGACACATAACAATTCAGTGGTAATTCTCAGAGCTGCTGTAAAAGCTACTTTCTTAGTGTATTAACTTTAAGACTGTGAGGCATGTTAAGATTTATCTTCCAAGGATGAATGCAAACTCTGCAAACTTTAACCAATCTGTTCATTAGGGTTTTTTTTTTTTTTTTCGCTTATAGCCTTGGTTACAAGAAGGTCTGTTCACAAGGTGTCCACAGATTGACACTTTTGGCATTTCAGCACCATTAGCTATGAAGGGTTGCACCAGACCGATGCAGAGATGTGTGGGGAATGTTGTCTTTTTTTTTTTGGTAACAGTCTGAAATAATTATTATTTTTCCTTTTGCTATCATTTGAAATCATGATTTTGACTTCTCATTTGCTACAATTTCAGTTGTGGATTCTTTGATTTAGGAGTCATTTTGGTGACATTTACAACACTGACTTCCATTTTTCAGAAGACTTGATTCCGTGTCTAATACTGGCAAAATGTCAAACTTGTCATGATGCAGGGTCTTTGGGATGAGACCAGGCAAATAAAAAATGGGGACAAACATGGTCAATAAACAGCTCTGTGTAAAATGCAGTTTTGTATTTTACTTGATCTTATCTCTTCCAGTAAGCCTAGTTTGTTCAAATGTTGTGTTCAATATCCATCTGTCCATCTGAAATGATGATGTCCCAGCTGCTTGTCCACCGCTCAGGTGGTTCTACACAAAGAGTTTTTAGGTGAAGAATGAACGCTTTCACAATAGCCTCATTACCGTCCTACTTTTCTCATGAGCCCAAACTGTGGCATCAAGGGAAAAATCACTATAAATCTCATCATGTGACTGAGGAATTGTGCAAGCTAGCATGAAAGAAAATAGGCACAACATTGTGTTAAGTGCTGCTGTTCAACATTTGTTTTGTCTGTAGTTTCATGCTAAAAGCTAAATGAGACAGACATGAGGAGTTGTGTGAATGTTGTTGACCTGCTTCTGGCTGCAGCACAGTGTTATTGGTTTTAGGGTTGCCATGATTAGTCGACTAGTCATGATTACGTCGACTATCAAAATTGTCTGTGACTTATTTAGTAATCAAAAACAGCAGAAATGTTTCTGTACCCTTCCCCAGATTTGTGCCTTGAGACAATCCTGTCTCTGAGGTCTCCAGACAATTCCTTTGACTTCATGCTTGGTTTGTGCTCTGACATGCACTGTCAGCTGTAGGACCTTATATGTAGACAGGTGTGTGTCTTTCCAAATCATGCCCAATCAACTGAATTGACCCCAGGTGGACTCCAATTAAGCTGTAGAAACATCTCAAGGATGATCAGAGGAAATGGGATGCACCTGAGCTCAATTTTGAGCTTCATGGCAAAGGCTGTTAATACTTATGTACATGTGATTTCTTAGTTTTGTTTTTGTTTTTTAATAAGATTGCAAAAATCTCAGTCTCTTTTTTCACATTGTAATTATGGGCTATTGTATGTAGAACTAACAGGAAAAAAATTAATTTCATCCATTTAGGACTGTAACATAACAAAATGTGGTAAAACATAAGCACTATAAATACTTTGTGGATGCACTGTGTGTGTGTGTGTGTGTGTGTGTGTGTGTGTGTGTGTGTGTGTGTGTGTGTGTGTGTGTATGCTGTGTATATATTGCGCAATTGGAGCGGCTGTCCCCATGTATTTATATTAAGAGTGTAACAATACGTGTATTTGTATTGAACCATTTCAGTACGGGGCGTCGTTTCAGTACAGAGCTGTGCACGGGTGAGTTCGCATTGCGTGTGTTTACTGTAATTTCTGGACTATAGAGCGCACCTGAATGTTAGCCGCACCCACCAATTTTAAAAAGAAAAAGAAATTGTACATAAATAAGCCGCATTTGTCTATAAACCGCAGGTCTCCACGTCGTAACATGAGATAATTACACAGAAAGATGATTGACAGAACAATTTTTTTAACTTTTAATTAAATACGTACAGTAAATGCTTTTTTCCCTGAAGTGTTACACGTAAATATTGATATGCATGTCATCCGGAGCACGCACAGTGTCCCTGCTCCACACGGAGAACTGCGTAATTTAATTAATTCTAATTTAACTAATAATTAATTTAGTAAGGGGAGGTGATGGTCTAGTGGTTAAGGTGTTGGGCTTGAGATCAGAAGATCCTCGGTTCAAACCCCCCTCTGACTGGAAAATTACTAAGGGCCCTTGGGCAAGGTCTTTAATCCCCTATTGCTCCCGGTGTGTAGTGAGCGCCTTGTATGGCAGCACCCTGACATCGGGGTGAACGTGAGTCATAATTGTAAAGTGCTTTGAGTGTCTGATGCAGATGGAAAAGCGCTATATAAATGCAGTCCATTTACCATTTACCATAATTTTATAACTTGAGATTTCATCGTGTGTGCAGCCAGGATCGCGTGGAGCTTGTGGTAAGTCCAGAATTTTCCAGATCTCAGAAGACAGCAGAAACCTGCTACTTGTAGTTCATCAGGTGTTCCTATTCCTGCATACAAATTGCACTGGTGCAGCAAATCAGTTCCCCAGCCTTCAGTTGTTCCACCTCTGCAGCTTATCAGCCTTTGTAGTGAAACCATTTTTAGTCCTCAGATCTCTACCACTTCCTACCATATCTATCTGCCACAGGGTTCTGAAAGGCAGAACCCCCCCATGTCCTGGAGGTCCAGACTTGTTGAAATGAATGCAGAAAATAGCCCCATTTGGAGCCAGAATGGAAATAATTCTGTTCAAAAGAACTGCGTTACCGCGGGGACCGTCAGAATTAAACACCTCTACAGAAGTGTGAAGTACAGTTTGTGTCTCTTTCCAGAGATATGAAGGGAAAGCAGAGGTTATGGTTGGTTTGAGAAGGATGGACTGTGGACTGAGTCTCTGGGAGAAAATTGTGTGAGAACTCAGGGGATTGTCACCACTTGTCACCAGGCGCTGCCTAGCTTTGGTATTAATTTTCCTTTTTGTGTGCCTGGGGACCTAGGTGACATATTGTCCACCTATAAATAGATATGTATGTGCCCATATGTCTGAATGCTTGTCTGTCTCCTGTTGCTATCCCCGTTCTAATGAAGTGATTTACATACATAATTAAAGGTCTTTCTTACTTTTCTCATGGACTCTGTTGTACTGAGACCATCACTCTGAACACATTCTGAATGTTTTGTTGGTATTTCATTACTCCAGTGTTGATAGTTTTACAGAGGTTTTTTTGGTATCTTAAAGAAAATTGTCAGTACTAGGGATGCACCGATCCCAATACCAGTATCTGGTAATGGCCAGATACCGTATTCATTTACTTCATAAATCATAAAACTTCTCAGATACTACGACACCCGATACCCCATCACAGCAGCGTGATGCCAACCTCTCAATGGGGGATTTTCACCCACTACAACGCTCCATAATTTCCAGACTATAAGCTGCTACGTTTTTGATACGTTTTGAACACTGCGACTTAAACAATGAGGCAGCTAATTTATGGATTTATATAGGCTTTCATGTAATTTACTCTTAAGTCGAAATGCGTCCATCAATGCTGTCCATTGATTGGGTGAAAGCTGCCGTCCTCATGCAGAGTAAATTCACACACGGAGTAAGTATAAAGTGTTACATGTTTATTTTAGTGGAATCCATCACATCCTGAAGAAAAATTATCCACATAAAGCCTCTCGATTTTGGAAAGCAACATCTGAAAATACTTTAATTCCTTGTCGTGGCTGAAAAAAAGTTCCTCAGTGACATGTTGCACCACAAGTTGAAAGAGTCACTGCGCCTCGTTAATGTCTCAGTTACCACTGGCAACAGGTGATTCTGTCTGCACGCAATGAAATTATCCCATGATTCACAAAGAAAAAAAAAAAAAAAAAATGTTAAAATTACTCCGTTTTGCCTCCATGTAGAGTGGAGACCTTGCGCAACACAGTGTGTACACGTGCGCATGATGCCGCTCCCCGATATTTACATGTTCCAAACAAACATTTACGGTATGTACTTGTGTATGTTACAGGTAGTGTGGAGAATGCAAGGCTGTTTTGCTCACTGTCACACATTGTAGATGAAAACAGAAATAAAGCAGAGAAGCTTCTTTTCATCATTAAGAATCTTCCCCTCACATTTTCAAAAAAAAGCTTAGTCCTCACAGGCATAAGTAAAGTTAGTGATGGACAATTTCAGTTCTGGTCCTAGTGTGGTGTTGTATATTTTGTAGTGCTAAAGTCCACAGGTTACATTTGTTAAAGGTCAATTTGTTGTAGTCAAAAAGTGATGTTGCATGATTTAAGTGAAATGTTTGTCAGTAAAAACAAGGCTAATGATATTGGTAGCAGTTACACTCAAAAAGTAAGGAACAACTGATGAATAAAACATGTTTTCAAAATCATTATAAAACTAATGGTATCATTAAGTATTAGTTTCAGTACTCTGTATCGACGAGTACCCAAATGAATGTACTCGTACTTGTACTTAGTCTGGAATAAAGTGGTATCGGTGCATCCCTACTAAGTACAGTTAATTTTATCATACGCAGTGATGTGAACTACAGTTGACAGTGACAGTTAGCATTACGTATAGTGATCTTGGCAGCTACCTACCACCTTGACTTTGTAGACAACGATGTGTTCTTTGCAGAATTAATGGATGCCCTGATTACACAGTACTTGAGAAGCTCAGTGACTATTGATGGGTATCATTAAGATTTTTTCGATATCGATACCATTATCGATTCCACTTATCGATTCGATTCCCTTATCAATAACTGGTGTGAATTTTTTGTGTACTAAAAGCAGGCTTTACAGGTTTTCTATGTCAGCGGGTCAAAGAGCTTTTTCTTATTGTGCACCCGCTCTGTGGAACGGTCTTCCTGCGACCGCGAGGTAGTCAGAGTCCATGGACATTTTTAAGTCAAGACTTAAAGCCTATTTTATTCTCTTTCTTATGAATAGTTTTTATTTTTTTATCTGTTTTATTCTTTTACTTCTGTTTTTAATTATGTATTTGAATTTTTTAATTTTTATTTATTTATTTAAATTTTTTATGTTGAACTGTTCTATGTGAGGCGCCTTGAGACGGCTTTTGTTGTGATTTGGCGCTTTATAAGCCGATTAAATTGAAATTAAATTGAACAAGATTTTATTGAGTCTTAAAGTAAATAAATATGAAATTGGTCACTGGATCCTTAAACTTTGGACATAATAAAGTCTACATGGTGGATCTTTGATTTCTGGACATAAATAGAAATAAACAAAATCTGTAGTTATTAAAGGCATTTCCTTTCAGACATTACTGGCATGAATGTCTGAAAGGACATTCATGCCAGTACCCGGAGTTTTTCTCCTTTGGTGTTTTCTCAAAGGCTGGACCATCAAGGAAGCAGATGGAAGATGTCTGAGCTGAGCTCTTGCAGCCGGCTGTGCTGCACGTCAGGATGTAATTTATAAAGAATGCAGGACGTTTCATTTTGGGAGGAAAAAAAAAACGTTTTAGTCGATTGTAGTTTCTTGTCTGTCTTACAACGTTTGTAAGAGGTGTCATTTTATTTAAAGCGGCAATTTGTTTTGAAGTTATTAATTCCGACCAGACTCTGTCTCAGCAGAGAGCCGCACAGTGTTTGGAGCTGTGCCAACGGAATGGAGGATGATTCTTGCTTCTTGACTGCAACAAGACATGAGTTAGTGACTTTAATCCACACAAAAGTGACTCACAATATTTTATTGGCTTTGAGAGGGGTTAAGAAGCGGACTTTCCATTTCTGAAGAGCAGCGAATCAAAGAACCAACGAGCTAGTGGATCGAAGCATTGCTTCACTGGTTCACGCTTCAAAGTGGTGTCGCGCTGCAGAAATGGTTGATTACAGAGCCGCTGCAGGATCTGTAATCAAACAATCAGAGGAATGATCATTTTGCCGACAAACACCCTCAAAAAACGGCTGTTCTGAGGGACCGATAAGGGAATCATTAAGCAAAAAGGCTATTGATATCGGCGGATCGAATCATTTCTTAACGATACTCTCGATACCCAATCCTACTGTGACTAATCAGAGCTTCTAGTTTGTCTTTTTCCAGTGAACTTGTAGAGACATTTACTTATCTCCTCATAGGTTGAGGCTGAGCGATGACTGGAAAGAACCTATGGAATCGTGATGTCTGGAAAGAAGTGTTTTGTGATGCCAGTACACTTGCAGGAGAGGAAACACCCATCTTTAAGGTCCTGATGCTTCATGTCTTAAGGCCCTAAGGCTTCCTCGGATGATCCTTGGGTACCACTGAAATGGCTTTGTGTCATCTGAAAGGATACTTAGGGAGACTCAGATGAGGAGTATCACTGGGAGTAAACATCAGCTATGACATTTTCAACATGTAGCAAGTTTCATTGGGCATGATCCAGTGTTGAGGACCTCAGCAGCTGGACAAGACTATGGTGATGCCCATATTTCACCTGGTTGTGACAGATAGATGGTTGCTGGTGAGATCAGGGGATGGGCCAATTGTCTGCCTTGGTCATTGCTACCCAGGACCCCAGATGATTTCATAGTGTGGTGGATGCAGGGATGTGCAGCATCAGTGCATGCTCCCAAACGTGAGCTGCTTGGGCGAGTGTTTTCTTTAACATCGCCCATCAAAAGTCAAACATGCCATGTGGAAAACAAAACCATGTTCAATTTAACTGCAGTACCAATGTGTTCGAAATTCCTTAACCTCTGGAAATCCAGTCATTTCTTAATTTGGCATATAATTTTATTTATATCAGATGTTATGTTTACATGGCACATTTTACTCGTGGTGGAACATTGTAGAGAAAAGTGTGTGTGTGTGTGTGTGTGTGTGTGTGTGTGTGTGTGTGTGTGTGTGTGTGTGTGTGTGTGTGTGTGTGTGTGTGTATATAGCATGAATGCATAATCAATACTATAATTTAGTATTGGATTAGATACTCATTTGCGACAGTATCAATAGCACCAACAGTGTCATCTTCACCTCCACTGTTGGTAATAAAAATGAAAGATGGCCAAAGGAAAAAGTCACGGAGCAGTGTTTGATGCAACAAGAATGCACTGTGTCCTGTTTAAGTGTTGTTTGGGATTAGAGCTGTTATGTCCAGTGCCGAAGCAGACGAAGAACCAGTGCTCCATAGCACATCATTTAAGCCAGAGGTAGCCAGCCATGACACAACGTTGCCATTGGTAATAAAAATGAAAGCTGGCCAAAGGGAGAAAAAAAAGGAATGGAACAGTGATATGGCAAGATTGTACTGTGTCATTTCAGTGTTGTTTGGTGTCAAAGCGCTGACTTTCAGGTCCACAGCTTCATGCTCATGATGCATTTAAAATGACTCTGAAATCCCAACTTGGAAACTTCCAAAAACTCTGAAAACAAAATAGGTGCTTGCAGTAACATACTCCAGTTTTGTTGTCTTTATAAGGAACACATAAATAAGATATGGGATCTTTTTTTTTTTCTTTTGTAGTACCTCATGCAAACTAAAAAGTCTTTTTTTTTTTTTGGTTTATTTTTTGCAAAATATGCTGCAAGTATTTGTCATATCGTGCAGTTGTTTTTTGTTTTGCACTACGTCACACAACTTAAAAACCGTGTTGCTGTTGATGTTATTGTTTGCATTGGTCCAATCTTGATTCATTTTTGGTCATTCCCCCATGGTATTGAAAATGGTATTGCATATTGTGTATTTTTTCTGGGTATTGATATTAAGTTTGAAATTCCAGTATCATAACAACCCTATATGGCTAATAATACTAATAGCATTTAGTTAGCGAGAAAACTGGTAATTTAGGGTAAGCTCTCATCATTGTTATTCAGTACTTCAGCCATTTCATGTGTTTCTTTCCTGAGGAGATGTGCCATCACAAATTAATGCTACCACCAAGACAACAGCCTTTTCCATCTATGGATGGGTTGCTTGTTTTTAAATTAGTTGAGACTTTTAAAGGACAAATCCATTCAAGGTGTTTTGGTTCTGATGAATCTACCATCATTCCATTGTGGCAAACTGTTTTTTTTTTTCCAATGATTTTGGAGTGTACCTTATTTCCTTTGTCTTGCCTTA
This sequence comes from Thalassophryne amazonica, assembly GCF_902500255.1. Lineage (NCBI taxonomy): Eukaryota > Metazoa > Chordata > Actinopteri > Batrachoidiformes > Batrachoididae > Thalassophryne > Thalassophryne amazonica. The sequence continues at coordinate 67,116,975 of NC_047105.1, read as the reverse complement.
TCATCTTTATTTACTGATTTTTTCTGCAGTATAAATGGTGTTTAACATGACAGAAGCGGTTGGTCACCTTGAATCAACACGGGAGCCAGCGCTTTAAAGATATCAGCAGGTGTGTGAGATCATGGTCAGACTCCTAAATCAAAACCCAACATGCTGTGAATTATGATTTACTGATGCTTTTTCAGTGCTGAAAATGTTCCAACTTTTTCTTTGGCTTATACTCGTAGACAAAGGATAAGTTTTGGAATTGAGAATGAATAGCACTAACCTGTCATTTACTGTTGCTGTCTGATATTCTAGCTAAATAAAATACAGACACCACAATCAATCAATCAATCAATCAATTTTTTTATATAGCGCCAAATCACAACAAACAGTTGCCCCAAGGCGCTTTATATTGTAAGGCAAGGCCATACAATAATTATGTAAAACCCCAACGGTCAAAACGACCCCCTGTGAGCAAGCACTTGGCTACAGTGGGAAGGAAAAACTCCCTTTTAACAGGAAGAAACCTCCAGCAGAACCAGGCTCAGGGAGGGGCAGTCTTCTGCTGGGACTGGTTGGGGCTGAGGGAGAGAACCAGGAAAAAGACATGCTGTGGAGGGGAGCAGAGATCGATCACTAATGATTAAATGCAGAGTGGTGCATACAGAGCAAAAAGAGAAAGAAACAGTGCATCATGGGAACCCCCCAGCAGTCTACGTCTATAGCAGCATAACTAAGGGATGGTTCAGGGTCACCTGATCCAGCCCTAACTATAAGCTTTAGCAAAAAGGAAAGTTTTAAGCCTAATCTTAAAAGTAGAGAGGGTGTCTGTCTCCCTGATCTGAATTGGGAGCTCAGAAAATGTAAGATGCAGTATAATAACTGATTTAAAGAACACTGTTAAAGTGTGAGGGTGGATTTTTATTTTTAAACCCCATTGCACTGTCAACTGCCATCATGGGCTACCAGTCACAAATTGTATCCAGTCATGGATAGCACAGTCAATAATTGCAGTAGTTCCACTTCGGCTCCTGAGGTCCACTGCCCTGAATATTTCCCTTCTCTCCCTCCTTGACACACATTTAATTCACTAATACTTAGCAAGTGATCAAGAGCTGGCATGTCCGTGCTCTTGATTGGCTTAATCAGATGGGTCAAAAAATAATGCATGACTTCTGTTTTCAGCAATAAATCACTGGTTAAATTGTGCAGCAACCATGTTGGCTTTTTTTTTTTTTGCCAAGATCCTTAACCTGATAATGTCACAGTACAATATGACAATATCCTACCAAGCAGTGAAGTGATATCAGAAATGGGCAAACCTTATTCCTGCTGATGCTTTAGAAACAAAACCAAACAAAAAACTTTTTTCTTCAGCGGTTAACTAATTTGATCTAAACTGCTTCATGCAGATTCCTGTGTGAAGCCCAGAAAAAGGAACGAGAGAAAGTAAAGTTCTTGCATTTCTAGGAGCTACTGTTCTGGGCAGCTTGTTTAAACTCATGGTTCCAATTACAGGGGATCCTGGGGGTCAGTCCCACTGTTACTCCCCCCAAATTAAGACTTTTATCCCCCTAAAAGAGGTAAAAACATGTAATTAGAAATTATGCAATGTATTTACCATATTCATGGTTGGAGGAATGTTGTAATATGATGTCAGACACCCCTCACTTACATATACCATATCTGCCTGTCAAATGAACCAGTGCCACCACTTTTTTTTTGAAGGAAATTGATTAAACGCCCACCCAAAATTGAATAACAATAATGACCACCAACATATCATAAAAAGCAAAACAATTATGAGTTTTCACAATGTTTTTCTTGTCACTGGTAGTAGTTGTGGTAAAATCAAAATTTTAAAATCAAAAGGCACTAAAAGTTCTTGTCTTAACCGCCACTTCAACTAATCTCTGCTCAAAGTTTTGAGCATGTACACAACCTTCGATGAACTTGTCAGGCATTAGCTGACAAGGAATGAGAAAAGTAGGACAAAAACAGACACAAACAAGTGAGACATTTCATTTATTTTTATTTGTGATGAAATCAGACATTTTATTGAAATGGATGCTCCTAACATTGTAATATTGGCCGTGTTCATGCTTTGGCCCACCCCCTCTTCAGTCAGAATTTTGCACAAAACACTCTGATGTACGAATATGCTATCTATCTATCTATCTATCTATCTATCTATCTATCTATCTATCTATCTATCTATCTATCTATCTATCTATCTATCTATCTATCTATCTATCTATCTATCTATCTATCTATCTATCTATCTATCTATCTATCTATCTATCTATCTATCTATCTATCTATCTATCTATCTATCTATCTATCTATCTATCTATCTATCTGTCTGTCTGTCTGTCTGTCTGTCTGTCTGTCTGTCTGTCTGTCTAACCTGTCTACCTACCTACATCAGTTAAAATAAGTATTGAACACATCACCATTGTTCTCAGTAAATATATTTCTAAATGTGCTATTGACATGAACTTTTCACCAGATGTTGGTAACAGCCCAAGTAATCAATACATACAAAGAAATCAAAACAAATAAGTACAGAAATTAAATTATGTGTAATAAAATGGAATGATGTAGGTAAAAAGTATTGAGTCTGTCTGCCTCACTTCCATCATTACAATGGCTCATTTTAAATTTATGGTCCAGTTTGTGACACAAGCCAAAGGATACTGTAATAGGTTAAAGCAAGCAGCTGCAGTGCCCTCCAAAAGTATTGGGCCTCTTGATATTTCACACATTTTAATTTTTTTATGCCATTTCAAATACAAAAAGTATATCAGCCTTCTCAATATAAAAACTTCTAAAATCATCATCCTTCAACTAAAGCAAATCTCTACAACTTGACATGAATTAAGTAAAAATATAAAAGCCAAGATGATGGGTTGCATAAGTAATGGGCCACTTTGGTATAATACCTGCAAATAATCATTTTTATTGCCAGTTTTCTTCAGATAAGACAGGGGATGATACATGAACGTTTCCAAATCACTGAATATATCTTGGACTTTTATTTACATCAGTTCTGAAGAAATACAAACCATATGGTACTCTATGGTAAATCTGTGTGGAGTAGACAGTTCTCAAAAACTGAGTGACTGTGCAAGAAGGGGAAGAGTGAGTATTGGTATAGAGGAACATTTTCTTAAAAAGAAGACCTGAAAGTGCAGCTACAATTTGCCAGAAGGTACATCTGAGATGCAAACCTAGATTAGATGTTTTGGTGAAAGAAAATCCTCCTCTATACCCTTCATTATGAACCTGGACAACTGGTGATACAAAATGCAAAACATGCACTGTGCACAATTTCTCCAATCACAGCCACAGAAGTCTTGGTGGCATTTCTAACTCTTCTCCTTGCACAGTCACTCAGTTTTAGAGAATGTCTACTACACACAGATTTACTATTGAGTGCCATACTGTTTCTGTATACATACATCTTCAACCACTTTTCTGGGATTGGGTCCCGGGGGCAAGCGCTCCAGTAGCAGACCCCAAATGTCCCATTCCTTGGCCACATTAACCACATCTGACTGGGGGATCCTGAGGCATTCCCTGGCCAGTGTGGAGATATAATCTCTCCACTTAGTCCGGGGTCTTCCATGGGGTCTCCTCCCAGCTGGACATGCTGGGAGGAGACCCCAAACCACCTCAGCTGGCTCCTTTCAATGTGAAGGAGCAGCGGCTCGACTCCGAGCTCCTCACGAATGGTCGTGCTTCTCATCCTATCTCTAATTGAGACACCAGACACCCTCCTAAGGAAATCCATTTTGGCTGCTTGTACCCGCGATCTTGTTCTTTCTGTCATGACCCAACCCTTATGACCATAGGTGAAAGTAGGAAGGATGATCGAGAGCTTTGGCTTTTGGCTCAGCTCTTTTATGTCACAACAGTATGGTAGAGCGAATGCTATACCGTCCCTGCTGCGCTGATTCTCCAGCCAGTCTCAGGACCCATTGTCCCCTCAGTCGTGAACAAGGTATTTGAACTCCTTCACTCCAGCTTACGGCTGAGAACATGACCACAGCTCTTGCTTTGTGAGTAGAGACATAGGATGGCCCTGAGAAGGGACCCCCTCACTCCATACTCCTGGCGCACAACCCACAGTATCTCCTGGGGTACCCAATCATACACTTTCTCCAAGTCCACATACTCCCAGGTCCCTTCCAAGATCCTTGTGAGAGTAAAAAGCTGGTCAGTTGTTCCACAACCGGGACAGAACCCACATTGTTCTTCTTCAGTCTGAGGCTCGACTGTTGACTGAACCCTTCTTTTCATCACCCTGGAGTAGACTTTACCAGGGAGGCTGAGTGGTGTGATGCCCCTATATTTGGCACACACTCTCTGGTCACATACTGTTTGTATTTCTTCATAATTTATGTAAATAAAGTCCAAGATATATTCAGTGACTTGGAAATGTTCATGTATCCATCCCCTGACTTGTCCAAAGAAAACTGGCGATAAAACTGATTATTTACAGGTATTATACCAAAGTGGCCCATTACTTATGCAACCCATCATCTTGGCTTTTATATTTTTTAGTTAACTCATATGAGATTTGAGATTGTAATTCATATGATATGACATTGTAGAGATTTGCTTTGAGTTTGAGTTTATGGAGGATAATTTTAGAAATTTTTCAGTTGAGATTTACTTTTTGTATTTGAAATGGCATAAACTAATTAAAATGTGGGACGTATCAAGGGGACCAATACTTTTGGAGGGCACTGTATCCAGCTATTTTGATACGCTTAAATTGTGCTGTCTCTTAGATGAATGCTAATGTTAGCTAGTTCCTACATTTTGTTGAACTGACTAGTGTTAGCTAGTTAAAGTTAATGTTTGCCTTACCTCACATAACATCACCAATGTTAGGTATGTAATGTCAACATGAGCTAATTAATGTTGGGTAATCCCCTGATAGATAAAGACACTCTATTGCCATTGTATAATTCACAGTCTGGTTAAGATTAATGTGCAGCTGAATCAGTAAAAAAAAAAAAAAATAATTATTTAGTAAATATTGAAGTTTTTTCTGCAGTACAAGAAGGATTTTCTCCTTTTCTGTCTTTTCTCTTATTGCAAATGGTTGGTTTTGGACTACAGATTGGACAGCATATGTAATAATTAAAGGTAGTGTGCCACTGTCTGTGTGTGTTTTTTAAGATTTAAGTCATGAAAAGAATTTTCTTTGGCACCGCTATAATTTTACTTCTTAGCATTTGGATAAGGGATTCATACTATGATATTGCCAATATGATCAAATTCATGCTGCCTAGAAACATTTAAAAGTTTCAGTCCCTGAGGGTGCAAAATCAAGAGATCAGATGCTCTGATGGATACAAGAAATCTTATAGATGTGTCACAGGTTGATGAGTCACAGGTAATCTAAAAACTTCACGTGTGCACACACATGCTCCCTCCAGTAGTTAGTCTGCATGACGGCGATGAAGGAAAAGACAATATTCACTGTGGAATTTCCCCCCAGTTAAATATGTCCTCGTCATTAAAATGAGCTGCAATTTTGCAATATTTTACAAAAATAAACCTCATTATAATGCTTGGATTTTGGTAGAATCTAAATTTTCTCAGTTTTGTGAAATTTGAAAGATCCTGTAGCTTTAAAGTTGCTTGAAACTGTAATGGGCCAGTATTTTCAAACATTTTATAAGCTTATGAAATGAATAATAATAACTAAAAAATAATAATAAAAAGCTTGAGACCTTGTGAAAGTGATGCAGTGCCTTGCGTGGGAGAAACTTAGGATTTAAGTCTGTGATTCCCCCCTTCTGATAAAGACATACTGTTTTTAAGGTTTCGGGTATTTCATGATGCATTTATTCATGGTTATCCACTGGTGGCCTCTCAGTGGTTGTGATGAAGAGAGACCTTTTTAAAGTAACATTTTCACTCATCCTGTCACTTGTAATTGCACTGATGTTGGTGATTTTCTGCATTTTCCAGAATACCTTCCAATGTCTCCTAGAGACCTCTGTAGGAGCTGCTGCATCCAGCTGAGCTTTATGTGTTTGAAAGAAGCACAATAAATGTCTAACTAACAGTAGGATAGTTTTAAGTATAAAACAAGTCAGTCACTCACCTCACTCCAAAATGATTGCCCCCACCCCCCAGCTGTGTTGTTGTTTCATTTGGTGGTAGATTCCTGCATGTATATCAAAATACATATTATGAATGTTTATGAGTTCAATGGTATGAATATTTCATGAGGCAAAAACTGGAATTTTCCATAGCAAAGCCGAGTTGAATGGAACATTCCAGCTTTCACCGAATGAAATATTTGCTCCATTGGAAGAATGAAAACCCTTCATTATTTGTTTTATATAACTGCTTAAATAGATCCTTGTCATTTGATATTATATTAATTTATAAGCAACAGACAAGGGACTTACATTTTGGTGCACATCATTTGTGCTTTGATGTCAACAGTCCAACACGAACTTTAAATAGGAGTTCAAAATTGTTCTCAGTCAACTTGGAAAAACAGTAAGATAGTTCAAAAATTATTCTGACAATGTAGTCAGTGATGCCGTGCACTGACTTTGTGTACTTCCAAAAAAATAAAAGACTAAAAAAAATAAAAAATACTACGTGTACTTCCTCAGTCCAGCGATAAATCACGTCAGAGGAGGGTTTATTAAAAAGAAGACTTGAAAGTTTTGCTACAATTTGCCAGAAGGTACATCTGAGATGCAAGCCTAGATTTGATGTTTTGGTGAAAGAAAATCCTCCTGTACACCACTTCATCATGAAGCTGTATAACTGGGGATACAAAATGGAAAACTTGCACTTATGCACAATTTCTTCAATCACAGCAAGAGAAGCCTGTAACCTCTTCTGGGCTGTCTGGGTGTCTTGGTGGCTTTCCTCACTCTTTTCATTTACCACAGAGTGTAATACTGTTTGTATTTCTTCATAAGTGATGTAAATAAAGTTCAATAGTTCTTGAACATTTTAAAACTCACAGCTTCTTACACATTATGCTCAAGTCCAGCTTGTTTCACAGGAAGTTAAGTGATGCAGCAAATCAAGCTCCAGGGGTGTTTTATCTATTTGCTTTTCTCTTATTGGAAGCATGCACAGGAACAGACTGTGTGCTTCTCTGATCACAATCACTCCAATCATTCTGAGTTTACACCAACATCAAGTTACATCACCATCAAACAAATGTCCCAATTCAATAAAGTGCCTTAAACAGCACTAATTTCCTTAAAATGTTTCACTCGTACCGAAAAACCATTTAGTACTGAGGACTCAGTTGAACCTTGTCCAGTCCACATGCACTTATTTCATCCACTCTATGTGCAGATGTGTTTATTCTTCATTCTTTTATGTTGTATTTGTTTGAAAGTGTGAAATCCAGTTTGTATTTTCACTTATATCTACGAGGACTCAGAATACTTGTTACAGTAACATTAATCCTTAGAGTTTGTTTGTAGACCAGTTAAAAGAATACTGTGATCTTTACATTGGTTTTGTATAGAACTGATGCTTGTATTAGTCAGAGGAGGTAAAAGGTCACCTGCAGAAGAAGTTGATTGTTATGGTTATGGCCACTTCAGTAGGAATGAAAGGTGAGTTTTGTAGCACTTGGGTTACTTGCTCATGTTTATCTTACATTTTTCTCAAACGTGATTATACGAGGTCTATTAGAAAAGTATCCGACCTTATTATTTTTTTCAAAAACCATATGGATTTGAATCACGTGTGATTACATCAGACATGCTTGAACCCTCGTGGGCATGCGAGAGTTTTTTCACGCCTGTCGGTTACGTCATTCACCTGTGGGCAGCCTTTGAGTGAGGAGTCGCCCACCCTCTCGTCAATTTTTTCATTGTTTAGGAAAGGCTCAGAGACTGCTGCTTTGTTTGATCAAAATTTTTTCAAAACTGTAAGGCACAACTGAGTGGACACCATTTGATAAATTCAGCTGGTTTTCGATAAAAATTTTAATGGCTGATGAGAGATTTTGGTCTGGTAGTGTCGCCGTAAGGACGGCCCACGGCGCCTGACGGCGATCTGCGCTTCGAGGCGGCAGCGTCTCGCCGTTTCGAGTTGAAAACTTCCACATTTCAGGCTCTGTTGACCCAGTAAGTCGTCAGAGAACAGAGAACTTTCAGAAGAACTCGGCATGAGGAGTTTATTCGGACATTCCATTGTTAACGGACATTTTGTAATGAAAGAACGTGCGGGCAGAGTCGCATGTCGGGCCGGACCCGACCGCGGGGGTCGTGACAGGAAAAACACCTCCGTGTTGGAAACCTTAACGGGCAAGTTGGAACATGCCCAAGCTGATAAACAATTTCTCAGTTACTCACTTGTTGAAAGCCATCAAAAGCCGCCTGAATTTTACAAATGGTTTTCAACACGGAGGTGTTTTTCCTGTCGCGGCGCACACAGATTCGCCGAGTCGTCACGGAAACGACTCAGCGATGTCCTTAAACAGTGGAATGTCCGCATAAAGTCCTCATGCCGGCCTCTTCTGAATCTTCTCTGTTCTCTCATGACGTCCTGGGTGAATTAAGCCTTAAATTAGGATGTTTTCTGCTCGAAACAGGCCAACGACGGCGCCTGGAAGCGCTGCAGGACGTCCCGCTCCGTGGGAAGTCCTTACACCGACAGAAACACCCCATAATCTCTCATCGGCCGTTAAACTTTTCCCCCGAAAACCATCTTAATTTCTCGAATAGTGTCCACTCAGATATTCCTCACAGGTCCAGAAAAAATTTTGATAAAGCAACGCGCGCCGTCTCGAGCAGCGTGTGAAACAAAGGAATTCAGCCGAGAGGGCGGGACCACATCTCACTCAAGGCCTGCCCACAGGGAAATGACGTCACCGACACACGTGAAAAAACTCACGCATGCGCATGAGGGTTCAAGCATGATTGGTGTAATCGCACGTCATTCAAATCCATATAGTTAAAAAAAAAATAAAAGGGTCGGTTTATTATCTAAGAGACCTCGTACTGTTCTTTACAATTTCAATTTATTTTCATTTATATAGCGCCAAATCACAACAGAGTTGCCTCAAAGCGCTTCACACACAAGTAAGGTCTAACCTTACCAACCCCCAGAGCAACAGTGGTAAGGAAAAACTCCCTCTGAGGAAGAAACCTCAAGCAGACCAGACTCAAAGGGGTGACCCTCTGCTTGGGCCATGCTACAAACATAAATTACAGAACAATTCACAGAACAATTCACGGATGAATATACAAGAAATGCTATTGGTGCATAGGACAGGAGGATCACCAACACGAATACAACTCCCATCTCTGGATGGAGCTGCACCTTAAATAGATAGAAAAAACAGAATCAGGCATCAGAAAGACAAAAAATACTGTATAATTTGCCAGCATTAAACAACAAGAAAAACAGAGAAATACTAAGGTGATCACCGGCCACTAGTCCTAAACTTCACTAAAAGACCCAGAATTTAGGTAAAGTTGAGGCCGCAGCCCGCTCCAATTACTAATAAATGAATTAAAAGAGTAAAAAGCGTAAAACAAAACCGTACCAGTATGCTAGCCATATGAAAGGGAAAATAAGTACGTCTTAAGTCTGGACTTGAAAATCTCCACAGAATCTGACTGTTTTATTGACGCAGGGAGATCATTCCACAGAACAGGGGCACGATAAGAGAAAGCTCTGATACCCGCAGTCTTCTTATTCACCCTAGGGACACAAAGTATTCCTGCACCCTGAGAACGTAAAGCTTGTGCCGGTACATAAGGTTTAATTAGGTCAGCTAGGTAGGGAGGTGCCAGTCCATGAATAATTTTATAGGTTAGTAGCAGAACCTTAAAATCTGATCTCGCTGGGACAGGAAGCCAGTGAAGGGATGCCAAAATGGGTGTAATGTGGTTGTACTTTCTGCTTTGTGTCAAAAGTCTGGCTGCAGCATTTTGAACCAATTGGAGACCCCTAATGCTAGACTGCGGTAAACCAGAAAATAGAACATTGCAGTAGTCCAATCTAGAAGAGATAAATGCATGGATCAGGGTCTCAGCATCAGCCATAGACAGGATGGGACGAATCTTCGCTATATTTCGCAGGTGGAAGAAAGCAGTCCTAGTAATATTTCTAATGTGGAGGCGAAAGGACAACGAAGGATCAAAAATGACCCCAAAGTTCCTCACTTTGTCAATGTGATGTATGTCACACGAGCCGAGGATGAGTGTTAACTGGTCAAATTGATGCCGATGTCTCACTGGACCAAGAACCATCATTTCAGTCTTATCAGAGTTTAAAAGTAGGAAGTTTCTAGACATCCAACTTCTCACTGCTGCAAGGCAATCTTCTAAGGATTTTATGTGAACGAGATTACCAGCAGTTATCGGCATGTATAACTGAGTATCATCTGAATGAATGAATGGATTTATTCGGCACACACACAAATCCGAAAGAACAGAAACATACCAATAATATGAATGTTATATAAACAAGCCTGTGAGTCCGAAAGGGTGTGGGCAGAAGCAAAGCTTATCAACACCCACCCCTGCTAGAATGAGTCCAACAATTATAACAGTCATAACAACATATACACAAATTCACAACACACTACATATCAACACAGACATACACTTCAATATTCAATTACATTTCAATTCATGTATAAGTATGTTATGTATAAAGTGCCAAATCACAGCAAACTTGGCCCAAGTCACTCAATATTAACCCTGCCGACCCCCAGAGCAAGCACTAGGCAACTGTGGTGAGGAAAAACTCCCTCTTAGGAAGAAACCTCAAGCAGACCAGGCTCTAGGGGGTGACCCTCTGCTTGGGCCATGCATATATACCTGTATACGTACATACATACACACACATTATATACATATATACACTTATACACACACATATACACACTCACATATATACCTATATACATACCCACTAACACATAAATAAATATACATATACACATATACATATATACACATACATACATTTATACCTACACATACATATACATACCCCTACACATATACACGCACACATATACATACATACACACACACACATGTATACATATATACACATACATACTACATATATGCATATACATATATACACGTACATATACATACATATTGACTGATTGATCATTTATTTTGAGTTTTACAAAATAAGCATTCCTTTGACATCTACATTTACCCACATTGGGTTGAAAAGAACAGGAGATACAAACATACACGCATACATACCCGCGCACTTAACCCGAAAAGGGGTGGGATGAAGACGAATTTATTTAATCCCACCCCCAAATACCCATACGTTATTACGACTACCGAGTGTGACCAATATTCCTTTTTTATTACTATGTAATTGATATCATATATTAGTGATGAGTATCTATAATAATAATAATAATAATAATAATAATAATGATGATAAAAACCATTCCCACCATAATAGACAGTAATAATGACAATAATTATTGTCAAAGATTTTATTTTATTTTTTTTAAATTTCTATTATTATTATTACTACCATTTTTTTTAAATTGCTATTGATATTGATGGTGTCATTCCTTAAGCCATTTTCATATGTCAATAAATTCCCCACATTTACTCAGAAAATGACTATTTAAAAGGACTATTCTTGTGTGTGTCGATGGTAATTCTGTCTCAATACATATATATATATATACACACACACATCATACATGCGAACATACATACAAACAATACACACATACATCACCTATACACACATGTATACACATAATACATATACATATATACAATTATGCTACATTCATTTTATTTTATTAATTTAATTACCTTAACTTTTTTATTAATTTATCATTATCATTATTATTATTATTATTTTCTTTTTTTTCCCCCTTCCCCATTTGTCATGTGTGTGGTGCATTAAAAGATGCAAAGTCTTTTGTAAACCTGCTGCCAGAGAGGGGTCGCCCCCTGACACAGGTCCACCTTTTGCTGAATGTCCTAGGCTCTGCATTAAAAGACAAGGTTTTGGAGTCTGCTGGCAGAAGGGGGAGACCTTTGAGCAACAGACCCCCACTTGCCGACCCTGATCTGGTGATAATGATGTAAGTGATGTAAGAGGGGGAAACAAGGAGGAAAGAAAAGGAAAAGTCTTTTTATGTATCAATAAACTTACATATGTACATATTTATATAAATGTAAACATAAATATACATATATGTATATATACATACACACATATATATATATATATATATATATATATATATATATATATATATATATACGTACATACATACATACATACATACACACACATACATACATACATACACACACGCATACACATATATATACGCATACATATATACATACATACATATACATGTTTCCCCCTCTCTCTAAGTTATTACCATCATCACCATACTTCTATTTGACTTGCATTTCAACTACAGGATCATGATGTATAAAAATAATACTTTTGACCATGGTTACGACACCAGCAATAACAGGTATTATGCAAATATGTTAACATCTATTATATTAACAAACATATAGTAAGATTTTATTATCATTATTATCATTTTTTTTATAATATAGTTTACAATTATGGCTATGATATATATAATTAAATTGATGTACAGGATAATTCCAGGTATTTTATGAAAGTTTGTACGTCCTAGCGAGACCCCTTCTATTGCTGACAAGGCGAAAAAGCAAAGGTAAATTAACTAGAAATAAATTAAAAAGATGTGACGATCACGCACCTCTCTCCTCATTCATGTATTTCAACAGAACCATTTCTTTGTATCTTTTTTTGAATTGATGGATGTTAGGACATCGCTTGAGCTGAGGTGCCAAACTATTCCACAGCTTAATGCCACACACGGACACACAGAAATTTTTCCTGGTAGTTCTCACTGCCTTGACTTTAAAGTTGTTGTGTGGGCCGCTGAAGAGGAGGTACTGCTGGCCCACCACCACCAGAGGGCGCCCTGCCTGGAGTGCGGGCTCCAGGCACCAGAGGGCGCTGCCGCCTTATGGGAGTAGCCTGGGTGACAGCTGTCACCCATCACCAGACACAGCTGTTCCACTCAGCACAGAGGTATATCAGGAGGACGGCGTCTCCACCTCAGTGCCGAGATATCGCCTAAGACTGAGGTAATATTCTCTGCATTTACATTCTGAACAACCAGCTAAACTTGTTAAACCTTTTCAGGACTGTTGACTACTGGTAGCTTCATTGCTTGGATAAGTACTCACCTTCCTGCTGTACATTGACAAGAGGTGGAGGCGGCTTCTCCCCTCTCCGTTACTGGGTGCGGTCGCATCCACACCTGTGTGTTGTTGCTCTCTCCCGCCAGCAGTACCGGATCCGACGAGCGGAGGCAGTGGCCACCTGGGAATTCGGGACTTGGCGGTTCCAGTATTTCCAGGGTTCGGTGGCAGAGGAGATCTGGGTGGTTCCGGTTCGACTGAGACGGACGTCTCCTACCTTCGAGCCTGCCCACACGACACCAGCGGATTCGACCCCAAATTGTGATTGTTGTATTTATTGTGCTCGTTTCACAATAGTAAACCTTGTTATTCACCTTCCTCCATTGTCCGTTCATTGCGCCCCCTGTTGTGGGTCCGTGTTCCTACACTTTCACAACAAAAGTTACCACATCCCCTCAAGTTATAGCTTCCTTCTCTCTGGGTGAAGAGACTCAGAATATTACTGGGTAATGAGTTTTTACTGGCTTTATATAATAATTGTGCAGTGTGAAAATTAACCAGATCTGGCATTTTCAACAATTTGGATTGCAAAAATAGACTATTTGTGTGATCAAGATATCCTACCTTATAGATGATTCTTATTGCCCGCTTTTGGATTATACAGAGGGGATGTAGCAAACCTTTGTAATTGTTACCCCAGATTTCTATACAATATGTTAAGTAAGGAGAGATTAAAGAACAATACAATAAATATAATGCATTATGATCCAGAAAATATTTTGCTTTGTACATAATAGAGACATTCTTGGAAACTTTTTTATGTATGTGGCTGATATGAGACTTCCAGCTTAATTGACTATCGATGGTTATCCCTAAAAATTTGACTTCTGACACTTTATCTATTTCGACACGTCTATATTTATTGGTAAATTAGAATTGACATTATGATTTCCAAAAAACATGACTTTAGTCTTTTTTATATTTAGGGATAATTTATTAATATTCAACCAAGTTTTCAGCTTAATTAATTCACTATTGACCACATTAATAAGTTTGCTATAGTTATCACTGGAATAGAATATATTGGTATCATCTACAAATAATAATAATTTTAATAATTGTGACACATTAAATGTCATTTATATAAAGATTAAAAAAATGTGGACCCAGTATGGATCCCTGTGCATTACCATTCATCCGCATAGCAGTGAAAGGTAATCCCATATGTGCCCAAGGGGCACATACGAGGGTAGGCTGAAAAGTTCTAAGGCTCACTATGAAACAGTTAATGTATCATAGTGAGCCTTAGAACTTTTCAGCCTACCCTCGTTTTGCGACATCTTACAAAATAAGATTTATGGCTCTCGGGCAAGCTGCACAAGTTAAATGCTAACGACATTTTTGGCCATGCTGGCATGCTGACACCAACCTGGAAATCCCGTAATTTGCGAAAATCATTCATCATTGAGTTACTCAATTCAAAATGTAAGTGTAAAAAACCTCTGTGATTTAAATGTACCATAATCAACTACTTGTTCTTCTTAATTTCAGAAATTAACTACATTCTCCAAAAAGAAGGGCATAATCTTGTTTTAATTTGCTTAGAGATGACTATATAAGTACTATTGGTTATAGTTTGTTCGTGAATATAATTATTGTTGAGGGACATTCAGTATAATAGCGATTGATCTATGCCTCCATATTTAATTATGTGTATATGTACATGCATGTTCACTCAAATGAAATTCTTTAGCGGAGTAAACATATGTTTCTAAGAAAATATGATTCAGAGCACTGAGCTTGTTTATCGCACAGGTAAACTAGTATTCATACTCAGATTCATTGTGAATCTGCTTTGAGGTGGCAGCAAGGAACACCTGACATGTTTTTAGATGGTTCAGTCTGGTTCTGCAGGCACCCACATTTTTAATCCAAGTGGTGATGACAGCTCCCAGACACAGATACAGACACAGGTTAAGTGGAAGCATGACTATATGATTGGCTATAGTGAAATTTATGGTACTGTATCTGAGAGCAGACATGGAATATGAGAACACAAAAGGGCACTGAGAGGAAGTAGAACATCTTCTCAGTTGTAATTAAACCATTGATGCCAGGAGTGAAGTTTGATTATGATGGGACACTTAATCTAGTGCATATTCCTTTTTTTTCATTTCCCCTGTGAGAGAAAATATGGATTGCTGGTTGGTGGAGTGTGTCTGCCAAACAACACAAGAGCTGCTTTGATCTGTTTATCATTGGTTATAATGCTCTTTTCTTTTTAAAAATAGGAACAACGGATTTGATTTCATGGATGCTCCACATCTGAATGCAGAGTCAAAATATTATCATAAGTACTTTTGTGATATTGCAATGTGTCTGAACTAAATTGTTGGAAAAATTGTGCAAAATGTTTACTTTAAAGAAAACTGCCGTAAAAAATAACATGCAAGTTGTCTTGTGTGCACATGGAAGATCACACCTGTTTGTGAAATTTTTTTTATCAATATTGAGTCTTGAGTATTGATCACTTTTTTAAAATTGCTCCCAAACACAAGGAATGGGGTGAAATGCATTTTTAAAAAAATCATTGTATTAACCACAGAGGCAATGCTGAATGAGTCAGAGGTTTTTGAACTACTTCAAAGGGCAACACTCTGGATATCAAAAAGAAACTGAATTATATATATATAAAAAAATAGTTGATAAACATAAAAAACAGCCTGTAGGGACTAAGTATAATAACTCAGCTTGGAGAGAATTTAGTTTGAAGGTGGATACGTGATTCATAATTCATCAGCTGATAATGGAAAATAACATTTTATATACAGTTATGCTGCATTCAGTGGCAGAAAAAACTCCTCAGTAGTCATTAAAGGTGAATTTCTGTCATCTGCAGTGGCAGACTGCAGGTGACTATGTGAGGTGTGGTCATTTTTCATACAGTTTGTGAATAGTGTAAATTTATAGTTTATTGCATTCTCTTAGAATGCAATAGAGTTTTAGCATTTTGTGCAGCATTATATTAAAACTGGAAGCCCTGGCTTTGATGGCAGCTTAACTTTGTGATGTTATAAATTAATTCCTTTCTGTAAATATCACACAAATTATTCATGTTTACCTGTTTAAAACCCAGTGATTATCTGCACTTAAATAATCCATCTGTCGCTGGTCGTTTTTCATCCTCATTAAAGATGAAACAACATTTGGTTTCTCCTTGTCGCTGCGATAAGTGTCAAAAGTTGAAAATTTTTAACTTTTGATGGCAAGTGCTGTTACGGTGTGTGGCTGCTGCACTCACAGCCAGCGTTGGCACAATTTTTCCATCAACTTCTCATTGAAAATAATGGGGCCTGCCACTTACAACCAACATGTGAACACAGCATTACAGCTGGTTTTTACATTTTTCCTGCTGCACATCACCAGGTTTGGAGATGATTGCATTGCTCTTTGCCTTTTCACTTCATCACAACTGGGACCAGTGCTACATGCCAGTACCAAATAACTTGGCAGAGTGGAAATAGTTTTCACCCTGTTATATATACATAGCACATCATCTGGTGAACAACAATAAGGTAACAATAAAAAAAATAAAAACAATTGCATGTATGTTTCTGTCGTATAGAAATTTGTCTGCATTTTTTGACTTTTGATATAAACATTGAGTTTCTTCATCTGCTCCGTTATTTTGGAGCTGTTCAAGCCCATCGACAGGCCTCAGTGGTTTGACAAAGCAGCAGAGACGATGTGCTGTTTAGAGTTGGCAAGAATGCACGTCCGCACTTCAAATCGCCTCTCTAGTCTTTGATTACGCATACTTCTGCACCACAGACCACAGTGACTTGCAGAGACCTTGTGAAGTGCCTTGTGATGAATTATGTTGTGATTTCTTGCTATATAAATAAATTGAAGTTAAAAAAATTAATAATCTCAAAGTAAAGCAAATGTATATGATTCTGTTGGTAAGCTCTGTGTGCTGCAGTGATGTCATTGCACAAATGATTCTCTGTGACTCATAGATGTCTAGAGATGGAAGTTGTTTCTGCTGCTGTAGGCAAGAATTTGCACATTGAGTGAGGTCAGACACGACATCGATATCCTTCACATATAGAAAATGTACTAATCACGAACATGTTGGTATTTTAGAAAAGCAGCGTCTCTGTTGTGTGGGCCGCCAGAAGAGGAGGTACTGCTGGTCCACCACCAGAGGGCGCCCTGCCTGAAGTGCGGGCTTCAGGCATGAGAGGGCGCTGCCGCCACGGACACAGCCGGGAGTGACAGCTGTTACTCATTATGTCCTGACAGCTGTCACTCATTCTTCATCATCCCACTCCATAAAACCCAGACGTCATCTCCACCTCATCGCCGAGATATCGTACTTCAATGGAGGTAATATCCTCAGCCATTTGTGTTTACTTATAAGCTGTATATTGTGAGTGTTTGCAGGAGTACCGGTCCCTCTTCCTGTGGAGGCTGAGTGAGTGCAGGACGGCACTCTTTTCCTCTGAGGGATCACTGTAAATTCATCAGCATATTGAGTGAGAGGTGGAGGTGGCATTCCCACCGTTATTGTTACTGGGTGTACACACACCCACACTTGACTGTCTTTGTTCTTCACCAGCAGTACCAGATCCGACAGTCGGGGACGGTGATCACCTGGGAATTCGGGACTTGGCGGCTCCAGTATTCACCAGGTTCGGTGGCGGCGGAAATCGTGTGGTTCCGGCTCTTCTCAGGACAGACGTCTTCTATCCTCGAGCCTGCCCACACGTCACCTTTGTGGATTGACTGTAATCATATTCTGAGATTGTCTGTGTATTTGTTGTGCACCTTCCCAACATTAAATTGTTATTTTTTGGCTCATCTATTGACCGTTCATTTGCGCCCCCTGTTGTGGGTCCGTGTCACTACACTTTCACAACAGGATATCTCGGCCAGCGTCATGGATCCCGAGGGGCGTCATCCATCTGTTGGACAGCCAATGGAAGAGCAGGGTGCACAGGCATCTGCAGGAGGCGTGCTCGGTGAGTTGCAGCAAATCCTCACCGCCTTTACCGCTCGGCTGGATTTGATGTCCGAGCAAAACATCATCCTTAATCGCAGGATGGAGGCTCTCACCGCACAGGTGGAAGCGCGCGATCAGAGCGCTGCTGCGGCTCCTCCTCCTGCCGACCCAGTGCCGGGTATTAACATTCCACTGGTCGTTCAACAAACCCCCCCTCCATCCCCTGAAGCATACATAAGTCCCCCTGAGCCATACGGGGGTTGTGTGGAGACGTGCGCGGACTTTCTGATGCAGTGTTCGCTCGTCTTTGCACAACGACCCGTGATGTACGCGTCTGACGCCAGCAAGGTGGCTTATGTTATTGCTTTGCTTCGGGGTAAAGCATGCGCCTGGGCTACGGCGCTCTGGGAACAGAACTCACGGTTGTTATCAGCATACACTGGGTTTGTGGGGGAGTTCAGAACAGTGTTTGATCACCCTAACAGAGGAGAGACCGCTTCAACAATGCTGCTGTCAATGCGACAGGGGCGCCGGTGCGCAGCCGAATATGCAGTCGACTTCCGCATCGCGGCTGCGAGGTCCGGCTGGAATAACGTTGCGCTCCGCGCCGCCTTCATAAACGGACTGTCTTTGGTCCTGAAGGAGCATCTGGTAGCTAAGGAGGAACCGCGGGATTTAGATGGGCTTATCGATCTCGTTATATGGTTAGACAATCGGTTGCAGGAACGCCATCGGGAGCGAGGCGAAGGACGTGGCCGGATACGCGCCGTCCCTCTCCCTTCCGGGTTCGAAAAGGGGCCGCCCTCCCCACACTCCACAGCCGCAGCGCTCCGTGGGGCAACAGCTCCCCCTGTTGACGTTGTTAGGGAAACGCACAGGGCCAAAATGAGGAGGCTGGTCCGCGGGGAGTGTTTTCTCTGCAGCTCAAAGGAGCACATACAGAAAAACTGCCCCAAACGGCCACAACAACAACCGCCCTCAGAGACTGGGCTAAGGGGGGGTTAAAACATTCACGTGGGACACTCACAGATTGCCACACGACTCCCAGTTACAATCCTGAGTGGGGATTTAACCCTTCAAGCCCCAGCACTGCTGGACACGGGGTCAGAAGGGAATTTGCTAGACAGCAGATGGGCAAGGGAGGTAGGGCTCCCTCTGGTGGCGCTTCCTTCGCCATTGCAGGTGCGGGCACTAGATGGCACCCTCCTCCCTTTAATCACACACAAGACACAACCAGTAACTCTGGTGGTGTCTGGAAACCATCGGGAGGAGATTGAGTTTTTTGTAACTCATTCTACCTCCCGCGTGATTTTGGGCTTCCCATGGATGTTGAAGCACAATCCCCGGATTGATTGGCCGTCTGGGGTGGTGGTTCAGTGGAGCGAAACCTGCCATCGGGTGTGTTTAGGAGCCTCGGTTCCTCCCGGTTTACAGGCTAAGGAGGAGGTCAAAGTCCCTCCCAATCTCCCAAGTGCCGGTTGAGTACCACGATCTTGCTGACGTCTTCAGCAAGGATCTGGCACTCACCCTTCCCCCGCACCGTCCGTACGATTGTGCCATTGATTTGGTTCCAGGCGTTGAGTTCCCGTCCAGCAGGCTGTACAACCTCTCACGACCTGAGCGCGAATCAATGGAGACCTACATCCGGGACTCATTAGCTGCACGGCTGATCCAGAACTCCGCCTCCCCGATGGGGGCAGGTTTCTTTTTTGTGGGCAAGAAAGATGGCGGACTCCATCCATGCATTGATTACAGGGGGCTGAATGAGATTACGGTTCGCAACCGATACCCGTTGCCATTGTTGGATTCCGTGTTCACCCCCCTGCATGGAGCCAAAATCTTTACGAAGCTGGATCTTAGAAATGCGTATCACCTGGTTCGGATCCGGAAGGGAGACGAATGGAAGACGGCATTTAACACCCCGTTAGGTCACTTTGAGTACCTGGTCATGCCGTTCGGCCTCACCAACGCCCCCGCGACGTTCCAAGCCTTGGTTAACGACGTCTTGCGGGACTTCCTGCACCGATTTGTCTTCGTATATCTGTACGATATTCTCATCTTTTCTCCGGATCCTGAGACCCATGTCCAGCATGTACGTCAGGTCCTGCAGCGGTTGTTAGAGAACCGACTGTTTGTGAAGGGCGAGAAGTGCGAGTTTCACCGCACATCTTTGTCCTTCCTGGGGTTTATCATCTCCTCTAACTCTGTCGCCCCTGATCCGGCCAAGGTTGCGGCGGTGAGTGATTGGCCCCAACCAACAAGCCATAGGAAGCTGCAACAGTTCCTCTGCTTCGCTAATTTCTATAGGAGGTTCATTAAGGGCTACAGTCAGGTAGTTAGCCCCCTGACAGCCCTGACCTCTCCAAAAGTCCCCTTCACCTGGTCGGATCGGTGCAAAGCCGCGTTCAAGGAGTTGAAACGATGGTTCTCTACTGCTCCAGTTTTGGTGCAGCCCGACCCTAGCCGCCAGTTCGTGGTTGAAGTGGATGCCTCTGACTCAGGGATAGGAGCCGTGCTATCCCAGAGCGGAGAGACCGATAAGGTTCTTCACCCATGTGCCTACTTTTCTCGCAGGTTGACCCCGGCTGAACGGAACTATGACGTCGGCAATCGAGAACTCCTTGCGGTGAAAGAGGCTCTTGAGGAGTGGAGACACCTGTTGGAGGGAGCGTCTGTGCCGTTCACGGTTTTCACTGACCATCGGAACCTGGAGTATATCAGGACCGCCAAGCGGCTGAACCCCAGGCAAGCCCGCTGGTCACTGTTCTTCAGGCATTTTGACTTCCGGATCACCTATCGCCCCGGGACCAAGAACCAGAGGTCGGATGCCTTGTCCCGGGTACACGAAGAGGAGGTCAAAACTGCACTGTCGGATCCACCGGAGGCCATCCTGCCTGAGTCCACTATCGTGGCCACCCTCACCTGGGACGTGGAGAAGATCGTCCGGGAGGCCCTGGCACAAAGCCCGGACCCGGGAACTGCACCAAAAGACAAGCTATATGTCCCACCAGAGGTCAGGGCTGCAGTCTTGGACTTCTGTCACGGTTCCAAGCTCTCCTGTCATCCAGGGGTGCGAAGGACCGTGGCAGTTGTCCGGCAGCGCTTCTGGTGGGCGTCTATGGAGGCCAACGTCCGGGAGTACATCCAGGCCTGTACCACCTGTGCCAGGGGCAAGGCTGACCACAGGAAGTCCCAAGGTCAGCTCCAACCGCTTCCTGTGCCTCATCGCCCCTGGTCCCACATCGGCCTGGATTTTGTCACGGGTCTCCCACCGTCCCATGGCAACACCACCATCCTCACGATAGTGGACCGATTCTCCAAGGCGGCCCACTTCGTGGCCCTCCCGAAGCTCCCTACGGCCCAGGAGACAGCAGACCTCCTGGTCCACCACGTCGTCCGTCTGCATGGGATACCCACTGACGTAGTCTCGGATCATGGTCCCCAGTTTTCCTCTCACGTCTGGAGGAGTTTCTGCAGGGAACTGGGGGCCACCGTGAGCCTCTCGTCCGCGTACCATCCACAGACGAACGGACAGGCAGAGCGGGCCAACCAGGAGCTGGAACAGACCCTCCGCTGTGTAACATCCGCGCTCCCGATGGCCTGGAGTAACCATCTGGCCTGGATCGAGTATGCGCATAACAGCCAGGTGTCTTCTGCCACCGGCCTCTCCCCATTTGAGGTGTGTTTGGGGTACCAGCCCCCATTATTTCCCGTGGTGGAGGGAGAGGTCGGTGTGCCCTCGGTCCGGGCCCACCTTCGTAGATCTGGATCCGGCCCTCCTGGCCGATTTCTACCGCCGACACCCCGATAAACCTGGTCGGGCGCCAGGAGGCGCCCGTTGAGGGGGGGGTCCTGTTGTGTGGGCCGCCAGAATAGGAGGTACTGCTGGCCCACCACCAGAGGGCGCCCTGCCTGAAGTGCGGGCTTCAGGCACGAGAGAGCGCTGCCGCCACGGACACAGCCGGGAGTGACAGCTGTTACTCATTATGTCCTGACAGCTGTCACTCATTCTTCATCATCCCACTCCATAAAACCCAGACGTCATCTCCACCTCATCGCCGAGATATCGTACTTCAATGGAGGTAATATCCTCAGCCATTTGTGTTTACTTATAAGCTGTATATTGTGAGTGTTTGCAGGAGTACCGGCCCCTCTTCCTGTGGAGGCTGAGTGAGTGCAGGACGGCACTCTTTTCCTCTGAGGGATCACTGTAAATTCATCAGCATATTGAGTGAGAGGTGGAGGTGGCATTCCCACCGTTATTGTTACTGGGTGTACACACACCCACACTTGACTGTCTTTGTTCTTCGCCAGCAGTACCAGATCCGACAGTCGGGGACGGTGATCACCTGGGAATTCGGGACTTGGCGGCTCCAGTATTCACCAGGTTCGGTGGCGGCGGAAATCGTGTGGTTCCGGCTCTTCTCAGGACAGATGTCTTCTATCCTCGAGCCTGCCCACACGTCACCTTTGTGGATTGACTGTAATCATATTCTGAGATTGTCTGTGTATTCGTTGTGCACCTTCACAACATTAAATTGTTATTTTTTGGCTCATCTATTGACCGTTCATTTGCACCCCCTGTTGTGGGTCCGTGTCACTACACTTTCACAACAGTCTCACTGTCTATCCATCGGAGACCTCTGTGTTGCTACAGTGTAGTGAGCTGTCTTTGTCTCAGTTATCCTGCTCATTACTGCAGGTTCAAGGAGATGGCATCTCATTTGCATAGACAGCCTGGGGCTGGAGACCCCGTGTAAAGCAGCCAGGTGATTTCATGCCAGCTCCTACAGTCTTATTTTGTGCAAGATTATATTAAAACAAATCAGTCTGCCTGAAGCAGAACAAAATGAGTCAGGTGAGTGCAGTTGGGTCATCCTATCTTTGCATGATTCTTGCCCTCTGGCCCAAAATAGCACTTCCTGTTGCACAACCATGGCAACATTATGAATAATTCTTGACAGCGACTTAATTACTGACAATAGAAATTTATGTTAAAATTAATCTGACATCAGAGTGAGCTTAATGCATGACATAAAAATTCAAACTAGAGGGACACTCTGTAAACCGTATACCCCGTCTCATACTCATTGAAGTTAAAAAAATTTTTATTATTTATTATTACATTTAGGGCCTGATTTATTAATGGTTTGCATGTGTAAAAATGTGCACAAACACCATAGTGCCCACCAAAAAATGTTCATTCTGATTTGTTAAGTGCACAATGAGGATTGTGTTATTCAAATGAGCAAAGTGGCGTGGTCTTCAAATGCATGTTCCCACACGCATGTGAAGATCATTACCTTAAGCAGACAGTTTAAAATGCACAGTTCTGAAGTTAGACTTGTGCCAAACACTGTGCACCTCCTGTTGCAAAGGCTTCTCAAGGCACATTAGCTTTTGATTTGGTAAATGTGTCATAAATTATGTTTTCAGTAAAAATGTGTTTGTGTTATATAGCTGCAACTGTGTGATTGAATTTCATTTTGCTCTTATAGTTATTAACACATGCAAAGTCCTCATTTACATACCATCTACATCACATGACCACCCGCCGTCCACATCAAGTGACAATCCACCGTCTACATCGCGTGACCACCCGCTGTCATGCCGTTTTGTTCAGTTTGATAAAACTTATAAAAACCCACAGGAATGAGGACCCAAAATACAAAGAGGCAGAATTAAAACTGTAACGGGTTTATTGTAGTAAGTTGAGCTCCTTGGGGGACCGGAGGACACTGATGACTGCTAGTACGTTTTGTTGATTGCCACGGCCAGGTGGAATGGCTGGGTGGAACTGCAGCAGCAGGATGTTTTGGAAAGGAAAATAGACAGGTGGCTGGGTCTGGAATGAACAACTAGAAAACACTTGCTGTGACAAAAAAAGGTAATGATACGACAGACAATATCAAAAACTTCTGAGGACCAGAGGTACCGTGTGAGAAGTGGAATTATCTGTCAAAGCTTGAAAAGAATTCTGCGGAATAAATAGCCAGGTGATTGTGATGCAGGTGTGACAGCTGCCACAGGTGTCCATCATCAGCAAGCAGCCGTCTGCAGCGTAAGAGAGACAGAGAGAGGGGGAAAAAGACAGACAACATCCCCAACATAATGGTGTGCAACATGTGCACAATTATTCTTCGTAAATCACCTGCAAAATGTTCACCAGACCAATTGGATGTTTGGAATACCCACACAATTAAGTACTCCTTATATGGGATCTTAGGAAATCAGATCAGGATTCTTCCTCTTGATATGATTCATCATTCCATTGAAATGTGTGAAGATCAGATGAAAATGTTGAACAGATGGTGCAACCACATATCCAAATAAGAGCATGCTGTATGCTTTTAATTATTTTTTTTAAATACACTCAACAAAAATATAAACGCAACACTTTTGGTTTTGCTCCCATTTTGTATGAGATGAACTCAAAGATCTAAAATTTTTTTCACATACACAATATCACCATTTCCCTCAAATATTGTTCACAAACCAGTCTAAATCTGTGATAGTGAGCAGTTCTCCTTTGCTGAGATAATCCATCCCACCTCACAGGTGTGCCATACCAAGATGCTGATTAGACACCATGATTAGTGCACAGGTCTGCCTTAGACTGCCCACAATAAAAGGCCACTCTGAAAGGTGCAGTTTTGTTTTATTGGGGGGGGGGATACCAGTCAGTATCTGGTGTGACCTCATGCAGTGCAACACATCTCCTTCACATAGAGTTGATCAGGTTGTCAATTGTGGCCTGTGGAATGTTGGTTCACTCCTCTTCAATGGCTGTGCGAAGTTGCTGGATATTGGCAGGAACTGGTACACGCTGTCGTATACGCTGGTCCAGAGCATCTCAAACATGCTCAATGGGTGACATGTCCGGTGAGTATGCCGGCCATGCAAGAACTGGGACATTTTCAGCTTCCAAGAATTGTGTACAGATCCTTGCAAGATGGGGCCGTGCATTATCCTGCTGCAACATGAGGTGATGTTCTTGGATGGCACAACAATGGGCCTCAGGATCTCGTCACGGTATCTCTGTGCATTCAAAATGCCATCAATAAAATGCACCTGTGTTCTTCGTCCATAACAGACGCCTGCCCATACCATAACCCCACCGCCACCATGGGCCACTCGATCCACAACATTGACATCAGAAAACCGCTCACCCACACAACGCCACACACGCTGTCTGCCATCTGCCCTGGACAGTGTGAACCGGGATTCATCCGTGAAGAGAACACCTCTCCAATGTGCCAAACGCCAGCGAATGTGAGCATTTGCCCACTCAAGTCGGTTACGACGACGAACTGGAGTCAGGTCGAGACCCCGATGAGGACAACGAGCATGCAGATGAGCTTCCCTGAGACGGTTTCTGACAGTTTGTGCAGAAATTCTTTGGTTATGCAAACCGATTGTTTCAGCAGCTGTCCGAGTGGCTGGTCTCAGACGATCTTGGAGGTGAACATGCTGGATGTGGAGGTCCTGGGCTGGTGTGGTTACACGTGGTCTGCGGTTGTGAGGCTGGTTGGATGTACTGCCAAATTGTCTGAAACGCCTTTGGAGATGGCTTATGGTAGAGAAATGAACATTCAATACACAAGCAACAGCTCTAGTTGACATTCCTGCTGTCAGCATGTCAATTGCACGCTCCCTCAAATCTTACGACATCTGTGACATTGTGCTGTGTGATAAAACTGCACCTTTCAGAGTGGCCTTTTATTGTGGGCAGTCTAAGGCACACCTGTGCACTAATCATGGTGTCTAATCAGCATCTTGATATGGCACACCTGTGAAGTGGGATGGATTATCTCAGCAAAGGAGAAGTGCTCACTATCACAGATTTAGACTGGTTTGTGAACAATATTTGAGGAAAATGGTGATATTGTGTATGTGGAAAAAGTTTTAGATCTTTGAGTTCATCTCATACAAAATGAGAGCAAAACCAAAAGTGTTGCGTTTATATTTTTGTTGAGTGTAAATACAGTACCACACTTTCCCATTCAGTTGAATGGGAAAGTGTGTCCATACTTTTGGCTGGTACTGTATATGGCTCAAGCATTGATTGTCTTTACCCACAACCTCAATCCACCATGTGCACAATCCTGACAAAGTTGACTGAAACTATTTGGGGTATAAACAAACTCAAAAAAATTTCACTTCTGATTTTGCTTTCGTTTGTCCTCCTTTTAGTCTTGTACCCAGCGCAGTGTCTCATCCTAAAATGTTCAACAGTCATTTTGCAGTCGATCACAATGAGCTTTGCCTCTGAAGTGTTCAGCCAGACCCAGTTGGAAGCCAACCCCTCTGGAACCTTCTGACTACTGTATGAAAGCATAAAGCAAAATTATGCAAGGATAATGTATATTTATAAACTCTGCTTTCTACACACACTAATGCAAATGTAGACACATGAATGCTAATGTGGTTTTTAATGGAATATTCTGTAGCTGAGCTTATAGATTCGTGTTAGAGTCTACACTAGTATAGTGTCAGCAAAACTGGGTCCTTTAAAATCTGAAGTTCATATATATGATGTTTTCTGCTTATCTGAGAACTCCTAGGGACATAAACAGTTTGAGATTGTCTACATTACGTTTGTGGAAATTAGTTTGTGACTTTTTTAAAGAAACTTTTTGAGTTCTTTGTTTTTTAATAGTTGCTGTTTAAATTTGCTCTTGTGGTATAGTTGAAATATGGCAAACAGTAGAATTGACATTTACAATTGGAAGATTAGCTAATGTTTGTAGTTTCATAATTTGTGCTTGAATGAGCAGTTGTGTTCTTTGCCCATCTGACATCAGAAGAGAGTAGCTATGCCACATCTCTGTGCTGGTAGTGACTTTTCTTTCTTTCTTCTTATTCTTCTTGTTTTTAACTTGCCAAAAATGAGATTGCCATAGCTACAGAAAGTAGAGGAGTAGTGCTGCAGTGCATACCACTGAGTAATGATGACCAACACATAACTACAGTAACTCCACTATTTGAGAGGTGGGCAGAATTAGTTATAGTGTTCCTTTGCTCATCTGATTTGGTATCACTTGCATCTTTTTCCCCTCAGGCCTATGCGTTTTTCTGTTTACCCTTATATGCTTACCACGTATCGTTGCACTATAGTGTCCAATGTAGCATGACAACGTTTGTCATCTATGCAAAAGTCCACTGTTTAGTTTTGTTCTTTCTTTGATCATAATCTGTTCCATCACTTTTTTGCATGTGTCTTAAACTATAACTCCAGAATAATTTTAGTAGGGACTCTGTTTGTTTGTTTGTTTGTTTGTTTGTTTGTTTGTTTGCACAAAATCATGCTGTTGTTTCTGGGAATGATGCACAATGACCACTGCTGATGACATAGCTGCAGTGAAATAGTCATCAACTTTACTATTAAATGTCATCTTTCAAAGATCCATTCAAAGTTGTCTCTCAATTTGGATTTTTCTCCAGACAGCTCAGACAGAAGAAACCATTAAAAAGCCCTCTGTCTTCAGTAAGCTGATAAGATGTTTCTACTAAAATGTGTTCTTTAAGTGTCTTCTATGTTCAAACAGGTGTTCAAACAGGTGCAATTAATACAGGTAAAGAGTGCAGAATAAGAGGGCTTCTTAAAGAAAAATTAACAGGTCTGTGTGAGCCAGAATTCTTGCTGGTTGGTAGGTGTTCAAATACTTATTTATACGGAATCCGCTCCTTAGTAAATGGCACATGGCAGCTCACCTGAAGTTTGCCAAAAGGCACCTGAAGGACTGTCAGAGCATGAGAAACAACATTCTCTGGTCTGATGAGACAAACATTGAACTCTGTGTCCTCAGTTTCAGGTGTCATGTTTGGAGGAAACCAGGTAGCATCCCTACAGTGAAGCATGGTGGTGGCAGTGTCATGCTGTGGGGATATTTTTCAGGGGCAGGAACTGGGAGACTAGTCAAGATTGAAGGAAAGATGAATGCAGCAATGTACAGAGACATCCTCTGTGGAGTAAAAAAAAAGATCCTCAATTGTGGTTTATGCACAATTATATATCCTGAAGCTATGCAGAAAGTCTGCAGTTGTGTACAAGTTGTACACAATTGTGTACAAGTCAATAACTTTGCCAATTTTCATGATAGACCATTGATTGCAACAATATTATATTTTTCACAATGTCAGCTTTCAGTAAATGTATACTTTTCCTACAATACGAGTATTGAAAGTAGTAGCAATATGTTGTTTTGTACTTGGAAATTAAAGTTTTACAGAGGCACTTTGGCACTGGAGCCATCTTTTAAGGTTAGCCACTGTCTTTACTTCAAAAGGGCCCAATGTTTGTGCTCCTGGTACATCTTTTGGGCTGCGTGTTGAAGGTTTTTAATTGCATTTTGCAGTATTGCCAATTCTTGGACAGGTGGCCAGCCATACTTGTGACCACAAATGAGCTCAGTGTCCTTTTCGTGGCCACTATTTCTGGGCATGCTCAATTGCTAATGGAACTCACTTATAGGCCTCACTCCCCCGACAGCCAAAAGATACTCTGACTGACTGCTCAGAGCTTCTACGTGAGTTCATGTCCCGAGGGGAACTAGTGAGAGGAGACAACACAGAGGAGCCGCTACACTGGCTTCCCCTCAGAAGATTTGTCCAGACAACAAGCCAGGAGACAGATCACAGTAAATTAGTAAGAAGAAACATCTGTTTATAGCTAATTAGCATCTATTTAACTTTTTCATTGGCAGAAGAGTCCTATAGTCTAGAAATGCCGCCCAAAATCGTAGCTTGATGAGACTGTTTCCTTCCCTATGGGTAAAGTGAGAGAGAAGCCAATGATGCACGATAGTCAGTTAATAAGTTAAAGAAAACTGATGCTTTTCAGTCTGGATTTAAGTTACTCCATGGAATTGGACCATCTTTTCCCCCCAAGCCAGACCACAGAAAATTACCATGCTAAAAGAAAGTTCTGTGACCTGCTGACTTCTTCTTCACCTTTGAAACACAAAGTATCCCTGCATTCTGAGCATAGAGAGTATGGAGAGTATGGGAATGCACATAAGGCTTGATGAGATCTATCATATCAGAGAGTCTACTCCATTTAGAATGTCATATTAAAAATAAAACCTTAAAATTGGACCTCTTCACATGAAAGACGAAGTCAAAGAAGTGAAGCCATAATTGGGTAATTTTCTTCTCTTAGCACTCTAGCAACAGCATTGTGAACCTTGAAGACATCAAATACTAGTGTGGGCAAGTGAGAAAAAGAAGACATTACAGCAATCAGTTCTTCAAGAAACAAAAGCATGATGCAATATCTCTGCGTCAGTCTTGGAAAGAATAGAATTTATTTAAGCTGTAGTCCTCAAATATAAATATGTATTCTTTGTAATTTCACTATGTACAAGTACAGTGTACAAGCCAGAGCACAACTTGGATCAAAAACATTTAGAATAATTATGTTTTATTCGTGTGTGTGTGTGTGTGTGTGTGTGTTATCAAAATGACAAATGGCACATGTAGCCACTGATGATGTTAACTGATTTATATGAGTATGTATGGTTCACTGGACCAATGGCCATTAGAAGTAGGAAATTACATGGCATCCGGTTTTTCTATGAAACCAGACAATCTATTGAAATCTTAACTTGAGCATGATTATTTGAATTAATGGGCTTTTAAAGCTTGGTGTGCCCTTTTAAGTGTTTTGTCAATTAATATATTTTCTTACATGAATATTTGTGCCCTGGCTTATCTTTCATCTGTTGTGTACCCGTAATCTAGGCATCTAAAGCTTACTAGAGCAGGGTTTTCCCGTGATGATGAGCCAAATTGATATTGGATTTGTACATCAAAATGTAGTTTGTAGAGTAATGGTGGTGCTGTGGAGTTAAAGTAGCGAGTCATTGTTGAGGGGTTTTCTTTTTTTTTTTTAGAAAGTGGTTAGAATGATGCTGTTAAATCCTGTTGGTTTGTGTAGTTTAACACCCTCCACTAGGCAGCCTGGGTCCATCTGAGTTCAATTTCACACCAAACATTCTGCCTGGTCCGGTCCATCTCAAAGAGGAAAGTGGGTCACAGTTTGTAATGTTCTGCCTCTTTCAGCACTCTCAGCAAAACGTAATAATCAATGGTTAATCTTTCATAATTTCAAGCAAATATAAAGTTGATGGTGTTGCGCAAACGTCAGTTGTTATATGAGGACTTCCTTTCATTCAGGTTTTCATGTGCACTATTAAACAGCACATCTAAATCCGCTGTCTGATGCTGCTTCATTTCATACATCTGATGTTCCACTTTGCCTTTTTCTTCTGTCTATTTGCAGGATAGGAAGCTGTGTGCGTTCCCAACCATTGAGATCTGTAACGCGGAGGTCATCAACTATATGGTCCCACTGTCTCGTCAGACCGATTTCTTTGTTCCAGAGCTGAGGGAGGAGGTGAATACGGATGTGAAAGAAGACGATTCTGATGAAGACAGGGGAACTGATATCACAGGTGAATATTTCATTCATTTCCAGAGGTGATATTACTGTGGAGCTCTCTTCGGGAAATAATTTACAGCATAAGGCAAAAGATTCATCTCCTGGCAGTTGATTTTTTTTTTCCAGTTCTACCAAGTGATTTGCTCTAACCCCACAGGTTTCTGCTCACCCCCCTGAAACAAGGGCCTCTGTCTTGATGGGTAGCAAAAAAAAAACATTGAGCAGAGGACACAAATCTATTTGGGTTTGTTTCAGACCACCTTGTCTTTTAAAGCAGGAGGAAACAGCAGTGCATACCAGAGGGCTGTGCACCAACAGGTTGTGTTTATTAGACATTGACGAGTTGTAGTCCCAATATACAGTAGTTAACCAGTCAGGTTGCTTCAGTATTTTTACATGAGGTTTTAACTTTTATTTGGTTTAATTGTTGTTTTTCAGTATTCTTTCTTTGTACATTTAACAGTATATAATGGTGTGTGGGCGATAATGGGGTTCCAGGAACAGCATTGCTTCCCTGTGCAACCTGACTTTGCACATGCTGCATGCTAAATGTGCATGTCATTAGGCAGGTTTTTGAAAATTTAAGTGCATTTCAGAATGTCAACAAAACACAACAGCAAAATGACAGCGTTTTCATTGAGTGATGTTACTTAAATATTATGTTTTGTCCTCTCAGGAGAACTTTTATTCTATGAGTCATGGTGACACATGTGCAGGTCTTAAGGGCCTTTCACACCACATGCTTTGGAAGCATCAGAGGCGTCACGAATTGGTCTAAAAAGCATTATTTTCAATGAAACACATTGCTTTTTAGAGGCATCAGAAGCGTCAAAAGCCGAGCTAAAGTGACGCTTCTGACCGGAGTGCGCATTGCAGCTTGTTGACAGGCTGACGCGGTCAAAGTTCAACCCAATCCAACTTTCGCCTCTCTGAGCTGTGACGTAGCTTCACGCTGTCCAATAGGGCCAAAACATGGAAGACTAGTGGCAGAAACCACTGATCTCTACAAAACAGAAACGTGTCACAGGACTGCTCATTTATAGAGTTTTCTGAACAAAAATCCTTCGAAATGTTTTTTTTACCTCAAAATTTCTGATTACTGTAAAAAAATAAATAAATAAATAAAAGTTTAGAACACTTGTAATTAAAATAGCAATAAATAAATAAAAGGTTCTTTAGAAACCTTTCTTCATCTGTAAATTAAAACCACCTGTTATTTCAGATTAGATCATTTCTTGTTTAACATAAGAAACCTTGGACATTTATTTTTAGACAAATAAAATAGCACGAAAATTTGTAAATTTTTTTAAGTCTGGTAGATTATTCATGTCTCATTTCAACCAGAAAAACAGATGCTGTAAATAAATACAAATGTTTATTATAAATGCAACAGGAGATAATTTAACAATGACTGCAGTGAGATTGTAAAGTAGGATTTCTGTGACATAAACCTCATGAAGATTTTTTTTTTTTTAATTGAGTCATTTCAACTTGTAATTACATCAAAATATGTAATTGCCTTTAATGTTGTGATCAGGACAGTCATTTCTAAAATATAAATTTGACTAGTGATTGTGAATGTTTTAAAATTGTGCACAATAAAGGAGGAGCTTCTACCTGCTAATGTCTTTTGACTTTGATTTCGTGGACATTTTTAATGATTCATTCAATTATTGTTAAAATATAAAATGAAACAGCTTTTTAAAAAATAATAAAATAGTTGCTGTTTAAAGAGCCTTTTATTTAGAAGCAGGTGATGTTATGCTGGATTCTCTGGACCAGATTCAAGATTAGTTTATTTGCCATTTGTAGTTAAAAAACCACATAGGAAATGATTGTGCAAAAAGCTCAGTGCATCACACACAAAGAAAACAACATTAGACAGACATGGAACAAATAATCACATAAAGACACATTGACACTGTGAAATACGAAGTACAGAGATCAAATTAAAAGTTAAGATCAGATAAATAAATAAGATAAGGTGCTGTAGTCAGGCTTAAAGTGCACTGTTCAGGCTGATCACAGCTTGTGGGAAGAAGCTCCTTGCATAACGAGAGGTCTTACACCTAATAGAGCGGTACCTTCTTCCAGAGGGAAGAAGCTCGAACGTGTCTCTTCCAGGGTGGCTAGAAGGATCATTTATGATCTCAAAAGCTCGGTTTAAGAGTCTACTTTTGTACAGAGCCTCCAGCACAGGCAGGTCACAGTTCACAGTTTTTTTGGCCAAGCAGACCACCTTATATAGCGCTCTCTTGTCTTTGGCAGTAATGTTTCCAAACCAGACAGTGATGGAGCTAGCAAGAAGATTTTCATTAATGCACCGATAAAAATTCACAAGGATTTTAGAGTTCATGGTGAATTCTCTAAGTTTCCGCAAGAAGAAGAGATGCTGACGAGCCTTTTTAACAATATTTGTGGTGTTTTTGTTCCAGCTGCGATCATTAGACAATGTCAGCCCAAGAAATTTACATTCTTCCACAATTTCAACTTTAGAGTCCTCAATAACAAGAGGTGAATGGCTGTTATTTCGACCGAAGTCAACAACAAGTTCACAAGTTTTAGAAGTGTTCAGGAGCAGATTATTCTCTTTGCTCTAATCCACAACTTTCTGTACCTCTGCTCTGTAGCAAGAATCATCATTTGCACTGATCAACCCAATGATAGTTGTGTCATCAGCGTATTTAACTATGTGATTACTGTCATGGGAAGCCACACAGTCATGAGTGTACAGTGTATAAAGGATGGGACTAAGGATACATCCTTGAGGGGAACCAGTGCTCACAAACATTTCATCAGAAAGACGGCCATTCATTTTCACTCTCTGAGATCTGTTGGTTAAAAAACTAAAAATCCACTTACAAATGGCATCACCCAAACCAAGAGTCTTAAGTTTTTGAACAAGTCTGGATGGAGAGTTAAAAGCCTAACTGTAATCAATGAACAACATTCTAGCATAAGTATTACTAGAGTCCAGGTGGCTATAAATACAGTTCAAGGCAAAGGTGATTGCGTCCTCAGCGCTCCTGTTCTGTCTGTATGCAAACTGGAGTGGATCCACAGACACTGGGATCTGGCCTTTAATAAAATCCAGCACCAGACGTTCAAAGCATTTCATTAAAACAGAAGTGAGTGCCACCGGTCTATAATCATTCAAACATGTCACAGGTGTTTTCTTTGGCACTGGAATGATGACAGATTTCTTAAAACCTTCTGGGACAGTACAGTTCCTGAGTGACATATTAAAAAGATCCGTAAGAACAGGAGCCAATTGCTCCGAGCATAGTTTGAGGACACGAGGAGGGACATTATCAGGGCCAGGGGCCTTACGAACCTTGGTCCTAGATAGGGCACGCTGCACATCCTCCTGCCTCACAGTCAAACTGCTGAAGAGCAGAGATGTTTTCTTCCGACTGGACATCATGGTGTTCATCTGTATTT
Organism: Thalassophryne amazonica; assembly: GCF_902500255.1. Lineage (NCBI taxonomy): Eukaryota > Metazoa > Chordata > Actinopteri > Batrachoidiformes > Batrachoididae > Thalassophryne > Thalassophryne amazonica. The sequence continues at coordinate 67,082,891 of NC_047105.1, read as the reverse complement.
AGGTTGTCTGCACAGCAAATGTTCCTGATTGGGACAAATAAAAAATATTTCTTAAAGTATAAAGAAGCACTAAACAGTTTACATACTAAAAAAATAAGTAAAAAGGAAAAAACATGGAAAAAAACACCTGAAAAAAAGTTATTTAAAGTTGACCTTTTGTGGTCTCTGAAAAAAGCTGTAGCTTTATTTGGTAAAAATAAAAAAAGACTAGGCTAAGCTAACGTTAGCCAATCATTAAACCTTCACAGCAGTGCAGTAAACTTCACGTTTTATTTTTATATTATTCTCACCTCGATAAAGCTGCAGAACTAAACTCTGTTGGTCAAACTGGGAGTTCGCATATATCCAAAAAAGTGGGAAATTTCAGACTGAGTGAGTCTGCTCAATCACCCCAGCTGCCTGCTTTGCTCTGCCAAGGGATGATGCCTGAACCCTGGCTTCTCCGTGCGGGTCAGCCCGCTGTCACGGTTCGATCGATATCCCACCAAGTCGTCAATCCTCCCTCGGTCAGCGTCACTCCGAAAAGTAGCTGAAAAAAGTTTCTCCCCGGGAGAATCATCCTGCTGTTTTTTTTTTTTTGTGGTTCAGCCGATCCAAAATCAAAGATGGCGATTGCTCAACTTTTTTCAGGTTGTGGAAACAGCCAGAGTGTGACGTAGCAATCTCCACCCCCCTTGCTTCTTCCGAAGCGAAGCATCTCACGTCATGACGCGTTGGGAGGCATTGCCTGACGCGTATAAAGCGTGCAATGTGAAAGACCCTTGAATAATAAATATGGGAATTGTGTTGTTTTTTGAAATCCAATGTTGCTGTGACACTTATCGCTTATAATATTTAGACCAGCATACCTACAAGTGCAAGTGGTGTCATGACTTAGAAGATGAAAATGTTGCTGGGCATAAAAATGACAAATGCAGGATGTGGAAATTAGCGGTGACAATTGCACTGCGTTGTGCGCTGCGTTTGCACTGGCAAGTAGATAAAGCCTTAGAGCAAAGCAAGAGGAAATATGTGTCAATTTTTTTTTTTGTGCAATGCTGTGCTGACTCGGCTTCTGCCCTTCAGCACCGTGGACACGTGATGTCTGACACCCTGTAATTGCTCTGTCATTGTGAATGTGTGCCTTCAAGTGCAGATATGTTCCCCCACTGCTTTTGGTCTTTCAAACAAACAGGACCTGTATGTTGAATCCATGACAGTATTGTTTTTTTGTTTGTTTGTTTGTTTTGTTTTTTTTCGTCCTGCAACCTCCACAAAAACAGAACTTTAAACCTGCGGTTTCAGGGAGAGATTCTGTGGCTGTGTTGCGTCTGTTGTCCTGACAGACAGGGTGATTGTCTGACCTGAGCTTGAACTGTTGACAGCTTTAAATTACTTTGTTAGCATCCAAAGACTGAGATGAAGTTTTGGTTATTGTTTGCTTTTATGGCAAATAAGAAAGGTAATGAGGAGGGAGTGAAGCGCTGGAAAACACTTCAGTACTGCAATTCAAACATAATTAAGTTAAGAATGTTTTAGAATCCCAATCATTCTGGTATTGTTTTTCTTCTGCCAGTAGAAAAATGTGCAAAGTCAGACATGAAATGTCTTATTTTTTTGTTTTCATTAATTTGTCACAGCCATAAAAAAGGTGATGATCATCACGGTGTCTGTAATTTCCACTTTTGCAATTTCAGTAAAGAGATTTTTACTAAATTGTTATTGTTAAAGTTGTGGCTTATTCCTCCTCCAAGATCTGTTAGTTCTGAATTCAGATTGTGAAATGTCTTAAATGAGTATTTACCTTTGAGAGGCAGGTGACAGGGGGTTTTGTCTGGAGACAAATGAGAGACTCAGGTAGGCAGTTAGGGTTTGAGCCAAACTTTAGTGAGTTGAAGAGCACAGGTAGGTACACGGAGAGGCAGTCCAAAAAACACAGCAAAAGTACCATAGACATCAGGCTTAAACAAGGTTGGAGAGAACAGGCTGGAGGTCGGTAATTCGCAAAAGCAGGCAGGACAGTGGACACAGGAATCAGAGGTAGGAATGAAGGCACAGGGCGCATCAATCTGGCGAAGAAGCAGAGCAACATGAGCAATATATATATCTTCAGATAATGAGTGGCAAAGAGACAGGTGTGCGCAGAAGGCACCAGAAAGAGGGCGTGTTCAGGGCGAGAAAGAGATAAAGAGAGAGAGACACACCCACATCCCAGAGAGCCAGAAAACCCAACACAAGGAAAAAGTCAACCAAAAACATAATTAAAAGAAACGAAAACAACCAATCAGATAAAAACTAATCAAAACCCCGCGGCAGATCAACTCATGCCCTGACAGCAGGAAAAATTTTTCACATTTTTGTTAATTATTGTACGATTGATAATATGTTTCTCTGTAACTGCAGTATCTGCCCACACAGTTCTCAGTGGATAAGGAGCTGGTTTGCTGTCATTTAGACCTGGGTTTGAATCTTGCTCATGCTACCTGTCTGTGGACTTGGACAAGACACTTAATTTCCATTGTCTCAGTCCACCCAGCTGTAAGAATGGGTACTGGTTTTGGATGGGGAAGCAACCTGTGTCAGACTGGTGCCTCATCCAGGGGCAGTTAGAGACTCTCATTCAGCATCATGTTACAGAGTACGGAGATGAGGGCTTGTATAGGACTTACTTCTTCTTTTTCCTGTGATATGGCTAATTCTAAAAGAAGAATATGAATTGCATGAAATGATCCAGATTTGGGCAGCACAGTGGATTAGTGGTTAGCACTGTTGCCTCACAGCGAGAAGGTCATGGGGTCATGGGATCATGAGATCGATTCCCACCTGTGGCTTTTCTGTGTGGAGTTTGCGAGTTCTCTCCGGGTGCTCCGGCTTCCTTCCACATCCAAAGACATGCAGGTTGGGTGGGTAGATTGTAAGTTTTAAATTGTTCTTAGGTGTGTGTGCGGTTGTGACTGTGTTTTGTGTGTTTGTCTGTCCATACGTGGCTCTGCGACAAACTGATGTCCTGTCCGGAGTGTACCCCGCCTCACCCTCTATGACTGATGGGTTAGGACCCAGCCCCCCACGACCCGATCTTGGATAAGCGGTTGAAGATGAGTGAGTGAGTGATCCAGACTGAATGATTTATCTTGTTGTGGAATACAGAAATATCTCTTTACATCAGCATAAATTTATTATTTTCACGGTTAATCAATACAGGTATAACATGTCAGAAAATGTCATCACAGTTAATTATATCCCAAGTAAATCTTCTCATAGTAACATCATGTACTTGTTGGATGTGAGGCCTTTCATGTACATTTACAGCAATGGCAAACCTGTCATATTTGTGCACGTCTCTCTGAAGAAGTAACACGAAAATTATGATGACATAAATAACTTTACAGGCTCTGTGTTGTACGTTTGTTCATGCATTCGAACACAAAAAAGTCTCTGCTATAAAGGTGAAATCTAAACAAAAGCATATCATGAAAAAGTCCGATATTTTTTGCCAGTTATTTCAGAAAGTGACAGTTTTATATATTCCAGACTCATTACATACAAACTAAAATGTTTTAAGTATTTTTTTTTACTTTAATTTTGCTGATTACGGTCTACGGCTCAAAAATATTTGAATATGTTGTTGGCTCCATCCATAAAAACAATTTATAACGCACATTTGTCAAACTTGTGAAATATAAGTTCATTGAGGCACTTGGTACTTGGTTGTGGCACGTTTTGAAAGAATTACTGCATCACTGCATCATGGCATGGAGGCGATCAGCGTGTGGCACTGCTGAGGTGTTATGGAAGCCCAGGTTGCTTTGATAGTGGCCTTCACCGCATCTGTACTCCTGGAATTGGTGACGCTCACGCCATACCAGTTGGCTGGCCAATCAACTACAATACTACCATGAGCAGTTATGAATAGTTTGGCATCGTGGGCAGGTGCAAAGCCCTGCTGGAAAAGTAAATTATCATCTTCATAATGCTTGTCAGCAGATGGAAGCATGAAGTTCTCTAAAGTCACATGGTAGATGACTGTGTTGATTTTGGACTTGATAAAGCACAGTGTAACAGATGGAGATGACATATCACTCCAAATCATCACTGACTGTGCCAACTTCACACAGGACTTCATGCAACTTGGATTCCTCTCCACTCTTACTCCAGACTTTGGGTGCTCCATTTCCAAATGAAATGCACAGAGCAACAATCCAGTTTTTCTCCTTAGCATAGGATGTATCTGACATTGTCCTTGGTTCAGGAGTGTCTTGACACTATAAATGTAACACTTGTAGCCCATTTCCTGGACACATCTGTGCGTGGTGGATTTTGATGCACTGACTCTAGCCTGACTCCACTCCTTGTGAAGCACCACCAAGTTCTTCAATTGGCTCTGCTTGACATTTGTCTCAAGGTTGTGTTCATCCCTGTTTCTTGTGCTTGTTTTCCCACCACACTTGTCCTTTCTCGTCAACTTTCCATGAATGTGCTTTGATTCAGCACTCTGCGCACAGCCAGCCCTTACAGAAATGACCTTCTGTGGCTTTTCCTCCTTGTGGAGGGTGTTCCTGAATGTCTTCAGGACAACTGTCAGGCATGAGTTTTCCCCATGACATTGTGTGTGCAGAACCAGACTGAGAGACTCATAGTATTTGTACTCCATAAGCAGTGAGTATTAGTTATTCAATGTTCAAATGAAATATTCTGATATTTTGAGACAATTTTTTTTCCCTTATTTTTTGTTTTTGAGCTGTAGGCCATAATTATCAAAATAAAAACAGCCAGATTATGTGCAACAAACACTTGGCATGCTGTGCGTTTTGGAAGCCATTTACAGAAATGAGTGTTATTTTACTCCTTTTGGAACATTTCACACTGAGAGCCTTTCTGTTCATAAGAAAGCTAAGAAGGAACGGACGGCTCTGTTTGGTCTTTGAACAAACACAATGTATTTGTGTTTCAAGGGTGGGTAATGGTAGATTTTTATTTTGGAGTGAAACACAGATATACCATAAGGTCCATAAGCATTTGGACAGTGACACACTCTAACCCCCCCCCCCCCAGTGAACACATGAACCAATTGTGTCCAAGTAAATTCATTTGTCTTAGATTTCAGTTACATCAGTCATTTAAAAAAGTACACACAAAATAGCATTGTTTGACAAGTCTCTCTGCAACAGGCGAGTCTCAAAAACTGAGCAATCATGCAAGAATGAGTCGATGGAAGGAAGCCATCAAGACGGCCATGACAGCTCTAAAGGAGTAACAAGTTTCTGTGACTGTAATGTGAGAAACTGAGCATAGCGCAGTTTTTGTTTGTTGCATTACCAGTTATTGGGCTTCATGGTGGAGTGACACAGAAAAGTAATGTGACATTTATGCTACAGTTTGCCAGAAGACATATACAGAGCTGCTGCTGCCATCACTTGCATCATGAACTGCACGTAGGGTGCTGAGTGCTGGAAGGGGCACCAAAATAGCCAAATGAATGAACATCATCATAATCATAATAACCCATGTAGCACGTTTAATCACGTCACACTCAAGCTTGTGTGATGAAATAATTTTGAAAGGTTAAGACTGAAATAGTGTGTAGTCTGTGTGCAGTGCACAATGAGATTAAAATGCCATTTTCTCCTCCATCAGCTGCTGGAAACCTATGTACGTTTTGGGAGCTTCTGTGCAGGATTGTCTAGCTCTTTCATGGGCTGCACACACAGACGCATGCATGTGCATGCATAAAGTCATTTTCGCAATTGGTTAACATACATGTTTGATTATTAAACACACAAAACTGTGTAAATCCATTCTTCTGACCACTTCAGAGTTCAGAGTTTCTGAGAATACTAAGAAGCTATGTCCAAGCTGTGACTGCAGTAACTTACTGATCAATAACCAGAAACAGGGCTGGATTAATGTAGGGGCATGCACAGAAATTATAAAAAAAATTAACAAATGAAATAAAGTGGATCACATAAAACCTGAAATATCTTTGGTTCATGCTTTCCGCAGTGAAATAGAAGTCAGAGTAAATGTATGAGTCACTGTGGGGATTTTTTTATTTGCATTTACCGTCACACCTTGTTCTGGTTTGGGGTTGTATGAATGTGCTCACAGCAACTATCCTAATGTCAACATAATTTAGGCCTGACATAGCTGGTTTTGGACTTCTGTTACCTATGGATGACAAATTGCTCCCAAAATGTATTAATATACAGTACATAGAATTATTAAAATATCGTCCATAACTTAGTGGCGCAGGATTACCATGCTTACTTGTGCTTTGGTTGCTTCTAGTTTCTCTGGGTATCTACAGCAGTTTGAGTATGGATCTGCATTGGGATTTGGCACAAGTTTTGTAATGGATGCCCTTCATGGCACAAGTCCATTTGCACATGGACAAATACACACAGCCCCCGATCTTGCCAAGCAGCCTCCCAGCCAGGCAGTAATCAGGATCCACCCTGCTTCACTTCTGAGATTTGACAGGATCAGGTGTACACAGAGCTGCATGGCTGCCCAAGGCAGGTACATGCTGGACAGACTGTCAGTCTGTTGTAGGGTCCACACATACAGACAGACGAACTCAGTCCCTCCTCACACCTACGGTCAATTTAGAGTAATTTATAGTTATGTCCCATCCATTTATCTAGCCATACTAGCTGCCAGCCTTCCTATGGAGTGTGGTGTTGAGAACAGAGTTAAAGATCAATTATATAACCCCTCGGCCACAAAATGTCCAAACTTATATTCATCCATAGTCATTTCCCATGTCATAGTCCCTTCATTTTCTTTAATTAATTAATTTTCAATAGCAGATTACTCCAATTAAGGGTCACGGGGATGCTGGAGCCTATTCCAGCAGTCACAGGGTGAGAGGCAGGGTACACCCTGGACAGGAAGCCAGGCTATCGCAGGGCCACATATAGACAGAAAACTTTAAAGTTTCCAATTCTTTTAACTTGCATGTATTCAAGCAGATTGCACAGATACGTCATTTTGCACAAGACAAATAATGTGTTTCCTTATGTTCATGACAGGTCAACTGTGATGCACATCAGTTTAAACCAATTGCCATTAATCAGGGTGTTTGCCTTTGATAATCTGGTGATCGCAGCAACTCCATGTACAAAAGAGTTTTGGATGACACAAACTGGCTCAGTGTAAAACAGGCTTGTAGGCTTACGTTTTCTACCATTCATACTAATGATGAATAATTCCTTCATTAACTGAAATCACAGTGGATATATCTGACCCATTTGTAGTATTTACTTTCTAGAATTTATCAGGCTGTATGGTCAGGAATTGTTGGACACAAATGCATGGCTCAAACAAACAGCTCTAGTTGTAAGAAGGCTTTACTCGGGTGGATAGCAGAGGTCGGTACACAAGTAGGCAGTTCAGGAAAAGCAGCAGTACAAAAATCATCAGGCTTAAGGTGTGGTCATTGTAACAGGCTGGAGGTCAGGAACACACAAGGAGGCAGGCGGGACTATGGAATGCAGGTACAGAGCTGGAATGTGGCACAAGGCACAACAATCTGGTGAAGGACTAACACACCCATTGAGCTTATATAACCAACAGGTGATGAGCAGGTGTGCATGGAAAACACCAGAACAAGGGCGTGGCCAGAGAGAGGGAAACACCCACCACCAAGAACCAAGCAACAGACAAGAGAGATAGAGACAGACCCAAGCAGAAAAATCCAGCAAGAGAATAAACATACAAAAACCAATGAATAAGAAAAATAACAAATAGACCAGAGAAAAATAAAAACGGATAACAAAACAAACACAAGCCCTGACAGAAATGAAGTATGCAAGGATTTAGTAAACCGAGAAGCAAATTTGAACTTGGTAGTTTTCATAATGTTGGTTTAAGGCTGTTTACTCATTTGTATTACCTGTGTAATTAAAGGTTATTAGGCTGAAATTAGTCAAATGTAAGTGATGATTTTGTGGAGTATGGCAGCACTTTAGCTTAGTGGTTGAAATTGTCCATAGGTGTGTGTGCATCTATATGTGGCCCTACGATTGACTGGTGTCCTGTCCAAGGTGTACCCTGCCTCACGCCCTGTGACTGCTGGGATAGGCTCCAGCCCCCATGACCCGATCTTGGATAAGGATGCGAGTCTGTCGCAGGGCCACATATAGACAAACAAACACATCCACACCCGCACACACAACTACAGACAATTTAAAGTATGCAATCCACCTAACCTGCATGTCTTTCGATGTGGGAGGAAGCCGGAGCACCCGGATAGAACCCATGCAAACACTGAGAGAACATGCAAGCTCCACACAGAAAGACCACAGGCGGAAATCAAACACATGACCTTGCTGCGAGGCAACAGTGCTAACCACTAAGCCACCATGCTGCCACTTTGATTACTGTTTATTATGATTATCTGAACACTCAGCAGGCCTTAAACCACATCCCCACAGTCATGATTGTTGGCCCCATCACAGCTAAATTGATTAAGTTGTGCAGGTTTCTGGAGATGGTCTTGTTGCAGTAAGCATGCAATCTTCCATTTCTTTTTTATTATTATTATTTCTTTGCATTTTTGGTGGGTGACTTCATTGTAATAAATGTGGTGAGCAGTATTAGCTCAGGTTTTTAATTTTTTGCTCATTAACAAGGCAACAGAGTGTCCAGCCCACACGACTGTGGTCTGACAGAATTTTCTAAAGTGAAAAGTATTAATGTCAGGTCCAAATTGATACTGCTAGAGGATTTAAAGCGCTAAACTATAAATACAGTCATATGGTTGATAAGCTATAAGCTTTGGTCTTTAAAGGTTATTTATGTGGGTGTTAGTGCATTCAACTAAATCCTTTTGGTGTATTCCATAAGGCCTCAAAGTAGTTCTAAGGTAAGAAGTTAATTATTATGCTGCGTTTATACAGAGGCAGGATGCGTTATGAATGTCATATTTACGTCATTCTTGGCACATTCCTGACATTCTTAATGTGACTTAACGCATCTGAATAGGTTTCTTAATAGTGCATGTTGGTGCATGATAGTCGTGATTTTCGTGGAGCATGTTTTTGGCTGTCAGAAATCTTCCATGAATGTCACGCAGCACCCTCATTTCGCCTCATGTAGTGGAGGTCTCAACTGAGCGTGTTGATCCATCTTAATTAGTGGTGATCCTTAATAGAGCATGACAGCGTTCTTCTCTGATGTGTGCACAATTAAACCCTGCTGCACCGCATTCAGTTTCATTGCTGCAGTATGCTGAAGGAGGACAGTGACGCCAAGTCGGCTAAAAGTTTCATTCCAATGCTCATCAACGCGCTCCTGCAGGTGTTCCACCTGCTGCTGTGCCTGATGTTTGGGAAAATGCATGAGACGGAAGCTGTGTGGAGCCACACATCTGGCTCTCTCTGTCTCCCCCTCCTCTCTGTGCCACTCCATGGCACAGCCCCCAACTAAGCATGCAGTCAAAGTTCTTCTGCTGTGGATTTCATTCAGCAGTTGTTCAGCAGCTGATGGATGAATATGGGTGTGTGTGTTTGGAGACAATTCACCTCATTCACAACGTGACAGATCGTAACAATGTACTGTTTCGCGCAATAGTGTGGAACAGTGTGGAACATTAATTTTTGATCGTGTGTAATGGTTCCTGATAATTTGCCAGCAACATGTGCGTGGTAACAGGTTGCAGCAGTTCCTGAGGATACCTGACACCTCTGCCCCGAATCATCACATTTGTGATCAGTGGCCAAGAATGTGTACTTTGTGGCATTCGTGACTTGTCGTCGTTATGTGTAAACGTAGCATTAAATTGATCCAAATGCATTTGATAAACATTGCATTACTAGAAAAAATTAAAGCCAAGGGTCTTCCTCACTTAAAAACAACCCTCCAATAAAAAAAACTATTTCTACTTATTTGGGTTTCCACTGTAGTAACTAATTTAGTCTAAAAGAAGGCACAATTGGGTTCAACCGGGGTACCAGTTTCATGATTTATTGTTGAGGTTCCTTGAGGTGGCATCAAGCTAATTACTGTAAACATTGATCAGTTTATTTACCATGAAATTGTGTGGTACAGCATCCACAGGGCTTCAGACACAGCAGAGACCCGTCTGTCAATCTCACACTTTATCTTACACCCCACTCGTGAACATACTTAAGCTTCTCCACTTGGGGAAAGGACTCTCCAATCACCCAGAGGGGTCGATCCACCCTTTTCTATTAGAGGTCCAGTGTCTCAGATTTGGAAATGCTGATCCTCATCCCAGTGACTTCACACTCTGCCCAGTGAGCATCGAGGGTCACCTTCTAATGGCGCCAACAGAACAACATCATCTACAAAAAGTTGAGTTGTAATAATGAGGTCACCAAGCTGGACACCCTCCAAACTGATTGCACCTTGAAATCGCACAGAACCTTTCAAGGGACCTGGTCAAATGCTTTTTGAAAGTCCACAAAACTCATGTAGACTAGTTGGGCACGAAAAAAATAAGTTGGGGTAAATTTTGCAGTGATTCAACTTTTCTTCTCTAATTCAGCCTACTTAAAATTTTAAATGAGGCTTGGACTGTAATTTTGCAGAGTTAAAATGAGAAGTTTCTTTGTAAAGTATATTTGTGCTGCAGTAATACCACAGTGTCACATCACGTTGACACTAGATATGCTCCACTGAAGACTTTTCCCAGGGTTTTGTTGGGCCTGCTTAGTAATCAACAGGATGTTTTGCAATCCATTAATAGATAATATGAATAATCTAAATATCTAAATGGACTTCCTGCATCGCATTATGTTCTGCTGCAGACAAGAGCAGATATGCTGGATGTGATAATTAGATTGCTGAGTGAAGTTGAAATTCGATTGAATGAAAAGAAAGGACTGACCTCGGCGAGGAGCTCGGGCACTCTGCGTTTATTGTCTCGTGCTCCCTGGTGCCACGTTTAGTGCGCACACTTTGATGTGAGGGGGAGATTTATTTGCAGTGTGAAAACGGCAGGAAAACGGCTCGGACACAGTTGTGTTTTAATGTCCTCTGGGATAGACTATTCATGTTAAATTTCATGTTGAGGAAAGCTCTTTGTCTTGCTTTACACACAGACCTGAAGGCCTTATAGAAATAAGACAAGCAAAGTGTGGAGGGAATAAAACATTATGTTGTGGAACTGGATTTACATTACGTAAATTAAATCCAGAATACTTAATACACATTGGCAGATGATGATATTTACAACTTCTGGAACATAACCCCAATTCCAATGAAGTTGGGTCATTGTATGAAATGTAAATAAGAACAGAATACAATGATTTTCAAACCTTCTTCAACCTATATTCAATTGAATACACCACAAATACAAGATATTTAATGTTCAAACTGATAAACTTTATTGTTTTGTGCAAATATTTGCTCATTTTGAAATGGATGCCTACAACACATTTAAAAAAAGCTGGGACAGGGGCAACAAAAGACTGGGAAAATTGATGAATGCTCAAAGAACACCTGTTTGGAACATTCTACAGGTGAACAAGTTAATTGGAAAGAGATGACTGTTAGGGCTGCCACAACGAGTTAAACAGTCATGATGACTACGTCGACAATTGAACCCGTTGATAACTAATTTAGTAGTCGATGAGTCGTTAATTTTATTTAAGTCTCTGTTTTTCTCTCAGTCATAGTTTTAGGCAGCGAGCCGTCCTGCCGTCATTTGGACATTCACATTTTCAAAAAGACAGCCGATTAAAACAGTGGCAGTCTTGTTCAAAGCCGTCTAAAAAGCTCAGTTTACCAAAGGAGCTGTGTCTGTGTGTGTGCGTGTGTGCATGCATGCGTGTGTGTGTGCGCGTGCGTGTGTGCGTGCGGAGTCAACTGGCTGCAGACTGCGAGGGAGGGAGGGAGCGGGGGGGCAGATTCTGGAGGCACAAGACGTTACATGTTAAATGATGAAGCCAGAACAAAACAAAACCGTGGAGCTGCCTTTACTTCTCTCTCCACTTTCTCTACCTGTGCGGGTCCGACGGCACCGTCCTGTTCACACCATGTGCACGTCGTATACTGAATTTATGAAACCATGAGATGAAATAAATGGTCAAATATCCTTAAAAACATCCTTAAAAATTAGAATATATAAATGAACTGAGCAAAATTACGCATACACAGGTTTAAAAAAAAAAACCCTGCTGTGAAGAAGCTGTGCAGTGATGTTCAGAGGCACAGATCACAAAAGCAGGTGAGAACTCCGAACTTTAACAGCTGTTATTTTCCAAAGGTATGTATTTGTTCAATCTTGAGCTTAATGTAGTGTTCAAGCATAAAACGTGAATGATGAGGAGAAAAAAATGGATGACGTCATCACACTAAAATGAACTGGAGTCAGAATAAAAATACAAGATGCTGATTTTTGTTATTTTTCAAAGTTATTAAGCTGCAGCTGTGTTTTATTTATTTCAAAGTGAGTTGCCTCTTATTCTGATTTATTTATACAAAAAATATGGGGAGTCAAATCAGCCTGCATCGTTCAGTTTATATCAAAGTTTGCCTGCACATGTCTGTGTATTTTTTCCTTGTTCATAAGAGTTTGGTGTTTGCATTTGCTCCACAAAGTTTCAAAACACAATAAAATGTTCCCACTTTTCTTTATAGCAATTCTGTAATTTCAGAAATACAACAGAAACAACCACAAATCAGAAAAAGTTGGGACTATATGTAAAATGAAGATAAAAATAAAAATGTTCCACTATTCCCAGTTTCTCCACTCACAGAAGCCAAAAGTTCTTCCAGAGTTGTGTCTTGGTGGCTTCCCTCACTCGTCTTCTTCCAGCATGGACATTTAGTTTTTGAGAACTGCCTACCTGACACAGATTTACCATAAAGTACCACACGGTTTGTATTTCTGAATGATTGATGTAAATGAAGTCTAAGAAATAGTCACTGATTTGGTAATGTTCATGTTTTCATCCCCTGACATTTCTCAGAAAATGCTGCAGGCCTTTAATTTAGGAAATTATGTATGATCTGACTAGTCGACTAAAAAAAATTGTTGACTAGTCGACTATCAAAATAGTAGTTTGTGGCAGCCCTAGTGAGTGTCATGATTGGGTATAAAAGAAGCATCCCCCAAAAGGCTCAGCCATTCACAAGCAAAGATGGGCGAGCATCACCACTTTGTGAACAACTGTGTGAAAATATAGTCCAACAGTTTAAGAAGAATGTTTCTCAATGTTCAGTTGCAAGGAATTTAGGGATTCCATCATCTACAGTCCATAATATAATCAGAAAATTCAGAGAATCTGGAGAACTTCCTACACGTAAGCAGCAAGGCTGAAAACCAACATTGAATGCCCGTGACCTTTGATCCCTCAGGTGGCACTGCATTAAAAACTATCATTGTGTAAAGGATCTCACCGTGTGGGCTCAGGAACACTTCAGAAAACCATTGTCAGTAACACAGTCTGTCGCTCATCTACAAGTGCAAGTTAAAACTCTACCATGCAAAGCGAAAGCCATACATCAACAACATCCAGAAACGCCGCCGCCTTTTCTGGACCCGAGCTCATTTGAAATGGACAGACGCAAAGTGGAAAAGTGTGCTGTGGTCTGATGGGTCCACATTTCAAATTGTTTTTGGAAATTGTGATGGCGCTTTGCGGCCGTCCTAATGTGTTTGTTGTGCTGCTGTCTTAATGTGTGTGTTGTGTGTCCTGAGGTCTCGGCCACCGGGAGGCGTTGGTCCTGTTTCCTGTCCTGGGTGCTATAAAAGGGGGAGTTCTGTTCTCTCCCACGTGCTCTTCCTCCTCCGGATCACAGCATGGGGAGCGGCCGCGTGCGCTTGGTCCTGGCTTGGTCCTCTGGCTTATTCTGCTACACCTTCCTTTCTTTTTCTTTTCTTTTACTTTTTATAATAAATACCCTACAAAGGGTTAAAAAGATCTGTGCTTCCGTGTGTGCCTCAATTTTTGTTGCGGCTTTTGAGCCGGGCCGTAGCAGAAATCATGCACGTCGTGTTCTCTGGACAAAAGAGGAAAAAGACCATCCAGATTGTTACCAGCGCAAAGTTCAAAAGGTAGCATCTGTGATGGTATGGGGTGTGTTAGTGCCCATGGCATGGGCAACTTACACATCTATGATGGCACCATCAATGCTGAAAGGTACATCCAGGTTTTGGAGCAACACATGCTGCCATCCAAGCAACGTCTTTTTCAGGGACGTCCCTGCATATTTCAGCAAGACAATGCTAAACCACATTCTACATGTGTTACAACAGTGTGGCTTCGTAGTAAAAGAGTGCGGGTACTAGACTGGCATGCCTGCAGTCCAGACCTGTCACCCATTGAAAATGTGTGCTGCATTATGAAGCGCAAAATACAACAACAGAGACCCTGGACTGTTGAACAACTGAAGTCGTACATCAAGCAAGAATGGGAAAGAATTCCACCTACAAAGCTTCAACAATTAGTTTCCTCAGTTCCCAAACGCTTATTGAGTGTTGTTAGAAGGAAAGGTGATGTAACACAGTGGTAAACATACCACTGTCCCAGCTTTTTTGAAACATGTTGCAGGCATCCATTTGAAAATGAGCAAATATTTGCACAAAACAATAAAGTTTATCAGTTTGAACATTAAATATCTTCTTTTTGTGGTGTATTCAATTGAATATAGGTTGAAGAGGATTTGCAAATCATTGTATTCTGTTTTTATTTACATTTTACACAATGTCCCAACTTCATTGGAATTGGGGTTGTATGGATGGCACAATACCACTTTTTCATGTCCTGTGCTATACTAATACTGGAACCTTCAGTGTCTGCCAATACCTATATCAAACCAATACCTTTTTCCCTGTGTTAAAACACTTAATCTATTAATAGACATATTTGTCTATATGTACTTTGTGAACCTAGCATCTAACCAAATATCAGCTCAAACTGTGAAACAAATATTATACTTCCCGAATGGAAAATACGAGGTCTGTTAGAAAAGTATCGTACCTTTTAATTTTTTCAAAAACTATATGGATTTGATTCATGTTTTTACGTCAGCCAAGCTTGAACCTTCGTGCGCATGCGTGAGTTTTTCCACGCCTGTCGGTTGCGTCATTCGCCTGTGGGCAGGCTTTGAGTGAGCACTGCTCCACCCCTCTCGTCGTTGTTTCATTGCAAGGAAATGGCGGAATGATTTGGGCTTTTTTTTCCGTCAGAATGTTTTCAGAAACTGTTAGAGACAGGCAGCTGGAAACCATTCGAAAAATTTAGCTGGCTTTCGGTGAAAATTTTACGGGCTTCACAGAGAATAAGGAGTGTTACTACAGCTTTAAGGACGACCCACAATGGCGCACAGCGCGCCGCGCTCCGAGCCGTCATCGAGAGGCAGAAACCACCACATCATTTCTAAACGGATGGCTGTGTGGAGCTGGGACCGCCGTGTGCAATTTCTCTGGTTATCACAAGAGCTGGACATCAGCCATTTTCTGGCAGATTTCACTTTTAACAAGAGATTTTGTCATGGAAAGCCGCACGGAGGCTTCGCGCGTCATTATGGATTCACTGATGAAGCGAGGCAAAGGAACACCTCCGTTTCGGAGTGTTAAAGCACAAGTTGGGACATGCCTATCTCGGCTTTCAGTGCTTACCAGTCGAGTGAGTATAAGAGAAATTGTGGAGAGCTGGACATGTCCCAACTTGTTGGGACATTGTGGGTCGTCCTTAAAGCTGTAGTAACACTCCTTATTCTCTGTGAAGCCCGTAAACTTTTCACTCAAAGCCAGATAAGTTTTTCGAATGGTTTCCAGCTGCCTGTCTCAACAGTTTCTGAAAAAATTCTGATGGAAAGAAAGCCCAAATCATTCCGCCATTTCCTCGCAATGTAACAACGACGAGAGGGGTGGACCAGTGCTCACTCAAAGCCTGCCCACAGGCGAATGATGCAATCGACAGACGTGGAAAACCTCACGCATGCGCACGAAGGTTCAAGCTTGGCTGACGTAAAAACATATGAATCAAATCCATATAGTTTTTGAAAAAATAAAAAGGTACGATACTTTTCTTACAGACCTCTTATATATCCCACAACGTGACTCAGCTGTGCAATACAAGACTTTGATCGGATTGGATTTTTTCCTTCTTTCATTCATTCATCTTCTGCTGCTTATCAAGGTCCAGTTTGCGATAGTGGCAGACCAAGCAGCTCATCCCACACTTCCCTATTCTTGGCCAAGTCCACTAACTCTTCTTGGGGGATCCAGAGGCATTCCCAAGCCATCTGGAAAATATAATCCCTCCAACGTGTCCTGGGTCCTCCCAGTTGGACATGCCTGGAACACCTCCCTGGTGAGACAAACAGGAGGCATCCTCCCCAGATGAGCCCACCTTATTCACCTCCACCTTATTGTGGTGGTGAGGTTTGAGGGCTCCAGTGATCCTGGGAGTTGTGTTGTCTGGAGCATTAGCTCCTGTTAGGGCCACCCTTGGAAAATTGGTCCCAAGTGAGTAGTCAGACAAATGACAATTCACAAAAACTCTTTATGATGCATCCACTTAAAGTTGAAGTAACCTTGCCCGGATTCGGGTAACCGGAGCATCTTCCGGGATACAGGCATAGGGTAGTGCTTGCAGGCGAGCGCCTACTGGCTGGGTTTATAACAATGGGGCTCGGTTAGCCTCAGCCTGAAGAAACAACAAGGTGTCACATCCATGTAGGTTCGCCACCTGCTGGGACAGTGTACCGGGTCTAGTGTGCTGTTGTATTGGCAATGGACAGGGCTAAATGCCCACACAAACTGGCACTTGAATGGATTATAATTTTTCTTAAATTGTCTATAATGGTTATCTGATAGACATTTTCATCATTATTGGACCAATGCCAATACAAAATGTCAGATCAGTGCATCCCTACTGTAGAATGTTCAGGTTCGTCACAATAAGTCAGATGGGTATATTAAGATATTCATAAAATAGAAAAATATTAACTTGATAATATTGGTGTTGCCAGAGCAGAATGTTTTCCGGTGCGTACACTGATTACCACTTTAACAAAATTGAGCAATCTGGATTAACGTCACAACCAGGATCTAAGGTGAGTATTCAAAATTCCTCTCTCCACAAGTATATAATTGGAGTTGTCTTACAATGACATATGAATGAAAACCTGGAATGGTGGTCTGTAGAATGCCGCGTCTGACTTCCCACAGTCCCTGAAATCATTCTGTAGTCCACTCTAGTACACTGCACCAATTCATTTTTGTCCATCGGATACCAATCATTATCTGGTTCTGGACCAAAGTGCAGTGATGCAAACCTGATCACTCATCTTTGACCCTGTTCTTTGGCCCTGAGTTCTAACCTTTGACCCTGATTGCTGACCTTTCGACCTTTCATCATTTTTCATTATGATTGCTGATGGATTGACTTAGATCCTGACTAATGATTGCTTTCCTCTTGTAATCGGAATCAGATTATTCAGGATAATGATAAAAGGAATTGGGATTAAAGATCAAAAGCATGAGCTACCCATTAGTCAGTTCTATACCAAAGTATAACAGGGTCTACTTTGACCCAGGTTCTACCCCTCCACCATATTTTATTGAAATTGATCCAGGTCCTTTTGGGATATCCTACTGGCAAACAAATAGTAACAAAAACATAACGTTGATGAGTGTGTGTGTGTCTAATTTTTTCTTATTTTTTTTAAACAAAGCCTTTATTCATCATGTGGTGCAAATGACAATCAATTCTTGCAAAGCAATTTTCTTGCTTTCTTTTACATAATTGAAAGTCATTTTAGTGGCATGCTAATATCTGTGTCCTTATACGAGTAAAGATCTTTTATCTCTCTTAACAATGAAATATGGTTCCCCAGAGTGCAGCCAATATATAAAATTGCAATGAGCCGTAATTACCAAGTGATGTGAAAAAAATGAACGTGGTGCCCTTAGCCTGAAGAACTAATTATAGTTTCAGTACAATTTCAGCGAGTAGACGCTCAAAGGTTTCAGAAGCCAAAAGCTATTCTGTGTTTATCAAGAAAGGTCAGGTGAGTCAATGTAAATGACGGTAAATGACCATTTTATTTGTGCATTTGTCACAGTTCTATTCTTTATTATTTCATAAAACACTGAACCATTAGAAAAATTTTACAATAATTTTTCAATATTTAAATTCTCCACATTTCACGTTAGATGTTTGTGGTTGCTTTTGACTGTCTCTAAAATATGAAGTGGAAGTGGTTCATACAGATTATTTAAGTTAATTATCCACAATAGCCAGTGTTAACCAAATTTGGAGAAAAAAAAACATGTTCTTTAGCCATACAGACAAGCACAATATTATTAAGCCCCCTTTCAAATTTAACATTGGCTTAAAAATTTTGCTAAATGCTAAGGAATTTTCAGCACAGCATTTCTAAACATTCTAGTTTTCCTTTGGATGCTTACATTAATTTACTTTTCACACAGAAACAAATTATTTCACAGAAACCAAAAACTGCCAGGGTCATTATTGGCGCCCTGATCCTAATAGTCAATTATGTGTCCTTTTTGCTGGATAACAGCTTGCAGTCAGTTGTTTGTTATAGTTTTTGACAAGTCCCAGATGTGTCTCCTGAGGAATCCCAGCTCATTATTTTGTGGTGAATCATTCAAGCTCCTCCAGATTAGATGATCTTCTGGTATGGACCTTGTTCTTAATTTCATCCCGCAGATTTTCAGAGGGATTCCAGTCAGGGCTTTGTGCAGGCCAGTCAGTAACGCTCACTTTGGTCTTCTGGAGGTAGATCTTCACCAGGAGCAATGTATGATTTGAGTCACCGTCATGTTGGAAGACAAAACAATGACCCAAACCCAGTTTTGCTGCCGATTGCTTGAGGTTTTCTTTCAGAATATTCACGTATCCGTCTGGCTTCATCATTCCTTCCACCTTGAGGAGCTTCCCAGTTCCAGGCATACTGAAGCATCCCCACAGCATAATTCTCCCACCGACATATTTCATTGTGGGGACGGTGTTCTTTAGGTTACACACCTCTCCCTTGTTTTTCCAAACCTAAGCACTGACTCTGTGGCCAAAGAGCTCTAGTTTCCTCTCACCTGACCAATGGACACACTTCCATGGTGCATAATCTTTCTCCAAGTTGTCCTTAGCATATTTCAGTCTGGCTTGAAGGTGTCTCTTCTGCA
The DNA here is from genome assembly GCF_902500255.1 of Thalassophryne amazonica. Classification (NCBI taxonomy): domain Eukaryota; kingdom Metazoa; phylum Chordata; class Actinopteri; order Batrachoidiformes; family Batrachoididae; genus Thalassophryne; species Thalassophryne amazonica. The sequence continues at coordinate 67,063,786 of NC_047105.1, read as the reverse complement.
GAAGTGGAGTTTTTCTTGGTCTGTAACCTCACAGTCCATTCCTGTCCAGGGCTCTAGTGATTGTCTTCTTTGAGACTACAATTCCCGACTTGGCTAAGTCACTCACTCATGTCTTGGCAGTTGTTCTGAGGTCTTTAGATGCATCTATCACTGGTTTTCTTTACAGAGTCTTTGAAATCTTTTGCTTCCTACCTCTGCCAGTCTTGTTCTGTACTGTGTGGCTCTCTTTGCATTTCTTGATGATACATCTCACTCCAGTTCTTGACAATTGGAAATGCTGTGATAACTCCTTTTCCTGCTTTGCGAGCCACAGGATTTTTTTCTCTCAAGTCTAATGCTGCCTTTACACATAACGACGGCACATCACGAATACCACAAAGTATACATTCTTGGCCGCTGATCATGAATGTGATGATTTGGGGCAGAGGCGTCAGGTGTCCTCAGGAACTGCTCCAACCTGTTACCACGCATTACGATTAATGGCACGCGTTGCTGGAGAATTATCAGGAACCATTATGCATGGTCAAGAATAATGTTCCGCATTGTTGCGTGCTATCGCGCATAACAGCGCATTGTTAAGTTCTGATTGTTTTAAGTAATTAAAAAGTGTTCAGATTATGTTTTAAGTAATGGAAATGTGTGCAGATTATGTTTTTAAAAGTATTCAGATTATGATTTAATTAAAAAGTATTCAGATTATGTTTTAAGTAATTAAGTGTTCAGATTGTGTTTTAAGTGTTCAGATTGTGTTTTAAGTAATTAAAAAGTGTTCAAATTGTGTTTTAAGTAATTAAAAAGTGTTCAGATTGTTTTAAAAAGTATTCAGATTGTGTTTCAAGTAATAAAAATGTATTCAGATTGTGTTGTAAGTAATCCAAATGCATTGTAATTTGTGTTCAGCCACCAATTACATTTCAAAGTCATCTTACTCAGCTCTACCCACAAGCAACCATCCAGTCAAGCAGCTGGGCAGACGGAGTTGATCAAACGTACCAGAAAACTTTGAGAAAGGGAGTGAGTTCGAGTTCGACTCACACTGTCTCACTCACTGGTTTTCAGCTAAGCTCTCATGTGCTAAATGCACCTATTGTTGGAGTGTTTCTGTAAAATGTTTTTACATTTACATAATTTCCACCAGCACTTTAATGTTCACATCAGCCGCGGTGTGACTGACAGAGTCAGATCACATCCCTCCACCCAAACACTCACGTATCCATAACTCATTTTATGCTTGTTGCTGTAAGTGTTTCTCACCTGTGTTGTTTAACCTGGTTAGTGTGGCTTTGCAGACACCTCACCCACACACATTGTTTCCTGTGCTGCTTCAGGCGCTGACTCCCACAGTGACGTGAGCTCGGTGAGTGGCAGTGCACCCTGGGACAGCAGAGAGACATCGCTGGCCGCTTCCACCGCTGCCTCCCTGGCCTCCTCGCTGCCCCTGAGGGACGTAATGGATGAGAATGAAGACATTAAGCAAAGAGACAACAGCGACAGAGGCACGCTCGGATCTATGGGCAGTGGGTCATCGTTTGAAGAGCTGGACATGGATCAGGATCAGCATCAAGAGGAAGGCGAGAGGGAAGAAGAAAAAGATGAAGTGCCTGAGGGAGAGGATGGAGGTAGAGAAGCTGTTGAACTGGAGGCTGAGAAGAAAGACGAGGCCTTGGAGGCGGGAGAGGAGTAAAGAGGAGATAAAAGATGCAGCGTGTAACTCCGGCGTGCTGGAGTCTCTCAGCTGCTTATCTGCTTATCTGTTGTGATATTGTCGGTGGTTCAAAATGTTCACACCTTGACACGCCATATGTACACCTTGTAATTCTCTCTCTTAAAAAATGTGCACTTTTTATTCTACTGTATTTTTTTTCTCCAATAATTCCTGGTCATTTCTGAAAAACAATCCCAGAGATTTTCTTAGTGTTAAATCATCTTTACTAAAACTAATTCACCCTGTACATTGTGTGCAAGAAAAGTCAGTATTGCATTAATTCACTGCAAATTGAGTGCATGTGTCATGTTTCTTTGGTTTCCCATACAGATTAGAAGATAACATGTTGACACAGTGCGACCTTGATATGTAACAGTCTGAAAGTAGCAACAATTGGCAATATCAATCAAAGATTACAAATTCTGAAATTAGAGATACACATGTTCAGCACTATGAGAACTTAATAACATGAAATTGCTTCCAAGTTATCAAACTCTAGTTGTCAACCAGTTTGTCAAAAATTGTCAGTCTGCACTATTGCTTCAGTTTTTTTTAAATGAAACTTTTTGTTTCTATAGTAATGTAAAATCTCTTTTTTAAAGCAGTCTTTACTGAATCACTCCCACAGACTAGCATATCAATAGGTTAAAACTGTTAGTGATGTCAGATCTTAGAACTGATGTGCAATTTGTTGCAATGATTGCTCTTCTGTCTGGAATAAAATTTCTGAAAATTTGCAGTGCTCATTTGTTAAAAATCACCTGTGTGTACTTTGAGCCACTAAAAATATATTTTAAACTTATTTCATGTGTGAAAATGACCTAAATTCTGAACATCACAGATTATTACTGCTTTGCTTGGCTGTTTTCTGCTGTTCAGTGGGAAGTGTACAAAAGTGTTTGACAACAGAACCTAAAAACATCCAAACCACGTCTCTAAAGACTATTTGCCCCTGCAGTATGGTTCACACGCAACAATTGATTGATTGATTGATTGATTTGTATGAAGTTGAAGGAGCATCATGTGTTGGCTGTTGGCTCAGAACCTAATCCAGGTTAACACCACTTCCATTTCAATCATAAGATCTGCAACTAAGTCACAATGAAGAGCTGATCAGTTAAACAGGTGATTTTGCTGCTTTTTCATCAAAGTGAAACAGTCTAGATCCAATTTGCGGTGAGATTAATGTTTTGATTGACATCAGGAAATGAAATGATGCAAAGATTTACCGTGTAACAAATCTGCTTTAAACTTTCTTCCAGGGTTTCTGTGAGTGCCACAGGTTGAGTACAGCAGATAACTGAAACAATCATGCAAATGGTGATAAAAGCATCAAATTAGGCAGAAATACTCCTTAGACACTCCTCTTTTGAAAAAAATGATTGGCCACTTGACTTTTCAATCGGTAGTCAGGTAGGGGTCAATTGAAGAATTACACAGAGGTCAAAATTAAAAGATGCTCCAATCATATTGGAAAAATATTCCACATTATTTGCCTGATCATAAAGATTCCAAAAAGGTATAGTTTGGACTGTACAGTAGAGTTCAGAATAATAGTAGTGCTATGTGACTAAAAAGATTAATCCAGGTTTTGAGTATATTTCTTATTGTTACATGGGAAACAAGGTACAAGTAGATTCTCACAAATCCATCAATCAATCAATTTTTTTTTATATAGCGCCAAATCACAACAAACAGTTGCCCCAAGGCGCTTTATATTGTAAGGCAAGGCCATACAATAATTATTTAAAACCCCAACGGTCAAAACGACCCCCTGTGAGCAAGCACTTGGCTACAGTGGGAAGGAAAAACTCCCTTTTAACAGGAAGAAACCTCCAGCAGAACCAGGCTCAGGGAGGGGCAGTCTTCTGCTGGGACTAGTTGGGGCTGAGGGAGAGAACCAGGAAAAACACATGCTGTGGAGGGGAGCAGAGATCGATCACTAATGATTAAATGCAGAGTGGTGCATACAGAGCAAAAAGAGAAAGAAACAGTGCATCATGGGAACCCCCCAGCAGTCTACGTCTATAGCAGCATAACTAAGGGATGGTTCAGGGTCACCTGATCCAGCCCTAACTATAAGCTTTAGCAAAAAGGAAAGTTTTAAGCCCAATCTTAAAAGTAGAGAGGGTGTCTGTCTCCCTGATCTGAATTGGGAGCTGGTTCCACAGGGGAGGAGCCTGAAAGCTGAAGGCTCTGCCTCCCATTCTACTCTTACAAACCCTAGGAACTACAAGTAAGCCTGCAGTCTGAGAGCGAAGCGCTCTATTGGGGTGATATGGTACTACGAGGTCCCTAAGATAAGATGGGACCTGATTATTCAAAACCTTATAAGTAAGAAGAAGAATTTTAAATTCTATTCTAGAATTAACAGGAAGCCAATGAAGAGAGGCCAATATGGGTGAGATATGCTCTCTCCTTCTAGTCCCCGTTAGTACTCTAGCTGCAGCATTTTGAATTAACTGAAGGCTTTTTAGGGAACTTTTAGGACAACCTGATAATAATGAATTACAATAGTCCAGCCTAGAGGAAATAAATGCATGAATTAGTTTTTCAGCATCACTCTGAGACAAGACCTTTCTAATTTTAGAGATATTGCGAAAATGCAAAAAAGCAGTCCTACATATTTGTTTAATATGCGCTTTGAATGACATATCCTGATCAAAAATGACTCCAAGATTTCTCACAGTATTACTAGAGGTCAGGGTAATGCCATTCAGAGTAAGGATCTGGTTAGACACCATGTTTCTAAGATTTGTGGGGCCAAGTACAATAACTTCAGTTTTATCTGAGTTTAAAAACAGGAAATTAGAGGTCATCCATGTCTTTATGTCTGTAAGACAATCCTGCAGTTTAGCTAATTGGTGTGTGTCCTCTGGCTTCATGGATAGATAAAGCTGGGTATCATCTGCGTAACAATGAAAATTTAAGCAATACCGTCTAATAATACTGCCTAAGGGAAGCATGTATAAAGTGAATAAAATTGGTCCTAGCACAGAACCTTGTGGAACTCCATAATTAACTTTAGTCTGTGAAGAAGATTCCCCATTTACATGAACAAATTGTAATCTATTAGACAAATATGATTCAAACCACCGCAGCGCAGTGCCTGTAATACCTATGGCATGCTCTAATCTCTGTAATAAAATTTTATGGTCAACAGTATCAAAAGCAGCACTGAGGTCTAACAGAACAAGCACAGAGATGAGTCCACTGTCCGAGGCCATAAGAAGATCATTTGTAACCTTCACTAATGCTGTTTCTGTACTATGATGAATTCTAAAACCTGACTGAAACTCTTCAAATAGACCATTCCTCTGCAGATGATCAGTTAGCTGTTTTACAACTACCCTTTCAAGAATTTTTGAGAGAAAAGGAAGGTTGGAGATTGGCCTATAATTAGCTAAGATAGCTGGGTCAAGTGATGGCTTTTTAAGTAATGGTTTAATTACTGCCACCTTAAAAGCCTGTGGTACATAGCCAACTAACAAAGATAGATTGATCATATTTAAGATCGAAGCATTAAATAATGTTAGGGCTTCCTTGAGCAGCCTGGTAGAAATGGGGTCTAATAAACATGTTGATGGTTTGGATGAAGTAACTAATGAAAATAACTCAGACAGAACAATCGGAGAGAAAGAGTCTAACCAAATACCGGCATCACTGAAAGCAGCCAAAGATAACGATACGTCTTTGGGATGGTTATGAGTAATTTTTTCTCTAATAGTTAAAATTTTGTTAGCAAAGAAAGTCATGAAGTCATTACTAGTTAAAGTTAATGGAATACTCAGCTCAATAGAGCTCTGACTCTTTGTCAGCCTGGCTACAGTGCTGAAAAGAAACCTGGGGTTGTTCTTATTTTCTTCAATTAGTGATGAGTAGAAAGATGTCCTAGCTTTACGGAGGGCTTTTTTATAGAGCAACAGACTCTTTTTCCAGGCTAAGTGAAGATCTTCTAAATTAGTGAGACACCATTTCCTCTCCAACTTACGGGTTATCTGCTTTAAGCTACGAGTTTGTGAGTTATACCACGGAGTCAGGCACTTCTGATTTAAAGCTCTCTTTTTCCAACAAGACCAAGCATTCATGATATACACACTCTTAAGGCTATGAAATTGGGCTATTAGTAAAAAAAATAGAAAAGGGGGTGGTCACATGTAGTACATTCAGTCAGTGAGTTTGTCAATTTTGTGGAACAAACAGGTGTGAATCAGGTGTCCCCTATTTAAGGATGAAGCCAGCACCTGTTGGACATGCTTTTCTCTTTGAAAGCCTGAGGAAAATGGGACGTTCAAGACATTGTTCAGAAGTACAGCATACTTGTATACTCAGGTGCAAAAAATTATAGGCTGTTCCTCTACAATGATCTCCAATGATTTAAAATGGACAAAAAAACCAGAGCCGCGTGGAAGAAAGAACTGTGACAGTTAGAAGACACCTGTGTGAAGCTAATTTATTTGCAAGAATCCCCTGCAAAGTCCCTCTGTTAAATAAAAGACGTGCAGAAGAGGTTACAATTTGCCAAAGAACACATCAAATGGCCTAAAGAGAAATGGAGGAATATTTTGTGGACTGATGAGAGTAAAATTGTTCTTTTTGGGTCCAAGGGCCACAGACAGTTTGTGAGACGACCCCCAAACTCTGAATTCAAGCCACAGTTCACAGTGAAGACAGTGAAGCGTGGTGCAAGCATCATGATATGGGCATGTTTCTCCTACTACGGTGTTGGGCCTATATATCGCAATACCAGGTATCATGATCAGTTTGTATATGTCAAAATACTTGAAGAGGTCATGTTGCCTTATGCTGAAGAGGACATGCCCTTGAAATGGGTGTTTCAACAAGACAATGACCCCAAGCACACTAATAAACAAGCAAAATCTTGGTTCCATACCAACAAAATTAATGCCTCGCAGATGTGAAGAAATCATGAAAAACTGTGGTTATACAACTAAATGTTAGTTTAGTGATTCACAGGATTGCTAAAAAAGCAGTTTGAACATAATAGTTTTGAGTTTGTAGCATCAACAGCAGATGCTGCTATTATTGTGAACACCCCTTTTCTACTTTTTTTTTTTTTACTAATAGGCCAATTTCATAGCCTTAAGATTGTGCATATCATGAATGCTTGGTCTTGTTGGATTTGTGAGAATCTACTGAATCTACTGGTACCTTGTTTCCCATGTAACAATAAGAAATGTACTCAAAACCTGGATTAATCTTTTTAGTCACATAGCACTACTATTATTCTGAACACTACTGTATGTGACTGAATTCTATGGAGTTACGGGATAAAAATGGCAAGAATGGTGACAAAGGTCAGTTTCATTTTGTACAGGGGTCAAAAATTAAAGTTGCTCCAATTTTGGTAAAAAGTGATGCAAATTATTGGTTGAGCTAATAGGATTAATAAATGGAATAGTTTTGACAGTGTTGAATACTTGGTCTCCAAAGTAAAGGTCAAACAAGGTCTACGTCTATTGGATTCTATGACGTGACATATGTTACCCTGTAACATGATAAGTAAGGATGATACATGGCCCAAACTATTCCTTTTTAAAACCATGTGAACTCAAGTAGTAATTTGCATCACTTTTTACCAAAATTGGACCAACTTTAACTTTTGACCCCTGTACAAACCGACACTGACCTTTGTCACCATTCTTGCTGTTTTTATCCCATAACTCCATAGAATTCAGTTACAGACCGTCCAAACCATACCTTTTTGGAATCTTTATGATCAGACAAGTAATGTGGCATAGGTTTCAATGTAATTGGAGCATCTTTTAATTTTGACTCCTGACCTCAACCTGAACGCCAACTGAAAATTCAAGTGGCCAATCGTTTTTTTCAAAAGAGTTTTGTCTCAGGACTATACTGCTGAATTTGATGCTTTTATCACCATTTGCAGGATTCCGCTCTAAATATTTTCTTATCTGCTGCACTAGTTGGACAGTGGCCAAAGAAAAGAAAACGAAAGACACTACACACACACGCACGCACACCATGATGTCTGGCAACTTAATGCTACAATTCTCTTAACCAAAACATATTGGCAGACTATAAATGCCACCTAATGAAGTAAATAATTTTCTGTTTAGTTAGCACTGAAAAATGACACCGCCACAGTCTGCCACTGAGGATGACAGAAATTATGCTATGATGGCCAGTATGATGGTTTTGCTACTGACAACATGTGAATGCAAAATACAGCACTTACAGGTAACTCCAGACTGTCTTTGATCATCCTGGAGCTGATCAATGGGTGAGCCTTTGCCATTCTGGTTATTCCTCTATCCATTTTGATGGTTGTTTTCTGTTTTCTTCCACGCGTCTCTGGTTTTTTTTTGTCCATTTTAAAGCATTGGAGACCATTGTAGATGAACAGCCTATAATTTTTTTGCACCTGCATATAAGTCTTCCCCTCTCCAATCAACTTTTTAATCAAACTACGCTGTTCTTCTGACCAATGTCTTGAATGTCCCATTTTCCTCAGGGTTTCAAAGAGAAAAGCATGTTCAACAGGTGCTGGCTTCATCCTTAAATGGGGACACCTGATTCACACCTGTTTGTTCCACAAAATTGACGAACTCACTGACTGAATGCCACACTACTATTTTTGTGAACACCCCCTTTTCTACTTTTTTACTAATAGCCCAATTTCATAGCCTTAAGAGTGTGCATATCATGAATGATTGGTCTTGTTGGATTTGTGAGACTCTACTGAATCTACTGGTACCTTGTTTCGCATGTAACAATAAGAAATATACTCAAAACCTGGATTAATCTTTTTAGTCACATAGCACTACTATTATTCTGAACACTACTATAGGCCCAACACCATAGTAGGAGAAACATGCCCATATCATGATGCTTGCCCCACCATGCTTCACTGTCTTCACTGTGAACTGTGGCTTGAATTCAGAGTTTGGGGGTCGTCTCACAAACTCAAAACCTGGATTAATCTTTTTAGTCACATAGCACTACCATTATTCTGAACACTACTGTAAATGCAGACACAGAGCACACACTTTGGTGCGTTCATGCATGCTTGCTGGAGGAAGGGGGGTGGGGGGTGGGAGAAGATGTAATTGCATCTTAGCCTGTTGGATGCTGTTTATGGAGCGTGTAATGTAACTGTAAATTTTTAATTACTTAGTGGTAGTCTGACCCCTCACATCTGCACCTGCAATATTTTCTGGTCAAGCTTACCCACACCCACCTGACCCGCTGCTCAACCCGCAGGTGCCTGCAGGCTACAGGTTGACCCCCACATTTCTGGTGTCTATATTTGATGATATCTTGGCACCAAACCAGTTTCGACAGGGTAAAAACAATGTTTTGTTGTTCTACATGTTGCTTAAGGAAGCTTTGACACAGGGAATTGCTCCAGTGATCCTTTAGTTGGATGACGGCCTGCTCTACTAGCTATACATGTTACATCAGTTTACTGTTGCACAAACATTGAATTAGTGTGACTCAAAGAAAACCATTTAGGAGAGTTATACACACATTAAACCTTAGGTTATGGGACAGTGTTCAGTTCAACACACATCTGTTGATTTCACAAAGATCACAGCATCATCTGTGCAAGATCAGTGAATCCTTCAACAAACTGATATTCAGCATTTCCTCAGATATGAATCACTTCTTGCAACGCAAAGCTTTGCTGAGAGATGATGTTCCAAGTGCCCATTTATGTGAGTCACGTCAGTTTTGCACCTGGATGTTGCTGTGTCTAGGGCAACGCAGCAGCACTGCACCAGCTGCCACCTAGTAAAGACAAGAACATTGATGATTTGTTGTGGTTTCATCTTTTTCAGGGATGAAGCTCCAAACAGCTTTCTTTTCATAATGTGGACTATCCTCCAATCAAAGGCAGCAGCAGACTTATGGTATATGGAAATGTCATCTTTTTTTTCCAATGTTGTCCTATAGTCCAAAAATAATAGTGTTGTGATGTACTCAACAGTCTGCCAGTACAAGATGGCTAGAACCCTTTTTTGTCTTGTTAGTACTTCAGTTTTGTTCAGATCCATTGTTTGTGTTATGTACATTTGCATTTTTTGTGCACATGCTGTGGTCTATATTTACATTCTCTATGTTTGCAAGCTTTTTCTCCATCTGCAAGATGTTTTTGATGTGACTACAGTGCATCGAGAAATGACTCACAGCGCTTCACTTTTTCCACATTTTGTTTACAGCCTTATTCCAAAATGGAGTAAATTCATTTTTCCCCTCAAAATTCTACTTGCAACATGCCATAATGACAACATGAAAAAAGGTTGTTTTTTTTTGTTTTGTTTTTTGCAGATTTCTTAAAAAAAATACAAAACTAAGAAATCACATGTACATATGTTTTCACACCCCTTGCTCAATACTTTGTTGATGCACCTTTGGCAGCAATTAGGTTGAATGGGAGCGTTGGGGTACAGCCATTTTTAGATCTCAAAGATGTTCAATCAGAGTCAGGTCTGGGCTCTGGCTGGGCCACTCAAGGACATTCACAGAGTTGTCCTGAAGCCACTCCTTTGATATCTTGGCTGTGTGCTTAGGGTCATTGTCTTGATGAAAAATGAGCCGCCGCTTCAATCTGAGCGCTCTGGAGCAGGTTTTCATCCAGGATGTCTCTGTACATTGCTACATTCATCTTTCCCTCAATCCTGACTAGTCTCCCAGTTCTTGTTGCTGAAAAACATCCCCACAGCATGATGCTGCCACCACCATGCTTCACTGTAGAGATGGTGTCTGGTTTCCTCCAAACTTCATGCCTGACATTCACACCAGAGTTCAATCTTTGTTTTATCAGACCAGAGAATTTTGTTTCTCATGGTCTGAGAGCCCTCCAGGGGCCTTTTTGCAAACTCAAGGCGGGCTGTCATGTGCCTTTTACTAAGGAGTGGCTTCCATCTGGCCACTCTACCATACAGGCCTGATTGGTGGATTGCTCCAGAGATGGTTGTCCTTCTGGAAGGTTCTCCGCTTTACACAGAGGAATGCTGGAGCTCAGACAGCGTAACCACATGATCACCTCCCTGACTAAGGCCCTTCTCTTGCAATCGCTCAGTTTAGACAACCGTCCAGCTCTAGGAAGAGTCCTGGTGGCCTCTGTACTCATTGGGACCTTCAAAGCAGCAGAAATGTTTCTGTACCCTTCCCCAGTTTTGTGGCTTGAGACAGTCCTGTCTTGGAGGTCTACAGACAATTTCTTTGACTTCGTACTTGGTTTGTGCTCTGACATGCACTGTTAACTGTGGGTCCTTATATGTAGACAGGTGTGTGCCTTTCCAAATCATGTCCAATCAACTGAATTTACCCCAGATGGACTCCATTTAAGCTGTAGAAACATCTCAAGGATGATCAGTGGAAACAGGATGCAACTGAGCTCAATTTTGAGCTTCATGACAAAGGCTGTGAATACTTATGGACACGTAATTTCTTTTATTTTTTATTTTTTAATAAATTTGTAAAAATTTCAAACTTTTGTCACCTTGTCATTATGGGGTATTTTGTGTAGAATTTTGAGTGAAAAGAAAATGAATTTCACCCATTTTGGAATAAGGCTGTAAACATAGCATGTAGAAGCATTGTGAATACTTTCTGGATGAACTGTACATGTTTTGATTTGTGTGTGCGTGTGTGTGTGTTCAGTATTTAGTCAGAGAACTGACTTTAGTCAAAGTATCTCACCCAGCAGGCTGTTGGTAACATTGTGTTGTGTTCTTGGACTGTGACATTGGTAGTTTCTTAGAGGTGTCTGCTGGGACAGATGTCCTCTCCACATGTCTGCTGCACTTGCACTTTGAATCAGATTCCAACCCGACCTTTTGTTCAAAGGCAAAAAAAAAGAAAAAAAAAAGAAAAGCAAATCAGTATGGCAGAGAATGAGATGACACACTGGATCCACAACTGATTTAATTAAGTGAGAAACCCTCCGGGGGTGGGTCACACACTTTGGAGGCGTAGAGATTATTGCTCACAGGATGTTAATTAACACTTCATAGTATGTTGAGAGAGAGAGAGAGAGAGAGAGAGAGAGAGAGAGAGAGAGAGAGAGAGAGAGAGAGAGAGAGAGAGAGAGAGAGAGAGAGAGAGATTTGGATTGAGATTGATCTATGTGTGAAACTTCTGCACTTTGTTTTCAGAGGCGAAATAACATTTCCACTATAGGTATGCATAGAATCCCCCCCCAAAAAATCCATGATGACCCACCCCCACCCCGTCGTCAGCTTTGACAAATAGGGGTGACACTGGAAGCGGCTCCGCATTGCAATCCGCATCCAACTCAGGTTTAAACAAAGAAAGCGAGAGAGACAGAGAGATGTTTTGCTTCTATTAGTCTCTATGTTACATAATGCCGTGAAGAAGCGGCCCTGTATCTTTTTTCAAAACAGCTCTAACTGTTCCCGGTGTGATGCGCCTTTTACTCGCACTTTTCCTGACAGATGACATTCAAACTCAAATGCCACATTCTTGGATTTCTGTCCGTCTAAACCACTCTTTTCTCTGCACCGGGCTCTGAATTTGAGTTGCTGGCGCTTTTCTCCCCCCCTCCAGAATGAAGAAGTGGGTGTTGGTTGCTTAAAGATAATAATCGCTGTGAGTTTGGAGCAGCAGCAGGAGCGCCACTGCTCCTCTCGGTGTGGGCTTGTTTGCTTTCAGCACCGCGGACAGCTCCCGGCGCTCTGCACAAACTTCACGCTCGCCTCCTCCGTTTGGTTCGTCAGCCGGCGCAGCGCCGCAGAGGAAATGCGCCTCTTTCAAACCGCCCGAGCATCGCATCGCATCGCTGGGAAGCTGAGGATTCCGCACAGGTAAGATCCGCCGCGTGTTTGTCGTCTCTCCCTGTGTTGGCTGATCGAGTCTGTTGAGGGCATTTTTTTTTTTTGGTCAACTTTTGTGGAGCAGTTGATGTCCGGAGGAGGAGCGCGCACACAGACAATGTCGGATCATTTCAGAATATAGAAATCAAAAGGGTGGGTGAAGTTAACCAGTGCGTCATTTTTTTTAGACATGCACCTCATTTTAATGTCGTCTTTTTATTCATGTGTGGCTGCATCATGCGCTGCACGAGCTTTTCACATGCTGTTGAACAAACAGCAAACAGGCGCTGCTGCAGCAGCAGCAGGCTGCACAATAAACCGCCACACACCGTGTTCTCTCCATCCGACAGCATCACCATCTTTGCATCTCTATTAAAAGTATCAAGCGCGGCTGATAAAGTCAATCTAAAGTGTAAAAGTTGAGTTGGGAACATAGAGTCGTGGAGAGAAGGAGCTTCTCTTCATCTCTGCTTCCATGGCATCTTATTTTCGCAGCAAGCCTTTTCTTAAGAGATGCTACAAACACTGCGCAGAAATCCCTCCTTTGTTCTGTTTATGATTATGTCCGAACTAATATAATTATTCTAGAATAACATGTTGCACAAGAGTTAGCGTAAGATGTGAATTAAAAGCTTTTTATGTATGACAGTGTGCAATTATATGCACGTTATTTTCACGCCTGATTTTTTTTTCTTTTTTTTCTTTTGGCAATCAACAGATTAATCATTGAGTTGCCAAAATGTCAGAAAAAGAACCAAATGTTTTTATTTTTATTTCCAGCAGACAACGGGGATTTCTTCAATTTGCTTGTTTTTATTTGTTCCATATATGAAACTTAAATGTGTTAAATTTGCAATCATTTAAACAAACAGTAGAACAAATCTTCGTATTCGATGTGGTGCAACATATCAAAGTTGAGCATTTTCTCTTCTTAAATCAATTCTGATTATTTAATAAATTACAGTGAGGCAAATAAGCATTTGATCCACTGTATATTTTGCAAGTTTTTCCATGTACAAAGAATGGAGAGGTCTGTCATTTTTATCGTAGCTACACTTCAACTGTGAGAGACAAAAATCTAAAAAAACAAAAAATTCAGAAAATCACTTTGTATGACTTTTAAATAATTCATTTGCATTTTATTGCATGGAATAAGTATTTGTTCCAATAGAAAAACAGACTTAAATATTTGGCACAGAAACTTTTGTTTGTAGTTTCAGAGGTCAGATGTTTCCTGTAGTTCTTGACCAAGTTTGCACACACGGCAGCAGAGATTTTGGGCCACTCCTCCATACAGATCTTCTCTAGATCTTTCAGGTTTGGAGTTTCAGCTCCCTCCAAAGATTTTCTATTGAGTTCAGGGAGTTCAGGTCTGGAGACTGGCTCGGCTACTCCAGGTCCTTGAAGTGCTTCTTATGGAGCCCATCCTTAGTTGCCCTGGCTGTGTGTTTGGGGTCATTGTCATGCTGGAAGACCCAGCCATGACCCATCTTCAATGCTCTTACTGAGGGAAGGAGGTTGTTTGCCAAAATCTCACAATACATGACCCCATCCATCCTCCCTTCAATACGGTGCAGTTGTCCTGTTCCCTTTGCAGAAAAGCACCCCCAGAGTAAGATGTTTCCACCCCCATGCTTCACGGTTGGGATGGTTTTCTTGGGGTTGTTCTCATCATCTAAACACAGCGAGTGGAGTTGATACCAAAAAACTCTATTTTGGTCTCATCTGACCACATGACCTTCTCCCATGCCTCCTCTGGATCATCCAGATGGTCACTGGTGATTGGTGAACTTCAAACGGCCTTGGACATGTGCTGGCTTGAGCAGGGGGACCTTGCTGCCCTGCAGGATTTTAAACCATGACGGCGTCATGTGTTACTAATGTAATCTTTGTGACTGTCATTGATCAGGTCCTCCTGTGTTGTTCTGGACTTTCTCAGAATCATCCTTACCCCACGAGGTGAGATCTTGCATGGAGCCAAAACTGGGGGAAGACTGACAGTCATCATGTGTTCCTTCCATTGTCTAAGAATTGCGCCAACAGTTGCTGCCTTCTCACCAAGCTGCTTGCCTGTTGTCCTTTAGTCCATCCCAGCCTTGTGCAGGTCCACAGTTTTGTCTCTGGTGTCCTTAGACAGCTCTTTGGTCTTGGCTATGGTGGACAGGTTGGAGTGTGATTGATTGAGTGTGTGAACAGGTGTCTTTTATACAGGTAACAAGTTCAAACAGGTGCAGTTAATACAGGTAAAGAGTGCAGAATAAGAGGGCTTCTTAAAGAAAAATTAACAGGTCTGAGAGAGCCAGAATTCTTGCTGGCTGGTTGGCGATCAAATACTTATTTCATGCAATAACATGCAAATTAATTATTTAAAAATCAAACAATGTAATTTTTCAGATTTTTTTTTTTTTTTTTTTAGATTCTGTCTGTCACAATTGAAGTGTACCTACGATAAAAATGACAAACCTTTCCATTCTTTGTAGGTGGGAGAACTTGCAAAAATCAACAATGGATCAAATTCTTATTTGCCCCACTGTATCAAAAAATAAATGACTGTTTTTCTGATGAATATCCCTGATAGTGCATCAGATAACTGAAACAATCCTGCAAATGGTGATTGAAGCAACAAATTCAGGACAAATACTCCTTCGACATTACTCTTTTGAAAAAAACGGTTGGCCATTTGAATTTTCAATAGGCAGCTAGGTAGCTAATAGGGTTTTAAAAAGGAACAGTCTGCAACATGTGTCATACTTAGTTATCATGTTACGGGCTAACATATGTGACATATCATAGAATCCAATGGACGTCGAGATTGTTTGACCTTTACTTTGCAGACCAAACATTCAACACAGTCAAAACTATTCTGTTCATTAATCATATTAGTTCAGCCAATAATTTGCACCACATTTTACCAAAATTGGAACAACTTTTTAACTTTTGACCCCTGTACAAACTGAAATTGACCTTTGTCACCATTTTTGCTGTTTTTTTACCCCATAACTCCATAACATTCAGTCATAGATAGTCCAAACTATACATTTTTTAAAACTTTACAATCAGACAGATAATGTGGTGTAGTTTTCAAAATGATTTGAGCGTTTTTAATTTTGACCCCTGTGTAATTCTTCAAATAACCCCTTCCTGGCCAGTCAGTTTTTTTCAAAAGAGTAATGTCTAAAGGTGTATTTGTGCCAAATTTGGTGTTTCTATCACCATTTGCAGGATTCCTCTGTAAATATTCTGTTATCTGCTGCACTATGAAGAAAAATCTAAAGGCACAGATATTAACACTGGTTATTTACTGAAACCAAATGCTTTGTTCATAAAATATGCATGAATTAGCAATTTAGCAGCAGATTAATCACAACAGAAAACTCTTGTAGCAAAATTTATTGACCATCATACATGATATGCATGAATTAGACAGTGGAATTAATTTGGCATGTCGACACATCAGTCTGCAGAAGTCAGAATGTGGAGTGACGATGAGCCCGGCGCTCACAGCTGAAGATGTTACTCTGTGTAAATTATTCAGGTCATGGCTGCTGCAGGAAAAAAAAAAAACACGCCTCTACTATCAGTTAAAAAAAAAATTCTAAAAAGTAGCAGGTGACGGTGTTTGCAGTGTGGTCCCTCCACAGCTCAGCCCTGCAGTCTGCCTCACCTGTTACACTTGGCCTGGTCGCATGTGGTCAGAGAACAGTGTTCATCCTTTCACACATGGGTTTATCAAACAATGCACAAATGTCACCATCTGCAAAACAGATCTGAAGGCAGCTTATTTTCCCTCTATAATATTCACAGGAAAACTGTTAAACTGAATGTCTAAGTATAGACAATTGTAAGATATACAACAAGTAGTACTATTTTACAAAGCCTTAAAACATCACATTTGTGAGGCCCCTGTGTCCTGTTGCTTCATCATCGCTCTGACCTTTTAAGGCACACTTGGGTTGTGTTGTGGATCATTAATCCATGGGATCCATCTGTTCCTTATGTTCTTACCCACAGCTACGTGCAGTTATGGATAGCAGTCAGTATTGTACAAAGGCTTGCACCTGATACATAACAGCTGCTGAATGAAATATTTATGTGCTTGTATGTGTGTGTCTGTATATATATATATATATATATATACAGTGAGAAAAATAAGTATTTGAACACCCTGCGGTTTTGCAAGTTCTCCCACTTAGAAATCATAGAGGAGTCTGAAATTTTCATTTTAGGTGCATGTCCACTGTGAGAGACATAATCTAAATAAAAAAATCCGGAAATCACAATGTATGATTTTTTTTAAATAATTTGTGTGTATGTTACTGCTGCAAATAAGTATTTGAACACCTACCAACCAGCAAGAATTCTGGCTCTCACAGACCTGTTAATTTTTCTTTAAGAAGCCCTCTTATTCTGCACTCTTTACCTGCATTAATTGCACCTGTTTGAACTTGTTACCTGTATAAAAGACACCTGTTCACACACTCAATCAATCACACTCCAACCTGTCCACCATAGCCAAGCCCAAAGAGCTGTCTAAGGACACCAGGGACAAAAACTGTAGACCTGCACAAGGCTGGGATGGACTACAGGACAACAGGCAAGCAGCTTGGTAGAAGACAACAACTGTTATGATTATTTATTAGAAAGTGGAAGAAACACAAGATGACTGTCAATCTCCCTCGGTCTGGGATTCCATGCAAGATCTCACTTTGTGGGGTAAGGATGATTCTGAGAAAGCTCAGAACTACACAGGAGGACCTGGTCAATGACCTGAAGAGAGCTGGGACCACAGTCACAAAGATTACATTAGTAACACATGATGCTGTCATGGTTTAAAATCCTGCAGGGCAGCAAGGTCCCCCTGCTCAAGCCAGCACATGTCCAGGCCCGTTTGAAGTTCACCAGTGACCATCTGGATGATCCAGAGGAGGCATGGGAGAAGGTCATGTGGTCAGATGAGACCAAAATAGAGCTTTTTGGAATCAACGCCACTTACCATGTTTAGAGGATGAGAACAACCACAAGAAAACCATCCCAACCGTGAAGCATGGGGGTGGAAACATCATTCTCTGGGGGTGCTCTTCTGCAAAGGGGACAGGACGACTGCACCGTATTGAAGGGAGGATGGATGGGGTTATGTATTGCGAGATTTTGGCAAACAACCTCCTTCCCTCAGTAAGAGCATTGAAGATGGGTCATGGCTGGGTCTTCCAGCATGACAATGACCCCAAACACACAGCCAGGGCAACTAAGGAGGGGCTCCGTAAGAAGCATTTCAAGGTCCTGGAGTGGCCTGGCCAGTCTCCAGACCTGAACTCAATAGAAAATCTTTGGAGGGAGCTGGAAGTCCAAACCTGAACGATCTAGAGAAGATCTGTATGGAGGAGTGGACCAAAATCCCTGCTGCAGTGTGTGCAAACCTGGTGAAAAACTACAGGAAACCTTTGACCTCTGTAATTGCAAACAAATGCTACTGTACCAAATATTAACATTGATTTTCACAGGTGTTCAAATACTTATTTGGAGCAGTAACATACAAATAAATTATTTAAAAAATCATACATTGTGATTTCCGGATATTTTTTTTTTAGATTATGTCTCTCACAGTGGATGTGCACATAAGATGAAAATGTCAGACCGCTCTATGATTTCTAATTGGGAGAACGTGCAAAATCGCAGGGTGTTCAAATACTTATTTTCCTCACTATATATATATATATATATATATATATATATATATATATATATATATATATATATATATATATATATATATACACTAGCATTACATAGATTACACAGACAACAAGCTCTCACCCTCCACTTGTCAAAAATGAAAACATGAATATTCTGATAAATGTGAAAAATCAAACAAACAACAACAACAACAACAATAAACCCCAAACAAATTAAAAAAACAAACAAACCGTATTTTAAATATACCTGTATAGAGCCATCAGGTCACCAAATTTGGTGTTGATCAGATCAAAATGGTATATTTCTGTCATCTTTCTTGATATCTGATGTTGAATTAACATGTAAAATATAATGGATTTGAAAACTGGATCAATGTAGTAATGCTAACACTGGTTCATCATAGATATTTCCCAATATATCCAATATAATATTCAACTTATTATAATGTTAAAATTAACAAGTGACACATCTGCTGCTTTGTGTAAGTAAATAAATTAATACACACTTCCTATGGGTTTCTGACAGATATTAAAAATAGACCAGAATACATGTGAGGAACCAAACCATGTTTCAAGGTTGTATGAATGTCACATTCTAATGTTACAGCACTGGGAGGTTGAAGTTGCAGCAACACTGACATCATGTTCATTGACGTCAGAACGTAATATAATAATAAAAAAAAAACAGCAACATTTATATAACACCACTGTGCTCGCTGGGAAAGCATATGGTCACTCCTCTGATTCTGGTCTGCTTGAGGTTTCTTCCTTAGAGGGTGTGCAGGTAAGACTAGACCTTACTCGTTTGTGTGTGTGTGTGTGTGTGTGTGTGTGTGTGTGTGTGTGTGTGTGTGTGTGTGTGTGTGTGTGTGTGTACAGTAGAACATTTTATTAAATTTGCACAGTTTACACACGTCTGCAAATTCTCTTTGTCTTCACTATAGTACACATCTGGGTTAAATCCTGATCAGAGCTGATGAAACTACTGAACAGCTGAGCAGCTTAATCCGATTTCTACTCGAGCTAAGAGATTTAAACATGCACTCATTAAAGTTAAGGCACAGAAAAACCTGTGATTAATTAATACTGTGCATTTGCTTAAGTTTTCTCACTGTACTGCAAAGAAATCATTGCTATAATTTTTCCTCAGGTGATCAATAAAGCTACATCTCTTCAGAGGTTTTATTGGAAAATCCAGGTCAGCTGCACCAACAGTTTCCAGCATTCAGAATGATGGCTTGCTTGTGATTGATTTTGGTTTCTAACTGTTTATCAGATAAATTCTCCAGGAACACTAAAGTGACAAGAAGCCCTGCAGAGAGACTTCATAAATATTGATCCACAATAAGAGCAGATGGACTTAATCACTTTCTTATCGGTAGATGAATGTGACGCGGTTACCAGCAGCATTTTAGGATGTGCACACTATGTATGCACATGTGCATTTCTGACAGGCAGCTGCTCAGTAACACTGTGTCAACTCAGTGTTCTGGAACAGGCAGGTCAGAAAAGCTCCTTTACTTTACTGTTACTCCTAAAAGAAAGCACATTGAAACATCAAAAGCAATGTTGAGCAAAACAATCAGAATCTCCTTAAACTGGTGCAACAAAGTGTCCTAAGATCTCCCAATATTGAAGCATTAATGCTTAATAAATAAATGAAATAAAAAAAAAAATCATGCAAATCAAAAATTGTATATTTTAATGTCTTATTATCAGCGAAGCCCAGATTTCTGTTGCTGTAAAATGTATCCAGGGGAGGTGATGGTCTAGACTCCAGTGGTTAAACTGTTGGGCTTGAGACCTTGAGATCCTCGGTTCAAATCCCAGCCTGACCGGAAGTTGCTCCTGGTGTGTAGTGAGCGCCTTGTATGGCAGCACCCTGACATCGGGTGTAAAGTGCTTTGAGTGTCTGATGCAGATGGAAAAGCGCTATAGAAATGCAGTCCATTTACCATCCTGAATGATCTTTCACTTGAGTGACCTGAGTGAACCGTTAATCATGTGGAAACAGAAAGTAACAAATACACATGTATTCACAGTAAGCGCAGAACACCCAAAGGCCCAAATTATGATTACCAAAAAAAAGAAAAGAAAGAAATCTTGTTAATACCTTGCTCCGTGTACATGATAATTATCTTGTTGAAACAAGTCTGCAGAAGATATGATTGTGTTTTGTGGGAAGAAGGTTATATCATCGTGACTGAATGAGGTAGATGTAATTATCATACTGGGAGCAAGTTTCTTGTGATACAAAATCTTATCCAGACATTTTGTGCACACTGGGGGAACTTTATGTGTATTTGATAATTACCTTGTGGGAACACATTATTATGGGCTGCCTGGTGGTTCAGTGGTTAGCACTGCTGCCTCACAGCAAGAAGGTCATGGGATCAATTTCTGTGGAGTTTGCATTTTCTCCCCGTGTTTGTGTGGGTTCCCTCCGGGTGCTCCGGCTTCCTCCCACATCCAAACAAATGCAGGTTAGGTGGATTGGAAACTTAAAATTGTCTGTAAGTGTGTGTGTGAGTATGAATGTGTTTCTTTGTCTATATGTGGCCCTGCGACAGACTGGTGTTCTGTACAGGGTGTACCCCGCCTCACGCCCCATGACTGCTGGGATGGGCTCCAGCCCCGCCGTGACCCTTAATTGGCGTAAGCGGTTGAAGATGAGTGAATGAGTGCGAACACATTATTACACAAGGCCATCAAAATATGTCCATTGGGTATTGCGAAGGCTTAGTGTCTGTCCGTCTGTCTGTGCTCAGCATAAGTCCTTTGCTATGGCTTACAGTGTCTTCAAATTCAGAGGAAACATTCTTGGGACACAGATCTTGGACAAGTTCAAAGATGGCAAAATTTGACCTATTTTAAGAGGTCAAAAGGTCACATTCTGTTAACTATTTTTATGCTATGAATCATGCAAATCCACTATATATATATATATATATATATATATATATATATATATATATATATATATATATATATATACTCAACAAAAATATAAACGCAACACTTTTGGTTTTGCTCCCATTTTGTATGAGATGAACTCAAAGATCTAAAACTTTTTCCACATACACAATATCACCATTTCCCTCAAATATTGTTCACAAACCAGTCTAAATCTGTGATAGTGAGCACTTCTCCTTTGCTGAGATAATCCATCCCACCTCACAGGTGTGCCATATCAAGATGCTGATTAGACACCATGATTAGTGCACAGGTGTGCCTTAGACTGCCCACAATAAAAGGCCACTCTGAAAGGTGCAGTTTTATCACACAGCACAATGCCACAGATGTCGCAAGATTTGAGGGAGCGTGCAATTGGCTTGCTGACAGCAGGAATGTCAACCAGAGCTGTTGCTCGTGTATTGAATGTTCATTTCTCTACCATAAGCCGTCTCCAAAGGCATTTCAGAGAATTTGGCAGTACATCCAACCAGCCTCACAACCGCAGACCACGTGTAACCACACCAGCCCAGGACCTCCACATCCAGCATGTTCACCTCCAAGATCGTCTGAGACCAGCCACTCAGACAGCTGCTGAAACAATTGGTTTGCATAACCAAAGAATTTCTGCACAAACTGTCAGAAACCGTCTCAGGGAAGCTCATCTGCATGCGCGTCGTCCTCATCGGGGTCTCGACCTGACTCCAGTTTGTCGTCGTAACCGACTTGAGTGGGCAAATGCTCACATTCGCTGGCGTTTGGCACATTGGAGAGGTGTTCTCTTCAAGGATGAATCCCAGTTCACACTGTTCAGGGCAGATGGCAGACAGCGTGTGGGTGAGCAGTTTTCTGATGTCAATGTTGTGGATCGAGTGGCCCATGGTGGCGGTGGGGTTATGGTATGGGCAGGCGTCTGTTATGGACAAAGAACACAGGTGCATTTTATTGGTGGCATTTTGAATGCACAGAGATACCGTGACGAGATCCTGAGGCCCATTGTTGTGCCATACATCCAAGAACATCACCTCATGTTGCAGCAGGATAATGCACGGCCCCATGTTGCAAGGATCTGTACACAATTCTTGGAAGCTGAAAATGTCCCAGTTCTTGCATGGCCGGCATACTCACCGGACATGTCACCCATTGAGCATGTTTGGGATGCTCTGGACCGGCGTATACGACAGCGTGTACCAGTTCCTGCCAATATCCAACAACTTCGCACAGCCATTGAAGAGGAGTGGACCAACATTCCACAGGCCACAATTGACTACCTGATCAACTCTATGCGAAGGAGATGTGTTGCACTGCATGAGGCAGATGGTGGTCACACCAGATACTGACTGGTATCCCCCCCAATAAAACAAACTGCACCTTTCAGAGTGGCCTTTTATTGTGGGCAGTCTAAGGCACACCTGTGCACTAATCATGGTGTCTAATCAGCATCTTGATATGGCACACCTGTGAGGTGGGATGGATTATCTCAGCAAAGGAGAAGTGCTCACTATCACAGATTTAGACTGGTTTGTGAACAATATTTGAGGGAAATGGTGATATTGTGTATGTGGAAAAAGTTTTAGATCTTTGAGTTCATCTCATACAAAATGGGAGCAAAACCAAAAGTGTTGCGTTTATATTTTTGTTGAGTGTATATCACTGGAAAAATAAATGACGCTATTGATAAAGGTGAGTGTGGAAATGGTGTCTTCCTTGATTTATCAAAAGCATTTGATACGATTGATTTTAATATTCTACTTGGTAAACTGGAACATTGTGGTGTTAGGGGTTCAGCACTTAATTGGTTCAGAAGTTATTTAAATGGAAGAGAGCAATATGCGAACACTAGAAGCACTCAGAGAGTGCAAACCTCCGCCAAGGTCATAGGGTCACTGACCCTAAAGAGTTTCCCTCCTTGGCACAGTGATCTATTCAACAATTCAGTGTTACAACCAAAACTATGATCCATACACTTTTCTTTCCTGTATATTTGACATCCTTGACCATGAAAACATACCACTAGAACTTGGAATCACTTTTATGTCTTTATTAGTTGAAAAGTTATTGTATAAAAACGATTTTTCTGTAATGGCGGTTTTCTTCTGGATCTAGCTCCATAACATTTGAAGCTACATCAAATCTGATGACACCTTACTGAATCAGTACAGATTCAGCTACAATTTGGTGTGAGTTGTGCATCTCTAGCTTCATTTGTCACCTTACACTGACACATTTTCTATTTTCCCTATATTTTTGCATATTCTGGATCACCAGATCCGGAATCGGGATCTGATCATCACCAAACTTTGTTGTTTGATAGAACATTTGACTATGTTACACCCTAATTTTTTTCAAGCTTTTCTGCCTTGTTTTTGTGGAGTTAGAAACTAGAATGTCAAAATTCCCCCTATCCCGCAATGGTGAAGAATCCTTTAAAAAATTCCTGGATCCGGATCATGATCCGGATCACCACTAAAATTTAATCACTTGTTTCTCTTGTCATTTCCAACCACTCCACAAAATCTCATCAAAATCTGTTCAAAACATTTTGAGTTATCCTGCTGACAAATAGACAGACAAAAAATTTCTTTTTGTCTCTCTCTCTAAAATTGTATATAATAATCATTAGATCTTTATGACCTTATTATTTTGTTACCTTATTGTTTTGTTACCTCCTTGGCGGAGGTAACAAATGCACCTGAACGTGATGACAGCTGCAACTGGTTAATGCTAACTTTTAACATTGAAAATGCCATAGACATGCTAACGCGGTAGCATCGTGATCCGAATCGTGATCCGTGTCACCACTAAAATGTAATCACTTGTTCCTCTTGTCATTTCCAACCACTCCACAAAATTTCATCAAAATCTGTTCAAAACTTTTTGAGTTATCCTGCTGACAAATAGACAGACAAACAAACAAACACGACCGAAAACATAACCTCCTTGGCGGAGGTAATAAATGATAATCTATCAAAACAAAAACCTATACAATGTGGGATACCCCAAGGCTCAATTTTGGGTCCACTTCTCTTTATTATTTATGTAAATGATTTCCCAAATTCTTCTAACATTCTTCATAAAGTATTATTTGCAGATGACACTACCTTATTTTTATCTCACAAAGACCCGCAATACCTTCAAAACTAACTAAATTATGAATTGGCAAGAGTTGATAATTGGTTCAAATGTAATAAATTGTCATTAAATACGAACAAAACAAAATGTATTATATTTCGTTCTTACAGAAATCGTAAATGTCTTGAAAATGTACAAATTAATATAAATAATAATGTGATTGTACGAAATTTCTTGGAATCCAAATCGATGAATTTTTAAATTTCAGTAAACATTTAAATGACTTGATTAAGACACTATCTAAATATGTCAGACTATTCTTTAAGGTGAGGCATTTCCTCCCCTTTGAGGCTCTTCTGACTCTCTACAGGTCCTTATTTGAACCTCATCTAAATTATTGCAATATCATTTGGTGCAATACTTACCCGAGTTACCTTTTAAAACTACAAACTTTACAAAAGAAAGTTATAAGAGCCATTTCTTGGGCCAAATATAACTCTCAAACTGATCCTCTCTTTTATAAATATCGACTTCTGAAGCTCACAGAGTGCAACTTATTTCACAGTGCCTGTACCATGAACACTGTGGTGCATAGACTTAATGATAGACTCTGTCAGCTCATTCCCATTTCAACTTCCTCTCATCATTATAACACCAGAGGAAAATTACAGCTAAAGAGGAAAAGTAGGAAGCTAAAAAGTACTAGTTTTAGTGTGGCATGTAAGGGTCCACAAATTTGGAATGACCTGAGTGAGAATACTCAAAAGTCCCTGTCTTTGCATATTTTCAAAAAGAAACTTAAACTAGAGTTACTTGCAAAATATAATTAAAACTTGACCAGCTGATGACTTCTTTATGTCTATTGAAAAACCCATAGGCATATATATGTCTGAATTTATTACATTTAGTAAGTCCCTTCGGCTGCTCCCTTATTTGCACTCGGGGTCGCCACAGCAAATCCAAGGTGGATCTGCATGTTGATTTGGCACAGGTTTTACGCCGGATGCCCTTCCTGACGCAACTCCACATTACATAGAGAAATGTGGCAGGGGTGGGATTTGAACCCAGAACCTTCCGAACTGAAACCAAGCGCATTAACCACTTGGCCACCACCCCTGCTCTCTGAATTTATTACATTGATGTGTCATAATACTTTTAATATTTGTCATTTAAGAAATGTGAACATTATTGTCTTAGTCTGTTGTAGATATTGAAACAGAGTAGGTTAGTTATGATAGGTAAAAGTAGGTTTAGATTTGTAATTATTATACATTTGCTGTATTTAAATATTAATGGGCCCCGCTCATAAGCTTTGGACTGCTTTAAGGGTGTCCCAATTACAAAATGTATTTATTAATCTGTGTGAAACTGTATGGAATGTTTTAATGTATTCTTTGAATTTTGTAATAAACCAAACTAAACTAAACTAAACTAAACTAAATATATATATATATGTATAAAGGGGTGGGGGGGTCCTCTATGGTGTGCCAAAAATAAAAATGTGACTTTCTTAAGGTGCTTCCTGACAAAATTATTAATACTGATGAGAAAATGTTTTGTGCTAAATTTTATTTTGATGAATGTTCTAACCACTGCTGCATGTGGGGTGGAAATTGCAATAGCTGAGTGCAAACCAGCAACAGTAATGTACCTGTTCACAAATGAAAAACAAAAAAAACCCTCTCCTTTAAATGAACATATAGGAGAGATAAAGTATTACATGTCACTGTCCACCTATTTGGTGATCACAAACAGTCTTGGGGAGTGGTATTTAGTTCTGATTTTCTTTGCCTTCGAGAACTGATGTCGATGCCACTCGACAACTTGCAGCAGGTATTGGTGCTGCTGTTCATCCTTCATTAGGATCTGATTGTAATCCTGGATAAGTGCAACTCCTCATCCAGCAAAATCATTGACAGCAGCGATGTTCTCCAGGACCTGCTGTGATGACTGGAATGACGGGTCATCCTCCCACTCTGAAGGCTCCTTGATGAGGAAGTCCATGTTGACGTTAAGTACCTCAAAAATGTGACCTGGGGCAGATGTAACAAAATCTGCCACTAATGAACTAATGTATTCAGTCCAGAACTCAAAATGTCACTCGTACGTCACAAAAACAGGGGCTGGGTGGCAGTGGTTAATGTTTTCACCCAATTGATTTTTACCCCCAAAGGAACCAAAAAAATGTTGAAGTACCTTGACAAAGTTGGTTTGTTTTTTGGGACCGCCCTGGGGTGACAGCCAGTCAGAGTGGAGAGGCACTGTGACATCACTGGCTGATCTCTCTTTGGCTGCTAATTGGGCAGTGCAGTTTCGTCTGGGGGAGGGCGCTAAAGGGTTAAAATATGACGCATATGATGCAATAATCCTACAATTGGGGACAGCCCTCTCTGAGTTCTTGGGCAAATTACAGGCAAACAAAAATACAAAGAAAAAGTGACGATGTTGTGGGAAGTGGACGTTTGTTAATGACCCGGAGCTCAAACATGTTGAAGCGGTTGTGCAGGTGAGAGAACAGAGCTGCTCTGTCAAGGTGTGCCATCTAAAACTTACCGACATGACCTCTCCCATTTGTCTTGTTTTCCCTTCTCCACTAGGAACTGACAAAAAGGCACTTTTTGCAACTGCTTTGGTGATTGCAGCTGAAAACAAAACAGTACACCATTTTTCTGTGTGAAGTGATGCTGTGTTTTGTTACGCAATGGCACGCTGTCCCTGGAAGTGGTCAAATCCCACGTTATCACGCAGGGGTTCAAACAAGACTGCACTGCCCTATTCAATCTGGTGGAATCCATTCCGAAACTGCTACATTTTTGTGTAAATATAACATGTTTCTAATATATGACATAAAAACTAGCGAGAAACAAACACTTCTAAAACTGAAAAGTTGGAAACTCTGTTTTTGTATCCTGATAACACCTCTGGAGTGATTTACAAGACATCTCATGGACATCAGCATGCATGTGCATCACACGTGTTCAAAGGTAACTTCCGGTCTCTTCAAAAGCTTATGTATGTGCACAACCTCCTGCAGATGCTGTGAAAAGGTACATGCTCATACAACCGAGGGCATTTTAGCAGTGCATTATATTATTTGAAACTTTAAAACATCTGTAAAACCATGCGAGTGTGAATCCATTTGTCCGTCTATTTCTGGCCCTAGAACAGACTGGTGTTCTGTCCAGGGTGTTCCAGTCTTGCCCTATGACTGCTGGGATAGGCTCCAGCCCCCTGTGACCCTTGATTGGAGTCAGTGGATATAGAAAATAGTATCAATCAATCAATCAATTTTATTTATATAGCGCCAAATCACAACAAACAGTTGCCCCAAGGCGCTTTATATTGTAAAGCAAGGCCATACAATAATTACGTAAAAACCCCAACGATCAAAACGACCCCCTGTGAGCAAGCACTTGGTGACAGTGGGAAGGAAAAACTCCCTTTTAACAGGAAGAAACCTCCAGCAGAACCAGGCTCAGGGAGGGGCAGTCTTCTACTGGGACTGGTTGGGGCTGAGGGGAGAGAATCAAGAAAAAGACATGCTGTTGAGGAGAGCAGAGATCAATCACTAATGATTAAATGCAGAGTGGTGCATACAGAGCAAAAAGAGAAAGAAACACTCGGTGCATCATGGGAACCCCCCAGCAGTCTAAGTCTATAGCAGCATAACTAAGAGATGGTTCAGGGTCACCTGATCCAGCCCTAACTATAAGCTTTAGCAAAAAGGAAAGTTTTAAGCCTAATCTTAAAAGTAGAGAGGGTGTCTGTCTCCCTGATCTGAATTGGGAGCTGGTTCCACAGGAGAGGAGCCTGAAAGCTGAAGGCTCTGCCTCCCATTCTACTCTTACAAACCCTAGGAACTACAAGTAAGCCTGCAGTCTGAGAGCGAAGCGCTCTATTGGGGTGATATGGTAATATGAGGTCCCTAAGATAAGATGGGACCTGATTATTACAACTGATAATGACTTGTTCCCACAAAGTAATTATTATCTGCACACAAGTTAATTCTCTTGTGTGCACTTGATAATATGTCATAATATGTAATATGTGATGTGACTAACTAACGTCCTCCTGGTGGGCCATGAAGGTACTGCATGTGCATTGTGAGAGGTTGCTAAATGTAACTAAAAATGTTTTCGTTTTAAAGTAATTAAAAACACCTCAAAGTATATTTATTTTTAAAATGCAATAAGAAATAATAAAACAAAGCCTTGGGATCTAAATTGCTATTTGTATCCCTGTCATGGCTTTTTATGCTATTTATAACAGGCAATAGCATGTTATTCTTCTATAACATGCTATTCTTCATTTACCTGACCTAGTTTCACATACATACCCAATATATGTAAATACTTAAAGCTATAGGGACACCCAAATTTCACAAACTGACAAAATTAGTTTCTCCTGAAATCCCAGCATTATTATGTAGGTTTATTTTTGAAACATCTTGTAAAATTACAGCTCATTTTATTGAAGAGAACATATTTACCTAGGGGGAATCCCACAATTTCCTTTTAATGCCACCAGTAGGAGTTAGTCCATGAGCTTTTGGAAAGACCTGAAGTTACCTTTGGACCTCGGGTGATGTGCGTGCACGTACAGTGCTGCTGACGTCCATGAGATGTCTTGTAAATCACTTCAGACCTGTTATCTGGTTACAAAAACAGCATTTTTGGTTTTAGAAGTGTTTATTTCTTGCCAACTTTTACAAAACATTTGAGAAACATGTTTGACATATGCAGAAACGCAGTGATTTTGGAGCATTTTCTGCCACGTTGGATTAGCAGCCAGAGAGACACCAGCCCACAGACGTCATCGTGTATCTCTACTCTGATTGACAGCCAACATGTGGTTCCCAGCATGCTTCGCGCAAGTTGGGGGAAGCCATTACCTGATCTATGAAGTCGCTATGGTCACTATCATAAACTGTGTGTGTCGCTGCCGTAAGTAGTTCTTTTGTAATTTTTTATAATTTTTTTCTTGACATGAATTTTGAGCATATTGGCAATGTCATATTATGAATCTCCTATTTAAACACCCTCACTCATCTTCAACTGCTTATTTGGGATCGGGCCGTGGGACTATTTGTTGCCAGTGAAAATTCTTTTTATACTTTAAATCTTAAAAAGCTCAGTGGCCCTATACTTGTAAGCTTATCCTCATGTGTAAATCAACATTGTGATTGACAAAGATTTTCAGATTTGAAAGTGGGCCACGGTATTCTTAAATTTGGTAATTGCTGATTTAGTGACATATTATTTTGCATGCACAAAATGTAGTGTCTATACAAGATTTTTTATTTTATTTTGCACACATAATTACATTTATTATGTGTTCCTATAATTACACTGTGTTGCCATAATTACATTGTGGGAACACATTTTTAATAATTTTTAATATCTTGTTTTGCATGTCAAAGATCAGCCCAGTCTCACATTTTTTTTTGTGCTCCCGTGATGAAATTAGTCAAAGTTTCGTGAGAGGGTTTTTTTTAAACTCACTATTCCTAACCCTACTCCTACCCCCAACCCTAACCTTAACCATAACCATAAACTAATTTTACTCTTCCCCCCACCCTAACCATAACCACCCCAACCCCCCCCGCTTCACTTTTAATTTTGTGCAGCCATCACGGAATGAATTAGAATGAATTTGTGCTGCCGTGACGAAAATGAGGAGCTTTTCCTCACAATATCACAAACTAATAGATTAATGTATATTTCGTGCTGCTGAATCACGACTTGCCGTGAGACTGGGTTGCAAAGATAATTATCATTTGGACAAACTAATGTGTAATGACTGATAGAGCACCCCAACGCAGAGAACTACAATGTAAGTATGTAAAAGCTGCATTTATTGAACCAGAGCAAGTAGTGTCACAGTGCAAGCTAGCAGTTCAACAGACTTCAGTTCTCTAAAGTTCTCTGTGTCGTTTACTCAGGCAGAACTCAGGAGCATGGGAGATTAGTCCAACCAGTGACAGAGTGCTAAGAGGGACCATCAAATGAATCGTTCAAAAACACAAGCAGAGATTCAGAGCACAGTGAGCAATCATAACAGGTGACCAAATCCAGGAACAACAGGCAGTCGCAAAAAGGCAGTGTGGGTCAAACACACAGACGCAAGCATGAGGAAATAACGTGAGATAGCAGGCATAAACCTAGATAATCTGTTATGTGTCGGACGCAGCCCGGAGAACCGACCAGCGTTTGAAGGACCCAGTATAAAATAAGCAGAGCATGGTACAAAGGATAACAGAGTTAGCCTCAGGTGATCAGGGTGAGGTCCTGATAAACTCAGCTACACAGCCACTCAGTCCCAAATGCAAGCCATCTGGAAGGAAAAACAAAAGACAGAAACAAAAAGGCAGCCAGGCCCCCCCAGCCATACAACAGTACCCCACCCTCACGGGAAGCCTCCCGGCGACCACACAAACCTGGCCCAGGAGAAACACCCCCCTCCAGGGACCATGGCTGGAAAACGTATCTGCGTTCATCTTCCAACAGAATCTTCATCTAACAGAACGGTAGATGTCTTCTCCTCTGGCTGCATCTTTGCCCTTGTTTCTATCAGTCAATTAGCACAGGTGTGGCCAGGAGTTCTTGAACCTGTGCGGTCAGCCTTTGTCCAACCATGTTCACAGTCTGATTAGTCATAAAACAAAAAAGACAAACACAAACAACCAAAACACCCCCCCCCTCTCCAGGGGACCGTTCCATCAAACCCCGGGAAGGGGAGAAAAGAAAAACACAACCCAAACTTAAGCTAACAAATAAAAACACTAACACCCCCCCCCCCCAACGACATGTAGGGACCAACACCCCCCAGAGGACATCCCGCCAGCTCCAGGAGTAATAACCACAGCCGAGGTCCCTCTGGGATCCAATGTCACCCACGGGAACTCCCAGCGCCTCCCAGAGGACCATTCCATCAACCCCAGGAGACGCCTCCCCTCATGACCAACGGACCCAGCCCCGGCCGTCTATGGCTAGATGGACCCACAGCCCTTTCCCCCCCAGAGGACACCACAGTCAAACCCTGAGGGCGGAAACTGGGGGGAAAACAAAAGGAGAAAAACAAAACATACAAACAAAACAACCCCAACCCCACCCCCTTGGCGCAGTGGAAACTGGAAGCACGTCCAGTGTCACCAACCGTGACTATACCCCAGAAGCCAACCGGGAGGAGTGGAACAGCGGTTATGGCAGACGGCACAAAACGGCGCCACTCCTCCGACTTCTAAACCAGCCACCAGCTGCGGGTATATCCCACTGCCCCAAACCTCAGCCACGCCGATGGCAGACGGCTCAAAGGCGTGCTGAAGCCGGAGGTGGAACAGGGAATCAACAAACAAAACCCCCCCCCCCCCCCCAGGTGCAGAGGTTACCTGGGAAACGCCCAGCATAACCAAACTGCACCACTCCAGCAACGCCGACACTACGGCTCACACGGCTGGAGTTAGAGGAGAAGAGAGGGCACAACAAAAAACAAACAAAAAGAAAAAACAACCCAATTACCACCCCATCACCCCCCCAGGGGACCGTCCCATCAAACCCTTTGGATGGGGAAACTAAAATAAATAAATAAAAAAAAAAGACTAACAGACTAACATACAGTTGTTTGGGTCCTTTTCTGCTCCAGACAGAACTGCAGGGTCACGACCCCAGACACTAATAGTGGAAAACAAAAAATAAAATCCCACACAAAAACCAACTCAAAAAACACCCACACAAAAATGAACTAACACAAAACAAATAAGTGATTTATACCGTCAAGCTCAAACAAATGGAACACACCTGTTCCAACTTAAGAGCTTGATGGTAATGTGACTCAGTCACCAACAGAGGGAGCCAGAGTGCTAAAAATGAAAAACCCCCTTTGGTGACAGAAAATAATTCATGCTGCTTTTCCTGTGAGCAGCTGTGAGCAACACACAACCAAAAATGTGATTCAACTAAATAACACCGGAGCTGACACAACAGACGCAGTAGCTATCATTACCCGGGGAAACGGGGCTACGACTGTAACACAGGAAGCACCGCGACCCGTGCCACAGAGCTCCGCCGTGCGCGTTCACCCATTACAGACCCACTCCTGCAGCTCCCGTTCAAACCTCTTATCCGGTCGAAGTGCGACGTGAAGCCGTCGCCAGTCACACTCCACCACGACCCACGGATAAGGCACAAACACAGGAACACGGCTGCAAGAGAGCACAAATCAGTATTCAGTAATGGGTTCTCAAACACGCACCATCCGGGCGGAGAGCACCCGCAACTGATCTGGATAACTTCTGAACGTCTGCTGCCGCCTTCCCGGCGCGTTACCGTCTCTGCTACCGCTGGGTCCGTGATGTTTGGCCAGAGACTACTGTTATGTGTCGGACGCAGCCCGGAGAACCGACCAGCGTTTGAAGGACCCAGTATAAAATAAGCAGAGCACGGTACAAAGGATAACAGAGTTTAATGAACATAACAGTGCTGTGAAAAAATACAAACAAATAAGTGCGTGGTGTGGCGTGGCGGATTTGCGGTGTGCTCCCAGCAGCACAAAACGGTCCGGAGCCAGAATCAGTTCGGACCCAAGGACCCCGCCGACACCCCCCAGGTGGCCGCGACAAACCGAGTCTGTGAAAGAAGGAATCCTTATGTGAGTCCACACTCAACACACAGAGAGACCACTCAAAGGTGTACAAACAGCAAACACTTCCTGGCTTAATTGCAAATCAGCTTCCCACCCTGCAGGCATAGAACA
The DNA here is from genome assembly GCF_902500255.1 of Thalassophryne amazonica. Taxonomy (NCBI): domain Eukaryota; kingdom Metazoa; phylum Chordata; class Actinopteri; order Batrachoidiformes; family Batrachoididae; genus Thalassophryne; species Thalassophryne amazonica. Next base: position 67,030,790 of record NC_047105.1, on the reverse strand, counting down.
CCCTGTTCACAAAACTCCACTGCAGTGGAAGCTGATTTAAACGACCAACATACAGCTCAATATAATAAAGGTGTGAGGGACACCACATTTACTGACTGTATAAATGTTAGTCACAAAATCTAACGTACCTCAGGAAGTGTGCTGACGAGCGTGAGACCTCACCCTCTCCTCTTTCACAGACCATGCATCAAACCTGGACGTTCTCTGCATCCACTGATGATGAGATGGCTCTTGAGACGACGATCTCACCCATCTGGTCACAAGGTCGAGTCTCTGGCAAATACACACTGTGTACTCCAGTCTTAAATGCCACCATGTTCCAATCCATGTAGATGCACCACAGCTGTGAGTCCTGACGAGCCGCAGGTGATCAGCCGCAGGTGATCAGGGTGAGGTCCTGATAAACTCAGCTACACAGCCACTCAGTCCCAAATGCAAGCCACCTGGAAGGAAAAACAAAAGACAGAAACAAAAAGGCAGCCAGGCCCCCCCAGCCACTTTTCCTGATGTCATCACGAAACTGGAGTGAGATCAGGTTAGACACATGAACCTGGAAAACCAGAAACAGGAAGTTAAACTACACAGAGAACATGGAAGAGATGTCAGAGTAAAAGCACGGGAGTGAGCGTAACACAGGAGAGAATTTTGCCAGAGACCATAAAGATGAACAGACACACAGGAGCCGTGTTAGAATCCTAATCATAATATCTGGAGAATACCTAGACTCGAACACCAGACACATGAATAATGACAATAATGATCTTGTGAGAATGTTATTGATTCACCAGATAGGCATATCATACCTATTACTTTGTGACATATTACCATGTGCACACAAGGTGGGATGACCAATTAGTTTTCTTGTCTTCCAACAAGAAGGTCCCTGGTTCAGGCCACTCATGTTTATTCTCTGACACCTGGAGTTTCATCAGCAAGGGCATCCGGTGTAAAACGTGCCAAATCAGCATGTGGCTCCATACCAGATTTGCTAATCTAGCAAATGGGAGAAACCAAAAGAAATACCTTTTCTTGTCATTTACTCACAAGAAAATGATCTTGTGTGCACATGATAATTACCTTGTAGGAACCAGTTATTATCTTCTGTGCTCAAGCTATCATCTTACTAAGAGTACATGATAATTCCCTTGTGGAAACAAACATTATCATTTGCGTGGATAAGATGATTATCGTATGAGAAGAAGATGATATCTTGTATTCTCAAGTTAACAACTTCCCACAAGATATATTTCTTGTGTACATTTTGGAAACAAGTTATTATCGATTACATAACGGCTGAGTGGATCCTTGTCATTTGACTGGTGCTTTGTATGTCACGTGACATGGATTATTTGTCCCATTGTTGCATTTAGAGTGCAATTTGGTTCCATTTAGAGTGCAATTTGGTTCCATTTAGAGTGCAATTTGGTTCCATACATTTGGTACCATTGCACGCTTCTGCTGTGACGATCCTGAACGGGAGCAGCCAAAAGAAAAAGAAGGTCACCGCCATCCCACTTGAGTGCACGCACGCTCACACAAGCGGGACAGCACTTAGCTTTAAAACAAATGTGGCGGAGTTTGTGTTGCTGATGGATGACAATTTGAAAAAGCTAATTGACGGTGCTAGTTCTTCTAACACACACACACACAGGCACAAAAAAAATCCTCTCCGCTATAAGCCATCTAGAGTCATGAAGACCTGTTCGGATGAAAAGCTAAAACCTGACGTGATTTTTCGCTGGACTGAGGAACTACACAAAGTCTTTTTTTTGTGTGTGGAAGTGCAAAGTCAGTGCACAGCATCACCGGACTACACGTCACAATTTGGACTCCCTCAAATATATTTTATGTGAAATATCCTTCTTTCATGTGTTGTTCATTATGAAGTTAACTTGCACATCATTGTGCCTGTTTCCTCATTGTCTTGTGGGTTTCTGTGTGCTTTTCCAACAAGGCAAAAAAGGATCTGCTTTATAACCCCAGGGAATGTCCCTCCATCCTCTTAGTATCTAGGCAACCAGTTTGAAAAAAAAAAAAAATCGGCTGACATCAGTTGACTTTTATTTTAAGTATTAAACCCATAAACCTGTTTCTTACATCAACATGTCAGGATAAATTAAATGAATAGGTAGTCAGATTTATTTGAACCTGAGTTTTGAGAACAGCCACAGTGAGAGACTGACAATAATATGAATCACAGATGTGAAGTAACGAGGGCATACCCAACACTGTAAGTACCATCATGTAATATTGAGCGGTCACGACTCAGTCTCAGTGCAACGCAACTTTCATATCGTAAGGTCAATTTTGCACAAAAGGCAATTAAAGTAAAACAGAAGCAGTTATTTCTCCAGGGAAATTGTTTTGCTGTTACATCGGTGATGCAGTTCAATTGAATGTCACATTTCCCCCCAAAATAAATAAATAAAATAAAATAAAATAAAATAAAATAAAAATAAAGAAACTGCACCTGTCGTATCAGTTGAGGAACACCACGTCTCTTAATTTCCCAAGAAATGATTGCCTTTCGGACCACTTTGTTTTAGAAATGCGGCAATGTGATGATGAATAATGCAGAGGTACAATAAAAACTCCTGAAATAAAAGCACCATCCATCACCATGTTTGGACCAATCACAGTCTTGGCAGTAATGATCTCTCGCAGACAAAGAGAAGACGATGAATGTTTGATGACGGAAGCAGAACGGAGCTCAGGGGAGGTGAGGGGACTGTTCAGCACATACGAGGGATTCCCCCGTAATGAATTTAGGGGAAAAGAGATGGATGGAGGAGATGTGGGAAAGCAGAAGCATCAGAAAGATGAATGCGAAATGTTCATATATCCTGACTGTGTGCTCATGCTCACTGAGGCTCAGTGAAGCTTTGCATTGATTTGGTGTCTTTGTAATTGTGCTTTTTGCAAGTCAAAAGGCTTTTTGACTTGCTTCTGCTGACATGATTAAAGTTCAACAACCTCTTCACTCCTTAATTATATGAATGACCTTATCAGAAAAGGTCAGTGCTTGTATTTTTCGGAGGTGGTTTTTATTTTTGAGATGTTATGTCACTAGTTCCCGCTGTTTGAGTCAATAACAGAATGTGATTCACATATTCTGCTGCTTTTAAGTCATGTTTGAAAATCACTCCTCCCATTATAGAAAAGTATACTTAACTTTCTTTGTAAGTTGTTGTATCCCACAGTGTGATATTGTGGTTAGATGTTTGTGTACAGATGCCAGCTGTCAAACTCGGTTCCTTCTACTTTGTAGTTGTGGTTTCCGGGACGGACTTTGTTCATTTTAAGAATATAAGGCACTTCCAGTGTCTGAAGATCTCCAGAAATGTATGCTGTCCAAAATCCTTTGTCCCATTAACTTCTGTTTTACTGTCATGTTAGCGGCCCCAGAGAGAGAATGTTCAGCTATTACATCGCTCCAGCTCCACCTTTCTTTGGAGAGGGGTTGTGGTTAGCAGCTTGTTTCCATTTAGAACAACAGGCACAAAACCGCATCACATTCCAGACACCTGATAATATATACGCACTGCTTGCTTTACTAGACACACCTGTTCAACTGCTCATTAAAGCAAATATGTCATCCCCAAATCATGTGGCATCTCTTCGCTGGCTTCCTGTCCCCGTGAGATCAGATTTTAAGGTTCTGCTATTAACCTATAAAATTATTTATGGACTGGCACCTCCCTACTTAGCTGACTAAATTAAACCCTACGTACCTGCCCAGACTCTGCCTTCTCAGGGCGCAGGACAACTTAGTGTCTCTAGGGTAAATAAAAAGTCTGCAGGTCACAGAGCTTTCTCTTATCATGTCCCTGTTCTGTGGAATGATCTCCCTGCATCAATAAAACAATCAGATTCTGTAGAGACTTTCAAGTCCAGACTTAAGACACACTTATTTTCCCTTTCATATGGTTAGCATACTGGCATAGTATGGTAGTATGCTTCCTAGCCTTTTAAATACATTTTATTAGTAAACAGAGTGGGTCGCGGCCTCAACTTTAAAGTCTGGGTCTTTTAGTGAAGCTTAGGGCTAGTGGCCGGCGATCACCTTTGTATGTCTTCTGTTTTTCTTGTTGCTTAATGCTGACAGATTATACTTGTTGTCTTTCTGTTGCCTGATTCTGTTTTTTTCCCTCTCTGTTTGAGGTGCGGCTCCATTATCCAGAAGTGGGAGTGGGTGTCTTCTTCCTGTCCTGTACAAAAGCATGGACTCCCAAAATTTCCTGTATATTTGTATTGTTAAGTGTGTCAGTAGCATGGCCCAAGCAGAGGGTCACCCCTCTAAGTCTGGTCTGCTTGAGGTTTCTTCCTCAAATCATCAGAGGGAGTTTATCCTTACCACTGTTGCATGTGTGCTTGCTGTAGGGGTTGGTAAAGTTAGACCTTACTTGTGTGAAGTGCCTTGAGGCAACTTTGTTGTAACTTGGCGCTATATAAACAAAATAAATTAAACTAAAAATTAATGTGGCCAAGATGATTTGTAGTTCAACCATAGTATCGGTCTGTGTAGAAATGTTGTTTCTGCCTCAAACCACATTGGTCGGTCCATCCATCAGGTTGTCCATCCATTTGTCTGGCTACCTGGACAAATAGCTCTGTCCAGCTAGAGAAATAGATAAGAAGCTCGGTAGCAAAGACAGATAGTTAGGGGTCTCTCACAGACTCCTCTCTGTCATTTTATTTTTGTTGTTCAAAGCTAAATTTAGCCAAAATCTGTTCTGTAATGTTTGTGTAGAGGTTTAACCATTTTAAGTTTTAGACCATAACTGCCGAGAAACAATTAGAAAGTATCTATCTATCTATCTATCTATCTATCTATCTATCTATCTATCTATCTATCTATCTATCTATCTATCTATCTATCTATCTATCTATCTATCTATCTATCTATCTATCTATCTATCTATCTATCTATCTATCTATCTATCTATCTATCTATCTATCTATCTATCTATCTATCTATTATGCTAGCTAGATAGCTTGATAAACAGCAAGATATCTATCTAGCTATCTAAGACAGCTAGATACGAGGTCTGTTAGAAAAGTCTCGGACCTTTTTATTTTTTGCAATAACCTTATGGATTTGAATCACGTGTGATTGCATCAGCCAAGCTTGAACCTTCGTGCTCATGCGTGAGTTTTTTCACGCCTGCTGGTTGCGTCAGTTGCCTGTGAGCACGCTTTGTGGGAGGAGTGGTCCAGCCCCCTCTGCGGATTTTCATTGTCAGGAAAATGGCAGAGCGACTGCCGCTTTGCTGCATCAAAATCTTTTCAGAAACTATGAGAGACAGCCAGGTGGAAACCATTCGGAAACTTCAAATGGCTTTCGGTGAAGATCTTATGGGCATCACACAGATTAAGGAGCATTACAACCTGATTAAAGATGGCCCACAGCGGCTGAGGGCGCACCGCGCTTCGAGCGGCCATCGACAGGCTGAAACAACCAGATCATTTCCAAAGTGAAGGCTGTGTTGATCCGGGACATCGTCTGACTACCAGAGAAATGGCAAGAGAGGTGGACATAGCACTTTTTCGGCACATTACACTGTTACAGGAGATTTTGTAATGAAAGACGTGCGGCGGAATTCGCGTGTCAGGACGGAGCCGCGTAATGGCACAGAACAAAAAGCACCTCCGTGCTGGAAGTCTCACGGGACATGCCCAGCTCTTCCACCATTTGGAAGATTCAGACGGCTTTGGGTGGCTTTTCAGTCGAGTGAGTATCCAAGAAATTCTTGAAGATCTGGGCATGTCACAACATGTCCTGTGAGACCAACGTGGAGGTGCTTTTGTTCCGCGCCATTAGCGGCTCCGTGGCGAATTCCTCCGCTCCTGTTTTCATGACAAAATCTCCTTTAACAGTGGAATGTGCCAGGAAAGTGCTATGTCCACCTTTTCTGCCATTTCTCTGGTAGTCAGACGACGTCCCGGATCAACACAGCATTCAGTTTGGAAATGATCTGGTCATTTCAGCCTGTCGATCGCCGCTCGGAGCATGGCGCGCCCTCCGCCATTGTGCGCCGTCTTTAAACCGGCTGTACCGCTCCTTAATCTGTGTGATCCCCATAAAATCGTCCCTGAAAGCCATCTGAATTTTCCGAATGGTGTCCACCTGGCTGTCTCTCACAGTTTCTGGAAAAAATTTGATGCAGCGCTGCTCCAGCTGTTCAGACATTTTCCTCACAATGAAAATCTGACGAGGGGGGAGAACCAGTGCTCACTCAAAGCGTGCTCACAGGCGAATGACGCAACCGACAGGCGTGAAAAAACTCACGCATGCGCACGAAGGTTCAAGCTTGGCTGATGCAATCACATGTTATTCAAATCCACATTTTCAAGGGGTATGCCTTGGCTTTCTACAAAATCAAGGAACAATGTGGGACCTTGGGCACACTTATCGTAACATTCCAGAAAAGTAGGTGTTACTCCTTTTGAGTTCAATCAAGGCTCAACATTGTTCTTGAGTTTAACAGACATTTATTATAATGCCTTCAGAACTAAGACAGAGAAATATAAAAACATGAATTAGCTCACAAAAATATGGAGGACTTGCACAAAATAAAAAAGTAATTAACATAAGCAGATGTTCTGTGCAGTACCACAGAAACCAGCAATTTACCGCTTTGGCCGCATTTACTCAGAAGGAATAACGGTGACTTCACACAGCTTCATCTCAACAGAAGACACCCCTGTATCCCCTGAACGTGTACATGCGGAACAAAACATAAGTTCCCTTTTCCTCAAAGTGTTTTAACCAAAATTATTGAACTATATTTACATGGATTTACTTGAAATGATGACTTATTTATTCTTGAACATTTTAAATGAAATAATATGCATTTATTGTCTTTATAAATGAGTATTAAAATAATGGATTAAATATATGAACGTTTGATGGCAGCTACAGTTGGTAAAAGCAAAGTCTGAAACATATAACGCCTTAAAAGAAAGAGACAACATGGCAAATATGTTTCATAAGTAAAATATAATCACATTATTTAAAAATGTGTGCTATTAAGGTTGCAGGTATTGTTTGTGCTCAGTGATGTGTGAGCCCCATTTCTCATTATCAGACCTTTTTCAGTATTCACCCCCACTCTAGAAACTCACCTTTGTCATCTGGAAGTGTAATTTTAGGAAAACCTAACACCCATTGCATTTGTTCCCTCATAACCAGCCTCCAACGAGGATCTCCTCCTCGTGCGAGAAGGCGCAGTGCTGCACGCACAGCAGATGACCTCCATTCTCCCACACTTGCTCTTGCCTGCGGCGATATTACCATATTAATGCTGTGCTCCACTCCAAATAGGTGTCATTAAAAAAAGAGAGCCTCTTTTTCAGAGCCGGTATCTCATCCCTCTTCCCCTGCTGCCCACCACCATCCTCTCCCCATCACGTCTGATATCTTCTTGAATTGTTTTGTCAGCGCCCACCCGCTCCTTCCATCGCTGCTCGCTGTGTGGTGTGAAACGTGTGAGGGGCTGGCAGGCTTTACGCTGATGATTTAAAAGGCCATCTGGTGAGGATGAAGACGGCATAGGAGGAGAAAGGGAAAAAAGTGAGAGGCATAATTTTGTTTGAAGTTAATGCGTCAACAGAATCTAAGATGGGAGCTAAACTCTAAGGATAAGCATCTGTTGCTTCTACACACAACAATTTGGAATTATATTCCCCAAACAATCACTTCTTCAAGGCTGTCAGCTTGTCGCTGAGCCTTAGAAATCAATATATGTTTTTGGATGCCTGAAGCAATACCACTTGCTGCACAAAGTGTGATTGCAATTAAGATGCCCAAGATGGCTGTGCGCTGCACAATGATGCGATAAGAATTTGTGTCATGCCACGATTGGAGAGGAATGCACAGCGTATTGCAACATGTGTGGCGCGTCTGCAGTAGAAACATGCATCTTAGTGAATTCAGACCACATTGCAGTATTTTGCAGCTTGGGACCCCCTGAACTCGCAGCTGCGCGGGATACTGCTGCGGCCACCCCACACTCACATTGCACTCACAGGTGATTGGGTGTGAAGATAATTTCATTGCACTTGTTGTTATGACAATACATTCTATCTATCTATCTATCTATCTATCTATCTATCTATCTATCTATCTATCTATCTATTCATTTATTTTATGTCAAACTCGAGTTGCATCAAGAAGGGTGTCTGGTGCAAATTTATGGCAAATCCCAAAGCAGATCTGCAGTCGATCTGCTGTAGTGACCCTGAACACCTGGTCGCAGCTGAAAGACAAACAACAACATTATAATATGCATTGTGTCTTGTTACATAGATGCTTTCATAAGCAGAAAGACATGGGGGCACACAGGCAGGCACACACACATATTTCTGCCTGAACAAAACTGGATCAGCCAAAAGAAAGGAAAGGACATAATGACACACTCATCCATTGCCAAATTACACTGGAATCCATTAAAAAAACTGTGTGAGGAGGAGATGCATGTTTCTGTGGTTAAAACCCTAAACTAGCATGTTGCCCGTGGGGATCTAAGGGTTCTAGATTGGGTAAAAAAAGTAAGTCCCTTCGGCTGCTCCCTTGTTTGCACTCGGGGTCGCCACAGCAAATCCAAGGTGGATCTGCATGTTGAATTGGCACAGGTTTTACGCCGGATGCCCTTCCTGACGCAACTCCACATTACATGGAGAAATGTGGCAGGGGTGGGATTTGAACCCGGAACCTTCTGCACTGAAACCACCCGCATTAACCACTTGGCCAACACCCCTGCAGATTAAGTAGCTGACATTTTTCAAGGGTGGTAATAAATTATGCAAAGCTTGTATAATGATTTTAACTGAAAGTGTATGAAATTAAAATGAGAAAGTTTTGTGAATAATTGTATTTATTATTTGGCACATTTAGTTGATGTCATGTTTTACAACTGGCAAGGTTGAGATATTTCCTTTGTTCAGAGTTTGTCTGGATACCAGGGACTGATTAATGGTGATATCCATGTCCATTGTTCACTGTTGTTACCTAATATCATTAATTTCTCCAAAAATATTAGTCCTATCAACTTTCTGTTGTCGCAGTGTTCATCCTTGACCCAAAATACATAAACATACCAATCAATCAATCAATCAATTAATTTTATTTATATAGCGCCAAATCACAACAAACAGTTGCCCCAAGGCGCTTTATATTGTAAGGCAAGGCCATACAATAATTATGTAAAAACCCCAACGGTCAAAACGACCCCCTGTGAGCAAGCACTTGGCGACAGTGGGAAGGAAAAACTCCTTTTTAACAGGAAGAAACCTCCAGCAGAACCAGGCTCAGGGAGGGGCAGTCTTCTGCTGGGACTGGTTGGGGCTGAGGGAGAGAACCAGGAAAAAGACATGCTGTGGAGGGGAGCAGAGATCGATCACTAATGATTAAATGCAGAGTGGTGCATACAGAGCAAAAAGAGAAAGAAACACTCAGTGCATCATGGGAACCCCCCAGCAGTCTAAGTCTATAGCAGCATAACTAAGGGATGGTTCAGGGTCACCTGATCCAGCCCTAACTATAAGCTTTAGCAAAAAGGAAAGTTTTAAGCCTAATCTTAAAAGTAGAGAGGGTGTCTGTCTCCCTGATCTGAATTGGGAGCTGGTTCCACAGGAGAGGAGCCTGAAAGCTGAAGGCTCTGCCTCCCATTCTACTCTTACAAACCCTAGGAACTACAAGTAAGCCTGCAGTCTGAGAGCGAAGCGCTCTATTGGGGTGATATGGTACTATGAGGTCCCTAAGATAAGATGGGACCTGATTATTCAAAACCTTATAAGTAGGAAGAAGAATTTTAAATTCTATTCTAGAATTAACAGGAAGCCAATGAAGAGAGGCCAATATGGGTGAGATATGCTCTCTCCTTCTAGTCCCCGTTAGTACTCTAGCTGCAGCATTTTGAATTAACTGAAGGCTTTTCAGGGAGCTTTTAGGACAACCTGATAATAATGAATTACAATAGTCCAGCCTAGAGGAAATAAATGCATGAATTAGTTTTTCAGCATCACTCTGAGACAAGACCTTTCTAATTTTAGAGATATTGCGTAAATGCAAAAAAGCAGTCCTACATATTTGTTTAATATGCGCTTTGAATGACATATTCTGATCAAAAATGACTCCAAGATTTCTCACAGTATTACTAGAGGTCATGGAGGTCATTGCTGCATGGAGAGAGCCACACACTATAATGTGTCATGTTCTGCGGTTCTTTTACAACTTATGCATTATGCTAATAAGGCACAGTCACATTGTATCATTGTGTAGTTGTGTATTTCTGGCTTTAGATCAAATCTTGCACATGTGAATAGTTTTGTGTAAAATATGACAAGGCTTGTATAGATGTTTGTAGGTAGGCTGGTATACCATTCAAAAAGACTGGCTACCTGCCTGAACAAAGACAATGAGAGGGAGAGAGTCCACTGGTGAGACAAAGACCTCCTGTGGGACTGCAGGATCAGGGAGGGTACTGACAACATGTCAGCCACAAATCCTTTTATCACCATTCTCTCGCTCGGCTCTGTGCTTAAATGCTTTACCGCTGTTATTGCTTGCATTTTTCCATTGCAGAATTTTGTTTAAAATAAACATTTAAACCGCTTAAAGCTCAGACATATGCAACTTTTTTCTTCTTCTTCAGAGCAACAGCTCTGTCTCATCACACTCCCTGAATATGAAAACCACATTCTGCTTTCTGTCTCTGGTGGCTTTTTGTATTCGAGCGGGACAGTGACTTGGCCCATATGCGCAGGCTGTTGCAAAGGACGTTCACTTGTTGACAGGCTGCTATGGCATTTACACACTCGTGTGGAAGAAAGAAGACCTTTTAAGTGCCACTGTCGGCTCATCAAACGTAATTCAGCTTGTCACATTTTATTCCTTATTAAAAGACTGCAATGCTTCCATCAGGAGCATTTCAAAGGCACTAATTCTTAATCACACAAGTGGGAATATTGTGGTTATGTTCGTGGTTGGACACAGGCTGATATCATTCAGGAAAATGATTTATTTCTGATTCTTTTAAGGTGTGCAAATTTTGACAACATGCACACAAAATAATCATGAATTTACACAGTTAACAGTCAACACAAAGAGGACTGAGATGGCTCTTCTTGAAATGCCGCTGTTTTGTTAGAGTGGATTTTGTTAGAGTGCCATACTGTTTGCATTTCTTCATAACTGATGTAAACAAAGTTCAAGACATATTCAGTGACTTGGAAATGTTCATGTATCCATCTCCTGACTTGTCTGAAGAAAACTGGCAATTAAACTGATTATTTACAGGTAATATACCAAAGAGGCTGATTACTTATGCAACAACTCATCTTGGCTTTTATATTTTTAATTAATTTATATCAAGTTGTAGAGATTTACTTTCAGCCTGAGTCTAAGGAAGATAATTTTAGAAATTTTTATATTGTGAAGCCTGATTTACTTTTTGTATTTGAAATGCCATAAACAAATTAAAATGAATGAAATACCAAGGAGCTGAATACTTTTGCAAGCCACTGTAAGTATATGTGTACTTACAGTGTGTACATGTAAGTTATGTGTAATAAAATGGAATGAAACAGGGAAAAAATATTGAACCCACTTACTGAAATTTATTTAATATTTCATTTTAAAGTTTGTTGATGACAGCTTCAAGATGCCTCTTGTATGGAGAAACTAGTCGTATGCATTGCTCAGGTGTGATGTTGGGCTATTCTTTCACACAAAGAGTCTTCAAATCTTATGAACTTTGATGGTTAGTTCTTTCCATAGATTTTTTTTATTGCATTGGAGTCAGCTGATTGGCTGGGACTTCTAGCAGCTTTATTTTCATTCTCTGAAACCAGCTGAGTTTTTCCTTGGCTGTGTATTTGGGGTTATTGTCTTGCTGAAATGTCCACCCTCATTTCATTTTCATTGGGAAGGTGCTGGTCTAGTGGTTAAAGTGTTGGGCTTCAGACCAGAGGATCCTTGGTTCAAATCCCAGCCGGACCGGAAAATCACTAAGGGCTCTTGGGCAAGGTCCTTAATCCCAGAGTTGCTCCTGGTGTGTAGTGAGCACCTTGCATGGCAGCATGCTGACATCGGTGTGTGTGTGAATGTGAGGCATAATGGTAAAGCGCTTTGAGCATCTGATGCAGATGGAAAAGCACTGTATAAATAGAGTCCATTTACCATTTATCATCCTGGTATATTTTATATCAAGAAAACCTCGGTACATGTTTCCATTCATCCTTCCTTTAGTTATGAGGTTTGCCAGTGTTGTCTGCTGAAAAACAGCTCCAAACCACAATGTTCCCACCTCCAAACTTCACTGTTGCTGTGTTGTTTTTGGGGTGATATGCAGTGCCATTTATGGTGTGTATTATGGCATCCATTCCAGGTCTTTCTGAAGCTCTCCACAAGTGGTCTTTGGCTGTTGGACAACGCTTCTGATCATTCATTTCACACCTCTATTATAAATCTTGTGAGGAGAACTTGGTCTTGGCCAGTTGATGGTGAAATTATGTTTTTTCCACTTTTGGATTATGGCCCCATCAGTGCTCACTTGAACATTCAGAAGTTTAGAAACCCTTCTGTAACCAGTACCATCAATATGTTTTACAACAATAAGGTTGAAAGAGGTCTTTGTTTTTACCCATCATGAGATGCTTCTTGTGTGACACCTTGGTAATGAGACACTTTTTTATAGTCCACCAGTTGGGACTGAGCTAGCTGATATTAATTTGCACTGACAAGGGGCAGGATTGCCTTTTAATTACTGATAGATTTCAGCTGGTGTCTTGGCTTTCCATGCCTTTTTGTACCTCCCTTTCTTCATGTGTTCAATACATTTTCCCTGTGTCATTTCACATGATTACACATAATTTAATTTATGGACATCTATGGTTTGAAATATTTGTATATGTGTGGATTACTTGGGTTGTTACCAACATCTGGTGAAAATTTCATATCAATAGCACCTTTAGAAATATATTTACTGAGAAAAATGGTGACGTGTTCAATACTTACTTACTTTGGTGTAAATACACCTGTGGGGCACACACACTAACAACACCATATTCAGACCACTACAGTAATTATTTATGGTTCAGTGACACCATAATATAAGGTTGTGTGTAGCCATGACAGTTGATCAGTTGTATCCAAAAGTGAACCACTTTAACCTTGATCAGCACACAACCCTTCCACCAGAATCAGTTCATGTTGGCTCCAAGTCAAAAGGTCATGTGACAAAGATAAAGGCAGTATACGAGTCAGTATACGGTCTGTTAGAAAAGTATTTGACCTTTTTTTTTTGCAAAAACCTGATGGATTTGAATCACGTGTGCTTGCATAAGCCAACCTTGAACCTTCGTGTGCATGCGTGAATTTTTTCATGCCTGTCGATTGCGTCATTTGCTGGCAAACAGCATTTGTGTGAGGACGTGTGTTGTGCTCTCGACGGATTTTCATTGAAAGGAAAATGATGGAACGACTGGAGCTGCGCTACTGCATCAAATTTTGCCAGAAACTGGGCGACAGCCAGATGGAAACCATTCGGAAGATTCAGACGGCTTTCGGTGACGATGCTATGGGCATCACACAGATTAAGGAGCAGTACAACTGGTTTAAAGACGGCCACACAACGGTGGAGAGCGAGCCGCGCTCCGGTCGGCCATCAACATGCTGAAATGACCAGATCATTTCCAAAGTGAACGCTGTGGTGATGCGGGACCGTCATGTGACTATCCGAGAAATTGTGGAAGAGGTGGACATCAGCACTTTTTCGGCACATTCCACTGTGACAGAAGATTTGGCCATGAAAAGAGTTGCAGCGAAATTCATGCTGCTGCTGACGGTGGTGCAAAAGCACCTTCGTGTTGAAGTCTCACAGGACATGCTGAACTCCGAAAAATGATGCCCACCTCTTCCACAATTTCTCAGATAGTCACATGACTGAAAAGCCACCGAAAGCCATCTGAATCTTCCGAATGGTCTCCACCTGGCTGTCACCCAGTTTCTGGCAAAATTTGATGCAGTCGCGCTGCTCCAGTCGTTCTGTCATTTTCCTTGCAATGAAAATCCATCGAGAGCACATCACATGTCCTCACACAAAGGCTGCTTACCAGCAACTGACACAATCAACAGGCGTGAAAAAATTCACACAAGCGCACGAAGGTTCAAGGTTGGCTCATGCAAGCACACGTGATTCAAATCCATCAGGTTTTTCCAAAAATAAATAAATAAATAAATACATAAATAAATAAATAAAGGTCGGATACCTTTCTAACATACCTCGTACAACTTCATCATATTTCTTAGTAACCATAGATTTATTTTTAATCAATTCCTTGAAATAGCCATTGTAAATATTGCCTATATACGTATAATCAGTGAACCCCACATTTGACCTTGGCCTGTGTTCAAATCAAATCAAAATCAAAATCATATCACTTTATCATTGGTTGACCCTTGAATATTCTGCTAAATTAGGTCTAAATTAGACAAAAACTCCTTCAGTTGTTTTGTTCACACAAGGACAGATGTACAGGATGTAAAAAACAACACTCCCACATGCGCTACCACATGTGGGTGCACAGAAAAATATTGTCATGTGAGTAATATAACCTTGCATCCATCCTGTGTTGTATACTCCTGAGCCTGTCAGATCTCAGATGAGAATCAGAGTAGGTCCTGATTAGTACTTGGCTGGGAGATTAGTTCTGAAGACCAGGGGCTGTGTGTGTTTCTTTTTAGAACTGGACTGACAGGTAGGGTGTCATTGGGGAATTGGGTGCACTTTAAGACAGAATTTCTTAATTGTATTATCATCTTAGGTGTTGTAGTGCTGCCATACATTTGGTTCTGTAATCAACTTATTGATATCTATTTTTGATTTTGCTCTTATTTATAAGGTGCTCATGTCTTTTAAACTTTTAAAATGATTTTCCTTATGTCATATTTGATTTCCTTTCATTATAATACAGTTGCAAAGGCCTCTGTAGCAAGGCTTCTCATGCTATCTGAAAAATATAAAATGATGAGGACAGTTACAAAGATTTTGATTGCCAATTCCTAAGTGTTGTGTTGGGTTTACAACAATTACATCAGGCCATGCTGCGGAGCTGCATCACACTGTCTAATATCTTTTTGGGGGGGTTTCAAACCTCAGCATCCATTTCTAAGACACCATGTGACTTTATTTTATGTTGCTAAGCCGTTGTCTAAAACAACCGGTTTACCAGCAGAAGTGAAAGTGCTCTTGTTGCTGTCTGATCAGTTGAGTCGGTTCAGCGTAGAGAATCCTCACTTCTCCCACAGGACCAAGCAACATGCATGGTCAGACTGGCCCACTCGTCTTGGTCTGTCTTTGTCTTCGCCCTCCTCTCCATCGACTGGCATGTTTCCATGGAAACAACTAAGAGAATAAGAGAGAATGTGAGCCCCAAAGTGACTCCTGTTGAGAGCTTTATTTTGTTTTAATGGTGGGATCAGTAGTTTGGGGAAAACAACAAAACTCCAAGCTGTAATAGTCCCGCCTTAATCTCTCATCAATATGATTAATTACGGCGTGTCAGCCTGTTTGTCATGTTGGGACAATGGCTATGAGGCCAATCATTCTGGCTCAATAATTTACTCTGGTACACTCCTGACTACTCTGCTTAATTAAACTGTGAGTGGACTGACATCAGGACGGTGCAATAACTGGGCTTCTCTTCTGTTGTCACTCAGCGTGAACCCGATCCACTTTAGCTCCGCAAATGGAACTGTGGCTTGAAATAAGGATGAGGTTCAGCTTTTGTCTATGAATGTTCTACATTTTATCTGCACAATTAGTGATAGTGAAGAATTTGTACCTGAATGACTGACTTACAGTCCTATAACATCTGCATAAAGCTGTACTGAACCACTAAGTTCTCACATTAGCATAGAGCGGCAGAACATAGGCAAGTAAGTGAGTGACAGCAGTAGGCAACGTTCTACTTTACACACACACACATAGGCGTAGGAGGTGGGGTCTATTTGGGGGGGAGGCGACACCAAATTTGCCCGAATTTTAGAAACCCCCATGACTCTTTAAATTACCATATATTTATATACCCATATTTATATTTATATTGGTGACCAAATAGCGGTTTTATTGCTTACATTAATTGCGAAAATAAGTCTGACAATATTTTAGATCATTCTATTCTGTATTCAGAGTCTACATGGCCCATGTCCGAATTTCCCAGCCCATCTGCCCGAATTTGAGCATTTTGCCAAGCCCGGGGGGGGGGGGGGGGGTTGCCCCCACTGTCCCCCACCTCCTACGCCTATGCGCACACACACACACACACACACACACACACACACACACACACACACACACACACACACACACACACACACACACACACACACACACACACACACAGTCAAAAAAGTCAAGAATGCTGCTCAAATTTACTAGGGTTTCAACAGCACCCTGATAACATGCCATTAGTGAGGGAGCGTTTCATGAAAAAAGATGTTCTAGGAGGGATGGGAGTTGTTTTGTTTCTTCTTGAAGGTGGATGTCTGACTTCTGTTATGTCCAGTGCAGATACTGATGCCTTCTGAAAGACCTGAAGTACTATTCAACTTAACCAACACAATGAACCAAGATTAAGTTGGTAAGAGGCTGTAAACGGTGGTTTGGATACATTTTCAATCCATTGCCTTGTCTTGGGTCTGCACACTTGTCCCTCTTCCTTTCATAGGATATCTCAGTGCCACCCTCCCATGGATCTGTTAGCTCAGCCAACATGATGGTTTTTGCTGTTGCTGACTCCAACATGTTTTCTTGTTTGGAATGTTGTGGTAATTTCCACTAGGAGCTAGAATCTGCTCTGAGGACCCAGTTAGCTCCAGGTGTCAATAACTAGTACCTCTTCACAGCTTTGTCCTTTAGGTCTTTCCGTTCCCTGATGAACTGGCTTAGATGTTGCTGTGGAGGGTAGATGCCTAGGCTCTTCCATTTCTTTCAGGTAGCGTGTGCAACAACTGGTCATGGTCGCCTTGTACTAGTTCTGTTTTACAACTAGACAGGATATGCTAAATGTTTTGGGTCAACTCAGAGGGGGCAGCTTTCCTTGGGAGTGTGTCACAAATGGAAAGCATGAGAAAGCTGAGCCTGCCCTTAAAAACACACATTAAACTCTGTAGCTAAAAAATACCCCATGGGCTCTGAGGTAATGCATCCCCAAAAATAAATAAACTAGATCAAAAGTGCTCAGATGGCACAGTGACACCACACCCACATTTCAAAAGGCAAGTTACATAGACTTTTACACAGTCAGGATCACTCATCTGAACTCATTCCCATAAATGACCTATTTTCCTATTTTTAGCATGGGGCCAGAAATTTGATCTTGCCATATGAGTTTCATCTTTGACTGATCCTAACCAAAATCATATCACTTCTTTCCACCCATAATCCCAATGTATCTCCAAGGTTTGATTAAAATCAAATGATCTTGCTAACATACCCACAGTTAGGAGTAGCTATTGAGTGATTAAGTTGTCCTTGTAGTGTAGACTTTCACTTTTAATTCAAGGAGTTTATCAAAAATATCACATTAATGCAGTAGTTCCCCTTTTTGTAGATAATTGCAGTGGTGGGCACAGTTCTGCTAATGCACTAATTAGCAAAGCTAACTTTTTGTTAGCGAATTAGCTTTTCAGCTAACTTTGAAAACCATCAGCGGACCAGTTAGCTTCCGCTAAATTTAGTTTTGCTAAGTTTTAGTCCGCTAATGTTTTTTCTGCTGGCGTAGTACGTAAAGCCAAACGGTCAAAAATGTTTGTAAACCCTAAAATGACGTTAGTTCCTGTCTGTTATAAGTTTTGCAGCAGTCAGGCAGCTGTGAGGAGCTGAGCTCAACCCGACCCCAGCAGAAGGGACCTGGCTGCTACAACAAAAAATCATTTACTGTCAGGATTCGTGGTCGCGTGACACAGAAGGTGTTTGGACACAAATGCAAACTCTCAGACGATGCGGTGTAATAATAATCTTTATCTTACAGACAGTCCAGGGTCCGGTACACAAAAAGGCAGGCCGCGTTGCAAAGGTATAGATGAGGGCAAGGCAAAATACGTGGTCAGGAACAGGCTGAGGTCGAAGGCACAGTGAGACACAATATCAGAGTCAGAGGCAGAGAGCAAAATCCGGAAAAGCAGAACGAGGTCAAAAAACACTGAGGTATACGAGACGAGAACAGGGCTGGAACGAAGATACGAAGATCAACAAGCTGGCACCGCGGTGAGGGAAGTGAGTGCTAAATAACAGGTGATGAAACAAAGTGCACGTGTGATCGAGGGTTCTGGAAGGAGGTGTGGCTAGATGCAACAAAGATGAGGGAAGCAGGTGCAAGATAGTGCAGTGGAGACAACACAAAGTGGAGTGATGTAAGATGCAAAGACACGTGAGCCAGAGTAAGGAGCGTGAGTGGATAAATACACTAAACAGACAGAATGAGTGAGGGACGATGACATGAGACAGGTCCAGTGACGTGGAGTGAAAACAAAGCAGATTAAAAGCAAAAGGAGTCAGTGAATGAAAACCAATGGTGAAAGTATAACATGACCACAGACCAAAAAAAGGAAACGTGAATCGAATAAAGGGCAAACTAGGAAACAGAGTGACAGACCTAAAAATAGCACAAGAATAATAAGACTAAAAACATCACTTGAACTGAAGCTCAGTCTAACATCACAGACAGAGGAAATAAGACAGAACCGATCAGAAGAACAGAAACAAAACCAGAACCTACAGTAAAACAATGGAAAGACTAGAACCAATGATGTCAGAAAACAAAAAGAATACAACAAGATAATAAAACACCAAAGATACATAATAAATGCAACCAGAGAAAACATAATACAAAATGATCCAAAGGGTAACCAAAAGGATCAAATCCGGGGAGGCAGATGACAATAGGGTACAAACCCATAACCTTGTCCTGAGCCCGGACCTACCCTAACATTTACATTCAACATAGAGTGCCCGAGATGTGTGGCAAAAGGCATAAAAAGCAAAGCAGGTTTGACCTATGGTTTGATTTAAAATCCAAACTAATTCCAGCCATTTTATTGATTTTAACATTAACGCTGTCATTTTTACAAATTGAAAATATCAATCTTTTAGTTTTAAATTAATGCACAAATTCTGAAGGTTTGAGCATTAAAACTCACAGATGTAAAAAGGCATTATGAGAAAATGAGCCTCCTTATAACTGGTTGCTTTATTTGTAAAAAAACAACACACAAGTTACTGTTAAGTGTGTGTTGGTTTTTACAAATAAATGTGTATTTGTAAATATGTCATTTGTTTTTCATTTGTAAAAAAAAAGGCATTTGCAAATCTGAAAATTGGCGACCGTGTGACAGCTGGATGCCATTCAGTGTGCTGAATCACACAGAATTTTCAGTTTTACCTTCTTTATAATTTTGCACGCAACAGAAAAATTCAAATGGATGTCTATTCAGTGTATTTGTAATTTTTTTCAATATCCCTCAAACAAAATACATTTCATCCACTCTAATTAACAAGTTTGTTCCTGCCATGTACAGTGGCAGCTTATAATGATCAATAATGATTTAATGTTGTTTGCCAATGGTGCTACTGCACTGTGTAACTCTTGTACACCATCTTATTACTATCAGTAAGTATCAACACAAATATTTACTCATGGGTGCAGATGATGTCCAATATTTAGTTTGGGAGCATTCCGTGCCTGATACAAAGCTGTCATTGTCCTCCAACTCAAAGTCTGTGACTGAATTTCTCTGTGTTTGATCTGCAGGCTGTAATCTCCATAAACCCAGAAGAAGAAAGAATGAAGAGGATGGCACTGTCGCTGTAAATGGCCTCTGTCAGAATAAAAACACTGGTGCTTTGAGATCTGGTGCTGTCACGCTTCCTGTTTGTTTCCTCAGCGTTATCAAAAGCTGATTGCAGTCTGATCAGAAACCACCAGGAGGACGGTGACACATTTTGTTTGAGCCCAGGGATATGTCACTGGGGAGATCCCCTGTGCAGGGGGTACGCCCTGTGCCCCGACCCATGTGGCTGCCCCACCTCAGCCTGGTATGTGTGTATGTCTCTCTGCTGGCCCAGACTCCTCAGGGTTTGCCTGTGGTCAGTTATAACACCGACTCCAAGAGGGAGATCACACTGGAAGGAGACTTAATGATTGGCGGCCTGTTTCCTGTGCATCAGAAAGGTGAGGGGGCAGAGGATTGTGGGAAGATCAATGCACAGAGAGGGATTCAGAGACTGGAGGCTATGCTGCTGGCTCTAGATGAAATCAATAAGAATGAGCGCATCCTGCCCGGGATCAGACTGGGAGCTCATATACTGGACACTTGTTCCAAGGACACCTACGCTCTCGAGCAGTCTCTGGAGTTTGTCAGGGCCTCCCTCACCAAAGTAGATGACAGCGAGTACACGTGCCCAGATGGATCCTACGCTATCCATGATGAAGTCCCTCTGGCCATTTCGGGGGTAATAGGTGGCTCCTACAGCGACGTCTCTATTCAGGTACGAGTCCGTGGAAGCACATTATGTGGTTGTTTGTGTTGTGTCTACAGCATTAATTATTTCAAAAGATACATTGTATTTGACTGGCAGCACAATTCTAAACAAGCGGCAGTGGATGTGGTGGCCACTAGACCTAGGCTTTGGAAATTAAAGAACATGACAAAGTTTTAAGCTACATTTAACTCGTGTTTCCAACTTGGCGAGTTTCTCACTAAATCTGGTGACTTTCCAAACTGTCTTGATGACTTATTTTCTCAAAAGCGAGTAGTGACAAATCGAGCTACTTTTCCTGGCGTCACTGGAGATTTTTCGGATGTTTGGCAAAACAAAAGTGAAAACACGTATTGATCTAGTCTCTGTTCTCATGGAGTGGCAGTGGGTCCCCCCACCTCCGCTGCAGCTGCAAAGCACTGAGGGATATCTACAATCCTCTGTGTTCAAAGTGCAAATGAAAATGCATGCGCAATGCCTCCGCGGCTGTTCCCATATTGAACGGCATATCTCACTCGGACTCACTCAGGCTACTTACCTCGTTCCCCGTGCTGTGTGCCTCTGTGACTAATTAATCTCCAGAGTTTGAGAAGCCCTGGCCTTGAGAACTTGATAGCAAAATAAATGAACAAACCAAGAATCAAATTTATTTGTAGTTCTAAATATTTTAAGGTGTTTTTACTCTACTAATTTTTTTTGTCTCTTCCACAGTTTTTTCCCAAAACTTTATTTCAACAAATACATTAACAGTAAGCAAACAAGGGAAAAGCCCACAATAATATTCACAGTACCATCACTATAAATAAAAAGAGATAGAAAATAAAATAAGTTGTACAATAAAAAAGTAAAGGGATTCTTTAACATTAATTCTCTTTAAAAAGTTCTTTATAGAGTGTTACAGTTTTGTGACATTTGGGAGCATCTGCTTACATATTGTTCAAATTCAGCCAGAAGTCTGTGTAAATTCCTTTTCAATACTCTGCACTTATGAATATAGAATTTGCAATCCGTCTCCAATCACTGCATTTTACAGTGTACAGACCTAGGCTTTGGAAAAGCCTAGGCAAAGCGTGCAGCTGAGGCACAGTTGCAGGAGTGAAAGCACAGGAGGGCGTATGATGGGTAGTTGTATAACTGCCCATTTAGACCTAAGTATCATGTGCAATTACCCTTGTCGGGGTGCTAACACAGGGACATAATGAGTATCAGTTGTGTAAGGAGGATCTGTTTACCTGAATGTCGGCGTGCTCGGCTGATCTAATTTAGCAGATCTCGTTCTCGTTCCCAGTAATTTACACTTCAGAGCAGATCCAGATTTCTGCTGAGGATGAGCTGACATGATGACTAGTGACAGTGTGATGGCTCTTCAGCAGTACTGCTACCTGTGTCCCAATCACAATGAGGTGATAAAATAAGTGTTAGTTGGGCCTCTGAACCTTCACACACTGACACAATAAGCGAAGTGCACATCTCGGGCCGTGCGGTGTATTATCCGGACAGAAACTACCGTTGGTGCTAACAAAGGAGGAAGAGAGAGCTGGTGTCGAAAATGACTACCAGCCCTTGTTGATAGTTGGAGACAAACAAATTTCTGACCCCTTGAAGGCAACTGATTACTGGTTAGATGAAGTCCAGAGTCTGAAACTGTGGATATTGCAGAATATTTGCTAAGCAGGGATGAGAAATCGCGACTCCACCGGCTTCGTAATGACTACAAGGAAGGTGGGTCTCACATATAGTAAGGAAAATAAGTATTTGAAGATCCTGCGGTTTTGCAAGTTCTCCCACTTAGAAATCATGGAGGGGTCTGAAATATTCATCTTAGGTGCATGTCCATTGTGAGAGACATAATCTAAAAAAAAAAAAAAATCCGGAAATCACAATGTATGATTTTTTAATAATTTATTTGTATGTTACTGCTGCAAATAAGTATTTCAACACCTGTGAAAATCAGTGTTAATATTTGGTACAGTAGCCTTTGTTTGCAATTACAGAGGTCAAACATTTCCTGTAGTTTTTCACCAGGTTTGCACACACTGCAGCAGGGATTTTGGCCCACTCCTCCACACAGAACTTTCTCTAGATTTTTTTTTTTTTTAGATTATGTCTCTCACAGTGGACATGCACCTAAGATGAAAATTTCAGACCCCTCCATGATTTCTAAGTGGAAGAACTTGCAAAATCGCGGTATAACCTCTTTGTTGTCATGTTTGTTTTGATAAGTTGACAGACATACAATGATATGTGCATGCATGCAGTTCGTTGATAGAATGTGTCAATATTACAATATTACGCACCATGTCATTCATGGTGCAACATTACAGTCATAAGCCGATGCACGAAAATGGCAAAAATCAAGCACATTATAATTTGGCACGGTTTCATGATATTGACGAAATAAATGTGTGCAAGAAACTTGCAATTTTAGTCTGTCTTTTACGTCTGTCTGGATATTTCTTTTCTGTGGGGAAATTGTGTAGAATGAATGGAGGTTTACAACCACATTTCTTCTTCTTTCCGTCTTTGTGTGGACTTGGTGGAGCTTTGCAATCGTGTTTTCAGCCACCTTTCAAGCCTATAAATTGTGTTCGAGCATTTGAAAACAGCACAATGTGCACCTGTCATTATTGTATGCGTCGCTTAAGGCTTAAAGCCTTTGAAACAATCCCTGTAAAAGCCTTAACTTTCACAGTCTGCTAACGCTACTGTATACGAAATTCAATGGTAGCGGTGTATTTGGTAGCTGGAATTTTTGACCCCGTTTGACCCATGCATGCGCATATGCGTTGCGCACTTCGCTTATTCCAGCTTGTTTGTTCATGGAGCCAACATAAATCCTTCAGTAAACTTGAAAAAGGCACCGTCTCTCCCTTTTTCTCCCTGAAAATACAGGAACTATGAATTTTCCACTGTTTGCCCCACAAACTGACCTGACTGAGTCTGCACGCTCAGGTTAATTTGCATACATACTGTTGGGAAAGTGCAGTGACACGGACCCACAACAGGGGGCGTAAATGAACAGACAATGGATGAGTCAAAATTACAACACTTTACTGTTGTGAAACGTGCACAAAGAAATACAGACAGATGCAGAATTTGGATTACAGTCAAATATACGAGGGTGACGTGTGGGCAGGCTCGAGGATAGGAGACAACCATCCAGAGAAGAGCCGGGCCCCACACGATTTCCACTGCCACCGGATCTGGAACACACCGGAGTCGCCAAGTCCTGAATCCCCAGGTGGCCACCGTCTCCAGCTGTCGGATCTGGTACTGCTGGCAGGAGGCAGAAAGACAGTTAAGGGTGAGTGTGTGAAAACACACCCAGTAAACAGTCAGCAAAAAGCAGTTCTTCTCCAGGTGGGAAAAACACCTCCACCTCAAACACAGTAACACTGTTCGTGCAGAGCCTGAGAGCTACTTCTCTTAGTTTGACGTGCGGAGTGAAGTCCGTCACTCGTCATGCTTCCCAAACTCAGCGTCCAGCTACAAGTAGGATCCTCAGGTACTCCTGCAAAGACTCAGAAAATTATGTGCGTTTTGGCACAATTACGGCTGAGAGGTTTACCTATAGGGTAGACGATATCTTGGCAGTGAGGTGGAGTTGCTGCCCGGCTTTTGAGGTGATGGTGATGATGAGTGACAGCTGGTGCTTGTTGATGAGTGACAGCTGTCACTCCCGGATGCTCCGGCACCCTCTCTTGCCTGAAGCCTGCACTTCAGGCAGGGCGCCCTCTGGTGGTGGGCCAGCAGTACCTCCTCTTCAGTGGCCCACACAACAAGACCACCCCCTCAACGGGCGCCAGGAGGCGCCCGACCCGGCTTGTCGGGGTGACGTGTGTAGAAGTCGGCCAGGAGGGCCGGGTCCAGGATGAAGCTCCTCTTCACCCAGGAACGTTCCTCAGGTCCATACCCCTCCCAGTCCACCAAGTACTGGAATCCCCGGCCCTTTCGACGGATGTCCAGAAGCCGGCGCACTGTCCAAGCCGGCTCCCCGTCGATGATCCGGGCAGGAGGCAGCGCCGGTCCGGGAACACAGAGGGGTGAGGAGTGGTATGGTTTGAGTCTGGAGACATGGAATACGGGGTGGATCAAAAGTGAAGCTGGGAGTTGGAGCTTTACTGCGGCCGGACTGAGGACTTTGAGGACTTTGAAGGGGCCGATGTATCTGTCCTTCAGTTTTGGGGAGTCCACCTGGAGAGGTATGTCCTTCGTGGATAACCACACCTCCTGCTCGGGCTGGTATGCAGGGGCTGGGGAACGCCGGCGGTCTGCATGGGCCTTAGCCCTCGTCCTGGCCTGCAGTAAGGCAGAACGGGCTGTGCACCACACCCGATGGCATCGTCGCAGGTGGGCCTGGACAGAGGGCACACCGACCTCTCCCTCCACAACGGGAAACAGTGGGGGCTGATACCCCAGACACACCTCAAACGGGGAGAGGCCGGTGGCGGAGGACACTTGACTGTTATGCGCGTACTCGATCCAGGCCAGATGTTCACTCCAGGCTGTCGGGTGCGTGGATTTTACACAGCGCAGGGCCTGCTCCAGTTCCTGGTTGACCCGTTCTGCCTGTCTGTTCGTCTGGGGGTGATACCCGGACGAGAGGCTCACGGTGGCCCCCAGTTCCCTGCAGAAACTCCTCCACACTTGAGAGGAGAACTGGGGACCACGATCAGAGATGATGTCCATTGGTATCCCATGCAGATGTACGACGTGGTGGAACAGGAGGTCTGCTGTCTCCTGGGCTGTTGGGAGCTTCGGGAGGGCCACGAAGTGGGCCGCCTTGGAGAATCGGTTCACTATCGTGAGGATGGTTGTCATTCCCTGGGATGGTGGGAGGCCCGTGACAAAGTCCAGGCCGATGTGGGACCAGGGGCAATGAGGTACCGGAAGCGGCTGGAGAAGTCCTTGGTTCCTCTTGTGGTCTGCCTTGCCCCTGGCACAGATGGTACAGGCCTGGACGTATTCCCGGATGTCAGCTTCCATGGACGCCCACCAGAAGCGCTGCCGGACCACTGCCACGGTTCTTCGCACCCCTGGGTGACAGGAGAGCTTGGAACCGTGACAGAAGTCCAGGACTGCAGCCCTGGCTTCTGGTGGGATGTACAGACGGTTCTTCGGGCCGTTTCCCGGGTCCGGGTTCCGTGCCAGGGCCTCCCGGACGGTCTTCTCCACGTCCCAGGTAAGGGTGGCCACAATAGTGGACTCGGGTAGGATGGGATTCGGTGGATCCGACAGCTCGGTCTTGACTTCCTCTTCCTGAACCCGGGACAAGGCGTCAGATCTTTGATTCTTGGTCCCGGGGTGGTAGGTGATCCGGAAGTCAAAACGCCCGAAGAACAGTGACCAGCGGGCTTGCCTGGGGTTCAGTCGCTTGGCAGTCCTGATATACTCCAGATTCCAATGGTCCGTGAAAACCGTAAATGGCACCGCAGCTCCCTCCAACAGATGTCTCCACTCCTCAAGAGCCTCTTTCACTGTGAGGAGTTCTCGATTGCCCACGTCATAGTTCCGTTCAGCCGGGGTCAACCTGCGTGAAAAATAGGCACATGGGTGGAGAATCTTGTCGGACTCTCCGCTCTGGGACAACACGGCTCCTATCCCTGAGTCAGAGACGTCCACTTCAACCACAAACTGGCGGCTAGGATTGGGCTGCACCACACAACACATACTAGGCTGTTATTGGCCTGTTCAAATTTATAATGCAGCACATTATGGTTAGAGGTCGTTTTTTTCTAAATTTGCAAAAGTTTGATTTTTTTTTTTCTTGAAATGACTACAGGGCGATTCTACAAAGTTGCTGAAGAGTACCCTCCATGTCTTTATAGTCAGTGATTCCCAACCACTGGGTTGTGCCCCATTAGTGGGCCTTGTACTTTTTTTCAAGTTGAAGTTAATTAATTGAAGCTAATATTTAACAATATCAATAATATATCTAATATTAATCTGCTATATAATTAAAATCCAATAGTTTAAACAACATATAAGCCACCTTCTGGCTCAACTTCTTCACCATGACACTCCGGGGCAACATCCATATAGCGCTTTTCCATCTACAGCAAAACTCACATATAATGAATTCAAATGGACCAGCGAATTTTGTCCATTAACCCCTTAACGCCTATCGTCGCATATATGCTACAATATTTGACTCAAATATGCAACATACCAAATTGACCAGTATGCCTGTTGTCGCAAATTTGCAACATACCATTATTATTATTATAACATTATAACATAAAGTCATAACCAAAATACCAAAATTCCTATTTAGTTTTTGTGCAAAAGTGAAATTAATAATCTCAACATTATTTACCATCTACTTAAAGGCAAAAACACACAAAACATTTTTTTATATACAGCTATATAAATTCAGGCTTTAAGGGGTTAAAATTGAAATCAGCTATATGTATAAAACAGACAAAATCCATTATATGTACAGGGAATTCCTAGCACCAATTAGCCTTACATATTTCCTTGATTAAACGCCTGACCTTGAATAGGGTCCTGCCTCATTTCATGACCGGGTCAAAACTTTGTCTGAAAAAATTAACGCCTGCCTTAAATAAGCGCTGGGTATTGTGTGCATTCAAAGCATTACATTTGGTTGAGTCACTCTTCTTTCTCATTCCATTGTGGAGTGGTAACTTAAAATCCTAAAGCCTGATTTATGCTTCTACAGCTTTGTAAGTCTCTGGCTATGCAATGATGTTGATGTGCGCGTGACCCTGTTAAAGTTCTCCATCGTGTTGGTGGGTGTTTTAATGGAATTTACCGCAGGAACAGCGGCTGTTTATGGACCAATTTGTCCCTCAACAAGCTCCACTTCTTTATACAATCATCAACCTCCAAGCCAACGATACAGTACATGCAATTTTCCTCCATGAATTGTGGGTCATTTGAGTGTCTTTGTGTTGTTAAGTTCGTCATATTTGCAGACTGTTCTGCCAAATGTTCCTCTACTTGAGCCATGATCAAAATCTAATTGGTGTGAGCACTGCAAAAACTTTCAGTCAACAAGCAGCATTGCATGAAGGAAAGCCCCTGGTGGCCAGGTCTACAATCGTGGGACTCGGTCAGGCTCCAAACCTCCATGTCACGTCCATGCGGGGTCGCCACCCACAAGAGGAGCATAAAGGGTCTGATGTGCTGTGTTACAGGCAGTGGACAGGGGCAAATGCCCACACTGACTGACACTGGGCATAATCAACCATTAAAATAACACTCTCACTTTGACAAGCTAACATTCTTTGCTGTAAATTAAGGATAGATAGCGAAAAATGGAAAAGTTTTATAAGCAAGAAAATAATAGCAGTGTTACTGTTTACCTAAAAACTATGCAAAATTATGCAAAAATACAATCCAGATTACAGTTTGTTTTTATTGTATTTATTAAAGTCCTGGGCTCCCAAGAGAAAACAGTGTTGCGTTCCATTAATACACTTTACAATAGATTAGCCAAAAAAATTGGGGATTTTTTTTTAATGGGCCCTGAATCATAGCAGGTGGGCCTTACTGTAGAAAAGCTTGAGAATCCCTGCTTATAGTGATGTCATAGGCACGTTGAAGCTTCCAAAAAACCAAGGTAACGCCTAGAATCATGGTACTTATTCAGTCAATCAAGTAGTCAAAACCCCAAAGAGTCCATTTCTAATGATTAACACTTGTAAATCGGAGCAGCCTGAGGGCAGGTCCAGTACCCCTGTAAGTCATGTTTGTCACATTTTATATTTACTATTTTTCAACATAATGGCAATACTATACAGGGATTTACAGAAAACATACCTTCTCTGGAACAAAATGAGCTCAAGCATGTGATTTATTGATAATGTGAAAATCCAGCAACAGTGCTAGAGAAGTCCAGGCTAAATCATATGTCATTTATTTCATAATCATGTCACTTGTGGGCTTTAGGTTTTAAAATAATTCAGTGGTACACTGGCAAGGGATTTTTTTCAAATTTTTATTTTTTTTAATGTATTTTAATGTTGCTGATTGCACAGTCCAGGTGGTCAGGCCACTGTGGCTTGTTTTAATATAAAGAAGCTTGAATTCCTTTTTTATATATGTATATATTTGACTGTCATTAGAATATGTAAAATTATACCATGCCATTGGATAAGCTACATTTCTTTAGTCTCCAAAGCCTACTCTGCACATATTACTGCTTACTGTAGTTACTCTCTAACATTTATTAAGAACATGTAACACAGTGATGCATTACAGACTGAAAGCTCCTGGGGATTGATAGAACATAGAGGAGGGGAATCAGAGCACCTATAAAGGGATTCCTGGTGAAAAGGGCAGTTTGCAAACAGAGGATGTGATAAACGAGTTGTAATTTTAGTGAAAGTCTACATCTGGTGCTCCTTAGAGAGCGCGCTTGTCTTGCAGTAATTTATAGATGTGCTATTACAAGCTCTTGGTGTGCAATCTTCTCTAGCTTCTCACACAGTCTTCCTTATCAATAGGAGTGCACTACAGGACATGTCCGTGCACGCCAAGTTCCCACTGTCACCCTGAATGTCACTCCGACTTGTAATTATGAGGTGTGTGTCAGCTTGTGACTTTTTCTCACGGCTAGTTGGGGAATGTTTTCATCATTCTGCTTCACAACTGAGCTGTAAATCTGCCCCAAACTTTTTTTTTTTTTTTAATGAATTCTTCAAGGCATTTTAAATGGACATGTTGCATGGTCTGCGTGAATACCCCAAAATTTCAAATTAAGCATTATTGTATATTCCTGGAGTAAATGTACTGCATTTGATACGTTTTTTTGTTTGTTTTTAATAAAATGGTACCTGACACTCACCCATTCACACAGACCCATGTCACAACCTGATATGCAAGGTGCATGTTTAAATGTACAAAGGAAGCAATTTGGATGTTTAGGATCTTGCACAAAGGCACCTTAGTGGTAATGAGAGATGTTTTGCTTTTTGACCTTCCCTACTCATACGCAGTAAATTTTCATAGTAAAATTTACTCTGCTGGGATAACATTTGGTCCCAGTCCAAATAGAGTTAAATATACTCTATCACAGTGCTAAATCAACTCTATCACAGTGCCAAATCAACTCTTATTGGAGTAGAAACATTTGATTTGAGAAGATGGTAGAGTTGATTTCACTCTATAATAAAGTGTATTTTACTCTATTTAGACTGGGACCAAATGTTATCCTGGCAGAGTAAATTTTACTCTGCAAATTTACTGTCTAGTATTCGTCCCATTCAGTCCAGCTCCCCTCTTCTGCTTCCTTTACTGTTCCTTTATCAATTCATGAAATGAGCTCACTCTAAAAACAAAATGACTATGAACTACCATACTGTTTCTCTCTATTGCTGGTTCAACAGATAGCAAATAACTTGGAAATGTTCTTGTATTTTCTTGCTTTCCTCCCTGTATATAGCACCCCTTGGGCATATACTGTGGCGTTTTGGGATTGCCTTTCATTGCTATGATGATGATAATTGTATATGCTGATAATTGCTGGTAATCTTAACAAAGTGAGGAACCTTGGGGTAATTTTTGATGCTATGTTGTCTTTTGACTTCAACATTAGAGTCATTACGAGGACTGCTTGCTTCCATCTACGCAATATCGTGAAGATTCGTCCTATCCTGTCTATGGCTGATGCTGAGACCCTGATTCATGCATTTATCTCTTCCAGATTGGACAATTGCAATGCTTTATTTTCTGGTTTACCGCAGTCCAGCATTAGGGGTCTCCAACTGGTTCAAAATGCTGCTGTCAGACTTTTGACACAAAGCAGAAAGTGTGATCATATTACACCCATTTTGGCATCTCTTCACTGGCTTCCTGTCTCTGCAAGATCGGACTTTAAGGTTTTGCTACTGGCCTACAAAATTGCTCACGGACTGGCACTTCCCTACCTGGCGGACTGGTTAGGGCCTACATACCAGCTCGGGCCCTGCGTTCACAGGGTATGGGACTCCTCTGTGTTCCCAGGGTGAATAAAAAGTCTGCCGGACACAGGGCTTTTCTTATCATGCCCCTGCCCCTGTGGAACAATCTCCCAGTACATATAAGACAATCTGACTTTTAATCAAGACTTAAGACCCACCTGTTTTCCCAGTTTTATCATTAGTATTTTATGTATGTTATTATGTATATTACATTTTTATTATTTGTACTTTTTATGGGTTGCTTTTTTTTTATCATGTTTTAATCTTTTCCTTTTGTTGTGTTTTCCATGTTATGTTGTGTGAAGCGTCTTGAGAGGATTTTATCGTGAATTGGCGCTATGTAAGTTAATAAATCTGAATTTGTATTTGCATTAATTTGTTAACTTGTTTAATAAATAAATCAATTAGGGCTGTCAGGTGATTAAAAATGTTAAATCCCATTAATTACAGGCTTTGCAATTGTGCATTCATTCAGTGACTTTCTACTGCTTATCCAGGTCTGGGTTATGATAGTAGCAGACCAAGCAGCACATCCCACACTTCCCTATCCTCGGCTAAGTCCTGTAACTCTTCCTGGGGGATCCTGAGGCATTGCCAAGCCAGATGAGAAATATAATCCCTCCAGCATGTCCTGGGTCTTCCCATGCCTGGAAGACCTCCCAAGGGAGACAATCAGGGTGTGTCCTCACCAGATGCCCAAACCACCTCAGGTGGCTCTTTTCAATGCAAAAAAAGCAGTGGCTCTACTCTCAGTCCCTCCTGGATAGTTGAGCTTCTCACCCTGTTTAGTAGTGATATCCGACGAAAGAATCTAATCTCTACCGCTTGCATCCATGACCTTACTCTTTAAGTCATTACCGAAGGTTGGGGGAGCCTTTGCAATTAGCAATTAATTTGACGTAATCTCAGTTATAATTTGTTTAAAACAAAACAAAACAAAACAAAAAATCCCTCAAATCACACACAGAGTGAAAAATATGAGGCACTAAAATGTAAAAGCAGTGAGCAAAACAAACAAACAAACAAACAAACAAACAAACAAATAAAATGCACTGTAACTGAGTTGGCCCCTGTCCACTGCCTGTAACACAGTGTACCAGATCCTTTACACTTCTCTTCTGGGTGGTGAGCCCTCATGGAGGTGACCTTGTGTGGTTTTGGGATGCACGCTCATTTCACATATATGCTCCTCTAAATGTGCAGCATTTATTACTACGGGGCACTGGTGTTATACAAACATTTAGGGGATGTGAGCATCTAACGTTTTCCTGCTGTTGCTTGTTAGTTTCTTTTATGTTTGAATTCCTGAATTCTCTATAACCAGCCATACTGTTCATGAACTAACCCATCTGTGTGAAACTCATCTGCTCCTTTGTGTGAAGGTTAGGCAGTCAATCCCCTAGTGTGCATTTCATGCCAAAGGTACAACATTTACAGGACAGCTCACAATATTACCTTTAAGACCCTTATTGCCATGGTGACACGGTGGAACATAACGTTCTGACAGGTGGTGAGAGCGCTGAGTGCTGGCTAAATCTGTCACAATGAAGGAGTGTGTCTTTGTGCCCCGCCGCTGCTGCTGGTGTTGTTGTGGTGTGACAATGAGCGCTACGGGGGTGGATCTGGCTGCAGGCCTGACCGTGCTGGCGTACCACAAGCACAGATTGAGTTAAGTGTGGAGGCGAAGTTCTGTGACGCTTTTGCAGCCTCAGTTCCAATCATCTCCATCTGTGGCTGCAGCTGGGCTGTCTGTTGGTTTGGCTCACTTGTGCCTGAGAATATGGAACTCAGGGTTGCAGCAACGGGCAGCTCATGTAAGGAATGAGATGGAGTGAGTCACATGGTGTCATATGGCATCAAACCATTCCTCAATCAGTGTCTGTATCTTCATTCGCCATAGGGAAGTCTGTGATGCCATCTGGATGGTTTGAATGTGTAGTTTGGAGTCTCGGTGGTCTGTCTGCACAGCAGCTACTCAGTGTGAGCTCAGTAATGATGTTGGAATGATATTCTCTACATTCAGATGTTTAATTCATGCTTAAAGATTCGTGTTTATCTCCGAAATACTCAGACGTAATGGTGCCTCCAGTGGTGAGCACAGCTAACCTAACAGCTAGCTTTGGTAACTGCTAATCCGCTGACTCTGGGAACGCAAACCTTTGCCAACGATAGTTTCCAATTCCACAAAATTTTACCTTGGAAAAACCTTTCAAGGTCAAAGTCCTGTTAGAAGTAGTTTTTCATGAGATAAGTTAGATGTGATCAAATGTCAGGAGTATGTATTTACTTCATGCACTTGAATCTAAGTTTTTTTTGTGGTGTTTTCAGGTTTTTCTTTCCCACCTTTTACCCAGCTGTCATCTGCGCAATTCAGATGTAAGAGAGCATCCCGGAAAGAATTCACAGCGCTTCATTTTTCCACATTCTGTTATGTTACAGCCTTATTCCAAAACTGATTAGATTCATTTTCCCCTCAAAATTGTACACACAATACCTCATAATGACAATGTGAAAAAGTTTGTTTTTTAGATTTTTGCAAATTTATTAAAAATAAAAAAGCTAAGTAATCACATGTACATAAGTATTCACAGCCTTTGCCATGAAACTCAAAATTGAGCTGAGCTGCATCCTGTTTCGACTGACCATCCTTGAGATGTTTCTACAGCTTAACTGGAGTCCACCTGGAGTAAATTAAGTTGATTGGACATGATTTGGAAAGACACACACCTGTCTACATATAAGGTCCCACAGTTGACAGTGCATGTCAGAGCACAAACCAAGCATGAAGTCAAAGGAATTGCCTGTACACCTCAGAGACAGGATTGTCTTGAGGTACAAATCTGGGGAAGGGTACAAAAACATTTCTGCTGCTTTGAAGGTCCCAATGAGCACAGTGGCCTCCATCATCTGTAAATGGAAGAACTTTGGATCCACCAGGGCTCTTCCTAGAGCTGGCTGCCCAGCTAAACAGAGTGATCAGGGAGAAGGGCCTTAGTTAGGGAGGTGACCAAGAACTCGATGGTCACTCTGTCAGAGCTCCAGCATTCCTCTGTGGAGAGAGGAGAACTTTCCAGTAGGACAACCATCTCTGCAGCAATCCACCAATCAGACCTGTATGGTGGCCAGACAGAAGCCACTCCTTAATAAAAGGCACATGGCAGCCCGCCTGGAGTTTGCCAAAAGGCACCTGAAGGACTCTCAGACCATGAGAAACAAAATTCTCTGGTCTGATGAGACAAACATTGAACTCTTTGGTGTGAATGCCAGGCGTCATATTGGGAGGAAACCAGGCACCATCCCTACAATGTAGCATGGTGGTGGCAGGATCATGCTGTGGGGATGTTTTTCAGCAGCAGGAACTGGGAGACTAGTCAGGATTGAGGAAAAGATGAACGCAGCAATGTACAGAGACATCCTGGATGAAAACCTGCTCCAGAGCGCTCTTGACGTCAGACTGGAGCAACGGTTCATCTTTCAGTACGACAATGACCCTAAGCACACAGCCAAGAAATCAAAGGAGTGGGTTCAGGACAACTCTGTGAATGTCCTTGAGTGGCCCAGCCAGAGCTGAATCTGATTGAACATCTCTGGAGAGATCTGAAAATTGCTGTGCACCCGATGCTTCCCGGAAAATCTGCACTGTCAGCCCTTCATGCTGCCAACAGTTGTGAGCAACTGGGACAGATTACTTCACATTTGGAATGTGGACATAAATCGGGGAGAATCCAAGATCAATTTAAATTCATGCTGTCATAATCCCCTCTGATTGATTTATGTGTTATTTTGATGAAACAATGGCCCCAACCACACTTAAGATCAGTTAAGCACAGGTACAGTAAACACAAAATTGTTGGGTCATAGTGGAATTATGCACTCTCTGAGTGTCCGTTTGTTTAAATTCTATTGTTGTTTATTTGTTAGAAAGTTTCCAAGTTGGAGTTCCACAGCTAAAAAAGTCTACATTTCCACAACAAGTAAATCAACCCAGGAATGTAGTTTTCTTACTTTAATAATTTAAACTGTATCTACAAAAAGAACAAAACCCATGTATGACTCCTTTTTTGTTTATCATAAGTGCCCATCACCAGTCTTGTAGATCAACAACAATGTCAGCAAATGGCTTCAATTTAGTCTCAACAAAATTGTATGCAAGGTTTGACCCAAAAATTTTAAGGATTCAAGGATTCAAAAGGAGTTTATTGTCATATGCACATAGGAACATGTTCCCTGCACAATGAAATGTGTTTACTGCATTGTACCCATCCTAATTGCCAGTTAGGAGCAGAGGTCGCCTTTTTGGCACCCGGGGACCAGCTCCAGATGTACATCCCTGCCCTAGGTCACGAGCAAGGCTGAGCAAACCTTGACCGGCCTCATGACAAACAAACAACAACACACACATAACACACACAACATACATAAGCCGACCCGGTACATGAACACATATAAAAGCACACACAAGGGAAGAATTGGGAAAAGAAAAACCTCCATTACTGCTGTGTTGAACTCACGCAGCAGCACTGGAGAAAAAAAACCCATAGCACAGGAAAACAGTAAACAAATCACAGCAGACAACAGACGACAGCCGAGACTTGAATGTGTCCAGTGTTCAGACAGACAGCCCAAAAGGCCACCCTTGGCGCCATCGACAGGCCTTATCTGTCCTTCCTGGGGGGGGGGGAATCCCAGTCCTGAATTAGTCCACCAGAGTCTCAAGGTCCCACAGTCAACATATCAGGACTGGGAGGAGGGAGAAGACAAAGAGGCAGGGGAGACGAGGAGCGAGGCATCAAGAGTGTTCCTCGGGGGGAGGGTTTTATCCCAGCGGCCTTGAAGAGCAGCTGGTGTTTGGAAACCAAATAGATATCCAGATTAACAGACGCCTGAAAGATTCCACCGTCTGAAACTTCAGAGTGGATCCCAAATACATCTGAATAGAGGAGAGGATGTGGTCATTATTGACGATCAAAGCAGTTTTCCAGTGCAGCCATTCTCCCCGAGATGGATTCCAATGTGCGGTTGACACCCGCCGACTGAGCTGACACTGCCCTTCCAATCGAATCAATCATGTGGGGCAGCCTGGACGGGCCAATTAATGCCACCTCCACCTTCTTAATTTTCCGGTAAACCAGTGCTATGGCCGCTCCACACAGCAGAAACCCGGTCACCACAGCTCCAAATAAGTAAACATCTTCAACGTCCTCCACAGACAACGTGTACAGGCACATGACTTGCCACCTCCGCCAGCTGTCCATCATGTAACCCGCCACATGTGTCCCGGCAGGACAGGTCGGGTCCGCCGCTCCCGAGTGTCTTGTAGAAAAAATAGTGTCAATTGTGTTCAGCGACCACTTGATCAGATCCATTTTGCCGTTTTCCAGAGGAGCAGGGCTGGCAGCCTCACAGACAAACACGCTACAGTAGCAGGAAAGTTGGGGAGGGAGGAGGAAAGAAAAATGCGACCATCCCGACCGAGAGCAAGAAGGCAAAAAAAAAAAAAAAAAAGAAAAAATCACCATGAATGCAAAAGTGGCAGAAATTCAGGTTTTACACCGTTAAAATTATTGGGCATCAGTGTTTGTGTTATGCTTCTTGAGAAACCCTGTTTTTGTTCTTGCTCACATAACACAGCCATCGTGGTCTTTTGTAACCAGATCTGACTTGATCCAAAATGCACCAACATAAAATACACAAGTGGGAAAACCTACTGAACCTGTTGTGCATAAACTGGTTTATTATAGTATTTAGTATTATTGCTGACTTTGCTTGTTTGTGATCAGTGTTGATTTTCTCAAACTGTTTGATTTGGTTGATTGACTGTTTTGTGGGGCATCCTGAGAAATCACAGGATCCTCAGTAATTTTCTAGACATCATAGCTGAATTATAAACAGGCACTGTCAGTGAACTCTGCAGTCCAGTGATTCTCAACCAACCAGTCAGCGTCAAAGGCCCCATGTGAGGGATAACCAGATGAAGAAAAAGTTGCCATTCCTTGACTGGCTGCTTGAGGATGGCTCTAAAAGTCTGTATGTTGCCGTAGAAGCCCATGTTAAAACATCCAACTTTAGAAAAAAAATGATGGAATCCCTAAATTCCTTGCAATTGAACGTTGAGAAATATTGTTCTTAAACTGTTGGACTATGTTTTCACACAGTTGTGTTGTGAAAGTGTCGTGACACGGACCCACAACAGGGGGCGTTAATGAACGGACAATGGATAAGCCAAAAGTAACAATTTAATGTTGTGAATTGCACAACGACGTACAGACAATAACAATATGGTGACTGTCAATCATACACCAGGTGACGTGTGGGCAGGCTCGATGATAGAAGACGCCTGGCGAGAGAAGAGCCGGATCCCACACAGCTTCCACCACCAACGGAGCTGAAGAACACCGGAGCAGCCAAGCCCTGCGCTCCAGGTGGCCGCTGTCTTCAGCAGTCAGACCCGGTACTGCTGGCAGAGAACAGAGACAGTCCTGATGAGTGTGAGGTTGCACACTCAGTAATCCCACAGTCTGTACACAATTAGGAGGGAGAACCTCCACCTCCAGCAACAATTTCACCCGTGCAGCTCCTGTTGGTCTCTTTCCTGGATGGAGTGAGAGGCGAAGAACGTCGTCCTCTCACTGTCCGCCAATCCAGCCTCCGACAGAGCCCGCAGGAACACGGCTGCACACAGAACAATGTTTTGGACAACAATAATTACAGCAGAGAAGGTTACCTGAATGGTAGCTGATTTCTCGGCGGGGAGGTGGAGTTGCAGTCCGGCCTTTATGGTGATGGTGATGAGTAGTGGATGAGTGACAGCTGGTACGGATGATGAGTGACAGCTGTCACTCCTGGTCACTCCGACGCCCTCTCGTGCTTGAAGCCCGCACTTCAAGCAGGACGCCATCTTGTGGTGGTGGGCCAGCAGTACCTCCTCTTCAGCGGCCCACACAACAGGACCCCCCCCTCAACGGGCGCCTCCTGGTGCCCGACCAGGCTTGTCTGGGTGACGGGCGTAGAAGTCGGCCAGGAGGGCCGGGTCCAGGATGAAGCTCCTCTTCACCCAGGAGTGCTCTTCGGGGCCATAACCCTCCCAGTCCACCAGATACTGGAACCCCCGGTCCTTTCGACGGACGTCCAGGAGCCGGCGTACCGTCCATGCGGGCTCCCCGTCAATGATACGGGCAGGAGGCGGCGCTGGTCCCGGGGCACACAGTGGTGAGGTATGGCAGGGCTTGAGTCTTGACACATGAAACATGGGGTGTATCCGCAGTGAAGCTGGCAGCTTCAGCTTCACTGCGGCCGGACTGAGGACTTTGAGTATGGGAAATGGTCCGATGTACCTGTCCTTTAGTTTGTGGGATTCCACCTGCAGGGAGATGTCCTTAGTGGATAGCCAGACCTCCTGCCCGGGCTGGTATGCAGGGGTCGTGGAACGCCGGAGGTCTGCATGGGCCTTAGCCCTCGTCCGGGCTCTGAGCAGGGCAGAGCGGGCGGTATGCCACACCCGACGGCACTTCCTCAGATGGGCCTGGACCGAGGGCACCCTGACCTCTCCCTCCACTAGCGGAAACAATGGGGGCTGGTACCCCAAACACACCTCAAATGGAGAGAGGCCGGTGGCAGATGAGACTTGGCTATTATGAGCGCACTCCATCCAGGCCAGATGGTCACTCCAGGCCGTCGGGTGCGTGGAGGTCACGCAGCGGAGGGCCTGCTCCAGTTCCTGGTTCGTCCGCTCTGACTGCCCGTTCGTCTGGGGGTGGTACCCAGACGAGAGACTGACGGTGGCCCCCAGTTCCCTGCAGGAACTCCTCCAGACCTGGGAGGAGAACTGATGACCACAATCCGAGACAATGTCTGAAGGAATCCCATGCAGACGCACGATGTGGTGGACCAGGAGGTCTGCAGTCTCCTGGGCCGTCGGGAGCTTTGGGAGGGCCACGAAGTGGGCCGCCTTGGAGAACCGGTCCACTATCGTTAAGATGGTGGTGTTGCCCTGGGACGGCAAGAGGCCCGTGACAAAGTCCAGGCCAATATGAGACCAGGGGCGACGAGGCACGGGCAGAGGCTCGAGGAGGCCTTGGGCCTTGTGGTGGTCGGCTTTGCCCCTGGCACAGGTGGTGCAGGCCTGGACATACTCCCGGACGTCGGCTTCCATAGACGCCCACCAGAAGCGCTGCCGGACCACTGCCATGGTCCTTCACACCCCTGGATGACAGGAGAGCTTGGAACCGTGACAGAAGTCAAGGACTGCAGCCCTGGCCTCTGGTGGGACGTACAACTTGTCCTTCGAACCTGTCCCCGGGTCTGGGTTCCGTGTCAGGGCCTCCCGGACGGTCTTCTCCACGTCCCAGGTAAGGGTGGCCACAACAGTGGACTCGGGGATGATGGTGTCAGAGGGGTCTGACGGCTCGGTCTTGACCTCCTCTTCATGCCCCCGGTACAGGGCGTCAGATCGTTGGTTCTTTGTCCCGGGGCGGTAGGTGATCCGGAAGTCAAAACGCCCGAAGAACAGCGACCAGCGGGCTTGCCTGGGGTTCAGACGCTTCGCGGTCCGGATGTACTCCAGGTTCCGATGGTCCGTGAAAACCGTAAATGGTACCGATGCTCCCTCCAACAGGTGTCTCCACTCCTCAAGAGCCTCCTTCACTGCAAGAAGTTCCCGATTGCCGACGTCATAGTTCAGTTCAGCTGGGGTCAACCTGCGGGAAAAGTAGGCACATGGATGGAGAACCTTGTCGGACTCCCCGCTCTGGGATAGCACGGCTCCTATCCCTGAGTCAGAGGCGTCCACTTCAACTACGAACTGGCGCTTGGGATCGGGCTGCACCAGAACTGGTGCAGTCGAGAACCGGCATTTCAACTCCCTAAACGCAGCTTCACACCGATCCGACCAGGTGAAGGGGACTTTTGTGGATGTCAGGGCTGTCAGGGGGCTAACTACCTGACTGTAGCCCTTGATGAACCTCCGGTAGAAATTTGCAAAACCGAGGAACTGTTGTAGTTTCCTACGGTTCGTTGGTTGGGGCCAATCTCTCACCGCCGCAACGTTGGCCAGATCAGGGGCGACGGAGTTGGAGGAGATTATGAACCCCAGGAAAGACAAGTGCGGTGGAACTCACACTTCTCGCCCTTCACAAACAGCCAGTTCTCTAACAACCGCTGTAGGACCTGACGTACATGCTTGACATGGGTCTCAGGATCCGGAGAAAAGATGAGTATATCGTCTAGATACACGAAGACAAACCGATGCAGGAAGTCCCGCAAGACGTCATTAACCAATGCTTGGAACGTCGCGGGCACATTGGTGAGGCCGAACGGCATGACCAGGTACTCAAAGTGACCTAACGGGGTGTTAAATGCCGTCTTCCACTCGTCTCCCTCCCGGATCCGAACCAGGTGATAAGCATTCCTAAGATCCAATTTCGTGAAAATTTGGGCTCCATGCAGGGGTGTGAACACTGAATCCAACAGAGGTAACGGGTATCGGTTGCGAACCGTGATCTCGTTCAGCCCTCTGTAATCAATGCATGGACGGAGTCCGCCGTCCTTCTTGCCCACAAAAAAGAAACCAGCACCCATCGGGGAGGTGGGAGTTCCGGATCAACCCGGCAGCTAACGAGTCCTGGATGTAGGTCTCCATTGATTCACGTTCCGGACGTGAGAGGTTGTACAGCCTGCTGGACGGGTACTCAGCGCCCGGCATCAAATCAATGGCACAATCGTACGGATGGTGCGGGGGCAGCGTGAGTGCCAGATCCTTGCTGAAGACGTCAGCAAGGTCATGGTACTTGGCTGGCACCACCGCCAGATTGGGGGGGACTAAAACCTCCTCCTTAGCTGTCACACCAGGTGGAACCGAGGATCCTAAACACTCCCGGTGGCAGGTTTCGCTCCACTGAACCACAACCCCAGATGACCAATCAATCCGGGGATTGTGTTTTAACACCCATGGAAAACCCAAAATCACTCGGGAGGTAGAAGGTGTTACATAAAACACAATCTCCTCCCTGTGATTCCCAGACACCACCAATGTCACTGGCTGTGTCTGGTGTGTGATTAGTGGACGAAGGGTGCCATCTAGTGCCCGCACCGACAATGGTGACGGTAAGGCCACTAGAGGGAGCCCAACCTCCTTTGCCCATCTGCTATCCAGCAGATTCCCCTCCGACCCCGTGTCCACCAGTGCTGGGGCGTGAAGGGTTAGATCCCCACTCAGGATCGTGACTGGGATTCGTGCAGATCGTCGGGGTTTCCCCACGTGGGTGTTGTGACCCACCCTTAGCCCAGTCGCTAAGGACGAGTGCTGCTGTTTTGACCGTTTGGGGCATTCTCTCTGTGTGTGCTCGGTAGAGCTGCAGAGAAAACACTCTCCACGGATCAGCCTCCTTTGTCTCTGATCTGATCGCTTTTTGGCCCTGCTCGTTTCCCTAGCAACATCAGCAGGGGGAGCTGTCGTCACGTGGAGAGCC
The DNA here is from genome assembly GCF_902500255.1 of Thalassophryne amazonica. Lineage (NCBI taxonomy): Eukaryota > Metazoa > Chordata > Actinopteri > Batrachoidiformes > Batrachoididae > Thalassophryne > Thalassophryne amazonica. Next base: position 66,989,855 of record NC_047105.1, on the reverse strand, counting down.
CTGGCAGTGGAGCGTGGGGAAGTCGGCTCCCTTTCAGACCCGGGAGGAAGAGGGACGGCTTGTGCCTGACCACGCCCTTCATCTCGCTCCCGTCGGTGTTCTGTTAATCGGTTGTCTAACCGTATAACCAGGTCGATAAGCCCATCTAAATCCCGCGGCTCGTCCTTCGCCACCAGGTGCTCCTTAAGGATCAGAGACAGTCCGTTTACAAAGGCGGCGCGGAGCGCAACAGTATTCCAGCCGGCTCGCGCTGCCGCGATGCGGAAGTTGACTGCATACTTCGCTGCGCTCCAACGCCCCTGCCGTATCGACAGCAGTACACTTGAAGCGGTCTCGCCTCTATGAGGGTGGTCGAACACCTGTCGGAACTCCCTCACAAACTCAGTATAAACCGTTAGGAGCCGTGAATTCTGCTCCCAAAGCGCCATAGCCGAGGCGCGTGCCTCTCCTCGAAGCAAATTGATCACATAAGCCACCCAGCTAGCGTCTGATGCGTACATGACGGGACGCTGTGAAAAGACGAGCGAGCACTGCATCAAGAAGTCCGCGCACGTCTCCACACAGCCTCCGTTGAACGACCAGCGGAATGTCTGTTTCTGGCACACGGTCAGCAGGAGGAGGTGCTGCAGCAGCGCCCTGAGCATGCGCTTCCACCTGCCTCCATCCTACGATTGAGAACACTGCTCTGCTTGGTAACTAAGTCCAACCGAGCGGTAAAGGCGGTTAAGATGTGCTGCAGCTCACCCAACACGCCTCCTGCTGGCGCTTGTGCACCTCGCTCTTCCATTGGCTGTTCAAGCGATGGTTGACGCCCCTCGGGATCCATGACGCTGGCCGAGAAATCCTGTTGTGAAAGTGTCGTGACACGGACCCACAACAGGGGGCGTTAATGAACGGACAATGGATAAGCCAAAAGTAACAATTTAATGTTGTGAATCGCACAACGACGTACAGACAATAACAATATGGTGACTGTCAATCATACACCAGGTGACGTGTGGGCAGGCTCGACGATAGAAGACGCCTGGCGAGAGAAGAGCCGGATCCCACACAGCTTCCACCGCCAACGGAGCTGAAGAACACCGGAGCCGCCAAGCCCTGCGCCCCAGGTGGCCGCTGTCTTCAGCAGTCAGACCCGGTACTGCTGGCAGAGAACAGAGACAGTCCTGATGAGTGTGAGGTTGCACACTCAGTAATCCCACAGTCTGTACACAATTAGGAGGGAGAACCTCCACCTCCAGCAACAATTTCACCCGTGCAGCTCCTGTTGGTCTCTTTCCTGGATGGAGTGAGAGGCGAAGAACGTCGTCCTCTCACTGTCCGCCAATCCAGCCTCCGACAGAGCCCGCAGGAACACGGCTGCACACAGAACAATGTTTTGGACAACAATAATTACAGCAGAGAAGGTTACCTGAATGGTAGCTGATTTCTCGGCGGGGAGGTGGAGTTGCAGTCCGGCCTTTATGGTGGTGGTGATGAGTAGTGGATGAGTGACAGCTGGTACGGATGATGAGTGACAGCTGTCACTCCTGGTCGCTCCGACGCCCTCTCGTGCTTGAAGCCCGCACTTCAAGCAGGGCGCCATCTTGTGGTGGTGGGCCAGCAGTACCTCCTCTTCAGCGGCCCACACAACAAGTTGTTCACAAAGTGGTGATCCTCACCCCATTTTTGGTTGTGAATGGTTGAGCCTTTTGGGGATATTCAGTTGAATATAGGTTGAAGAGGATTTGCAAATCATTGTATTCTATTTTTATTTACATTTCACAGAACGTCCCAACTTCATTGGAATTGGAGTTGTAATTTATTCATGTAATTGTTCTTAACGAAAACCAGCGCAGACACATTTGGGAATGTGCGCATTCAAATATGTTTTTCTTATTATTATTATTGTATTTTTTTTATTTTTGCCTGATGGTTAGCTGCAGAGTTTATTAACAGGCTTCCTGTGTTCAGTATTTGTCAATAAACACGTGTGTAAATTGTGAATGGTCAGCAGAGGGGCGCCTCACCTTTTTAACGCCACGCTGTTCTGCGTGTCGGCCTCACACACTCACGCTCTGTAGCTCCCACGAACATTTTTCCAGTTTCATGAGTAATCTGTTTAACAGTGTAATGAATAAACTGTCCCTGCGTGTCTCCATGTAATTTCCAGTCATCTGTAGTATAATTTCTTTTCTGTGTTCATGTTGTCTGATGTAACGTCATGAGGAATCTCTCCTCCAAGGGCCTATTTACATGAAATTGCATATTTAAATAGGGCGTGGCCAGGGAGGAGTTTGGTTCCTCACTCAATTCCACGTTCAGTGGGATGTACAAATGGAACGTGTGTGAATTACACACACACTTTCATATTGTACATCTTAATATATTTGTGCTTACACCAGATTCAGGGTTTTGGCGTATGCCAGCTTTTAGGAGAAAGTATCAGGTTCTACTGGTAGATCAGGCTGGACACAATTGCAAGATGCAGAAAAACAGCTCTGCAGAATTAAGGCGTTTACTTGATATGAAAGCAAGGGTCAGTACACAGAAAGGCAGTCCAAAAAGAGTAACAGTAACACAATCATCAGGCAAAGGCGAGGTGAAAAAACACGATGAGGCAGTCAAGGTGAGGCAAGAAACACAAAAACAGAGTTAGAAAGAGCTAGAAAGAGGCACAAGGAACATCGATCAGGCAAGGAACAAAGGCAAACGGTGAGGCTTATAAAGCACCCAGGTGATGAGCAGCAAATCAAGAACAAATATGAGGAAACTTTCAGAACCAGGGTATGGCCAGACAGAGGGAAACACCCACCATGAAGAACCAAGAGAAAGAGAGAGAGACAAGAAAGAACAGGACAGAGAAAACCCAAGCAGAAAGGCAGAGCAAGAGACAGACAGATAACAAAAGCAAACACATACCACACAAATTCCTGATGGAAAGTCTTTGTACATGAGGCCCCTGGACACTAAAAAGTGTCCAAAGATGACAACTGGATGTCTTTGGTACCAGGTCTCTCAGGGCAAACCTTTGGTGCTGCTGTAGACCCCAGCATCTAGACAAGTATCATCTGGCTGTGCCAGATTGTTTAATACATAAAGGACATATGGACTGTAGGTCTGCCTGGGTGGTTGCTAATCAGGACCAGGGGTGGTTTCATGAGTTGGTGGATGCAGCAAAGCAGATGCTTGTCGACCTGACCTGATCTGCTAAACTGCACTGAGGCAAAAAATTTCAAGTTCATTCTTTCGCAGTGTGCTAAATTCAAAGCGATGGACACTGATCTAATGATAATGGTGCTTGACATTTGAGGACTGAGTTATGTGAGCAGAACAATATGGTGAATTTATGAGCTTTCAGCAAGCTGAAGAATCATCCAGAAGCCAGCCTATTTATAGCACTGCCTTCATCTGTAGGTAGACGGTGCAAAGGTCTGGAGCACACGAGTAATACAAAGGATTTAAACATGGGTGCACATTACACACAAAACTCATGCCAGAAGGAACAACAATGACAAAGTGTATCAGTAAGGTGGAGTGCAAATGCATTATTCATTTGTAAAATGAAAGAACGTATTCCAACATTTTGTAAATTATTCACGTGATTATTACTCAGAGCAAAACCCCACTATTTAAGCATTTGGACAATTCTACGGTAACGGAATTACAATCTGAGCTTATCTGTAGTGGTTAGATGCAATATGTCCAGATTTTACCATAGAATTGCCCATTTATAATACATATCGTCTGCACAAACTCAAAGAGTGTTTCCACATCAGGCATGAATGAGCGCTACTACAGGGTGACCCCCCCTCAAAAAAAAACAAAAAACAAACAAAAAAAAAACCCCCACAACCCATAAAAATTGTAATAAATCCTACAAAGGTCCAGCAAATTTCTTGCAGGACTATTGTTCCAATAGTCTTCCGCAACATGGAAAACAGATTTTGCCTGGAGACCTATTTTGCCAACAAATCATAGCATTTGGAGCATCATTTTAAAAGAATATGACTTTTATGCAAAGCGACTAAGATAAATGAAACTTTGGGGAATGATCGGACACAGACTGAATTTTAAGTTTGTAGGAGTTATTGCAATTTTTATGGGTTCTGTTTTTTTGGGTCACTCTGTACATTTGAACAAGACCAACCCTTTGTTTTGGCGATATTACATTACCCCACCTTCTCCTCTTACCTCTACAAAAAAAAAAAACCTACAGTAATTATAATGTAATTGTATTTTTGTAATTGTAACATGCATTGAAGTAATTACTGGTGCTGACAGCATTTTTCTTCAGTAAATTATTGTAAAATTACAGACAAGTTGTGTTTGGACTGTAGATGAGGTGTATTACAGGTAAAAACTGCTGGACTGTGTTGGACAAAACAGTCTGATATGATGTGAGAGCATTTGATGATAGAAACAGATGATAGATGGTTGTAAGGTTTGACCTTACTTATGTGAAGTGCCTTGAGGCACTTTGATGTGATTTGGTACTATATAAATGAAATAAATGAAAATAAATAGAAAAAAGCAACGGCAGTGTTCAAACACTCAACTGTAATACGCAAGTTGAACATAAATAGCCTATAAAATTAAGATCTGATCCAACTTCTCAGTTGACCAAAGCCAATTTGACTGTTTATCAGCCTGCTTTGTTGAAGTGCATAAAATGTGCAAAGTTGCAAATATAAACACAAATTGTCTGTGCAAACCTTTTAGCATGGTGGAACAGTGGGTAGTCCTCTGCCCCAAATTAGACGGCCCTGGGTTCAATTCCGCCACCTGTGTGAACTTTTCTATATTCTCCCCGTGTCTGTGTAGTTTTTCTCCATGTACTCCATTTGCTCCCAGCAGCACCGTGGGGCATAGGTTAGTGTTCTTGCATCCCAGCAAGATTGTCTCAGGTTTAAACCCCATTGTCCATGTACATCTGATGTGGCGTCAGGAAGAGAATCTGATGTTAAAATTTGTGCTGAGTAAACATGCATATCCAAACTTTGTTACCACTGTTAAAACATACACATGGTGCACATGTCGGTGTATATGTAGTGCCGGTGTTCTGTCGAGATGAGCTGCCTTGTCAAATTGAGCTCCTCATAGTGTAAATCGACAGTTACGTGGGTCGAGATGAGCTCCCCGTCTCGTTTCACTTTCATTCCCTGAATGTATGATTCTTGACAAAGTTAGCTTATGTTGACTGTCAAATAAATTGTTCATCCAACTGTAGTAATGTGTAAAATGTACTCGTTATAAAAACACAAGTATTCTTAACCTGGATGCTATTTTTTTTTTATTATTACGAGATAATTGTTCATGACAGTAATACTCATCTATTTGTCCCTCAATGTCCTTTGGACTTTAGTGGACAGAAAATTTATACCATTATATTTCGTATAAGTTCAGTTGATAGTGGCCCATAGGGAAAACTGTGCAATAAAAATATTATTTTTAGCCTACAATAAAATGTACTGTTGTGATTCCAGCATTTTAAAGCCACTTTAAACTTGTACAATGTTTATTAATTACTGTGATATTTTCGTTAATCTCAATTGCGATGGCCAAGATAATTATGACAGAAAAAAATCAATATCATCCCAAGCGTACTATACAGATTTGTAAATTACAGTGTACACTTTTGAAAACTGCATTTTGAGGTGTTAAAGTGCATACGCAGTAGAACTCATCTTGACGGGACATATGAAAATTATTTCATAAATGCAGGCTCCTAAAGCCATATAAAATACATACTCACTAAATAAAGATAAATGCAACGTGGAGGTATCTTATTTGCACAGGCAAAATATACATATACATACATTTATGTTCCTAACGAAAAAATACAGAAAATGTACTCGCTATAGGTATAAATACACTGCATACAATTCATATAAAAGCCTCCTCCTAACATGAGATTGTTTATTTTTACAGGCAAATTACTTTAAAAATGTTCGAACTGCTTTAAAGAAAGTGCGTATGTGCAAATCTTAACTTTTTAAAACTGAAAAGACACTTATTGCTGTATTTTAATGTAAAAACAAAACTTGTGGGTTTCTCAACTCAAGTTGAGCTCCCCGACAATATTCTGCGTTAAAGACAGCGTGCACAAATCTTTACTTTTTAAAACTGAAAAGACACTTCTTGCTGTTGTATTTTCTTGTAAAGACAAGGTCTCCAAGTCTGTCACAGTAAAGAGAGGTAGATAAACTCAACGAGGGGAGGTGTTAAAGTCCGGGGTAGAGAAGTGCGCATGTGTGCGCTTGCGCTGTTGCGTGGTGGAGATCCTCTCGACGTGTAGATCATCTCGTCAGGACACGCCTCTCAAGCCTGGGTACAGGAAGAGAGTTGCATCAAAAATAGCATCTGGCATAAAAACCTGTGCCAAATCAAGCTGTGGTGCCCCCTATAGGAGGCAGTCAAAAGAAGAAGAAGAAAGGTGAGTGAAGTGTTAATAGCTGGAAACTCAAATAAATTCTGTACTTTGAATAGAATACAAAATAATGTAAAGTAGATTACAATTAATTACTGCATTTTGTGTAAAAAAAAACAAAAAAAAAAAAAACACACCAAAAAGTTGGTGTAATTTACAGTATATAACAAACCTGTAAACATTTTTACAGTAATTAACAGCAATTTTACTACATTTTAATGGCAATGGCTTTTTTGCTGGGTATTTACTGTACATTCTACAAATAATGCACAAATGACAAATAAAAAACCTTTGAAAAGTAATAAATGGTAATAAAATGAATATCATGATTGTAAAATTTTTAAAACAAAGTACATTAAAATCTTATGGCAAAGCAGAACCACCTTTTAGAAATGATGATAGACGATATTGGAGAGAGATTAAATAAGAGCATGCCAAGTGTGACTTTGTGACATTGTAAGTGAAAGTGTTACTGCAGTGAGCGTGTGGTTTATTCTGAATGGCTACATGTTTCTTGTGCAGCATAAAGGAGTTTCTATAGTAAGATGAGTGGGAAGGTCCTGACATAAAAAACTAAACAAAAACCGTCCATGCTCCAACAGTTCATGTTTGCAACCATAAAAGCTGTTGCCAAGCAACTAAAATCTCTAGAAACAACTTAATCATGGCTCTTTGCATACTGCATGGCATGTGTGTATATTATGAGCATGCCTGGGTGCATGTGTGTCTGTTTGCATCTGTTTGTGAGCTAGCGGTGGGTTGTATATGTGTGATGCTGAGTGATGCTAAGGCCTGCTGCTGTGGGAAAACCGTATTGCTGCTCCAGAAGCATGCTGACGCAGTCTTCTGGGAAGAGCAGATGGGCTTTCCATGTTGGAAAAAAATGAAAAAAATCATGACATCTCGACAAAGTAGGCCTGATATTTTTACTGGAGCAAGAAAATCTTAGTCTGTCTTTGTTTCTGTGGATTGCAAAAGTCCTTTCTTCTTCCATCCTTCCCACTTTTCAAAGGATACAATTCAAGTAAATCACTGTTGCCCGACAAAAACTAAAAACTGAGCACAATGACTATTTACCAATATGTATGTGCATTGGACATATATACTCAACAAAAATATAAACGCAACACTTTTGGTTTTGCTCCCATTTTGTTTGAGATGAACTCAAAGATCTAAAACTTTTTCCACATACACAATATCACCATTTCCCTCAAATATTGTTCACAAACCAGTCTAAATCTGTGATAGTGAGCACTTCTCCTTTGCTGAGATAATCCATCCCACCTCACAGGTGTGCCATACCAAGATGCTGATTAGACACCATGATTAGTGCACAGGTGTGCCTTAGACTTGGATGTACTGCCAAATTCTCTGAAACGCCTTTGGAGACGGCTTATGGTAGAGAAATGAACATTCAATACACGAGCAACAGCTCTGGTTGTCATTCCTGCTGTCAGCATGCCAATTGCACGCTCCCTCAAATCTTGCGACATCTGTGGCATTGTGCTGTGTGATAAAACTGCACCTTTCAGCGTGGCCTTTTATTGTGGGAAGTCTAAGGCACACCTGTGCACTAATCATGGTGTCTAATCAGCATCTTGATATGGCACACCTGTGAGGTGGGATGGATTATCTCAGCAAAGGAGAAGTGCTCACTATCACAGATTTAGACTGGTTTGTGAACAATATTTGAGAGAAATGGTGATATTGTGTATGTGGAAAAAGTTTTAGATCTTTGAGTTCATCTCATACAAAATGGGAGCAAAACCAAAAGTGTTGCGTTTATATTTTTGTTGAGTGTATGTATTTATTGATGTATGTGATTTATATCATATGCAACTGTATCATAATTATATACACTGCACTTTTATTATTACTATTTTTATTTTGTGTTATTTCATTATTATTATTTATTTAATACTTGTCTCGGGTAATATTCCGTTTTGAATTTTGGGCGAGAAACCCTAAATAAAAAGTAAACAAATAAATAAATAAAAATAAGTGGTGATTATTATTATTAGTAGTAGTATTAGAAGTAGCAGTAGTATTAAAAATGGTTTGTGTCATTGTATATTTCATATCACTTTAGTTAAGGTGCAGTAACGTGCATTATTATCACTTTACCGAGGCGTTGCTAGGCCGGTAGCGTAGATTTACGTCGACGCTACCTGGCTATACCCGCCCGCAGTAGTGAACAAGTATCGGAATACCTGCCAGCTGTGCGTAAACAAATGACGTTATAGCGTGCGCACAGCCCAAGAACTGTCCGCAGAGGAATAGATAAAAAGGCGAGAAGTGTGTGTTGGTCCCAATATGGATATTCCGGATGATTTTCTCATGGACAGTACAACAATGAATAGCAGCCAAAGCAGCCAGCTTGATGAGGACGTACTGGCGAATTTGGAGAGCAGCGCGTGCCATCTGACACGACAAAAGTTAAAGTGAGCCACCTTTTTATATATGCGTTTGCTGGGTGTCGTGCGTTTTGAAATCAAATCAAATCAATTTTATTTATATAGCGCCAAATCACAACAAACAGTTGCCCCAAGGTGCTTTATATTGTAAGGCAAGGCCATACAATAATTACGGAAAAACCCCAACGGTCAAAACGACCCCCTGTGAGCAAGCACTTGGCGACAGTGGGAAGGAAAAACTCCCTTTAACAGGAAGAAACCTCCAGCAGAACCAGGCTCAGGGAGGGGCAGTCTTCTGCTGGGACTGGTTGGGGCTGAGGGAGAGAACCAGGAAAAAGACATGCTGTGGAGGGGAGCAGAGATCAATCACTAATGATTAAATGCAGAGTGGTGCATACAGAGCAAAAAGAGAAAGAAACACTCAGTGCATCATGGGAACCCCCCAGCAGTCTAAGTCTATAGCAGCATAACTAAGGGATGGTTCAGGGTCACCTGATCCAGCCCTAACTATAAGCTTTAGCAAAAAGGAAAGTTTTAAGCCTAATCTTAAAAGTAGAGAGGGTGTCTGTCTCCCTGATCTGAATTGGGAGCTGGTTCCACAGGAGAGGAGCCTGAAAGCTGAAGGCTCTGCCTCCCATTCTACTCTTACAAACCCTAGGAACTACAAGTAAGCCTGCAGTCTGAGAGCGAAGCGCTCTATTGGGGTGATATGGTACTATGAGTTCCCTAAGATAAGATGGGACCTGATTATTCAAAACCTTATAAGTAAGAAGAAGAATTTTAAATTCTATTCTAGAATTAACAGGAAGCCAATGAAGAGAGGCCAATATGGGTGAGATATGCTCTCTCCTTCTAGTCCCTGTTAGTACTCTAGCTGCAGCATTTTGAATTAACTGAAGGCTCTTCAGGGAACTTTTAGGACAACCTGATAATAATGAATTACAATAGTCCAGCCTAGAGGAAATAAATGCATGAATTAGTTTTTCAGCATCACTCTGAGACAAGACCTTTCTAATTTTAGAGATATTGTGCAAATGCAAAAAAGCAGTCCTACATATTTGTTTAATATGCGCATTGAATGACATATCCTGATCAAAAACGACTCCAAGATTTCTCACAGTATTACTAGAGGTCAGGGTAATGTCATCCAGAGTAAGGATCTGGTTAGACACCATGTTTCTAAGATTTGTGGGGCCAAGTACGATAACTTCAGTTTTATCTGAGTTTAAAAGCAGGAAATTAGAGGTCATCCATGTCTTTATGTCTGTAAGACAATCCTGCAGTTTAGCTAATTGGTGTGTGTCCTCTGGCTTCATGGATAGATAAAGCTGGGTATCATCTGCGTAACAATGAAAATTTAAGCAATGCCGTCTAATAATACTGCCTAAGGGAAACATGTATAAAGTGAATAAAATTGGTCCTAGCACAGAACCTTGTGGAACTCCATAATTAACCTTAGTCTGTGAAGAAGATTCCCCATTTACATGAACAAATTGTAATCTATTAGATAAATATGATTCAAACCACCACAGCGCAGTGCTTTTAATACCTATGGCATGCTCTAATCTCTGTAATAAAATTTTATGGTCAACAGTATCAAAAGCAGCACTGAGGTCTAACAGAACAAGCACAGAGATGAGTCCACTGTCTGAGGCCATAAGAAGATCATTTGTAACCTTCACTAATGCTGTTTCTGTACTATGATGAATTCTAAAACCTGACTGAAACTCTTCAAATAGACCATTCCTCTGCAGATGATCACTTAGCTGTTTTACAAGTACCCTTTTCTAGAATTTTTGAGAGAAAAGGAAGGTTGGAGATTGGCCTATAATTAGCTAAGATAGCTGGGTCAAGTGATGGCTTTTTAAGTAATGGTTTAATTACTGCCACCTTAAAAGCCTGTGGTACATAGCCAACTAATAAAGATAGATTGTCATATTTAAGATCGAAGCATTAATTAATGGTAGGGCTTCCTTGAGCAGCCTGGTAGGAATGGGGTCTAATAGACATGTTGATGGTTTGGAGTAAGTAACTAATGAAAATAACTCAGACAGAACAATCGGAGAGAAAGAGTCTAACCAAATACCGGCATCACTGAAAGCAGCCAAAGATAACGATATGTCTTTGGGATGGTTATGAGTAATTTTTTTCTCTAATAGTTAAAATTTTGTTAGCAAAGAAAGTCATGAAGTCATTACTGGTTAAAGTTAAAGGAATAGTCGGCTCAATAGAGCTCTGACTCTTTGTCAGCCTGGCTACAGTGCTGAAAAGAAACCTGGGGTTGTTCTTATTTTCTTCAATTAGTGATGAGTAGTAAGATGTCCTAGCTTTACGGAGGGCTTTTTTTTTATAGAGCAACAGACTCTTTTTCCAGGCTAAGAGAAGATCTTCTAAATTAGTGAGATGCCATTTCTGTTGTGTGGGCCGCTGAAGAGGAGGTACTGCTGGCCCACCACCACCAGAGGGCACCCTGCCTGGAGTGCACAAGAGGGCGCTGCCGCCTCACAGGAGCAGCCGGGGTGACAGCTGTCACTTATCACCTATGACAGCTGTCACCAATCATCTGATCTTCAGTTGTATATCAGCAAGACGACATCTCCACCTCTTTGCCGAGATATCGCTCTTCCTAGGAGGTAACGTGCTCAGCCGATTGTGTTGTCTTTCCGACAATAATACTTTGTTGCTTTGTGTGTTTGGCAGCAGACAGTGAGTATTTACAGCTGGAGACTGTGTTGGACTTTTTTCCTACCCCTTTGATAAGTACTCACACTCCTGCACTTACCAGTTTTCTGATGAGAGGTGGAGGTGGTTTTCCCACCATACATGTTGCTGGGTGTAAACGCACCCACATCTAACTGTTTTTGTTCCTCGCCAGCAGTACCAGATCCGACAAGCGGAGGCAGTGGCCACCTGGGAGTTCGGGACTTGGCGGCTCCAGTATTCCCGGGGTTCGGTGGCGGAGGAAATCGTGTGGTTCCGGTTCTGCTTTGGACAGACGTCTCTTATCTTCGAGCCTGCCCACGTGACACATTTTGTGAATTGACTTCATTGCCTACTATTGTGATCTGCCGTGTTTGTTGTTCTCATTCACAACAGTAAAGTGTTGTTATTTGACTTCCTCCATTGTCCGTTCATTTGCGCCCCCTGTTGTGGGTCCGTGTTCCTACACTTTCACAACAGGATATCTCGGCCAGCGTCATGGACCCGAGGGGCGTCACCCGGCTGTTGAACGGCCAATGGAAGAGCAGAGCACACAGGCGTCTGCGGGAGGCATGATCGGTGAGTTGCAGCAAATCCTCACCGCTTTTACTGCTCGGTTGGATCTAATGACCGAGCAGAACGTCCTCCTTAACCGCAGGGTGGAGGCTCTCGCCGCGCAGGTGGAGGTGCGCGCTCAGGGCGCTGCTGCGGCTCCCCTTCCTGCCGATCCTGTGCGCAATATTGACGTTCCACAGATCGTTCAACGACCCCTCCCTCCTTCCCCTGAAGCATACATAAGCCCTCCAGAGCCATACGGGGGTTGTGTGGAGACGTGCGCAGACTTTCTTATGCAGTGTTCACTCGTCTTCGCACAACGTCCCGTCATGTACGCGACTGATGCTAGTAAGGTAGCTTATGTGATTAATCTGCTTCGCGGTGAGGCACGCGCTTGGGCTACAGCGCTCTGGGAACAAAATTCACGGCTCCTTCTGACGTACGATGGGTTTGTGAGGAAGTTCAGAACAGTGTTCGATCACCCAAATAGAGGAGAGACCGCTTCAGCCGTGCTGCTGTCAAGAAGACAGGGGCGCCGGAGCGCAGCTGCTTATGCAGTCGACTTCCGCATCGCGGCTGCGAGGTCCGGCTGGAATAGCACTGCCCTCCGTGCCGCCTTCGTAAATGGACTGTCGTTGGTCCTGAAGGAGCACCTGGTGGCTAAGGACGAACCGCGGGATTTAGACGGGCTTATTGATCTCGTTATACGGCTAGACAATCGGCTAGAAGAACGCCGTCGGGAACGAGACGAAGGGCGTGGCCGGGCACGCGCCATCCCTCCTCCTTCCGGTTCCGACCGAGTTCCGCCCTCCCCACGCTCCACGGCCTCTACGCTCTGTGTGGTTACAGCTCCCCCTGCTGATGAAGCTATGGACACGAGCAGGGCCACATTTAGGCCACCAGATAGACAGAGGAGGCTGGTCCACGGAGCATGCTTTGTTTGTGGCTCGATAGAGCACCAATTGAGAGACTGCCCCGAGCGGTTAAACACCAACGCCCGCCCCTAGAAACTGGGCTAAGGGTGGGCCAAGACATTCACGTGGGACATACCCATATTGCCACACGACTCCCAGTCACAATCCTTTATGGGGATTTAACCCTTCAGGCCCCAGCACTGGTGGACACGGGCTCTGAAGGGAATCTGCTAGACAGCAGATGGGCCAGGGAGGCAGGGCTCCCTCTAGTGGCGCTTACTTCGCCAGTGCGGGTGCGGGCACTAGATGGCTCCCTACTCCCTCTAATCACACACAAGACACCACCAGTAACTCTGGTGGTGTCAGGGAACCACCGGGAGGAGATCGAGTTTTTTGTGACTCCTTCTACCTCCCGCGTGATTCTCGGGTTCCCCTGGATGTTAAAACACAATCCCCGGATTGATTGGCCGTCCGGGGTAGTGGTTCAGTGGAGTGAAACCTGCCATCGGGTGTGTTTAGGTTCCTCGGTTCCTCCCGGTTCCCAGGCTAAGGAGGAGGTCAGAGTTCCGCCCAATCTAGCGACGGTGCCGGGTGGAGTACCCATGACCTTGTGGATGTGTTCAGTAAGGATCTGGCGCTCACCCTTCCCCCGCACCACCCTTACGATTGTGCCATTGATTTGGTTCCAGGCGTAGAGTTCCCGTCCAGCAGGCTGTACAACCTCTCACGACCTGAGCGCGAATCAATGGAGACCTACATCCGGGACTCTTTAGCTGCCGGGTTGATCCGGAATTCCACCTCCCCGATGGGCGCAGGTTTCTTTTTTGTGGGCAAAAAAGATGGCGGACTCCGTCCATGCATTGATTACAGGGGGTTGAACGAAATCACGGTTCGCAACCGATACCCGTTGCCCTTGTTGGATTCGGTGTTCACGCCTCTGCATGGCGCTAAAATATTCACTAAGCTGGACCTTAGAAATGCGTATCACCTGGTTCGGATCCGGAAGGGAGACGAGTGGAAGACGGCATTTAACACCCCATTAGGTCACTTTGAGTACCTGGTCATTGCCGTTCGGCCTTACAACGCCCCCGCGACGTTCCAAGCATTAGTTAATGACGTCTTGCGGGATTTCCTGCACCGATTCGTCTTCGTATATCTGGACGATATATTCATCTTTTCTCCGGATCCTGAGACCCATGTCCGGCATGTACGTCAGGTCCTGCAGCGGTTGTTGGAGAACCGGCTGTTTGTGAAGGGCGGAGAAGTGTGAGTTTCACTGCACTTCTTTGTCCTTCCTGGGTTTTATCATCTCCTCCAACTCCGTCGCTCCTGATCCGGCCAAGGTGCGGCGGGTGAGAGACTGGCCCCAACCTACAAGCCGTAGGAAGCTGCAACAGTTCCTCGGCTTTGCAAATTTCTACAGGAGGTTCATTAAGGGCTACAGTCAGGTACTTAGCCCCCTGACAGCCCTGACCTCCCCAAAAGTACCCCTTCACCTGGTCGGATCGGTGCGATGCCGCGTTCAAGGAGTTGAACGGCGCTTCTCGTCTGCACCCGTTCTGGTGCAGCCCGATCCTAGTCGCCAGTTTGTGGTTGAAGTGGACGCCTCGGAATCAGGGATAGGAGCTGTGCTTTCCCAGAGCGGAGAGACCGATAAGGTTCTTCACCCACGTGCCTACTTTTCCCGCAGGTTGTCCCGGAAGAACGGAACTATGACGTCGGCAATCGAGAACTCCTTGCGGTGAAAGAGGCTCTTGAAGAGTGGAGACATCTGTTGGAGGGAACGTCCGTGCCATTCACGGTTTTCACTGACCATCGGAACCTGGAATATATCAGGACCGCCAAGCGGCTGAATCCCAGGCAAGCCCGCTGGTCACTGTTCTTCGGCCGTTTTGACTTCAGGATCACCTACCGTCCCGGGACCAAAAACCAGAGATCGGATGCCTTGTCCCGGGTGCATGAAGACGAAGTCAAAACCAAGCTGTCGGATCCACCGGAACCTATCATCCCGGAGTCCGCTATCGTGGCCACCCTAACCTGGGACGTGGAGAAGACCGTCCGGGAGGCCCTGGCACGGAGCCCGGACCGTGGAACCGGGCCGAAGAACAAACTTTACGTCCCACCAGAGGCCAGGGCTGCAGTCTTGGACTTCTGTCACGGCTCCAAGCTCTCCTGTCATCCAGGGGTGCGAAGAACCGTGGCAGTTGTCCGGCAGCGCTTCTGGTGGGCATCCCTGGAGGCCGACGTCCGGGATTATATCCAGGCCTGCACCACCTGCGCCAGGGGCAAGGCCGACCACCGCAGGGCACCGGGGACTGCTCAGCCGCTACCTGTGCCTCATCGCCCCTGGTCCCACATCGGCCTGGATTTTGTCACGGGCCTCCCGCCGTCCCAGGGCAACACCACCATCTTCACGATAGTGGACCGATTCTCCAAGGCGGCCCACTTCGTGGCCCTCCCGAAGCTCCCGATGGCCCAGGAGACAGCAGACCTCCTGGTCCACCACGTCGTCCGGCTGCATGGGATTCCAACAGACATCGTCTCCGATCGCGGTCCCCAGTTCTCCTCGCAGGTCTGGAGGAGCTTCTGCCGGGAACTGGGGGCCACGGTGAGTCTCTCGTCCGGGTATTACCCTCAGACCAACGGGCAGGCAGAACGGGCCAATCAGGAAGTGGAACAGGCCCTGCGCTGCGTGACGGAGCTGCGCACCCCGGCGGCCTGGAGTACCCATTTGGCCTGGATCGAGTATGCCCATAACAGCCAGGTGTCTTCTGCCACCGGGCCTCTCCCTTTTGAGGTGTGTCTGGGGGTACCAGCCCCCGTTGTTTCCAGTGGTCGAGGGAGAGGTCGGTGTGCCCTCGGTCCAGGCCCACCTGCGGAAGTGCCGTCGGGTGTGGCGCGCCGCCCGTTCTTGCCTTGCTGAAGGCCCGGACGAGGGCAAAAGCCATGCAGGACCGCCGGCGGACCCCGGCCCTGCATATCAGCCAGGGCAGGAGGTGTGGTTGTCAACAAAGGACATTCCCCTCAAAGTGGACTCCCCTAAACTGCAGGATCGTTACATCGGTCCCTTCAAGATACTCAAGGTCATCAGTCCAGCCGCAGTGAGGCTTCAGCTTCCGGACTCACTGCGGATCCATCCTGTTTTTCCATGTGTCCCGTATACAAACCACATCACACCTCACCCTCTGTGCTCCGGGTCTGGCACCGCCTTCCTGCCCGGATCATCGATGGCGAGCCGGCTTGGACTGTGCGCTGGCTCTTGGATGTCCGTAGGATGGGCCGGGGCTTCCAGTATTGGTGGACTGGGAGGGGTACGGACCCGAAGAACGCT
Organism: Thalassophryne amazonica; assembly: GCF_902500255.1. Classification (NCBI taxonomy): domain Eukaryota; kingdom Metazoa; phylum Chordata; class Actinopteri; order Batrachoidiformes; family Batrachoididae; genus Thalassophryne; species Thalassophryne amazonica. The sequence goes on along the minus strand of NC_047105.1, from coordinate 66,973,532 downwards.
CCTGGGGTGAAGAGGAGCTTCATTCTAGACCCGGCCCTCCTGGCCAATTTCTACCGCCGGCCACCGGACAAGCCCTGGTCGGGCGCCAGGAGGCGCCCGTGAGGTGGGGGTCCTGTTGTGTGGGCCGCTGAAGAGGAGGTACTGCTGGCCCACCACCACCAGAGGGCACCCTGCCTGGAGTGCGGGCTCCAGGCACAAGAGGGCGCTGCCGCCTCACAGGAGCAGCCGGGGTGACAGCTGTCACTTATCACCTATGACAGCTGTCACCAATCATCTGATCTTCAGTTGTATATCAGCAAGACGACATCTCCACCTCTTTGCCGAGATATCCCTCTTCTAGGAGGTAACGTGCTCAGCCGATTGTGTTGTCTTTCCGACAATAATACTTTGTTGCTTTGTGTGTTTGGCAGCAGACAGTGAGTATTTACAGCTGGAGACTGTGTTGGACTTTTTTCCTACCCCTTTGATAAGTACTCACACTCCTGCACTTACCAGTTTTCTGATGAGAGGTGGAGGTGGTTTTCCCACCATACATGTTGCTGGGTGTAAACGCACCCACATCTAACTGTTTTTGTTCCTCGCCAGCAGTACCAGATCCGACAAGCGGAGGCAGTGGCCACCTGGGAGTTCGGGACTTGGCGGCTCCAGTATTCCCGGGGTTCGGTGGCGGAGGAAATCGTGTGGTTCCGGTTCTGCTTTGGACAGACGTCTCTTATCTTCGAGCCTGCCCACGTGACACATTTTGTGAATTGACTTCATTGCCTACTATTGTGATCTGCCGTGTTTGTTGTGCTCATTCACAACAGTAAAGTGTTGTTATTTGACTTCCTCCATTGTCCGTTCATTTGCGCCCCCTGTTGTGGGTCCGTGTTCCTACACTTTCACAACAATTTCCTTCCAACTTACGGGTTATCTGCTTTAAGCTGCGAGTTTGTGAGTTATACCACGGAGTCAGGCGCTTCTGATTTAAAGCTCTCTTTTTCAGAGGAGCTACAGCATCCAAAGTTGTCTTCAATGAGGATGTAAAACTGTTGATGAGATACTCTATCTCACTTACAGAATTTAGGTAGCTACTCTGCACTGTGTTGGTATATGGCATTAGAGAACATAAAGAAGGAATCATATCCTTAAACCTAGTTACAGCGCTTTCTGAAAGACTTCTAGTGTAATGAAACTTATTCCCCACTGCTGCGCAGTCCATCAGAGTAAATGTAAATGTTATTAAGAAATGATCAGACAGAAGGGAGTTTTCAGGGAATACTGTTAAGTCTTCAATTTCCATACCATAAGTCAGAATAAATCAATATGTTGATCAATTATTATATCATTTACTAACAGGGACTTAGAAGAGAGAGACCTAATGTTTAATAGACCACATTTAACTGTTTTAGTCTGTGGTGCAGTTGAAGGGGCTATATTATTTTTTCTTTTTGAATTTTTATGCTTAAATAGATTTTTACTGGTTATTGGTGGTCTGGGAGCAGGCACCGTCTCTACGGGGATGGGGTAATGAGGGGATGGCAGGGGGAGAGAAGCTGCAGAGAGGTGTGTAAGACTACAACTCTGCTTTCTGGTCCCAACCCTGGATAGTCACGGTTTGGAGGATTTAAGAAAATTGGCTAGATTTCTAGAAATGAGAGCTGCTCCATCCAAAGTGGGATGGATGCCGTCTCTCCTAACAAGACCAGGTTTTCCCCAGAAGCTTTGCCAATTATCTATGAAGCCCACCTCATTTTTTGGACACCACTCAGACAGCCAGCAATTCAGGGAGAACATGCGGCTAAACATGTCACTCCCGGTCTGATTGGGGAGGGGCCCAGAGAAAACTACAGAGTCCGACATTGTTTTTGCAAAGTTACACACCGATTCAATGTTAATTTTAGTGACCTCCGATTGGCGTAACCGGGTGTCATGCCGACGTGAATTACAATCTTACCAAATTTACGCTTAGCCTTAGCCAGCAGTTTCAAATTTCCTTCAATGTCGCCTGCTCTGGCCCCCGGAAGACAATTGACTATGGTTGCTGGTGTCGCTAACTTCACATTTCTCAAAACAGAGTCGCCAATAACCAGAGTTTGATCCTCGGTGGGTGTGTCGCCGAGTGGGGAAAAAACGGTTAGAAATGTGAACGGGTTGGCGGTGTACACGGGGCTTCTGTTTAGGGCTACGCTTCCCTCCTCACAGTCACCCAGTCACAACTGCTTTCCCGGCTGCTTGGGATCTGCTGGAAGGGAACTAACGGCGGCTAAGCTACCTTGGTCTGCACCGACTACAGGGGCCTGGCTAGCTGTAGAATTTCCACGGTGCGGAGCTGAGGCTCCAATTCGCCCAGCCTGGCCTCCAAAGCTATGAATAAGCTACACTTATTACAAGTACCATTACTGCTAAAGGAGGCCAAGGAATAACCTAACCATTTCACACCCAGAGCAGAAAAGTGCAGGAGAGACAGGAGAAGCCACCATGCTAAACCGGCTAAGAGCTAGTAGCTGCGCTAAGCTAGCGGATTTCCTAAAAACACACAAAGTGAATAATGTGTAAATATTTAGAGGTGATTCAGCAGAGGGAGTGGTTTAGTTAAGGCACATGAAGATTACACTATGACATTAAATATTGTCAATGTGATTCACATGTTGTGTACTCAGTAAAAGTGATAATAATGCAAATAACATGCTGTTGTCATGCGGTATGCATTTTCTGAGTCCCTCCATCCATGCCGTCTCCCAAAATGACAGATATTCACCCTTGTCTAACTCGGGCGAATATCTGTCATTTTGGGCGATTGGGCAATGGACGTCGGGCCTCTGAAAATGCATACCGCCTTCCAAAGCATGTTATTGGATTATTATGTTGTCATCATTAATTTTCATAGAGCAATTTGTGACATTCATGAGATTCAAGTGAATGTTGATAAAAGGTGATTGCCTGTCATAACACTGCAATGCTCTGCCATGCTGTACACAGCAGGTACATTTTAATTGAAAAAAAAAACAAAAAAAAAACCCAAAACAAAACAAAAAAAAAAAACAACGTGCTTTAAGTGGCACACAGCACGTGCTGGCCCATTCGGCAATCACTCGAATGAGTAGGCTTGTCCTCCTATTTGTGAACCGTAGGTGACTGATGAGGCCAATCCTTGATTACATATTGTGTGGCATACTGGGCAGCTGGTCGTGGTTTCGGCAGGAAGGGAGGAGCTGGCACTGTTTTCCCGCTCTTTTCCTCTCTCTCTTCTTCATAGCATCTTGATGAAGGCTTGTCTCATAATGCTCAGTGCCGTTGGCAACTATATGTCTCCAGATGGAGACGTATTGTGGCTAGATTTCCCACTTTTCTGTGTCAAAACCATCCATCCATCCATCCATCCATCTTCTACCGCTTAGTCCAATTAAGGGTCGCGGGGGGCTGGAGCCTATCCCAGCAGTCATAGAGCGCGAGGTGGGGTACACCCAGGACAGGACGCTAGTCTGTCGCAGGGCCACAAATAGACAAACAAACACAGACACACCCACACACACACCTACGGACAATTTAAAGATCCCAGGGCCCTAGTGACCTCCACCTTGGTGCCCCTAGTCACCATAGCACGTTTGGTGTGGATTGCTTAATTGCTGTGGTTGTGCACAGCAAACACACACACCACACACCACACACACAACACACACACACACCCACCACACACACACCACACACACACACACACACCCAACCACACACACACATATATATGTAAGGATTTAAACAACTCGAAGCTGGTGCATTATATGGTATATTGTCATTATGGAGTACTGTGTGTAGAATTTTAAGGGGGAAAATTAATTTCATCCATTTTGGAATAAGGCTGTAACATAAAATGTGGAAAAAGTGAAGTGCTGTGAATACTTTCTGGATACACAGGCATATTCTGAAGTGACTTTTATGTTAAAAAATTATGGGGTAATATACATCAGCTCATTAGACTATTCACTGCAATTTGTTATGAGACACACATTACTAAGTGCATAATGCATGAAAAATGCAGCCACATTTTTACTTGAGAATATTTAACAGTCATTTTTGAAACTGTGATCAATTTAACAAGATGCACTGAATTCTAGACCACAACCAGAGAGCAGCGCGTGCCAGCCGACACGACAAAAGTGAACTGGGCCGGATACTGGCCTCCATTTTGGAATGAGATTTCCCATTCCTAAATGACCACATCAACGTGAGGCTGATGCATGGGCTGATGTCAGCATCTCGGCTGCCAACCAATCACAGGCTAGGAGAGAGAGGCCAGTATCTGGCCCAATTCAGGGCCGGTTGTCGGGCTACTCAATTCATACTCGTAACAGCAACAAACTAGCACTGAGTGCTTTGTGTAGCAGGTTTACAGTCTGCCTTTGCTCTCCAAGGGAGAAGTGCAAGAGAACAGAAAAACCTCAGTATTTCTGTGAGAGTGCCGCATGTGCTTACTAAAAGCAGGAGCCTGTGCAGCTTTTCAGCCAGCCTACAACCCCTGGCAAAAATTACGGAATCACCGGCCTGGGAGGATGTTCATTCAGTTGTTTAATTTTGTAGAAAAAAAGCAGATCACAGACATGACACAAAACTAAAGTCATTCAAATGGCAACTTTCTGGCTTTAAGAACACTATGAGAAATCAAGAAAAAAAGATTGTGGCAGTCAGCAACGGTTACTTTTTTAGGACCAAGCAAAGGAAAAAAATATGGAATCACTCAATTCTGAGGAAAAAATTATGGAATCACCCTGTAAATTTTTCATCCCCAAAACTAACACCTGCATCATATCAGAATCTGCTCGTTAGCTGCATCTCTAAAAAGGAGTGAACACACCTTGGAGAGCTGTTGCAACCAAGTGGACTGACATGAATCATGGCTCCAACACGAGAGATGTCAATTGAAACAAAGGAGAGGATTATCAAACTCTTAAAGAGAGGTAAATCATCACGCAATGTTGCAAAAGATGTTGGTTGTTCACAGTCAGACTGTGTCTAAACTCTGGACCAAATACAAACAACATGGAAGGTTGTTAAAGGCAAACATACTGGTAGGACCAAGGAAGACATCAACGCGTCAAGACAGAAACTTAAAGCAATATAGGTCTCAAAAATCGAAAAATGTACAACAAAACAACTGAGGAACGAATGGGAGGAAACTGGAGTCAACGTCTGTGACAGAACTGTAAGAAACCGCCCTAAAGGAAATGGGATTTACATACAGAAAAGCTAAACAAAAGGCATCATTAACACTCTAAACAGAAAAAAACAAGGTTACATGGGCTAAGGAAAAGCAATTGTGGACTGTGGATGACTGGATGAAAGTCATATTCAGTGATGAATCTCGAATCTGCATTGGGCAAGGTGATGATGCTGGAACCTTTGTTTGGTGCCTTTCAATGAGATTTATAAAGATGACTGCCTGAAGAGAACATGTAAATTCCACAGTCATTGATGATATGGGGCTGCATGTCAGGTAAAGGCACAGGGGAGATGGCTGTCATTACATCATCAATAAATGCACAAGTTTATGTTGATATTTTGGACAATTGAAAGGATGTTTGGGGATGATGAAATCATTTTCAAGATGATAATGCAATCTTGCCATAGAGCAAAAACTGCAAAAACATTCCTTGCAAAAAGACACATAGGGTCAATGTCGTGGCATAGGGTCCAATGTCAATGAGCAGATCTGATTTGATGCAGGTGTAATTTGGGGGATGAAAATTTACAGGGTGATTCCATAATTTTTTCCTCAGAATTGAGGTGATTCCATATTTTTTTTCGTCTGCCTTGGTCTAAAAAAGTAACCGTTACTGACGCCACAATCTTTTTTTTCTCTGATTTCTTATAGTGTTCTTAAAGCCAGAAAGTTGCCATTGAAAGACTTTAGTTTTGTGTCATGTCTGTGATCTGCTTTTTTTCTACAAAACTAAAACACGAACTGATGAACATCCTCTGAGACCAGTGATTCCCATAATTTTTGCCAGGGGTGTAGTCTAATGTGTGTTCCCATGATGCAATGAGTCCAAATTTTCATGACGGAGCTTTTTTTAAACTCACTATTCTTAACCCTACTCTACCCCAACCCTAACCATAACCATCCCCCGACCCCCCTGCTTCACTTTTAATTTAGGGCAGCCATCACGGAATGAATGAGAATGAATTTGTGCTGCTGTGACGAAAATTGAGGCGCTTTTCGTCACAATATCACAAACCAATAGATTAATGTATATTTCATGCTGCTGAAGCACGACTTTCCGTGAGACCAGGTTGTTTCAGCGGGCAACCAGTAGGTAGTTGTCCATCAGGTTGTCGATGACGACGAGCAGCAGACATTGCCTGTACTAAGAGCCCGCTAGGAACTTGGAAAAATCTCTTTTCTTCCTCTTCTGAAACATTTCTGACAGGAATACAATAGTGGGAAGCCAAAATATATTAAGTATATTTTAGTTATTTTTTATCATATACTCACTAGGTCATATACTATGTTAGTGTGTAGACAAATGTTATACAATTATCTGTTATTGCTGGGTGGGTAAGATATAAAGTAAATTAAACAGGAAGCTCACTTTAAGTGCCAGTTAAAGGATTAGAAGCATAAATCACTTGTAAAGTGCGGCACAGTGGATTAGCGGGGCGGTACGGTGTCTTAGTGGTTAGCGCTGATGCCTCACAGTAAGATGATGGGATTGCTTCTCGCCCTTTCTGCGTGGAGTTTGCAGGTTCTCCCCGTGTCTGTGTGGGTTTCCTCCAGGCACTCTGGTTTCTGCCCACAATCAAAAACATGCTTATTTAAGGTCTGATCCTTTCTCTGCCCCTGACCAGGCCAGTGTTTCTATATCTGCAGTTGCTCCCTGGGCATTGGACTGTGGCTGCCCACTGCTCCTGGTGGTTGGATTGTGTCTGACAAATGTAGCGTTTTTTAATGATAATAATAAGAATTTATTACTGAATCGCACTCACATGGAGCACCATTAGATGTAGCAATTTATAGTGAATAAGTATTAAACTCCCAATTGAATCAGATTGGACTAGCCCAATGTAACGGTCACCAAAATAATTAATTTAGGGTTAATACTTATTGTTTAATCAGTAATCGGGGCACCACCTATTTTAGCATAGGTACTATAATTTAAACATTCATTAATTTATCAGTCTCAAATTAATTTATCCGTCTCAATTAATTTAATCAATCTCTGATCTGAATGTCATGAATTCTCACAATACAGTTGACCAAGAGTTTCCTTCTCTACACAAAATAAGTCACAGCAGAAAATATTTATACAAGAAATGAACATTTTACTGGCATTTTCTGGACAGTGATTGAAAATAAGTTCATTCATGGAAACAATTTTCTTACTCACTCATGAGATGTTGTAAGAAATAGAGATAAAGCTTAAAACTTTAAGTAGATAAATCTGATTGGAATTTAGTGATGAATTTTGAAGCCACTTATTAAGAAAAATATTAAACTAGCATGAATATGTTAAAAAGGAGCCAAAGGATTAAAATTAGCCACTTTGTATCCATAGACAACAAACCCTTTTCATGGAACCGTCGACTGGGTCACTTAGCTGCTGTTGAAGAGTTTTGGACAGTCTGATCCGTCTGTCGTGGGTGTCCATGCTCCGGGCAGTGTAGCTCACCTGGGTCAGAGGAGTTGACCAGAGGGTCCCCGAGTGATCCAGGGCTTGTGCGGCTGGCTTTACCGACGTTAGCTGCTGGGTTGAAATCAGCTCCGTACTCAGCTTGCAGGAACCCAAAGGTAGAAGGTGTTTGTTGAAAATGGTTCCTAGTAGCTTTTTAAAAAGTTTGTTTGAACCAGATTAAAAATCTTTGTGAATTTTAAAAAAGTAAACTTTAAGAGCATTAAAAATTATAATGAAAAAGAAAAGTCGCTTTTCTGTAAATTCGCTCTTAATTTGAAAAGCTCAGCTCGAAAGTTCTCTTAAAATTTCAAAAAGACTTGACGCACCTTAAAGCGTCAGGTTAAAACTTTATCAAAAGGAAAGAATGCATGAATGAATGCCACGTTGTAGCTTAGCTTAGCTTAGCAATGAGGATTTAGCCCAAAATTAAGACTTTAAAGCGTTTACAAATAAGAAAAAGAAAGAAGAAGGGAGAAGGCAGCAGAAGAAGGGTCGAGCGAGGCTCTGTCCTTACTTCTTAAAGGGGACTGACGTCACCAAACTCCACCCATTTAGGGTGTATAACTTTACAGAAACTTCATGTCCTCAGAGCGGATTCAAATGATTCAACTATTTAAACACATTAATTATCTGAAATACTATTTGTTCTAAGACACTCAAATGGACCACCCATTATTAATAGACACTTAAACACTTCATTTGGATAAAACAGAATACTTCATCACCACGTTGACACTGCAAAAAGATCACATAAACACACATCAGTTAAAAAGGACACAGGTCAATAAAATGGAATTTGATTGAATTTGATTTGATTGAATAATCAATACAAACACCCTTAGAAGTTTTTATACATGTGAATCAAGAATACTGATGTGATTCTTTTATTTTAAAAGAAAGGTCTTTTCCTTTTCTTTAAACAAAGAAAGGAGCTGGTCATGAAGACTCAAAGATTATTTATTTGTTATACCAGTGAAGCGGCAACACAGCAGTGCAAAGCTCACTCATGTTACAGGGAGTCCCAACAGGAAGTGCCAAATTTTGGAGTGCACAGTGAAACAGGAAATGTCAAAGGTCAAGCATTTCCTGGGATCGCACTTCCTCCACTGACAGATGAGATCTCGTGGAATCTTGCGGGAACTCAGTGGCAAGTTCACCATGAAACAGGAAGTTCCATATTTTGAGTCCACAGTGAAACAAGAAGTGCCACAGTGAAAATGGGAACTGTCAAATGTTGAACACTTCCTGGTATGGGTGGAGCGAGAGCGGAGGCCAGGATTGCACTGGATTCCCCTGAAATCTGACTGGACACCAGTGATAAATGGTAAATGGACTGCATTTACAGCGCTTTTCATCTGCATCAGACGCTCAAAGCACTTTACACATCAATGCTTCACCTTCACCGCGAGCTTCAGAGAGCCGATCAGACACTTTAACACCGAGAGACAGAGTGTAAATGTAAACCAACATACAGTATCTTTAATCTGAGTCTCAGAGAGCCGATCAGACATTTTAACACCGAGAGACAGAGTGTAAATGTAAACCAACATATAGTATCTATAATCTGAGCCTCAGACAGCCGATCAGACACTTTGACACTGTGAGACAGAGTGTAAAGGAGTTGAGGAGGTGATCCAGGGGCTTCAAGGCCGGGGCTAAGCTAAGGTTAGGCTAGCGGACAACTGGAGGAGCTACAAACCATCAATTCCCTCCGTGATCACCGGAAATGTGAACCCACTGCCGAACAAGATCAATGAGCTGTCCACGCTGCAAAACCAGCGGATTTACCGTGAGGACAGCTGTTAATCTTTATGGAGACGTGGCTAACCACCCTGTACTGGACGCTAACGTGGACCTGCTGGGATTAACGGCTGTGAGGGTTGACAGAGACACTAAATCAAAGGTGGGGGACTCATCATTTATGTTAACAACCATTGGTGCAACCCAGGACATACTGTATCTCTGTAAAGAAGGTTTTGTGTTGCTGGGACCTCGAGCTGCTAGCCGTTAGCCTGTGGCCATACTATCTACCGAGGGAACTTAGTCACGTGATCACCATCTGTGTGTTACATCCCTCTGAGAGCAGACACAGCCACTGCATGTAGAACATTCATTCTGTTACAGGAAGGCTACAGACACACACCCTGAGGCACTGATGATCGTTTCTGGGGATTTTAACCATGCAACTTTGGACTCTACTTTGGCTGCTTTTCACCAGGTTGTGGACTGTCCAACAAGAAACAACAAGACAATTGACTTTCTGCATACAACCCCTGGCAAAAATTATGGAATCACCGGCCTCGGAGGATGTTCATTCAGTTGTTTAATTTTGTAGAAAAAAAGCAGATCACAGACATGACACAAAACTAAAGTCATTTCAAATGGCAACTTTCTGGCTTTAAGAAACACTATAAGAATCAGGAAAAAAATTGTGGCAGTCAGTAACAGTTACTTTTTTAGACCAAGCAGAGGGAAAATATGGAATCTGAATATGGAATCACTCAATTCTGAGGAAAAAATGATGGAATCATGAAAAACAAAAGAACGTTCCAACACATCACTAGTATTTTGTTGCACCACCTCTGGCCTTTATAACAGCTTGCAGTCTCTGAGGCATGGGACTTAAATGAGTGACAAACAGTACTCTCATCAATCTGGCTCCAACTTTCTCTGATTGCTGTTGCCAGATCAGCTTTGCAGGTTGGAGCCTTGTCATGGACCATTTTCCTTCAACTTCCACAAAAGATTTTCAATTGGATTAAGATCTGGACTATTTGCAGGCCATGACATTGACCCTATGTGTCTTTTTGCAAGGAATGTTTTCACAGTTTTTGCTCTATGGCAAGATGCATTATCATCTTGAAAAATGATTTCATCATCCCCAAACAGCCTTCAATTGATGGGATAAGAAAAGTATCCAAAATATCAACGTAAACTTGTGCATTTATTGATGATGTAATGACAGCCATCTCCCCAGCCCTTTACTTGACATGCAGCTCCATATCAATCAATGACTGTGGAAATTTACGTTCTCTTCAGGCAGTCATCTTTATAAATCTCATTGGGAAACGGCACCAAACAAAAGTTCCAGCATCATCACCTTGCCCAATGCAGATTCGAGATTCATCCTGAATATGAATTTCATCCGTCATCCACAAGTCCACGATTGCTTTTCCTTAGCCCATTGTACCTTGTTGTTTTCTGTTTAGGTGTTACGATGGCTTTTGTTTAGCTTTCTGTATGTAAATCCCATTTCCTTTAGGCGGTTTTATTACAGTTCGTCACAGATGTTGACTCCAATTTCCTCCCATTCGTTCCTCATTTGTTTGTTGTGCATTTTCGATTTTTGAGACATATTGCTTTAAGTTTCTGTCTTGATGCTTTGATGTCGTTCCTTGGCGCTACCAGATGTTTGCCTTTAACAACCTTCCCATGTTGTTTGTATTTGGTCCAGAATTTAGACAGCTTGACTGTGAACAACCAACATCTTTTGCAAAATTGCGTGATAGTACCATCTTTTAAGAGTTTGATACTCCTACCTTTGTTTCATTGACATCTCTCGTGTTGGAGCCATGATTCATGTCAGTCCACTTGGTGGCAACAGTTCTCAAGTGTGGATCACTCCTTTTTAGACGTCAAGACTAACGAGCAGATCTGATTTGATGCAGGTGTTAGTTTTGGGGATGAAAATTTACAGGGTGATTCCATAATTTATTCCTCAGAATTGAGTGAGTCCATATTTTTTCCCTCTGCTTGGTCTAAAAAAGTAACCGTTACTGACTGCCACAATTTTTTTTCTTGATTTCTTATAGTGTTTCTTAAAGCCAGAAAGTTGCCATTTGAAATGGCTTTAGTTTTGTGTCATGTCTGTGATCTGCTTTTTTCTACAAAATTAAACAACTGAATGAACATCCTCCGAGGCCGGTGATTCCATAATTTTTGCCAGGGGTATTAATGAGGGATGCATACAGAGTCACACCCCTCCCCCTTCTAGGGAGGTCTGAACAGAACCTGGTCCATCTACAGTCACAGTACACCCTCCTGGTCCAAAGGCAGCTGGTATCCACTTGCTTTGTCAGGATGGTTCCCTGAAATGGAAGTTGCCCTGAGACACTATTACACACCACGGTTTGGCATGAGCTGATAAACCCACATGGTGAGGACATAGAGGGGCCTGACAGATTACCTTAACGTCTGTGCAGACTTGGTCTCTCCAAATAAGACTGTCCACTGTTACCCCAATAACAAACATGGGTAACGCGGGAAGTCAAAACTGTCCTTAACAGGAAGACGACCGCTTTCAGAAGCAGAGACATGGAGATGATGAAGGCAGCACAGCCGGAAGCAAAGGACAACTACAAGAGAATGGTGGAGCAGATGCTGAAAGAAAACAACATTAGGGAGGTCTGGAAATGTGTGAACACCATCACAGACCATAACACAAAGATGAGACTTATGTGTGTGTGTGTGTGTGTCTGAATTAACTTAATAATTTCTTCAACCAGTTCAACCAGCCCATGCTCCCCCCACCCTCTTCCCACTGCAGCCATCTGTACTTCTTCCCTCAGCACACCTTCCCTCAGACATCACAGCAGCTCCTCCCCTCCTCCTCCTCCATCTCAACACAACCTCCTCCATACATCACTGTGGACCAGGTCAGAGGACCAGAGGAATTCATCCCTGGAAAGCAGCAGGCAAAGTGTGTCCCGACTACTGAAGACCTGCGCAGCTGAACTGGGAGAACCACTACAATGTATATTCAATCTTAGCCTGCAGTTAGGGAGAGTGCCTACCCTCTGGAAGACATCATGCATCGCTCTGGTTCCTAAAAAGAACCGGCCCAGCGATCTGAATGACTTCCGACCAATGGCACTCACCTCACACCTGATGAAGACGTTGGAGTGGCTCTTCCTCAGCCTCCTCAACCCCAAATTCAACAAACCAGGACAGTCTGGAGTTTGCATACTAGGCAGATGCTTGTGTGGAGGATGCCGTCCTTTACCTGCTAAACCAAACCCACTTGCACCTGGATAAGGGAAATGGCACAGTAAGGATTGTTTTCCTGGACTTCTCAAGCTCCTTCAACACCATCCAGCCCATTGTGCTTCAGGACAAACTGAACAGATGCATTTGGACCCCTGCCTGGTAACTTGGATCTCCGACTACATCACTGACAGTAGTATGTCAGCTGAGGGACACCACGTCTGACACTGTGATCAACAGCACCGGAGCACCCCAGGGCATGGTGCTGGCCCCTCTTTTCTTCACCCTGTACACCTCAGTGTTCTGCTACAACTCTTAGCTGTGTCCCATCCAGACATTCGGAGATGACACAGCCATTGTTGGATGCATCAGGGATGACAGAGAGCAGGAGTACGGGAGCCCAGTGAAAGACTTTGTTGTCTGGTGCCACACAAGCCATCTACAGCTCAACACCTCAAAGACAAAGTAGCTGGTCATTGACTTTGGGAAGTCCAGACCAAGACCACAACCAGTTATGATTGAGGGAGCTGAGGTGGAGGCTGTGGATTCCTACAAGTACCTCAGGCTGTGGCTGGGCAGCAAACTGGACTTGACAACCCACAACATCCACCTGTACAGGAAGGGACAGAGCAGGCTGTACTTTCTAAGGAGGCTGCAATCATTTAACATCTGTAGGAAACACCTATGGATGTTCTGCCAGTCCGTAGTAGCCAGCATCCTCTTTTACACCATGGTGTGTTGGGGGGCAGCACATCCAAGAAGGACACATCCAGGCTGGACAAACTGATCAAGTGGGCTGGTTCTGTGGTTGGCATGAAGCTGGACTCTCTGGTGACGGTATCAGGAAGAGAACAATGGACAAACTGCTGAAAATTATGGAGGATGCCAGTCACCCTCTGCACACTGTCATCAGCAGCCAAAGGAGTCGCTTCAGCCAGCAACTGCTTCTTCCCAAGTGCAGGACCAGACTGTACAACTCCTTACTTGGGGAGGAGGAGTAACAGGAAAACAGAGGATGGGAAGGAGAGGAACAGTAGTAGCCAGTAAGACAGTAGTTGGTAGGGAGCAGTATGTTGATATTATATTTGTATTTATTAAGGGTGTAACGATACGTGTATTGAACCGTTTCGGTACGGGACGTTGTTTTCGGTACAGGGCTGTGCACGAGTGAAGTCGCGTTGCGCGTGTTTACTGTAATTTCTAGACTATAGAGTTCACCTGAATGTTGGCCGCACCCACCAATTTTAAAAAGAAAAAAAAATTTGTACATAAATAAGCCAATTTTTCTATAAGCCACAGGTCTCCACGTTGTAACATGAGATATTTACACAGATGTTAGACAGAAGAGATTTTTTTAACTTTTAATTAAATACGTACTTTTTTCCCCTGAAGTGTTACACATAAATATTGACGTGCATGTCATCCAACGCGCGCACACAGTCTCCCTGGTCCACTCGGAGAACTGAGTAATTGTAAAACTTTTTCTTGAGATTTTCATCGCATGTGCAGCCAGGATCACATGGCGCTTTGTGGTAAATGAGACGTTATTGAGGCGCTGTGAGTTTTCGACCTGTTGCGCCAAGACAGAGAACCAGTGGGGAAAGAGGGGGGAGAAGGCTCCGCTCCGCTAACTGATCTGACAGCGCAGAGTGACTTTTCTTCACTAAAACACACAGGTAAAACCTTATATTTAAACTGTGTGTGTGTGTGTGTGTGTGTGAATTCACACCGCATGAGAAGCGCATCTTTCAAGAAATCAATTGTCAGCATCAATAGACATATGTGTTGTTTATTTGAGAACATTTTATTTAACTTATTACCAGGCAGCATTTTGCAATTATTTTATTTTCCTGTTTGTATAATGTTACAATAAACTGTTGGTTTAAATAACAATCAAATTTAGGGTTTGCATTTTGTTCCCATACTGTACCGAAAATGAACCGAACCATGACCTCAAAACTGTACGTATCGTACCGTGATTTTTGTGTATCGTTACACCCATCCCCTCAAAGTGGACCCCTAAACTGCAGGATCGTTACATCGGTCCCTTCAAGATACTCAAGGTCATCAGTCCAGCCGCAGTGAGGCTTCAGCTTCCGGACTCACTGCGGATCCATCCTGTTTTCCATGTGTCCCGTATAAAACCACATCACACCTCACCCCTCTGTGCTCCGGGTCTGGCACCGCCTCCTGCCCGGATCATCGATGGCGAGCCGGCTTGGACTGTGCGCTGGCTCTTGGATGTCCGTAGGATGGGCCGGGGCTTCCAGTATTTGGTGGACTGGGAGGGGTACGGACCCGAAGAACGCTCCTGGGTGAAGAGGAGCTTCATTCTAGACCCGGCCCTCCTGGCCAATTTCTACCGCCGCCACCCGGACAAGCCTGGTCGGGCGCCAGGAGGCGCCCGTTGAGGTGGGGGTCCTGTGTGTGGGCCGCTGAAGAGGGGTACTGCTGGCCCACCACCACCAGAGGGCACCCTGCCTGGAGTGCGGGCTCCAGGCACAAGAGGGCGCTGCCGCCTCACAGGAGCAGCCGGGGTGACAGCTGTCACTTATCACCTATGACAGCTGTCACCAATCATCTGATCTTCAGTTGTATACAGCAAGACGACATCTCCACCCTTTGCCGAGATATCCCTCTTCTAGGAGGTAACGTGCTCAGCCGATTGTGTTGTCTTTCCGACAATAATACTTTGTTGCTTTGTGTTTGGCAGCAGACAGTGAGTATTTACAGCTGGAGACTGTGTTGGACTTTTTCCTACCCCTTTGATAAGTACTCACACTCCTGCACTTACCAGTTTTCTGATGAGAGGTGGAGGTGGTTTTCCCACCATACATGTTGCTGGGTGTAAACGCACCCACATCTAACTGTTTTTGTTCCTCGCCAGCAGTACCAGATCCGACAAGCGGAGGCAGTGGCCACCTGGGAGTTCGGGACTTGGCGGCTCCAGTATTCCCGGGGTTCGGTGGCGGAGGAAATCGTGTGGTTCCGGTTCTGCTTTGGACAGACGTCTTATCTTCGAGCCTGCCCACGTGACACATTTTGTGAATGACTTCATTGCCTACTATTGTGATCTGCCGTGTTGTTGGCTCATTCACAACAGTAAAGTGTTGTTATTTGACTTCCTCCATTGTCCGTTCATTTGCGCCCCCTGTTGTGGGTCCGTGTTCCTACACTTTCACAACAATTTCCTTCCAACTTACGGGTTATCTGCTTTAAGCTGCGAGTTTGTGAGTTATACCACGGAGTCAGGCGCTTCTGATTTAAAGCTCTCTTTTTCAGAGGAGCTACAGCATCCAAAGTTGTCTTCAATGAGGATGTAAAACTGTTGATGAGATACTCTATCTCACTTACAGAATTTAGGTAGCTACTCTGCACTGTGTTGGTATATGGCATTAGAGAACATAAAGAAGGAATCATATCCTTAAACCTAGTTACAGCGCTTTCTGAAAGACTTCTAGTGTAATGAAACTTATTCCCCACTGCTGCGCAGTCCATCAGAGTAAATGTAAATGTTATTAAGAAATGATCAGACAGAAGGGAGTTTTCAGGGAATACTGTAAGTCTCAATTTCCATACCATAAGTCAGAATAAATCAATATGTGATCAATTATTATATCATTACTAACAGGGACTTAGAAGAGAGAGACCTAATGTTTAATAGACCACATTTAACTGTTTTAGTCTGTGGTGCAGTTGAAGGGGCTATATTTTTTCTTTTTGAATTTTTATGCTTAAATAGATTTTTACTGGTATTGGTGGTCTGGGAGCAGGCACCGTCTCTACGGGGATGGGGTAATGAGGGGATGGCAGGGGGAGAGAAGCTGCAGAGAGGTGTGTAAGACTACAACTCTGCTTTCTGGTCCCAACCCTGGATAGTCACGGTTTGGAGGATTTAAGAAAATTGGCTAGATTTCTAGAAATGAGAGCTGCTCCATCAAAGGGGATGGATGCCGTCTCTCCTAACAAGACCAGGTTTTCCCCAGAAGCTTTGCCAATTATCTATGAACCCACCTCATTTTTTGGACACCACTCAGACAGCCAGCAATTCAGGGAGAACATGCGGCTAAACATGTCACTCCCGGTCTGATTGGGGAGGGGCCCAGAGAAAACTACAGAGTCCGACATTGTTTTTGCAAAGTTACACACCGATTCAATGTTAATTTTAGTGACCTCCGATTGGCGTAACCGGGTGTCATGCCGACGTGAATTACAATCTTACCAAATTTACGCTTAGCCTTAGCCAGCAGTTTCAAATTTCCTTCAATGTCGCCTGCTCTGGCCCCCGGAAGACAATTGACTATGGTTGCTGGTGTCGCTAACTTCACATTTCTCAAAACAGAGTCGCCAATAACCAGAGTTTGATCCTCGGTGGGTGTGTCGCCGAGTGGGGAAAAACGGTTAGAAATGTGAACGGGTTGGCGGTGTACACGGGGCTTCTGTTTAGGGCTACGCTTCCTCCTCACAGTCACCCAGTCAACCTGCTTTCCCGGCTGCTTGGGATCTGCTGGAAGGGAACTAACGGCGGCTAAGCTACCTTGGTCTGCACCGACTACAGGGGCCTGGCTAGCTGTAGAATTTTCCACGGTGCGGAGCTGAGGCTCCAATTCGCCCAGCCTGGCCTCCAAAGCTATGAATAAGCTACACTTATTACAAGTACCATTACTGCTAAAGGAGGCCAAGGAATAACTAAACATTTCACACCCAGAGCAGAAAAGTGCAGGAGAGACAGGAGAAGCCACCATGCTAAACCGGCTAAGAGCTAGTAGCTGCGCTAAGCTAGCGGATTCCTAAAAACACACAAAGTGAATAATGTGTAAATAATTTAGAGGTGATTCAGCAGAGGGAGTGGTTTAGTTAAGGCACATGAAGATTACACTATGACATTAAATATTGTCAATGTGATTCCACATGTTGTGTATCTCAGTAAAAGTGATAATAATGCAATAACATGCTGTTGTCATGCGGTAGCATTTTCTGAGTCCCTCCATCCATGCGTCTCCAAAATGACAGATATTCACCCTTGTCTAACTCGGGCGAATATCTGTCATTTTGGGCGATTGGGCATGGACGTCGGGCCTCTGAAAATGCATACCGCCTTCCAAAAGCATGTTATTGGATTATTATGTTGTCATCATTAATTTTCATAGAGCAATTTGTGACATTCATGAGATTCAAGTGATGGTGATAAAAGGTGATTGCCTGTCATAACACTGCAATGCTCTGCCATGCTGTACACAGCAGGTACATTTAATTGAAAAAAAACAAAAAAAAAACCCAAAACAAAACAAAAAAAAACAACGTGCTTTAAGTGGCACACAGCACGTGCTGGCCCATTCGGCAATCACTCGAAATGAGTAGGCTTGTCTCCTATTTGTGAACCGTAGGTGACTGATGAGGCCAATCCTTGATTAACATATTGTGTGGCATACTGGGCAGCTGGTCGTGGTTTCGGCAGGAAGGGAGGAGCTGGCACTGTTTTCCCGCTCTTTTCCTCTCTCTCTTCTTCATAGCATCTTGATGAAGGCTTGTCTCATAATGCTCAGTGCCGTTGGCAACTATATGTCTCCAGATGGAGACGTATTGTGGCTAGATTTCCCACTTTTCTGTGTCAAAACCATCCATCCATCCATCCATCCATCTTCTACCGCTTAGTCCAATTAAGGGTCGCGGGGGGCTGGAGCCTATCCCAGCAGTCATAGAGCGCGAGGGGGGTACACCCAGGACAGGACGCTAGTCTGTCGCAGGGCCACAAATAGACAAACAAACACAGACACACCCACACACACACCTACGGACAATTTTAAAGATCCCAGGGCCCTAGTGACCTCCACCTTGGTGCCCCTAGTCACCATAGCACGTTTGGTGTGGATTGCTTAATTGCTGTGGTTGTGCACAGCAAACACACACACACACACACACACACACACACACACACACACACACACACACACCCACACACACACACCAACACACACATATATATATGTAAGGATTAAACAACTCGAAGCTGTGCATTATATGGTATATTGTCATTATGGAGTACTGTGTGTAGAATTTTAAGGGGGAAAATTAATTTCATCCATTTTGGAATAAGGCTGTAACATAAAATGTGGAAAAAGTGAAGTGCTGTGAATACTTTCTGGATACACAGCATATTCTGAAGTGACTTTTATGTTAAAAAAATTATGGGTGTAATATACATCAGCTCATTAGACTATTCACTGCAATTTGTTATGAGACACACATTACTAAGTGCATAATGCATGAAAAATGCAGCCACATTTTTACTTGAGAATATTTAACAGTCATTTTTGAAACTGTGATCAATTTAACAAGATGCACTGAAATTCTAGACCAACAACCAGAGAGCAGCGCGTGCCAGCCGACACGACAAAAGTGAACTGGGCCGGATACTGGCCTCCATTTTGGAATGAGATTTCCCATTCCTAAATGACCACATCAACGTGAGGCTGATGCATGGGCTGATGTCAGCATCTCGGCTGCCAACCAATCACAGGCTAGGAGAGAGAGGCCAGTATCTGGCCCAATTCAGGGCCGGTTGTCGGGCTACTCAAATTCATACTCGTAACAGCAACAAACTAGCACTGAGTGCTTTGTGTAGCAGGTTTACAGTCTGCCTTTGCTCTCCAAGGGAGAAGTGCAAGAGAACAGAAAAACCTCAGTATTTCTGTGAGAGTGCCGCATGTGCTGTACTAAAAGCAGGAGCCTGTGCAGCTTTTCAGCCAGCCTACAACCCCTGGCAAAAATTACGGAATCACCGGCCTGGGAGGATGTTCATTCAGTTGTTTAATTTTGTAGAAAAAAAGCAGATCACAGACATGACACAAAACTAAAGTCATTTCAAATGGCAACTTTCTGGCTTTAAGAAACACTATGAGAAATCAAGAAAAAAAGATTGTGGCAGTCAGCAACGGTTACTTTTTTAGACCAAGCAAAGGAAAAAAATATGGAATCACTCAATTCTGAGGAAAAAATTATGGAATCACCCTGTAAATTTTCATCCCCAAAACTAACACCTGCATCATATCAGATCTGCTCGTTAGTCTGCATCTAAAAAGGATGTGAACACACCTTGGAGAGCTGTTTGCACCAAGTGGACTGACATGAATCATGGCTCCAACACGAGAGATGTCAATTGAAACAAAGGAGAGGATTATCAAACTCTTAAAAGAGAGTAAATCATCACGCAATGTTGCAAAAGATGTTGGTTGTCACAGTCAGCTGTGTCTAAAACTCTGGACCAAATACAAACAACATGGGAAGGTTGTTAAAGGCAAACATACTGGTAGACCAAGGAAGACATCAACGCGTCAAGACAGAAAACTTAAAGCAATATGTCTCAAAAATCGAAAAATGTACAACAAAACAAATGAGGAACGAATGGGAGGAAACTGGAGTCAACGTCTGTGACAGAACTGTAAGAAACCGCCTAAAGGAAATGGGATTTACATACAGAAAAGCTAAACAAAAGGCATCATTAACACCTAAACAGAAAAAAACAAGGTTACAATGGGCTAAGGAAAAGCAATTGTGGACTGTGGATGACTGGATGAAAGTCATATTCAGTGATGAATCTCGAATCTGCATTGGGCAAGGTGATGATGCTGGAACCTTTGTTTGGTGCCTTTCCAATGAGATTTATAAAGATGACTGCCTGAAGAGAACATGTAAATTTCCACAGTCATTGATGATATGGGGCTGCATGTCAGGTAAAGGCACAGGGGAGATGGCTGTCATTACATCATCAATAAATGCACAAGTTTATGTTGATATTTTGGACAATTGAAAGGATGTTTGGGGATGATGAAATCATTTTTTCAAGATGATAATTGCATCTTGCCATAGAGCAAAAACTGCAAAACATTCCTTGCAAAAGACACATAGGGTCAATGTCGTGGCATAGGGTCAATGTCAATGAGCAGATCTGATTTGATGCAGGTGTTAATTTGGGGGATGAAAATTTACAGGGTGATTCCATAATTTTTTCCTCAGAATTGAGTGATTCCATATTTTTTTCGTCTGCTTGGTCTAAAAAAGTAACCGTTACTGACTGCCACAATCTTTTTTTCTTGATTTCTTATAGTGTTTCTTAAAGCCAGAAAGTTGCCATTTGAAATGACTTTAGTTTTGTGTCATGTCTGTGATCTGCTTTTTTTCTACAAAACTAAACAACTGAATGAACATCCTCTGAGACCAGTGATTCCATAATTTTTGCCAGGGGTTGTAGTCTAATGTGTGTTCCCATGATGCAATGAGTCAAATTTTCATGACGGAGCTTTTTTTAACTCACTATTCCTAACCCTACTCTTACCCCCAACCCTAACCATAACCATCCCCCGACCCCCCTGCTTCACTTTTAATTTCGTGCAGCCATCACGGAATGAATGAGAATGAATTTGTGCTGCTGTGACGAAAATGAGGCGCTTTTCGTCACAATATCACAAACCAATAGATTAATGTATATTTCATGCTGCTGAAGCACGACTTTCCGTGAGACCAGGTTGTTTCAGCGGGCAACAGTAGGTAGTTGTCCATCAGGTTGTCGATGACGACGAGCAGCAGACATTAGCCTGTACTAAGAGCCCGCTAGGAACTTGGAAAAATCTCTTTTCTTCCTCTTCTGAAACATTTCTGACAGGAATACAATAGTGGGAAGCCAAAATATATTAAGTATATTTTAGTTATTTTTTATCATATACTCACTAGGTCATATACTATGTTAGTGTGTAGACAAATGTTATACAATTATCTGTTATTGCTGGGTGGGTAAGATATAAAGTAAATTAAACAGGAAGCTCACTTTAAGTGCCAGTTAAAGGATTAGAAGCATAAATCACTTGTAAAGTGCGGCACAGTGGATTAGCGGGGCGGTACGGTGTCTTAGTGGTTAGCGCTGATGCCTCACAGTAAGATGATGGGATTGCTTCTCGCCCTTTCTGCGTGGAGTTTGCAGGTTCTCCCCGTGTCTGTGTGGGTTTCCTCCAGGCACTCTGGTTTCTGCCCACAATCAAAAACATGCTTATTTAAGGTCTGATCCTTTCTCTGCCCCTGACCAGGCCAGTGTTTCTATATCTGCAGTTGCTCCCTGGGCATTGGACTGTGGCTGCCCACTGCTCCTGGTGGTTGGATTGTGTCTGACAAATGTAGCGTTTTTTAATGATAATAATAAGAATTTATTACTGAATCGCACTCACATGGAGCACCATTAGATGTAGCAATTTATAGTGAATAAGTAATTAAACTCCCAAATTGAATCAGATTGGACTAGGCCCAATGTAACGGGTCACCAAAATAATTAATTTAGGGTTTAATACTTATTGTTTAATCAGTAATCGGGGCACCACCTATTTTTAGCATAGGTACTATAATTTAAACATTCATTAATTTATCAGTCTCAAATTAATTTATCCGTCTCAATTAAATTTAATCAATCTCTGATCTGAATGTCATGAATTCTCACAATACAGTTGACCAAGAGTTTCCTTCTCTACACAAAATAAGTCACAGCAGAAAATATTTATACAAGAAATGAACATTTTACTGGCATTTTCTGGACAGTGATTGAAAATAAGTTCATTCATGGAAACAATTTTCTTACTCACTCATGAGATGTTGTAAGAAATAGAGATAAAGCTTAAAACTTTAAGTAGATAAATCTGATTGGAATTTAGTGATGAATTTTGAAGCCACTTATTAAGAAAAATATTAAACTAGCATGAATATGTTAAAAAGGAGCCAAAGGATTAAAATTAGCCACTTTGTATCCATAGACAACAAACCCTTTTCATGGAACCGTCGACTGGGTCACTTAGCTGCTGTTGAAGAGTTTTTGGACAGTCTGATCCGTCTGTCGTGGGTGTCCATGCTCCGGGCAGTGTGAGCTCACCTGGGTCAGAGGAGTTGACCAGAGGTGTCCCCGAGTGATCCCAGGGCTTGTGTCGGCTGGCTTTACCGACGTTAGCTGCTGGGTTGAAATCAGCTCCGTACTCAGCTTGCAGGAACCCAAAGGTAGAAGGTGTTTGTTGAAAATGGTTCCTAGTAGCTTTTTAAAAAGTTTGTTTGAACCAGATTAAAAATCTTTGTGAATTTTAAAAAAGTAAACTTTAAGAGCATTAAAAATTATAATGAAAAAGAAAAGTCGCTTTTCTGTAAATTCGCTCTTAATTTGAAAAGCTCAGCTCGAAAGTTCTCTTAAAATTTCAAAAAGACTTGACGCACCTTAAAGCGTCAGGTTAAACTTTATCAAAGGAAAGAATGCATGAATGAATGCCACGTTGTAGCTTAGCTTAGCTTAGCAATGAGGATTTAGCCCAAAATTAAGACTTTAAGCGTTTACAAATAAGAAAAAGAAAGAAGAAGGGAGAAGGCAGCAGAAGAAGGGTCGAGCGAGGCTCTGTCCTTACTTCTTAAAGGGGACTGACGTCACCAAACTCCACCCATTTAGGGTGTATAACTTTACAGAAACTTCATGTCCTCAGAGCGGATTCAAATGATTCAACTATTTAAACACATTAATTAATCTGAAATACTATTTGTTCTAAGACACTCAAATGGACACCCATTATTAATAGACACTTAAACACTTCATTTGGATAAAACAGAATACTTCATCAACACGTTGACACTGCAAAAAGATCACATAAACACACATCAGTTAAAAAGGACACAGGTCAATAAAATGGAATTTGATTGAATTTGATTTGATTGAATAATCAATACAAACACCCTTAGAAGTTTTTATACATGTGAATCAAAGAATACTGATGTGATTCTTTTATTTTAAAAGAAAGGTCTTTTCCTTTTCTTTAAACAAAGAAAGTAGCTGGTCATGAAGACTCAAAGATTTATTTATTTGTTATACCAGTGAAGCGGCACACAGCAGTGCAAAGCTCACTCATGGTACAGGGAGTCCCAAACAGGAAGTGCCAAATTTTGAGTGCACAGTGAAACAGGAAATGTCAAAGGTCAAGCATTTCCTGGATCGACACTTCCTCCACTGACAGATGAGATCTCGTGGAATCTTGCGGGAACTCAGTGGCAAGTTCACCATGAAACAGGAAGTTCCATATTTTGAGTCCACAGTGAAACAAGAAGTGCCACAGTGAAAATGGGAACTGTCAAATGTTGAACACTTCCTGGTATGGGTGGAGCGAGAGCGGAGGCCAGGATTGCACTGGATTCCCCTGAAATCTGACTGGACACCAGTGATAAATGGTAAATGGACTGCATTTATACAGCGCTTTTCATCTGCATCAGACGCTCAAAGCACTTTACACATCAATGCTTCACCTTCACCGCGAGCTTCAGAGAGCCGATCAGACACTTTAACACCGAGAGACAGAGTGTAAATGTAAACCAACATACAGTATCTTTAATCTGAGTCTCAGAGAGCCGATCAGACATTTTAACACCGAGAGACAGAGTGTAAATGTAAACCAACATATAGTATCTATAATCTGAGCCTCAGACAGCCGATCAGACACTTTGACACTGTGAGACAGAGTGTAAAGGAGTTGAGGAGGTGATCCAGGGGCTTCAAGGCCGGGGCTAAGCTAAAGGTTAGGCTAGCGGACAACTGGAGGAGCTACAAACCATCAATTCCCTCCGTGATCACCGGAAATGTGAACCCACTGCCGAACAAGATCAATGAGCTGTCCACGCTGCAAAACCAGCGGATTTACCGTGAGGACAGCTTGTTAATCTTTATGGAGACGTGGCTAACCCACCCTGTACTGGACGCTAACGTGGACCTGCTGGGATTAACGGCTGTGAGGGTTGACAGAGACACTAAATCAAAGGTGGGGGACTCATCATTTATGTTAACAACCATTGGTGCAACCCAGGACATACTGTATCTCTGTAAAGAAGGTTTTGTGTTGCTGGGACCTCGAGCTGCTAGCCGTTAGCCTGTGGCCATACTATCTACCGAGGGAACTTAGTCACGTGATCACCATCTGTGTTTACATCCCTCTGAGAGCAGACACAGCCACTGCATGTGAGAACATTCATTCTGTTACAGGAAGGCTACAGACACAACACCCTGAGGCACTGATGATCGTTTCTGGGGATTTTAACCATGCAACTTTGGACTCTACTTTGGCTGCTTTTCACCAGGTTGTGGACTGTCCAACAAGAAACAACAAGACAATTGACTTTCTGCATACAACCCCTGGCAAAAATTATGGAATCACCGGCCTCGGAGGATGTTCATTCAGTTGTTTAATTTTGTAGAAAAAAAGCAGATCACAGACATGACACAAAACTAAAGTCATTTCAAATGGCAACTTTCTGGCTTTAAGAAACACTATAAGAAATCAGGAAAAAAATTGTGGCAGTCAGTAACAGTTACTTTTTTAGACCAAGCAGAGGGAAAATATGGAATCTGAATATGGAATCACTCAATTCTGAGGAAAAAATGATGGAATCATGAAAAACAAAAGAACGTTCCAACACATCACTAGTATTTTGTTGCACCACCTCTGGCTTTTATAACAGCTTGCAGTCTCTGAGGCATGGACTTAATGAGTGACAAACAGTACTCTTCATCAATCTGGCTCCAACTTTCTCTGATTGCTGTTGCCAGATCAGCTTTGCAGGTTGGAGCCTTGTCATGGACCATTTTCTTCAACTTCCACAAAAGATTTTCAATTGGATTAAGATCTGGACTATTTGCAGGCCATGACATTGACCCTATGTGTCTTTTTGCAAGGAATGTTTTCACAGTTTTTGCTCTATGGCAAGATGCATTATCATCTTGAAAAATGATTTCATCATCCCCAAACAGCCTTTCAATTGATGGGATAAGAAAAGTATCCAAAATATCAACGTAAACTTGTGCATTTATTGATGATGTAATGACAGCCATCTCCCCAGCGCCTTTACTTGACATGCAGCTCCATATCATCAATGACTGTGGAAATTTACGTTCTCTTCAGGCAGTCATCTTTATAAATCTCATTGGAACGGCACCAAACAAAAGTTCCAGCATCATCACCTTGCCCAATGCAGATTCGAGATTCATCACTGAATATGACTTTCATCCGGTCATCCACAGTCCACGATTGCTTTTCCTTAGCCCATTGTAACCTTGTTGTTTTCTGTTTAGGTGTTAATGATGGCTTTTGTTTAGCTTTTCTGTATGTAAATCCCATTTCCTTTAGGCGGTTTATTACAGTTTCGTCACAGATGTTGACTCCAATTTCCTCCCATTCGTTCCTCATTTGTTTTGTTGTGCATTTTCGATTTTTGAGACATATTGCTTTAAGTTTTCTGTCTTGATGCTTTGATGTCTTCCTTGGTCTACCAGTATGTTTGCCTTTAACAACCTTCCCATGTTGTTTGTATTTGGTCCAGAATTTAGACACAGCTGACTGTGAACAACCAACATCTTTTGCAACATTGCGTGATGATTTACCCTCTTTTAAGAGTTTGATAATCCTACCTTTGTTTCAATTGACATCTCTCGTGTTGGAGCCATGATTCATGTCAGTCCACTTGGTGCAACAGTTCTCCAAGGTGTGATCACTCCTTTTTAGACGCAGACTAACGAGCAGATCTGATTTGATGCAGGTGTTAGTTTTGGGGATGAAAATTTACAGGGTGATTCCATAATTTATTCCTCAGAATTGAGTGAGTCCATATTTTTTCCCTCTGCTTGGTCTAAAAAAGTAACCGTTACTGACTGCCACAATTTTTTTTCTTGATTTCTTATAGTGTTTCTTAAAGCCAGAAAGTTGCCATTTGAAATGGCTTTAGTTTTGTGTCATGTCTGTGATCTGCTTTTTTTCTACAAAATTAAACAACTGAATGAACATCCTCCGAGGCCGGTGATTCCATAATTTTTGCCAGGGGTATTAATGTGAGGGATGCATACAGAGTCACACCCCTCCCCCTTCTAGGGAGGTCTGAACAGAACCTGGTCCATCTACAGTCACAGTACACCCTCCTGGTCCAAAGGCAGCTGGTATCCACTTGCTTTGTCAGGAGATGGTTCCCTGAAATGGAAGTTGCCCTGAGACACTATTACAACACCACGGTTTGGCATGAGCTGATAAACCCACATGGTGAGGACATAGAGGGGCCTGACAGATTACCTTAACTTCTGTGCAGACTTGGTCTCTCCAAATAAGACTGTCCACTGTTACCCCAATAACAAACCATGGGTAACGCGGGAAGTCAAAACTGTCCTTAACAGGAAGACGACCGCTTTCAGAAGCAGAGACATGGAGATGATGAAGGCAGCACAGCCGGAAGCAAAGGACAACTACAAGAGAATGGTGGAGCAGATGCTGAAAGAAAACAACATTAGGGAGGTCTGGAAATGTGTGAACACCATCACAGACCATAACACAAAGATGAGACTTATGTGTGTGTGTGTGTGTGTGTCTGAATTAACTTAATAATTTCTTCAACCAGTTCAACCAGCCCATGCTCCCCCCACCCTCTTCCTCACTGCAGCCATCTGTACTTCTTCCCTCAGCACACCTTCCCTCAGACATCACAGCAGCTCCTCCCCTCCTCCTCCTCCATCTCAACACAACCTCCTCCATACATCACTGTGGACCAGGTCAGAGGACAGCAGAGGAAGCTTCATCCCTGGAAAGCAGCAGGCAAAGTGTGTCCCGACTACTGAAGACCTGCGCAGCTGAACTGGGAGAACCACTACAATGTATATTCAATCTTAGCCTGCAGTTAGGGAGAGTGCCTACCCTCTGGAAGACATCATGCATCGCTCTGGTTCCTAAAAAGAACCGGCCCAGCGATCTGAATGACTTCTGACCAATGGCACTCACCTCACACCTGATGAAGACGTTGGAGTGGCTCTTCCTCAGCCTCCTCAAACCCCAAATTCAACAAACCCAGGACAGTCTGGAGTTTGCATACTAGGCAGATGCTTGTGTGGAGGATGCCGTCCTTTACCTGCTAAACCAAACCCACTTGCACCTGGATAAGGGAAATGGCACAGTAAGGATTGTTTTCCTGGACTTCTCAAGCTCCTTCAACACCATCCAGCCCATTGTGCTTCAGGACAAACTGAACAGATGCATTTGGACCCCTGCCTGGTAACTTGGATCTCCGACTACATCACTGACAGTAGTATGTCAGGCTGAGGGACACCACGTCTGACACTGTGATCAACAGCACCGGAGCACCCCAGGGCATGGTGCTGGCCCCTCTTTTCTTCACCCTGTACACCTCAGTGTTCTGCTACAACTCTTAGCTGTGTCCCATCCAGACATTCGGAGATGACACAGCCATTGTTGGATGCATCAGGGATGACAGAGAGCAGGAGTACGGGAGCCCAGTGAAAGACTTTGTTGTCTGGTGCCACACAAGCCATCTACAGCTCAACACCTCAAAGACAAAGTAGCTGGTCATTGACTTTGGGAAGTCCAGACCAAGACCACAACCAGTTATGATTGAGGGAGCTGAGGTGGAGGCTGTGGATTCCTACAAGTACCTCAGGCTGTGGCTGGGCAGCAAACTGGACTTGACAACCCACAACATCCACCTGTACAGGAAGGGACAGAGCAGGCTGTACTTTCTAAGGAGGCTGCAATCATTTAACATCTGTAGGAAACACCTATGGATGTTCTGCCAGTCCGTAGTAGCCAGCATCCTCTTTTACACCATGGTGTGTTGGGGGGCAGCACATCCAAGAAGGACACATCCAGGCTGGACAAACTGATCAAGTGGGCTGGTTCTGTGGTTGGCATGAAGCTGGACTCTCTGGTGACGGTATCAGGGAAGAGAACAATGGACAAACTGCTGAAAATTATGGAGGATGCCAGTCACCCTCTGCACACTGTCATCAGCAGCCAAAGGAGTCGCTTCAGCCAGCAACTGCTTCTTCCCAAGTGCAGGACCAACAGACTGTACAACTCCTTACTTGGGGGAGGAGGAGTAACAGGAAAACAGAGGATGGGAAGGAGAGGAACAGTAGTAGCCAGTAAGACAGTAGTTGGTAGGGAGCAGTATGTTGATATTTATATTTGTATTTATTAAGGGTGTAACGATACGTGTATTGAACCGTTTCGGTACGGGACGTTGTTTTCGGTACAGGGCTGTGCACGAGTGAAGTCGCGTTGCGCGTGTTTACTGTAATTTCTAGACTATAGAGTTCACCTGAATGTTGGCCGCACCCACCAATTTTAAAAAGAAAAAAAAAATTTGTACATAAATAAGCCAATTTTTCTATAAGCCACAGGTCTCCACGTTGTAACATGAGATATTTACACAGATGTTAGACAGAAAGATTTTTTTAACTTTTAATTAAATACGTACTTTTTTCCCCTGAAGTGTTACACATAAATATTGACGTGCATGTCATCCAACGCGCGCACACAGTCTCCCTGGTCCACACGGAGAACTGAGTAATTGTAAAACTTTTTCTTGAGATTTTCATCGCATGTGCAGCCAGGATCACATGGCGCTTGTGGTAAATGAGACGTTATTGAGGCGCTGTGAGTTTTTCGACCTGTTGCGCCAAGACAGAGAACCAGTGGGGAAAGAGGGGGGAGAAGGCTCCGCTCCGCTAACTGATCTGACAGCGCAGAGTGACTTTTCTTCACTAAAACACACAGGTAAAACCTTATATTTAAACTGTGTGTGTGTGTGTGTGTGTGTGTGAATTCACACCGCATGAGAAGCGCATCTTTCAAGAAATCAATTGTCAGCATCAATAGACATATGTGTTGTTTATTTGAGAACATTTTATTTAACTTATTACCAGGCAGCATTTTGCAATTATTTTATTTTCCTGTTTGTATAATGTTACAATAAACTGTTGGTTTAAATAACAATCAAATTTAGGGTTTGCATTTTGTTCCCATACTGTACCGAAAATGAACCGAACCATGACCTCAAAACTGAGGTACGTATCGTACCGTGATTTTTGTGTATCGTTACACCCATTATTTATATTTTGCAAATTGTTTCTTAATTTTACTTTTGATACTCTGTGTGCTTCTTACCCTGTGTGCTGCTATCCAGTGCTGCTGGAACCTCAATTTCCCTGAGGGAATTTTCCCAAGGGATTAATAAAGTTCTAACTAATCTAATCTAATCTTTAACTTGAGCGGAGATCTGATCAGACACTTTAACACCGTGAGACAGAATGTAAATGCAAACTAACATACAGTATCTTTAATCTGAGCCTCAGAGACCCGATCAGACACTTTAACAACTTTATATGCTTATCTACAATGGACATTTTAACTTTTGCTGCCCATTGGATGTTCTATTATGGATTACTTATCTCCAATCCTGTCAGCGGAGTTGTTTGCCATGGAAGGCTACAGTGCACAAGAGGTACACTGTTGCAACAGAAGTGTGGGATTGCGTGAGTGACAGACATCAGGACACAACTGCCTTATTTTCTTTTAAAAGACCCTGGTGGTGGAACTGGGGGCAAAATATGAGTGACAAAGAGGAAGCGGGATAAAAGAGGAGGCATCAGGCAAAGCAAACAGCGGTTGTCCTGGATTCCCCTACCCTCCATGATCCTCTGGAACGTCCAGTCCCTAATGAACAAAATGGATGAGCTCCAAGGAAATCTCAATGTTCTAACGGACTTCAGGGACTGTTGTGTCTTGGCGTTCACAGAGACTTGGCTGATGAAGAGTGACCAGGACACAGACCTGTCAACTGATGGATTCGGTGCCCCATACCAACTCGACCGACAAGCAGACATAATGCAGAAATCTCAAGGTGGCGGGTATATTTTAACAAACGATACTGCACGTCTGTGACTGGAAGAGAATGTATCTGTACACCAGATATTGAACACTTATCAATATCGCTACAACCCTTTTACCTGTCCTACAAGTTTCCACAAATTTTTATAACCACAGTTTATATTCACACACAGGTGAACACTACATCGGCTTCCAACACTATCTTTGATGCCCTATAGAAATTGCAATCACTCACACCTGAGGTGCCAAATTTAACACGGGGTGATTTTAACCACATATGTCTGAAGAAAGCATGATAAAACTTTTACCAGTATGTGTCCTGTCCTACCAAGTGGGACAAAATCTTGGACCTGTTGTGAAAGTGTCGTGACACGGACCCACAACAGGGGGCGTTAATGAACGGACAATGGATAAGCCAAAAAGTAACAATTTAATGTTGTGAATCGCACAACAACGTACAGACAATAACAATATGGTGGACTGTCAATTATACACCAGGTGACGTGTGGGCAGGCTCGACGATAGAAGACGCCTGGAGAGAGAAGAGCTGGATCCCCACACAGCTTCCAACACCAACGGAGCTGAAGAACACCGGAGCCGCCAAGCCCTGCGCCCCAGGTGGCCGCTGTCTTCAGCAGTCAGACCCGGTACTGCTGGCAGAGAACAGAGACAGTCCAGATGAGTGTGAGTTCGCACACTCAGTAATCCCACAGTCTGTATTAAGTAAAGGAGGGAAAACCTCCACCTCCAATCACACACACTCGTGCAGCTCCTGGTCAACCACTTATCTGGGTTGGGGTGTGAGGCGAAGCCGTCGCTGTCACACCAAACGCCAATCCCTCAGATAAGGACACACTCCAGGAAAACGGCTGCAACAGAAGTTCAGGTTATTACACACAAAGTGTCAGTCAGCAGAGAAATTACCTGAATGGTAGTTGATTTCTCGGCGAGGAGGTGGAGTTGCAGTCGGGTCTTTGTAGTGGTGGTGATGGGTGACAGCTTGTGTTGATTAATGACAGCTGTCACCTCCAGCAAAGCCGACGCCCTCTCGTGCTTGAAGCCCGCACTTCAAGCAGGGCGCCATCTTGTGGTGGTGGGCCAGCAGTACCTCCTCTTCAGCGGCCCACACAACAGGACCTCTGCTACGAATCTATAATGGATGCTTAAAAATCACGGCTAGGTTCAGCTGACCATTTCAATTTTCAATTTATTTTCATTTATATAGCACCAAATCACAACATGGTTGTCTCAAGGCACTTCACACAAGTAAAGTCTAACTTTAACAAATCCCAGAGCAACAGTGGTAAGGAAAAACTCCCTCTGAGGAAGAAACCTCAAGCAGACCAGGCTCAAAGGGGTGACCCTCTTCTTGGGCCATGCTACAGACACAAATTACAAAACAATTCACAAAACGAACATATAGGAAATGTTGCCAGTGCACAGGACAGTAGGATTTCTGGAACAGATACCACACCCATCTCTGGATGGAGCTGCTCCTCAAACAGAGAGAAAAGAAAGAAGCAGAATCAAGCATCAGAAAGACAAATAGTCCAGTCATTTTATGAAAAAAAAGGGGTCAACCCAGAACAAATTGCAACAGAAATGATTTTGGTGGCATTTGAACCCTGAAACTGTTTTATAAAACATACTAAAAGTCTAGAAAGATTAAAAAATCAGGAACACTCCCAAAATACAAGATGGCCATCTGAAAACATGCAAAAATTTAGTTTTTCCCAAAATAACTAAAAAAATATCAACATTTAAGCACATAAATGTATTGATGTTAAATATAAACGTGGGTATTGTGGACATTGTGACACCAAAATTAGGTCTCTATCTGTAACGGTTCTTGAGATACAGCCTATATGTAGTTTACATACACTCAAGGATGGCAAATTACGTTAAAAATATTGCAGTTAAGGCCCATAAATATATTGAAGTTGAATATAAACTTGTGCATTGTGGACATTTTGGCACCAAAAAATAGCTGTAGCTATTACAGTTTTTGAGATATGGTATAAAAATACATCTACACTCGACAAAAATTGATGAAATTGAGCATTCTTATGTTGAAAACCAAGTACCATTTCTGAAATGTTCGTCTAAAGAAGGTAATCTTTTTGAGTCAATATTTCACTGGAATATGAATAGAGAAGTTACTCATATATTATGTATAATAGAGTGGATGTCAATGCACAACCAGGGCACACTGGTGACACCTCTGCTGTGTGGACAACCTGGAGAAAGCCTCAATTCTCTCAGATACAGGCGCTTTTGTGATAAGGTTGCAACAAAGACAACTCATGTGCAGCCACAGTGTTTGCCATCCACTTTGGCAGCTGCCAAGTTTCATAGTCTGAGAGTTTACTTGCAAGTTCAGGAATGGAAAGGTGAAGATGAAGGTGACAACATGCCATTGCAAGAATGGGGATGGAAAGTTTCTGATAGTCAGGTTGTCCCAATCATGACTGACTTGCAAGCAGCACCAGATTCTCTTCTGCATGCTGTGAGATGTAACTGCAGTACTGACTGTAGTACATTGCGATGTACATGTCGCAAACTTAACTTAGATTGCTCAGCAGCGTGTAGCAACTGCAGAGGTACAGGGTGTACAAATGCAGGCCAACTCAATGATAACCAGGATGATGAGACTGAAATGTGAACACGTAAAATTTCAAGTGTCATGATATACACAATACTGATTTCACCTGAACTTTTATTATTATCATGCTTCATTGGTTTTACTGTAAAATTAGTGTGTGATTACATCTGTGTCATTAAAAAAGTTAGTGCAGCTAACAAGCACTAAGAATATTATTATTACATTCTTTAAATGAACATTTCAGAACAGTTACTTGGTTTCAACTTAACAATTTCACCATTTTTAGCCAAGTGTAGATGGCTTATGTGCTGTATCTCAAAAACTGTAAGAGCTACAGCCATTCTTTTGGTGCTAAAATGTCCACAATACACAAGTTTATATTCAACTTCAATACATTTCTGGGCCTTAACTGCAATATTTTTAACATAATAGGACACAAACCAAATTGCCATCCTTGAGTGTATGTAATCAATCAATCAACTTTTTTCTTGTATAGCGCCAAATCACAACAAACAGTTGCCCCAAGGCGCTCCACATTGCAAGGCAAGGCCATACAATAATTATGAAACACAGTCTACGTCTAAAGCAACATAACCAAGGGATGGTCCAGGGTCACCCGATCCAGCCCTAACTATAAGCCTTAGCGAAAAGGAAAGTTTTAAGCCTAATCTTAAAAGTAGAGAGGGTATCTGTCTCCCTGATCTGAATTGGGAGCTGGTTCCACAGGAGAGGAGCCTGAAAGCTGAAGGCTCTGCCTCCCATTCTACTCTTACAAACCCTAGGAACTACAAGTAAGCCCGCAGTCTGAGAGCGAAGCGCTCTAATGGGGTAATATGGTACTACGAGGTCCCTAAGATAAGATGGGACCTGATTATTCAAAACCTTATAAGTAAGAAGAAGAATTTTAAATTCTATTCTAGCATTAACAGGAAGCCAATGAAGGGGGGCCAACACGGGTGAGATATGCTCTCTCCTGCTAGTCCCCGTCAGTACTCTAGCTGCAGCATTCTGAACCAACTGAAGGCTTTTTAGGGAACTTTTAGGACAACCTGATAATAATGAATTACAATAGTCCAGCCTAGAGGAAACAAATGCATGAATTAGTTTTTCAGCATCACTCTGAGACAAGACCTTTCTGATTTTAGAGATATTGCGTAAATGCAAAAAGGCAGTCCTACATATTTGTTTAATATGCGCTTTGAATGACATATCCTGATCAAAAATAACTCCAAGATTTCTCACAGTATTACTAGAGATCAGGGAAATGCCATCCAGAGTAACGATCTGGTTAGACACCATGCTTCTAAGATTTGTGGGGCCAAGTACAATAACTTCAGTTTTATCTGAGTTTAAAAGCAGGAAATTAGAGGTCATCCATGTCTTTATGTCTGTAAGACAATCCTGCAGTTTAGCTAATTGGTGCGTATCCTCTGGCTTCATGGATAGATAAAGCTGGGTATCATCTGCGTAACAATGAAAATTTAAGCAATACCGTCTAATAATACTGCCCAAGGGAAGCATGTATAAAGTGAATAAAATTGGTCCTAGCACAGAACCTTGTGGAACTCCATAATTAACTTTAGTCTGTGAAGAAGATTCCCCATTTACATGAACAAACTGTAATCTATTAGACAAATATGATTCAAACCACCGCAGCGCAATGCCTTTAATACCTATGACATGCTCTAATCTCTGTAATAAAATTTTATGGTCAACAGTATCAAAAGCAGCACTGAGGTCCAACAGAACAAGCACAGAGATAAGTCCACTGTCCGAAGCCATAAGAAGATCATTTGTAACCTTCACTAATGCTGTTTCTGTACTATGATGAATTCTAAAACCTGACTGAAACTCTTCAAATAGACCATTCCTCTGCAGGTGATCAGTTAGCTGTTTTACAACTACCCTCTCAAGAATCTTTGAGAGAAAAGGAAGGTTGGAGATTGGCCTATAATTAGCTAAGATAGCTGGGTCAAGTGATGGCTTTTTAAGTAATGGTTTAATTACTGCCACCTTAAAGGCCTGTGGTACATAACCAACTAACAAAGATAGATTGATCATATTTAAGATTGAAGCATTAAATAATGGTAGGACTTCCTTGAGCAGCCTGGCAGGAATGGGGTCTAATAAGCATGTTGATGGTTTGGATGAAGTAACTAATGAAAAACTACAAATGTAATGTAATGTAATGTATGTAAAACTACATCTGTATCTCAAGAACCGCTACAGATAGAGACTTAATTTTGGTGTCAAAATGTCCACAATACCCACATTTATATTTAACATCAATACATTTATGTGCTTAAATATTGATATTTTTTGAGTTATTTGGGAAAAAACAAATTTTTGCATGTTTTCAGGTGGCCATCTTGGATTTTGGGAGTGTTCCCGATTTTTTTTTATCTTTCTAGACTTTTAGTATGTTTTATCAAACAGTTTCACGGTTCAAATGCCACCAAAATAATTTCTGTTGCAATTTGTTCTGGGTCAAACCATAAAATGACTGGACTAAAATACAGTGTAATCTGTCAGCATTAAGCAACAAGAAAAACAGAAGAAATACTAAGGTACTTGCTGGCCACCAGCCCCAAGCTTCACTAAAAGACCCAGAATTTAGATAAAGTTGAGGCTGCGGCACACTCCATTTCCTAATAAAATGAATTAAGAGTAAAAAGCATAGAAACATACTATGCCAGTATGCTAGCCACACAAAAGGGAAAATAAGTGCGTCTTAAGTCTGGACTTGAAAGTCTCTACAGAATCTGACTGTTTTATTGACGCAGGGAGATCATTCCACAGAACAGGGGCATGATAAGAGAAAGCTCTGCGACCCGCAGACTTTTTATTCACCCTAGGGACACAAAGTAGTCCTGCACCTTGAGAACGCAAAGCCCAGGCCGGTACGTAGGGTTTAATTAGGGTAGCTAGGTAGGGAGGTGCCAGTCTGTGAACAATTTTATAGGCTAGTAGCAGAACCTTAAAATCTGATCTCACTGGGACAGGAAGCCAGTAAAGAGATGCCAAAATGGGTGTAATATGGCCAAACTTTCTGTTTCGTGTCAAATCTCTGGCAGCAGCATTTTGAACCAGTTGGAGAGCCCTAATGCTGGACTGCGGTAAACCAGAAAATAGAGCATTGCAGTAGTCCAATCTAGAGGAGACAAACACATGAATTAGGGTCTCAGCATCAGCCATAGACAGGATGGGGCAAATCTTCGCTATATTTCGCAGGTGGAAGAAAGCACTCCTCGTAATATTTCTAATGTGGAGGTCAAAGGAGAACAGAGGATCAAAAATTACCCCAGCGTTCCTCAGTTTGCCTATGTGATGTATGACATACAACCCTAGACTAAGCGTTAGCTGGTCAAGTTGATACCGATGTCTCACTAGACCAAGAACCATCATTTCAGTCATATCGGAGTTTAAAAGTAGGAAGTTGTGAGACATCCAGCTTCTCAATGATGCAAGGCAATCTTCTAAGGATCTTATGTGGATGAGATTACCAGCAGTTATCGGCATGTATAACTGAGTATCATCAGCATAACAGTGAAAGGTAACCCTAAATGCTGCAATATGTGCCCAAGGGGTGCTGTATAAAGGGAAAAAAACAGGGGGCCTAAGATGCACCCCTGTGGAACACCAAATTTCATGTCACTAAAGGTTAGACGTAGTGTTATTGTACAAAACACAGTGAGAACAACTGGTCAGGTATGACGTCAACCATGCAAGGGCTCTCCCTGTAATCCCAAAACGATTCTCCAGCCTATCGAGTAGAATATGATGATCCACAGTATCAAACGCAGCACTGAGATCTAACAGCACCAGAACTGTAGACCATAACTGTGTGCATCTACTGCCAATGTACCAAAATGTCTTAAAAGGACAGAAAGCACAGACCAGAGATGTGAAAGACTGGAATGATGAATCTGTGCTGTGCGTACAGGAATGCTTTGACTGCACAGGCTGGGAGGTGTTTAAGCAGTCCTGTGGTGATGACCTAGATGAGTTGACAGATGTGACATGCTCATACTTTCCTTTCTGTAGAGACATCATTGTTTCATGTAAACGGGTAAAAATCTATCCAACAACAAATCATGATAACAACACTGTTAAGGATAGCCTACAGAAAAACAAATCATATTTAAAAAAAAAAGGTTTTAAACTGTGAAGCTGTGTGTAGGAAGGGACACCATTGCCTGTTTTGTTTAAGGAAGCTGAGCCACTTCCACACTGAAAAACCTATCATGACCCGGTTTTATCATTCTTTTACTGAATCAGTTTTATTATTTGCACTAGCAGCCTGGTTTGGGAACCTCTCTTTGAGGAACAAAAGCTCGCTCAATTAAATTGTTAAGTAGCCCAGCAGGCTGACTGGCCAGCCACAGGTCAACTTGGAGAATTTGTATACAAGACAGCTTTAACAACGAGTTCAATTTTAAATGTCAGTTCCAATCCACTGCACAATGAGTTTCAGCTTCTCCCCTCTGGCTGCAGGTCCAAAGCCCCTGGGTGTAGAACAAATCAATATAAAAACAGTTTTGGTCCTGCAGCTATTGTACTGAGGAATAAGTCATGATTTTTGTATTCTTTTTTGCACAGGAAGTACATTTTATTTGCTTATTTATTTGCTTTTTTCTTTTACAAAATTATTATACTGTTTTTAAAGTTTACTGTTTTATTTTAGTAGCAACTGAACCTGAACTTTTTTTTTGTTTTTTACTTTTCACTCTATTTTATTTTATTTTTGAATTTGCCATTTTAAATTTTCTTTCTTCTTGTCAAGTTTGTTTGATGTGTGACATGTGCCTCTGGGTTTTTCCTCCTATATATATGTATGAGGACTCGACTGCAAATAAAATTTACCTCTGGGTACCAATAAAGTAATTTGAACTTGAACCAGGACTCTAAAGACTTGATCGTTGTTCTCTTGCAAAGGTATCAGCACTGCCAAACACCTCTCACTTCACAAACTGATAAGATCCTCCTTGGCATTTGTTGATCTCAAAGGCTGAGGCCTCAGAGACATGAATAATCCCTGCTGAGACAAGTGACTCTACACCTTCCCCAAAAGTGGACAAGCTGCAGATATTTCTGTGTAGGCTCTCAGTTGTCCAGGTGGTTTCCATAGTAGAGAAGCTTGAATCTTCGACTGGACTGGGTTGCTTGATGTGAGGACGTTTCGCGATTTGAAGTGAAACGTCCTCACGTCAAGCAACCCAGTCCAGTCGAAGATTCAAGCTTCTCTACTATAAAAGCTGCAGATAGTTGAGTTCATTTGAAGCCATGATCTTAATCTTGATCCAGGATAATCACAAATCCAGATACTCTATCTCCTCACTCTGCTTCTCCATTAATTCCACAAAGATCACATCATTTTCAAAGTCAAGGTCAGTGAACCTTTCCTCAATGATAAAGTCACCAAAGTTACTGTGAACAAACTATGTAGTTGTTGCCCTCTGGGATGAAACGGCTCCTCCTCTGAGTAGTGACAACACCTATGAAATGTGGATACATCAATTTATCCCTTTAGAGCCCTAAGGGTATTTCTGGATTTTACCATACCTTAACAAATCCCCCTTTTTAAGATACTTTCTTTTACTAAAATCCCTACTAAAATATGTGTTGCATATCAAAAGGTTACAAACAATCTCATCTTTCTGAATGTGAGATACATATTTGTGTAGAACACCGTGTAAAGACATGCTCTATCAATAGAAATATGATGAAAGGTTCACCAGGATGCAGGAGATTGGCATTAAGGTTGTAAGGGTTATGTGTGGGTAAATACTGCGAATATAAATAAAGTTTGCTAAGTGGCAAAAGGAGCATATCCCCTGTGCTGTAAAGAACACAGGCAGTGGATAATACAGTAATCTGGATGCAAGTATTAAACACGTCCTGTCCTTTTTACTTAAACACCATCTCCTATTATGTTGCTGCTCCTGCAGTATGTAAGAGCAGTGCCTCTGTGAAAAACACCCCCACACTACATAACTCATGCTATAAACTGTGACAAAGCTTTGGTATTTGATCGATCTGAATGAGAAAGTGTTGCAATAAATTGCTCAAAGTCATGCTCAAGGTTTGTCTCACTGATTCAGTTGGACATTAAATCATCCACTGGACTGTTGTAGTAGCTCTGAAGATGTTTTGCCTCTCAGTCAAGAGACTTCTTCACTCCTGATGGTGAGTGTGCACTTGATCATTTAAGGTTCGCTCGCATTCTGAGTGTTGTCAAGTGTGCAGGCAGCCATGGGAAAGTTGTTAGTCACATGAAATTGAGTGCGAATGGTGGTGAAGCTATAGATGAGAGGTGGCACTGTGACCTAAACAATTACTGTGGGTCAGGACTTCCAAAGGCTCCAAAGCTGAGATGTTATTTTTGGAGGTTTTTTTTTTTTTTTTTTCCTTTCTTTTCTTTTCATACATTACATGGTCAGTTCTGCACACTGTGAAGAGGACAGGGGCAGATCTAGCTTCAGGTGAAGCACCATCAAGGAACATCCATCTATGTTTTGATTATGGTTAGGGTTAGGGTTGGGATTAGCAGCTCACATGCACAGTGACACAATGGGTTTACCCAACTTGTTACAAATTGACATTTCATCACAATGAGCCTTTTGAGTCCAAATGTGATGACATGGGTGTACGACAAGGTTGATTCAGCAATAACTGATTACACTCTGATGTAAGTGTGTAAGTGGATATAAAATAATAAGTCATATAAATTTTGCCAACTATTTTTTTTTTATTGTGGTTGATTTCCCAATTGAAATCAAGATGGAGATTGGTATAAAAGACCGCCCTGTGCTAAAAAGAGGGAAAAAAGGGTAGTAGATCAGTTGAACCATGCATTTATTTTAAAGAGGCTATAATTTTTTTTCCTACGCCAAGTTACTTGGGTCACTACAGTGAGATTTAGCAGAAGCTTTTTATTTTTTAAACACGTGGTGCCCTTCTAATGTCCCAGAGTTGTCCTAGGATATCTTACCCCTCACCCTGGATATCTACCCCCAACAGAGTTTAAAGGTTGCTCTATCCTGATTGGGCCTTATCAAGGTTTGGGTAAGATTGAATCAGTGCTGCCCTGTAGGAATATTGCCTTTCAGGGGTGGGGTGGGGTTCCATACTGTTACACCGGCATAGGCTCCAGCCCCCCATGAGCCTTAACTGTAGTAAGTGGGTATAGGAAATGGATGGATGAACTGCAATGAGGACCTGCTCTACTTCCCTTCTGAGATCTGACAGGATTAGATGTGCTCAAAGCATCATGGCTACAGCTAAAGATGTTAGAAAAATTAAAAGTGAAAAATCCAGTGAGAGGTGGACAGATAACTATAGGTTTCCCCCATAATGATTCCCATATTTATGTCTCTGAATCTGTAATACTGGGTCTGACCTATACATACACTGATTTGATGCTATATTAAAACACCTAGTTACACGTGTTGTACATTTCCTTTGTGCCGAGATGGCGAGGACCCTGAGCTGAAGAATCACGTCATCCTGGCCTGGATTTAAATCCCACAAGAATCTTGTGTACAGTTGCACTGCATCTCCCCTACAGGATCGCTCTCAGCCTTCCAACTGCCTTTGTATTAAAGATGAAACTAGAGTACCTACAATGTGTCCGCACTCCTTAAATGAGACAAAATGGCTATCACAGCATTTTACAAATAGTTGTGAACTTGTTCCAAACATCTCACTGTTCAGTCAGCATATCTAAGTACTCCTCCTCAAGCAAAATAATGGGACTAAAAATAAATACAGGGATACAGTGCTGTGCTGAGGTGGTGTGTTTCCAGACCCCCCCTAAAATCTGAAGCTAAAAGAATAGAAAATGAGCTGATAGCTGAATGAATCCATATTAGCTCACTGTAGCATTAAATTAATATTTTAAAAAAACCCTAACTGAAACTAGCAAACATAGTGACATAATGACATTATGGGTTCAGTGCTCCTCTCTTCTCATGTCTGCTGAGTTAACATCCAGCACACAGCACACAAGAACCTTCTGCAGGATGGATGGATACATGGATTTTGTCATACATGACGTTGTCAAAGTTGCTACTGCTTTTTTCCATGTTTTCACTTCCAGCATATGTGTGCATGTTAACGTCTTTGCGTGCATCAACAGATCAGTACAAGATGGCCACCAGTTTTGTAGTCCAGTCGCTTTAGACATCAAGTTGTGTGTGTTTTTTAACCTCAACAGAAATACACCAATGCAAAGCAACACCAAGGTACAGCACATCGAGAAAGTTTTCAGGAGAAGGGCCCCCAATTGCTTAGTCAGGGAGGTGACCAACAACCCAATGGTCACTCTGTCAGAGCTCCAGCATTCCTCTGTGGAGAGAGGAGAACCTTCTAGAAGGACAGCCATCTCTTCAGCAATCCACCAATCAGGCCAGACGGAAACCACTCCTTAGTAAAAGGCACATGGCAGCCCACCTGGAGTTTGCCAAAAGGCACCTGAAGGACTCTCAGACCATGAGAAACAAAATTCTCTGGTCTGATGAGACAAAAATTGAACTCTTTGTTGTGAATTTTAGACGTCATGTTTGGAGGAAATTAGGCACCATCTCTACAGTGAAGCATGGTGGTTGCAGCATCATGCTGTGGGGATGTTTTTCAGCAGCAGGAACTGGGAGACTAGTCAGGATTGAGGGAAAGATGAAAGCAGCAATGTACAGACACATCCTGGATGAAAACCTGCTCCAGAGCGTTCTTGACCTCAGACTGGGGCAACAGTTCATCTTTCAGCAGGACAATGATCCTAAGTACACAGCCAAGATATCAAAGGAGTGGCTTCAGGACAACTCAGTGAATGTCCTTGAGTGGCCCAGCCAGAATCCAGACCTGAATCTGATTGAACATCTTGACCACTAGACAGGCCCGGCACCAGAAAAAAAATATTAAGGGGGCGATGAGTTTATCACAGGGGGCGGGGTCGCCCCCCCCCCAAAAAAAACAGTGCGCACCGGAGGGGACGTGCCTCTGAGCGTGCGTAATGAATTGGGGCGCTCCTGGAAAGCTCATGTATTTAGGCTACACCGTTGTAAGAAACTGACTGAGTAACAGTAAAGAGTGATGACAGTATTTTTTTAATTATTATTTGAACATATAGACCCTCGGTCGTGATCTCCTGCATACCACAAAACCAAACCAACAAGTGATCTGAGAAATGACACGAGACAGTAGATTAACCCCACATACAGCCCTCCATCACAAGCGCAAACACAGCACAACTGGGCATGACAGTCACACAACGGGTCAAAGATAAACCTTTCATATACAGTGGTCCCTCTTTTATCGCGAGAGTTACGTTCTAAAAATCACCCGCAATAGGCGAAATCCACGAAGTAGACAGCGTTATTTTTTACAATTATTATAGACGTTTTAAGGCCGTAAAACTCCTCACTACACATTTTATACACTTTTCTCAAACAGGCATTAAACTTTTCTCACTTTTCTCTCGTGTGTAAACACTCTCAAAGTTCAAACCTTAGTAGAAAAATAAGACCAACCTGTTTTCAGGCCCAAACATTTGTTTGAGAAATAAAAATAGAACGTTTTCCTATAAATAATTATGATGGCTTTTAGAACTAAAGAATTTAATTTTAACGATCAACCTATGAGGTTGGACACATAAATTATTAATAGTGACTGACAAGTATGTCACAGTTCCTCTGATCGTGCCTCTTCGTCGTGGCGCCGCTCTGCTGAAGGCCTCGCTGCAGGTGTCTTTTTCCGAGTGAAGAACACAGTTATGGGTAGTTGTTGGTGCTCTTTTTTCTTCTGGGCGAGAAGATTCTTATAAACAGACACGCAGAACACAATGGGGGGACGAGGTTGATGACGTGAGGGGGCGTCGCCCCCAAACACGTCCTCGTGGCGCCGGGTCCGCCACTAGACAATCATCTCCCCACTCAGGATCCACTCAGCCATTGTATAAAAAAAAATAACGTAATGCTAAAATACCCTCAGCCATATGAGCATAAAAACAGGAAACAGAATGTGACCTTTTGACCTCTAAAATAGATCAAAGTTAGCCATCTTTGAACTTGTCCAAGGTCTGTGTTCCAAGAAGGCTCCCTGTGAATTTGAAGACCCTGGCAACAATAAGACTGGACTTATGTTGAGCACAGACAGACAGACGGACGGACTCAAGGCCTTTGCTTTACCTGATGGCCATATTTTGGCCTCGGGTAATCATTTCACCCATTATTCTGTATATATTTGGTATCTTTGCTGAATTACAAAGAGGAGTGGAAATGATCTTTTTCCACACACTGAAGGCTTTCATGGGTCAGCAGCACACGGTCATCTTTAGTGAACTGGAAATACATCTGACAGTTGTTGAATTCTTTATGTGAT
The DNA here is from genome assembly GCF_902500255.1 of Thalassophryne amazonica. Classification (NCBI taxonomy): domain Eukaryota; kingdom Metazoa; phylum Chordata; class Actinopteri; order Batrachoidiformes; family Batrachoididae; genus Thalassophryne; species Thalassophryne amazonica. The sequence goes on along the minus strand of NC_047105.1, from coordinate 66,930,204 downwards.
ATTTCTGAGTGGGTTGAAACCACGGACTCACAGTTTTTCAAAAAAAAAAATCTATTTTCTATAAGAAATCGTGTCTTTCATATTGAAAAGGGGCACAGTAAAGAGAAAGTGTTATAAAGCGAAGCAGTTTTGCAACTTTTCTGAAGGTTAGAATGAAATGAAATGAAAATGTTAATGCAAGAGTGGTTTTTTTGGCACTTTCCACTTTATATCATAATCTGATTTCTTCCCAAGAGAGCAAACATGCTGCTGCCAGCTGTTTCACCACATGTTGAGAACAACTGTCATGTTGGTTGAAGGAGAGTGTTTGGAGGCTTTTATGTAGAAATGTTATTCCCGATGTGTAACCACCAGAGTTTCTCCAGCTGACCTGGAAATCTCACAGGAAAACATTTGAAGTGATTAGAAATGCTCAAATTGTGCAAGTCTTTATTCCATTGTTCAGCTGATTGACATCAAACCTGACGCTGCTGTGAACTGGTTAATTCACTGACAATGGGGAGGGGGACGTGTTTAGAAATCGATTAAAACCTAACTTGAATATGTAGTTAAAATTAATTTTTTTGTGTGAATTCTTCACTCATTAATTCCAATAAATCTATTAGTCTGGAAATGACTGCTCTTCCCTTGGTCCTGCTGTATAATAACCACCCCAATTACATAAAAACCACTGAAGCACATCACACTAAGTTTGCTGTAATTCCTCAGTGTTTCGCCTTGTTCTCACTGAAGATACATTTGAAACAATCAAAACAACTTTTTGAACCCACAGATTCTTATTCCGTCTGTTCAGACTTTAATCCATTGCAAGTCATGAAGCAGATTGTAATCTGCAGTTTGGATACAATCTGAGCAAAATGTGACAAATTAACCCTCTGGGGTCCGAGGGCATTTTTTGGACAGTTCACTCGCCTGGCATAAATGTTTTATTATGGCTGTTAACAGCTCTCCCTGCATCCCAAAATCAAGTTTTATGTCTCTTTTTTAGGACAACCAGTTCTTTCATAATATACATGCTTTTGTTGTGTTTTATAAGTGTAATAAAGGTTAACAATCAAAAATAACTAAGTCAAAAGTAAAGCTAAAAATTATTTTCCACACACATTTATTCAAAACACACAGCAAAGTATAATAAACAACTGTTTTGACACTTTATAAAGGTAATTTGAGGTCTTGTGTGAAAGATTGTACAATAAAAAAGTTCAAACAATAAACACAAATGCACATTTTGAACAATATATACAAAATGGTCTATGCATGTATGCTCCAATCTGAGAATCAGCCCCTCTCCCTCACCTCATTGATATGGTAAACAGTGCTTTACGCCAGAGGGAGAGAGCCACAGAGTAATCCAGTAATATTCAAATTCAAACTAGTGGAGCAATCCTGATAGTTACACACTCTTTGTTTGAGCATGTGAGATTGTCATGCGAGGCTCTCCGGTCTGCTTTCACTTTCGCTGTGCGTAATGGCGCAGGGCGCAATGGAGGAGTTAGGGGGCTATTCAAACGGGCCAACTAGTAACATATCACTCCTGAAAACAATCTTTGGCTTTTCACGTGAGGTAAATCTGCCCTACAATTGGATTTTGGAAAACCATGTGACGGTTTAAAAAAATCTCCTTTAACAGTGGAATATCCGGATAAAATGCTGAAACCGACTTCTTCTGAAACTTCTCTGTTCTCTCACGACGTCCTGGATCAATAGAGCCTGAAATGTGGAGGTTTTCAGCTTGAAACAGGCTGACGACGGCGCCTGGGAGCGCTGCGCGACGTCTCGCACCATGGGAAATCTTTAAAGCGACGGTATCACCTCAAAATCTCTCATCAGCCATTAAAATTTTCACCGAAAACCAGCTTAATTTTTCGAACCGTGTCCACTTCGATGTGCCTCACAGGTTTAGAAAAAATTTTGATCAAACAAAGCGCCAGTCTCTCAGCAACTTCTCAGGCAAAGGAATTCCGACGAGGGGCTGGACGACTCCTCCCACAAGGAGTGCTCACAGGCGAATGACGTCACCAACAGGCGTGGAAAAACTCACGCATGCGCACGAGGGTTCAAGCATGTCTGACGTAAAAACATATGAATGAAATCCATATAGTTTTTGAAAAAAATAAAAAGGACCTATACTTTATTGACAGACCTCGTATACATACATGCTTCTTCTCCTTTCAGATGCTCCTGTTAGGGGTCGCCACAGCAGATAATCATTTCCATCTCCTCTGTCACACCAACCAGCTGCATGTCCTCCCTCAGCACATCCATAAACCTCCTCTTTGGCCTCCCTCTTCTCCTCCTGCCTGGTGGCTCCATCCTCAGCATCCTTCTCCCTATATACCCTGGGTCCCTCTTCTGCACATGTCCAAACCATTTCAATCTCGCCTCTGGCTTTGTCTCCAAACCGTCCCACCTGAGCTGTCCCTCTGATATGTTGATTCCTTATCCTGTCCATTCTCATCACTCCCATAGAGAATTGCAACTTCTTTAGCTCTGCCACCTCCAGCTCTGCCTCCCGTCTTTTTGTTAGTGCCACCATCTCTAAATTGTACAACATAGCTGGTCTCACAACTGTCTTGTAAACTTTCCCCTTCACTCTTGCAGATATTCTTCAGTCACAAATCATTCCTGCCACCTTTCTCCACCCTGCCTGCACTCTCTTCTTCACCTCTCTACCACACTCTCCATTAGCCCCTTAACGCCTGAATTTATATAGCTGTATATAAAAAAAAATGTTTTGTGTGTGTTTTTGCCTTTAAGTAGATGGTAAATAATGTTGAGATTATTAATTACACTTTTGCACAAAAAATAAATAGTAATTTTGGTATTTTGGTAATAATTTATGTTATAATGTTATAATAATAATAATGGTATGTTGCAAATTTGCGACAACAGGCATACTGGTCAAAATCAAATCAATCAAATCAAATCAATTTTATTTATATAGCGCCAAATCACAACAAACAGTAGCCCCAAGGCGCTTTATATTGTAAGGCAAAAGCTATACAATAAATACAGAAAAACCCCAACGGTCAAAACGACTCCCTATGAGCAAGCACTTGGTGACAGTGGGAAGGACAGTGGTCAATTTGGTATGTTGCATATTTGAGTCAAATATTGTAGCATACATGCAACAATAGGCGTTAAGGGGTTAGTTTAGACATTTGACCCCAAATATTTAAACTCATTTAAATTCACCACTTCTACTCCTTGTAACCGTATTATTCCACTGGGCTCCCTCTCCTTCACACACATGTCATGGTCTGCTCCGGCCCTGTTGTCTGTCTGTTTTCTGTGTCTTGTTTGGCTTTTTTCCCTCCAGGTGGTGTACAAGCGGAGCAGAAGTACCTGTTCTCACCCCTGTGATTCATCTGCTTCTCACACCTGTGATTGATCTGCTTCTGATTAGCCTGTGTACTTAAACCCCGCGCTCCAGCTCATCAGCACTGGAATCTTTTGCCATTTTGCCAGTTTGACCAGTACTCCAGAATCTGTGCCAGAAGACGGCAGGATCTCACAGCAGAACTTTACATCAGAATCTGAAGTCAGCCTGAGACCAGCCTGATACCAGAATGTACCAAGAGATTTCACAGAGTTCCTCAACGTGAATCCCAAGCTTCCCACAGTTTCTCTCCAAGGTAACCTGGCCACTGTATTTTACGCAATAGAGTACTTTGACCTTTGGTGTTTTCAGGCGCCTTCCACGCTGCAACGTCTCCTGGCTTCCACACCACTACCTGCAACTACTACATCACTTTTGGAACTTGCAGCTGTGCCGCTGTTCATCTGCTGTCAGCCTCAGAGCGTGCCGCTCTGCCCCGTCAGCTAATTTCCTGTCATCTCTGACTTTGTGAGATTTCTGCTTATCATTCAGCTCCTGTCTGTGACTTATTCTGTTTATTCCCAAGAACTGTATGGAGAACTATGAAGAAATTCCAAGTCATTCCTGAAGCCGAGTTCCATCTTAATTGAACTGCGTTACAGATGTGCCACAGCTCCCAGCTTTCCACAGATTGGAGCGGGCCCGATCTGCACTCTCCAGGCTTCCTGATGAATTGACTCTTTCTGTTACAAGTTATTGTGAATAAATCTCCTTACGTTCACTTGGTCTCCTCCTTGTTCCCTGCATTTGGGTCCAGTTCCTGAATGGTCCGGTTCCATCCTGACCCCTAACCTCAACAGAAGATTCCGGCCATATTGTGGACCCAGTGGGAGCAGACCAAATCCAACAATCCATGGATTCCATTTGGGACCAGGTGCTGAACCTCTCATCCCAGGTTAATGACTCAGACACTCCCATCACACAGCTCACTGCTCAGCTTACAGAGACCTCAGCCGTTTTGGCTTCTGTTTCCTCCTGCAGTATTTAGCTCCAAGTCCGCATTTTCCCCATCTGTGTCTAGTCTCTAGCTAGTCATAGTTCCTTGGTCATTTAGTCACAGTTCCTAGTCTGTTTCCTAGTTCCAAGTCTAGTCTGTTCATGTCTGCTGGTCTGTCTTCTGTCCCCTAGAAATAATTTTTCTCTAGGCTTTCCTTAGTGTTCAGCTGCTAGTCTGTTCTGTGTCCAGTCAGTTCCCTACTCTGTTCCAAGTCCCTAGTTTCCTGGTCTGTTCCATGTCTGTAGTCTCCTAGGCTGTTCTGTGTCCAGCCAGTTCCTTGTCTGTTCCAAGTCTCTGGTTCCTGGTCTGTTCCATGTCCAGGCTGTCCCTTATCGTAGTTCCAGGGTCTTAGTCTCCTAGTCATAGTCCCCTGGTTTCCAGACCGGCCCCATGTTTGTGTCTCCTGGTTCCCAGACCAGTTCTCGGTGTTTGTCCACCTTAGATCCTGAGAGGCACACGGCCTCTGTGTTCTCCACCCTGGGCTCTGAATGGGTTGTAACGTTCCCTCCCTGTCTTCGTCTCCCCCCTGCCCCCTGTGTGTGTGTGTGTGTGGGGGGGGGGGGGGGGGTACTGTTATGGTCTGCTCCGGCCCTGTTGTGTGTCTGTTTTCTGTGTGTTGTTTGGCTGTTTTCCTTTCAGGTGGTGTACAAGTCGAGCAGAAGTACCTGTTCTCACACCTGTGATTCATCTGCTTCTCACACCTGTGATTGATCTGCTTCTGATCAGCCTGTGTGCTTAAACCCCGTGCTCCAGCTCATCAGCACCGGAATCTTTTGCCAGTTTGGCCAGTACTCCAGAATCTGTGCCAGAAGACAGATCTCACAGCAGAAGTTTATGTTAGAATCTCAAGTTAGCCTGAGCATGAGACCAGCCTGATACCAGAACCTACCGACAGATTTCACAGAGAGTTCCTCAACCTGGCCGCTCTATTTTCCACAATAGAGTACTTTGACCTTTGGTGTTTCCAGACGCCTTCCTGTGCAGCTTCCATGCCACAGTGTCTCCTGGCTTCCACACCACTACCTGCAAATAAATGGCAAATAACTGGCAAATGGAATGCATTTATATAACGCTTTTCCATCTGCGTCAGATGCTCAAAGCGCTTTACAAATAATGCCTCACATTCACTCCGATGTCAGGGTGCTGCCATACAAGGTACTCACTACACACCGGAAGCAACTAGGGATTGAGGACCTTGCCCAAGGGCCCTTAGTGATTTTCCGGTCAGGCTGGGATTCGAACTGAGGATCCTCTGGTCTCAAGCCCAATGCTTTAACCACTAGACCATCACCTCCCCAACCACTAGACCATCACCTCCCCTGCAACTACTGCGTTACTTTTTGGAGCTCGCAGCTGTTCATCTGCTGTCAGCCTTAGAGTGTGCCGCTCTGCTCTGTCAGCTAAGTTCCTGTCGTCTCTGAGTTTGTGAGATTTCCACCTCTCATTCAGCTCCTGTCTGTGACTTCTTCTGTTTATTCCCAAGAACTGTATGAATGCCACAGCTCCCAGCTTTCCACAGCTTGGAGTGGGCCCTATCCGCACTCTCCAGGCTTCCTGATGAATTGACTCTTTCTGTTTCAAGTTATTGTGAATAAATCTCCTTTTGTTCACCTGGTCTCCTCCTTGTTCCTTGCATTTGGGTCCAGTTCCTGAATGGTCTGGACCCCTAACCACAATGCATGTACTCAGTCTTGCTCCTCCTGACTTTCATTCCCCTGCTCTCCAGAGCATATCTCCACCTTTCTATGCAAGATTCAATCTACTCTCATGACGATGTTAGTCATGAGACATTAAAAGATAAAGCAGTGAAGAATAAAGCTAAGGATTTAAAAGGGAATAAATCTGATTACAATTTAGATGAATTTGGGTTTGTCAATTATTATTGTTACAACCCCAATTCCAATGAAGTTGGGACATTATGTGAAATATAAATAAAAACAGAATACAATGATTTGCAAATCCTCTTCAACCTATATTCAATCGAATACACCACAAAGACAAGATTTTTAATGGTCAAACTAATAAACTTTATTGTTTTTGTGTAAATATTTGCTCATTTTGAAATTGATGCCTGCAACACCTTTCAAAACAGCTGGGACGGGGCAACAAAAGACTGGGAAAGTTGATGAATGCTCAAAGAACACCTAATTGGAAACAGTTGAGTGTCATGTTTGGGTATAAAAGGGGCATCCCCAAAAGGCTCAACCGTTCACAAGCAAAGATGAGGTGAGGATCACCACTTTGTGAACAACTGCATGAAAAAACAGTCCAACAGTTTAAGAGCAACATTTCTCAATGTTCAATTGCAAGGAATTTAGGGATTCCATCATCTAAAGTCCATAATATAATCAGAAGATTCAGAGAATTTGGAGAACTTTATACATGTAAGTGGCAAGGCCAAAAACCAACACTGAATGCCCATGACCTTCGTTCCCTCAGGCGGCACTGCATTAAAAACCAACATCATTGTGTAAAGGATCTTACCGCGTGGGCTCAGGAACACTTCAGAAAACCATTGTCAGTTAACAGTTCGTCGCTACATCAACAAGTGCAAGTTAAAACTCTACCATGCAAAGCGAAAGCCATACATCAACAACATCCAGAAATGCCACCGCCTTCTCTGGGCCAAAGTTCATTTGAAATGGACAAACGCAAAGTGGAAAAGTGTTGTGGTTTGATGAGTCCACATTTTAAATTGTTTTTGTAAGTCATGGGCGTCGTGTCCTCTGGACATAAGAGTGTTACCAGTGCAAAGTTGAAAAGCCAGCATCTGTGATGGTATGGGGTGTGTTAGTGCCCATGGCATGGGCAACTTACACATCTGTGATGGGACCATCAATGCTGAAAGGTACATCCAGGTTTTGGAGCAACACATGCTGCCATCCAAACGTCTTTTTCAGGGACGTCCCTGCTTATTTCAGCAAGACAATGCCAAGCCACATTCTGCACGTGTTACAACAGCGTGGCTTTGTAGTAAAAGAGTGCGGGTACTAGACTGGCCTGCCTGCAGTCCAGACCTGTCGCCCATTGAAAATGTGTGGCACATTATGAAGCACAAAATATGATAACGGAGACCCCGGACTGTTGAACAACTGAAATCATACATCAAGCAAGAATGGGAAAGAATTCCACCTACAAAGCTTCAACAATTAGTGTCCTCAGTTCCTAAATGCTTATTGAGTGTTGTTAGAAGGAAAGGTGATGTAACACAGTGGTAAACATACCACTGTCCCAGCTTTTTTTTGAAACGTTTCAGGCATCCATTTCAAAATGAGCAAATATTTGCACAAAAACAATAAAGTTTAGAAGTTTGAACGTTAAATATCTTGTCTTTGTGGTGTATTTGATTGAATATAGGTTGAAGAGGATTTGCAATCATATTCTGTTTTTATTTACATTTTACACAGTGTCCCAACTTCATTGGAATTGGGGTTGTATTATTAACAAAATTGCCAAAGGAATATATTTAAAGAAAACCACTTTACATCCCTTTTGACATCAAAGCCCTGCTGAACCTTTGGTGGGTCACTTAGCTGGAGTCCGTCAGTAGTTCTGATGACCGGCCCGGTATGATTTCTTGATGGGCCTTTGCGGCCCGAACTTGCCTGGGATCTGTGGTTGAACCGCTGGTGTTCCCCGGTGATCCCAGGCAACTTGTTTTGCCGGCAGGACAGACCGATGGTTCTGGGGATCCCCCAGTTGTTTCCGGTTGACCCAAGGATAAAGGTTTAGGTGTTTGTTCTCAAAAGAATGCTTGTCAACTTCAAAAATTTGTGGAAGGCCGATGTAAAGTCTTTGTAAAACTTTGAAAAACTTTGAAAAAGTTCACGGCTGGAGAATGAGAGTTGTAACGTTACAGGGAAACAAAGGAAAACTCTTTTGACAAATTCGCTCTTAATCTGAAAAATTTGGCTAGGAAGTTGTCTATAAAAGGCAAAAAACTTGACTTAAACCTTTAAAAAGTTATCCAGACTGGCGCATTACCATCGAGAAACATATGAAACAAAAGAACAAAAGCCACGTGGTAAAACTATAGCAAAGACGTCACAAGTGACCGCAGGAGGCTTTCCGACATGAAAGAAAAAAGAAGAGAGTTGGAAGAGCCGGGTAAGAGAATGTAAGTGTAAGAGAGAGAGAGAGAGGGGTCCTTGTTTTGGACCTTTTAAAGGGCTACTACATCAATATGCTCCACAATTTGGGGCATTTTTAGCTCTGTCCAGGAAGTTAAGAAAACTTCAAATACTGAAAGACATTCTGTTATCTACAACAAACATGATTCCTGAGTTTTCTAAATACATCCTAAAAGTAAGCAATTGATTAAAGGAAAAATGTTTCACTATGAAAAAGCATTAAAAATTCAAGAAATAACATTTCAACAGTTATAACAAGGTTTTACCTGAAAGTAAACATGTCCCAGGTTAGATTGGGAATATACAATTTGTCTTTGATTAATTATACCAGGGGTCACCAACTCTATTCCTGGAGGGCACCTGACCTGCATGTTTTCTAACTCTCCATGTTCCACTCCCAGGCATTCAACTCCATCAGGTGTGCTCAGCTAATCAAGAGCTGGAAAATACCACTTTTACAAAATCAGGTGTGACTTGAGTAGGTAGATATGGAAAACATACAGGTGCTCTCCAGGAACAGGGTTGGTGATCTCTGAATTATACAAACAAGAAAAACATAACTTTTTCGATTTGGATAAAATGTTATTTTACCATACAAAGGGGTTGTGTTCTTTCCACTCTTGACCTCCAGAGGGAGCTATGGTTCTGCCCCAATTGTTGGACATTAATACGTGGCCATCTCTGGGGAGTGGCTTGGTTTTCTGGTTCTTATCTGGGAGGGAGAGAGCTTGGGCTGGTCTGGGAAACCTCTGGTTTTGACAGGATGACTGCTAAAATGTCCGATAACTTATAATGACTGGAGTTTGACCTAGTCTAGTTTTCAGAAAACCTTTGAACTACAAAACAAATTGCTTTAGTCTTGTGAGATGCTGTGTGACTGAACCAGGCACCACAGAAGTTCCAGGACACTTCCCCGGTAAAGCTGTAACCTCAGGTCAATGTAACAACAGTCCTTTCAGTTTAAAACATCAGGTCTTTGGAAGGTTTGTAGAGACAGTTCTTTGGGGAATGAAAACATTAATGTATTTTATTTGGTGTGATTAATTAAAGTCAAATTCTTTACATTCCTCACATACTTCTCTGCCACTCCAGACTTCTTCATACAATACCACAACTCTTCTCTTAGCACCCTGTCATAATCTTTCTCTAAATCGACAAACACACAATGTAAATCCTTCTGGCCTTCTCTATACTTCTCCATCAGTATTCTCAGAGCAAACATGACATCAGTAGTGCTCTTTCTCGGTATGAAACCATATTGTTGCTCACACATCTTCACCTGGTTTTCTAAGCATATAGCTTCTACTCTTTCCCATAACTTCAAACTGTGACATTTCCATGCCTCCACTGGAATGTCATCTGGACAACTGTGTTTCCACTCTTCATCCTCTTCATAGCTGCCCTCATTTCATTCTTACTAATCTCTTACACTTCCTGATTTACTCTTTACATTGTCCAGCCTTTTCTCTCTGTCATTTTCTTCATTTATCAGCTCCTCAAAAGATTCCCTCCAATTTCTCAGCACACTCTTCTCACTTGTCAGCACATTCCCATCTGCAGCTTTTCCCACCCTAACCTGCTGCACAGCTCTGTCCCTTTATCTGGTCAATCGGGACAAGTCCTTTTCTCCTTCCGTACTATTCAACTTCTTGTACAGCTTACTATATGCCTTTTCCTTAGCTTTTGCCACTTCTCTTTTCACCTTATGCTGCATCTCCTTGTACTCCTGTCTACTTTCTTCATCTCTCTGACTATCCCAATGCCTTTTCACTATATATATATATATATATATATAAAAGGTCTATTAGAAAAGAAACCGACAGTTTTATTTTTTTTAAAAACTATATGGATTTGAATCACGTGTGATTACATCAGCCAAGCTTGAACCCTCGTGCGCATGCGTGAGTTTTTTCACGCCCGTCGGTGACATCATTCGCCTGTGAGCACACCTTGTGGAAGGAGTGGTCCAGCCCCCTCGTCGGATTTTCATTGTCTGAGAAGTTGCTGAGAGACTGGCGCTGTGCTTGATCAAAATTTTTTGAAAAACTGTAAGGCACATCCGAGTGGACACCATTCAAGATATTCAGCTGGTTTTTGGTGAAAATTTTAACGGCTGATGAGAGATTTTTGAGTGTTTCTATCGCTGTAAGCACTTCCCATGGAGCGGGACGTCGCGCAGCGCTCCGAGGCAACGTCGTCATCCTGTTTCAAGCTGAAAACCTCCAAATTTAAGCCTCTGTTGACCCAGGACGTTGTGAGAGAACAGAGAACTTTCAGAAGAGGTCGGAATCAGCAGTTTATCCGGACATTCCACTGTTAAAGGAGATTTTTTTAATGAAAGACGTGTGGACGGATTGGCTCGTGGACGGCGCGGCGCACCCGCCACAGGAAAAACACGTCCGTGTTGATAACCATTTGTAAAATCCAGGTGGCTTTTGGTGGCTTTCAGTTGAGTATCTGAGAAATTGTTTAACAGCAGGGCATGTTCCAACTTGTCCTTAAGGCTTCCAATGGAGGTGTTTTTCCTGTGGCTAGCGCGCTGAGCGCCAATCCGTCCGCACATCTTTCATTAAAAAAATCTCCTTTAACAGTGGAATGTCCGGATAAACTGCTGATTCCGACCTCTTCTGAAAGTGCTCTGTTCTCTCACGACATCCTGGGTCAACAGAGGCTTAAATTTGGAGGTTTTCAGCTTGAAACAGGATGACGATGTCGCCTCGGAGTGCTGCGCGACATCCCGCTCCGTGGGAAGTCCTTACAGCGATAGAAACAATCCAAAATCTCTCATCAGCCCTTAAAATTTTCACTGAAAACCAGCTGAATTTCTCAAATGGTGTCAACTCAGATGTGCCTCACAGTTTTTGAAAAAATTTTGATCAAGCACAGCACCAGTCTCTCAGCAACTTCTCAGACAAAGGAATTCCGACGAGAGGGCTGGACCACTCCTTCCACAAGGCGTGCTCACAGGCGAATGACGTCACCGACGGGCGTGAAAAAACTCTCGCATGCCCACGAGGGTTCAAGCTTGGCTGATGTAATCACACGTGATTCAAATCCATATGTTTTTTTTTTTAAATAATAAGGTCGGATACATTTCTCACAGACCTCGTATATATATATATATATATATATATATATATATATATATATATATATATATATATATATATATATAGCTACTAGAGTTGGCCACCAAGATTAAGCAGTTGGCATCACAGTAAATCTGCTTATTGCAGTGTTAGGCTCAATTAAAAATGTAATTACCTATGCTAATTTGAATAAACATCACAACAACTGTCAAACTGAACTAAATTTGAGGCGCATTCCTAAATAAAAGAACACCTTCTGCACTGCATTGATATCTTTGTATCTTTGGATATTCTGACATGGATCTTTAACATAGATGGAACTTTCAAAAGAAAAATGTTTGGGATTATTTGATAAACAACAAATAGGGCTTTTATGAAGGTACACTAGAAGTCCTGATTATGACTGATGAAATACAGAGAATCACAGATTGAAAAAATACATTGCCGAGGGGTTAACACCAACCAGTAAGCTTCAATGGTGTCAGACGAAGCCTTCCCGAAAAGTCAGTTGTTTGACTGGCTGCTTGAGGCTGGCTCCAAAACACAGCACTTTCCCATAGGACTCCATGTTAAAATGTCCAACTTCAGAGCAGAAATAAACATGTTTACAGCCTGGTACAGAAAACGTTTTTGGTCTCTATAGGTTGTTTCCTCCTCCATGACTGTCTTAGTTTAAGATGTTTGAAGCCTTAAATTCTGTACAGTTGCGAGAGTGGTTGCTTTGAGTGACAGCGGCTGAGCCCAGAGTTTCTGCCTCTCGTAGTGTGTTTAGTTCAGAGGCCGCTCAGTGCGGCTGGTAGCGGAGGGCTGTGTCTGTCTTTTTTTTTTGGTTGTGTTTTATAACTATCATGATTCTCAGGGATGCTGGGCACAGCAGCAATGCTGATTCTCAAGCAGGTGGTAGGATATAAAAGGCTTTATTGTAAATTCTGGCAGACGGTCTGGTACACAAAAAGGCAGTCGGCAAGGCGAAGATACAGGCAGGTGTAAAACAAAGGTGTCATCAAAAATACAGGCTGAGGTCAGAGCACGGCAATCAAAGTTACAAGGGCTAAGACAAAAGGCAAGGTCAAGAAAAACAGGCACGGTCGGCAACGAGGAACTAGGGCTAGGAACGTGGAACACAGATACAAGAGCTGGAACAGAGATAGTAACATCAATGATCAAGGAAGTGAAAAGAAAACTAGCAGGGCTTAAAATGCACAGTGGTTTAATTAGGATATGATTTGAAACAGGTGTGGTGAGCAGGCAGGAAGAGGGCGTGGACTAACAAAGATGAGAGGCAACCATGTGAGACAAGAGAGTGCTGTGACAGGTGGATGAGGAGATGACAACCAAACTGGGGTGTGGCCAACAGAGATGAGGATTTACTGGTGAAGGGCAAGAGAGTGCAGTGATCAAAGGGCGAGACTGTGAAACAAATGAGACGACATGAACACATGAGAACTAAGATGAGAAGAGACAGACAAGGGAGTGCAGTGACAGCATGGGCATGACTAGAAACCATAATCTACCAATAATAAACTAACAACACAGAAAAACAACTCAAACCAAAGGCTGCATGGAAACTAAACATGAGCAGAATCAAATTAGACAACAAATAGAAAAGACTGCAGCAAGGGCAACAAGAAAATCAAAAGCTCAAACTAGAACAGAACTGAGATGAATAATACAACCGAAGACTAATGTGGTAAACCTGAGAAATCAAACTAATGACATAAGCAATCATGAAACAATCAAAAACAGTGGATCAAAACTAAACTAAACAAGAATGGAACTCAAATGTGGCTGAAGTGTGATGCACATAAAACAACAAGCTGTGACAAAAGCAATGATGAACAAAAATAAAAGACAGTGGACCAAAGACTAAACTAAGCCGGAATGGTACTCAAGATGTGGCTGAAATATGATGAACAGAAAACAAGCAGCTGTGACAAAGCAAAATAAACTGATAATCAAAAAGCAGATAAAATAATAAGGACAGACTGGCAGAAAAACATAATAATCACAAACAGAGCAGGGTGAAATCATGACAATAACAAACAGCTGGAATAATCTGGCTTGTTGTGTGGTGAAATGTCCTAACAGATCTAAGATGTCTCTGTTGCAATATTCACTCTGACTGAAATTCTTGTTGGATTTAATGCTGAACGTCAACAGTGTTAGCTCTCTTAGCTGTTGATGGCTTCTTCTGTTAGGTCCACTTAATGCACAATTTCAGAGAAGATAAGCGGTTCATAACTTTTCATGTCCACACTAAAGTAAATCATTAGACTCACCTGACAGTCCCCAAAACTATGATTTAATAAATGGCTGAATCCAGGTTCTGTGGTTCGGACTCAAAGAAAGGGGCGTATTTAGATGTATTTCGTCATGCATGCAGCCACCCATCCAAACCTTAATGCATTATTGAGTTCATCGTACCGCTGTTGTGGACATGGTGATGCCCAGAACATGGCCCAGACACTTGCTTCATATCGGCTGTTCCAGTTCTCCATAGAAAACTAATGGGTGAAGTCACGTAGGCTTTCTCCACTATATATACAGTCTATGGTTACAACATTGACCAGACATGCCACACATACAAACACACCCAGTTCCTACACCTTTGTAGGAACTGGATGTTCATTAAACAGAAACATTAATTTTCTATAAAAACAACGACAAATTAAACAGCGTCTACAAACCTCAACTCCTCATACGCATACAAAATGTTGCTACGCCTTTGTCAGTGTGTTAAATTCAAATAGATTTAGGCTGCTGTTCTTTCAGCTGATGAAACTGTCTCCCCTTAGGCATCCGTAGAAGTGCCTGAAGCAAAAGCTACTCCGAGGTGGCGTCTACACCCATCACATGGTCTCATGACACTGACAAAACCTATTTACACAGAAAATGCAAATTTTCAAAATTCTTTGATATTTTCACTCTCTTGTGCTTCCCAATCTCTGCCCTCATCCTCTCACTGCCTCCTTATTTCTGTCATCAATTCAAAGCAGAGCAGGAAAAAAAGATAAAATAATAAATGTGCACAGTAAGGCCTAGATTTGTGCAAATATCTGATAAATGCTATTGATGGCATTAGATAAACAGACTGCCACAACAACTGGCAAATCCAGCCTCTCAATCAGCAAGAGAGTTAATCTGAAAAAGGCCCAGCAGGATCCAGAGCAGAAATTAGAGACTGAATGTAGTGAGACTAATTGGTTCTGTGGGGTACACATAGTGTAGCCAATTCCATTCATTTATTTAATAATGAGCAATTAAATCTGTTTCCACAATTGGCAGGTATGTGTGTTATGTGCGATCTCAGCTTCTTAAAATAAAAGCATGCATATTTATAAAAGAACTTAATGAAGCCTGATCAACAAGTTCAACACTTATTTAAATAACAGAATGTGATGCATGTTTTCTTCATTTCAGGTGGCCAACCTGCTGCGCCTCTTCCAGATCCCTCAGATCAGCTATGCCTCCACCAGTGCCAAGCTCAGCGACAAGACTCGCTATGACTACTTCGCCCGCACCGTGCCCCCGGACTTCTACCAGGCCAAAGCCATGGCAGAGATCCTGCGTTATTTCAACTGGACATATGTGTCAACAGTGGCATCAGAAGGTGACTACGGTGAGACGGGCATCGATGCCTTCCAGCAGGAGGCTCGTGCCCGCCAGATCTGCATTGCGACTTCAGCAAAAGTGAGCCGATCCATGAGTCGCTGGAGCTATGAGAATGTCATCCATTCCCTGCAGCAGAAATCCAATGCCAAAGTGGTCATCCTGTTCACTCGCAGTGAAGACGCACGTGAGCTGCTGGTGGCAGCAAACCGCATGAATGTCACATTCACTTGGGTGGCTAGTGATGGCTGGGGTGCACAGGAGAGCGTGGTGAGGGGCAGTGAGGCTGTGGCCGACGGGGCGTTCACCATTGAACTGGCTTCCTACCAAATCCCTCAGTTCAATGACTATTTCACAGCGCTGCATCCATACAACAACACGAGGAACCCGTGGTTCAGAGAGTTTTGGGAAAACCAGTTCCAGTGCAGCCTTCATGAAGTGGGCTGTGGGAAGTATTCCCTGCGTGAGGTTCCATTCCAACCAGAATCCAAGATCATGTTTGTGGTGAATGCTGTCTATGCAATGGCTAATGCACTACATAACATGAGACAAGCCTTATGTCCCAATTCCACCAAGGTCTGTGATGCTCTTAAACCAGGCAATGGTAGAAAGTTTTACAGGGAATACATCCTCAAGGTCAAGTTTGATGGTGAGTAAAATGTTTATGACCAACCCTCATTACCCATGTTACTGTAAAGATATGATCTATGATTTAAATTAACTTCTTCTCCTCAGTATGACCAATGAAAAAAACATGACTAATTCACTGACCCAACTTTTGGGGAAAAAAAAGGAGTCGCTTCCCTCTGTTTGTGCACGCTTCCGTAGATGTTACGCCACATCTCTGGAATAGCTGCTCATACAAGTTTAATGTTGCTCTTGAATTACTTGCAAGATACAAGTTACTATAGGTCTGAAAACAGGTGTCCTGAACAGCACCTGCTCTGCATATTTTCATGTCTACTTATGGACTCAGATCTGATTATATTACTCTATTTTCCCAGCTCCTGATTGGCTGAGCACAATTGACTGAGGTAATTAACTCTTGGTGGAGAAGGTAGAGTTCACAAACATGCAGGGCAGGTTCATGCCTTAAAGGAACACTTTGGTCAATTTGTAATTTAGGGTGGATTGGTGAACCACAAAATGTTGCTGAGATCACAAAGGCATTGAAATAGCCGAGGCAAGGGAAAGCTCCAGGGATCTGCAGCATCAGAGCTGAATCTTTGTTTCAGCCTGGGTGATGGGTATCATCCCTGCCGACCGGAAGAGAGTACTTGTTATCCCAATCTAGAAACAAAGGTGTGATTGCACGGATTGTAACCAGGGGTATGACACTACTCTCTGTGCCAAGGAAGGTGCTTGCAAAGATTATTTTTAATAGGATTCAGGATTCAGCTACTTGCTGCTCAGTGACAGGAGCAGTCTGGCTTCACACTCAAGAAGTCAATTATTGATCACATTCTAGCTCTGTGAGTACTTACAGAACACAAACATTAATAATGTCAGTACGTCTTTGCAGCCGATGTTGATTTTCACAAAGCTTTTGAATCATTTAATTCGATTGTTCTCTCTGACACCCTGAGAATTTGTGGGATCCCCAGAAGTTGCTGGACACCATAAGCCACCTTGACACTTGCATAAA
Organism: Thalassophryne amazonica; assembly: GCF_902500255.1. Lineage (NCBI taxonomy): Eukaryota > Metazoa > Chordata > Actinopteri > Batrachoidiformes > Batrachoididae > Thalassophryne > Thalassophryne amazonica. The sequence continues at coordinate 66,913,355 of NC_047105.1, read as the reverse complement.
TTGAATCCCCACAATGGTGCGCAATTCGTCATGCCAATGCAACCCGCTTTGTCCCATCGGATGCCGCGTTATATAAAATAAATATTTTGTAGAGGATTAATCATGTGCTCTCAGAACGTGTCTGATGAAACCATATCTAATTGCTCCCAGAATCACAGAGGAGTTATCTGCAGCTGCAGCTTTTCTGCCATGCTTCATGAGGGGCAGAAAGCATTTGGAATAGTCTAAAAAGTAATTATTTATAATATTTATATTGTAATGGCTTGGTAAAACAGTTGCATTTTCATTTCTTCTTATAAGTTAGATAATGCACCATAAAATTATGTTTATTATAGATGTCATAATCATTTAGATGTGCTGTGCTGTACTGTGGTGTGGCAGTGAGACCCACTGACTCACAGTGACACACAGTGTTGTCGAATAGATTGCACGTTCACATTTAGTTTACAAAATGAATGCGTGCCAGAGATTTTGAACATTTCAAAATTTTCTTTGCGCACTTGCATGCAGCCGCGCACAACTTACACTGTCTACACTTACACTGTCTGTGTGCAGCGGTTAAAGTGCAGCCTTAACAGACCGAGTCAATGCAGTTGTCAATGTTAAAGGACATGTTGTACGTTTTTTAATGTCCCAGTTAGCAACACAACATCAAAGTACTCATGACTGTAAGCCTCTCTGCACACATGCACTCATAATTGATTTTTTTTTATTGTTCTCCCTGAGGGAGTTAACAGGTGCATTTCTGGAAAACGTCTCACTCGGCAATTCTTGATGTGTGATGTACGTATTAGCAAAATAGAAATGCCTGATGACTGACAGACAGAGCGAAGTGAATGTGGTTATGTCCGATAACGAAGCGTCAGAGCTGTTACTTGAAAATGATGACTCGGATTTACAGAGGAAATGACATACTTTATCCCAGAACTTTTAACTTTTTCAGAGTCTGTCAGATTTTGGAACCTAAAGTGTCATGACGCTGCTGTTTGTGTGGCAAGATGCTGGTTTACTGCTGCCATGTATGTGGACTATTTCCACCACAGACTGCCTGGACACGCAGATGTAGGTCTAATATTGGAAATACTAAGAAGACACTATTATCAGGAGATAAATGGACTCTCTAACTAACATGCTACAATCTCGACAGAATTTGAGTTGAAGACAGAGCTGCGATCAGACATTATGCATTATGCTTATGATCAGAACCTGAGGAGAAGTGGACATGGACATTATTCTCTGGCCGGCTATCCATACCTGAGGACTAGTGGAACTTGAAAATTTTCTCTGGCTGTTGATCCGAGTGAGGACTAGTGGACCCTTTCCTTGGCTGGTAATCGCGCGCACGATCGCGATCACAATGCATGTGGGGGGTTTCTTTTTGTTGTGGACTTATTTGGAAATCTTTACACTGGGTGCGTGGAATTTTAAATTTTTTTTTTTTATCTTTTGCTTTGTGTTTCTTTCAATGGAGCTTCCAATGAAAGTAAAACATTTTTTTTACTTTGAGAGAGTCTGTGTGTGTGTGTGTGTGTGTGTGTGTGAGTGTGTGTGCGCGCAGCAACTGTTTTAACGTGCACCTCAACTGTTTACTGTGCTGTGATCACAGATCTGATCACATCTGTTCCATCATCCATATTCAGAAATGCAGAGTATTGGAAAGGACCCCAATTTATACAGACCTCTGGTTGAATTTGAACAAAATATCAGCAGTATTAAGATGTCAAATGTCAAAAAACTGTCAATCTCTATAAGGAACTCTTTAAAGAGAATTCATGTTGAATAATCCCTTAAAAAATGAAAACATGCGGTTAAAACAGTGCAGCCGTTTTAACCGCATTAAAGCGTTTTAACAGTTTATATATATATAGTAAGTCCCTTCGGCTGCTCCCTTATTTGCACTCGGGGTCGCCACAGCAAATCCAGGGTGGATCTGCATGTTGAATTGGCACAGGTTTTACGCCGGATGCCCTTCCTGACGCAACTCCACATTACATGGAGAAATGTGGCAAGGGTGGGATTTGAACCCGGAACCTTCTGCACTGAAACCAAGCGCATTAACCACTTGGCTACCATATATACACTCAACAAAAATATAAATGCAACACTTTTGGTTTTGCTCCCATTTTGTATGAGATGAACTCAAAGATCTAAAACTTTTTCCACATACACAATATCACCATTTCCCTCAAATATTGTTCACAAACCAGTCTAAATCTGTGCTCATGGTCAAAAATCAGCAGATTAGACACCATGATTAGTGCACAGGTGTGCCTTAGACTGCCCACAATGAAAGGCCACTCTGAAAGGTGCAGTTTTATGCCACAGATGTGGCAAGATTTGAGGGAGCGTGCAATTGGCATGCTGACAGCAGGAATGTCAACCAGAGCTGTTGCCCGTGTATTGAATGTTCACCATAAGCCGTCTCATCTGCTCATCTGCATGCTCGTCGTCCTCATCGGGGTCTCGACCTGACTCCAGTTCGTCGTCGTAACCGACTTGAGTAGGCAAATGCTCACATTCACTGGCGTTTGGCACGTTGGAGAGGTGTTCTCTTCACGGATGAATCCTGGCACGTTGGAGAGGTGTTCTCTTCACGGATGAATCCCGGTTCACACTGTTCAGGGCAGATGGCAGACAGCGTGTATGGTGTCGTGTGGGTGAGCGGTTTTCTGATGTCAATGTTGTGGATCGAGTGGCCCATGGTGGCGGTGGGGTTATGGTATGGGCAGGCATCTGTTATGGACGAAGAACACAGGTGCATTTTATTGGTGGCATTTTGAATGCACAGAGATACCGTGACGAGATCCTGAGGCCCATTGTTGTGCCATACATCCAAGAACATCACCTCATGTTGCAGCAGGATAATGCACGGCCCCATGTTGCAAGGATCTGTACACAATTCTTGGAAGCTGAAAATGTCCCAGTTCTTGCATGGCCGGCATACTCACCGGACATGTCACCCATTGAGCATGTTTGGGATGCTCTGGACCGGCGTATACGACAGCGTGTACCAGTTCCTGCCAATATCCAGCAACTTCGCACAGCCATTGAAGAGGAGTGGACCAACATTCCACAGGCCACAATTGACAACCTGATCAACTCTATGCGAAGGAGATGTGTTGCACTGCATGAGGCAAATGGTGGTCACACCAGATACTGACTGGTATCCCCCCCCCAATAAAACAAAACTGCACCTTTCAGAGTGGCCTTTTATTGTGGACAGTCTAAGGCACACTTGTGCACTAATCATGGTGTCTAATCAGCATCTTGATATGGCACACCTGTGAGGTGGGATGGATTATCTCAGCAAAGGAGAAGTGCTCACTATCACAGATTTAGACTGGTTTGTGAACAATATTTGAGGGAAATGGTGATATTGTGTATGTGGAAAAAGTTTTAGATCTTTGAGTTCATCTCATACAAAATGGGAGCAAAACCAAAAGTGTTGCATTTATATTTTTGTTGAGTGTATATATATAGATATATTTTATACAGTTATCACTTAAAAATGAGTCATCTTAACACAACATCACACTTGTGTAAACTTTGGAATTAATCTGTGCCTCGGTTTTTAACATTAACAGCTACATTCCACTGAAGCGCACATTGGGACGCTTCTAGTAGCAATGCTACTTGTTGGAAACACATGAGTACTCATGTATACTTTGTTTTTGGAAAGCTCCGTAGCTGTTTTTTGCAAATGCCATATACTTTGAAACTGGTCATGGAAGTGCACAAAGTAATCCCAGTGGATCAACGGATGGTCACTAACAGCCTAAATCTAAACTTTGATTTTGGTGCAACATGCCTTTTAAAGACATCTCACAGAGTGCTGAACTCTCTGAAATTCTGCGAGATTTGGGGGGATTTGAAACCTCAACAGGGCGAATGGACCAGTTTTCTGCCTGGGTGGTTATCATCTGGGACCCAAGGCACATTCATGGTGTTATTGATGCAACAGAATGGAGCATTGGCACACCTACCAGACTTGACATGACTGCCAGGGTGGTGGTGATTTATTTATTTATTTTTGGGAGGGGTGGGGGTTATGATTCCACCAGCAACTTTTAAAATGTCCTCACCCACCTCTGACGGAAACAGGAAAATTTGTCACAAGAGATATTTTAACTACATAAATAATTCTGGAAAATAATCTTGTACATAGCACTGACCAAGACAAAATATATGAGTAATGATGGGGGACGGTCACTGCATTCATTCCATAATAAGCTTGTGGAAGGAAAAAATTTTAATTGAATAAAAGTAATTGCACCCAAGCTTCACTGGCTGCATTTCTGTTCTTCTTTTTCTTTTTTCTCCTTCCATTTTCCATTTTTAATCTCATTAGCTGACTATTTATTCTTCCTTGAAATAGCACAGCAATGCAATCAATAACATTTAAATCAATTCATTCCCTTTTTATTCATTCAGACGAATATATACTGTAAAATGCTGTTTTATTTGATTGTATGCACAAAAAGTTGATCAAATGTATTTTTGAGATTAAACTGTTTATTTCCTATCATTTGGAAATATCAGCATGGATTGAACTTTTGTGGTAATGTAGTGTTACCTCCATGTCAGGCACAAAGACTTGCTGCAGCAGAGAAAACTGTGGTGTGTAAACCTGCATCAATGCAGACCAGGTCCTGGAGGAGTTACTTTTAGCAGTTACAAAACAAACCCAGTAATGCAGGCAGCAGCCAAACGGGAGCTGGGCGATTACACAAGTGATTTATTGTCCAAGATTTGTGAGATAAGTCCAACAAACAAAAAGGTGAGCACACGGTAAAACACAAGTCCAAAACAAACACACGACAGAGTCCACACAAGCAAATAACAACTACGGAGGTAACAGAGAAATAATCAAAACTAATAAACTGCTCAGTAAGATCACCAGTGTTAAATTAACACTGTCTGTGTTAGTTTTACACTGGTGAGTTTACTGTGTGGACACAACTACAACCAGGGCATAATAAAGACTGCCAAAGTATTTCCAACAAGGAAAGCAGGAGAAACTGAACAGAAGGAACTAACAACTAAACAGGGAAATAGATGCAGGCGTAAATACACAGAGGATAATGAACAAACAAGTGACAGGTGCACAGTGCGACAGTAGGGGAAGCTGGAACAAAAGACACACATGAATGTACAAACATACAGAAACTAATAAACAAAAAGTGACTCAAACTCAACCAAAACCCAGGGGCAAGTGGAACTCAAAAACAACAAGAAGAATCATACACAATGTAAACAAAACAACCAAATACCAAACCAAGAAAACCAAGGCAGAAAACTAACATGAAACTCACAAGTGAACAAAGTGCACATCAGGGAAACAAAACATGGTAAACCGAAGAACACACAATGAAGACATAATGACACAAACCACAGAGATGCAGACAGAGAACAGATCACGAGGACAATGACAAAAAAGACCACAGACACGGACAGGGGACAGACCCACCCACATGACAGGACAGACCACATCGATGACAAACACAGATGACTGACGAAGACAAACACAACAAATACAAACAAAAGGAGACAGACAGAAACTGATAACAAAAAAAATTGTGCAATGTTGAGAAATGTTGGTTTCTCAGAATGCAAAAGATGGAGAACCACACCTTACTTTTTCTGTATCAGGCTCAAAACTTCTCAATCGCCCCTTGTAGTTCAGCAGAATTGCTTCACTGAAGAAGGAAACTGAGCAGGGGATGTTTTTTCTCTGAACCTAAGGTGATGTAATGCAGTAGGGAAATGGTATTATACAGTGAGGAAAATAAATATTTGAACACCCTGCGATTTTGCAAGTTCTCCCACTTAGAAAGTCTGAAATTTTCATCTTAGGTGCATGTCCACTGTGAGAGACATAATCTAAAAAAAAAAAACATCCGGAAATCACAATGTATGATTTTTTAATAATTTATTTGTCTGTTACTGCTGCAAATAAGTATTTGATCACCTACCAAACAGCAAGAATTCTGGCTCTCACAGACCTATTAATTTTTCTTTAAGAAGCCCTCTTATTCTGCACTCTTTACCTGTATTAATTGCACCTGTTTGAACTTGTTACCTGTATAAAAGACACCTGTTCACACACTCAATCAATCACACTCCAACCTGTCCACCATAGCCAAGACCAAAGAGCTGTGTAAGGACACCAGGGACAAAACTGTAGACCTGCACAAGGCTGGGATGGACTACAGGACAACAGGCAAGCAGCTTGGTAGAAGACAATAACTGTTATTATTTATTAGAAAGTGGAAGAAACACAAGATGACTGTCAATCTCACTCGGTCTGGGATTCCTTGCAAGATCTCACTTTGTGGGGTAAGGATGATTCTGAGAAAGCACAGAACTACACAGGAGGACCTGGTCAATGACCTGAAGAGAGCTGGGACCACAGTCACAAAGATTACATTAGTAACACATGATGCTGTCATGGTTTAAAATCCTGCAGGGTAGCAAGGTCTCCCTGCTCAAGCCAGCACATGTCCAGGCCCGTTTGAAGTTCACCAGTGACCATCTGGATGATCCAGAGGAGCATGGGAGAAGGTCATGTGGTCAGATGAGACCAGAATAGAGCTTTTTGGAATCAGCTCCACTTACCATGTTTAGAGGATGAGAACAACCCCAAGAAAATCATCCCAACCGTGAAGCATGGGGGTGGAAACATCATACTCTGGGGGTGCTCTTCTGCAAAGAGGACAGGACCACTGCACCGTATTGAAGGGAGGATGGATGGGGTCAAGTATTGCAAGATTTTACGATACGATACGATACACTTTATTGTCCCCTCAGGGAAATTTGTCTTGGACTCATGCTAGGTGCCTTACAAGAAAAGAGAAAACAAACAATACAGATAAAAACACAACCACATCCATAACAAATTAACATGACAGGAGTCAGGAGAAACACCATAAATATTGCATAATTCCAATTTTAAACATTATTGTTTAACAATTTAATAGACATGGGGACGAATGAATTTTTAAATCTATTCAGTCTACTCCGAGGAACTCTGTACCTTCTCCCAGAAGGAAGGAGAGTGTACTCTGCGTGAAGAACATGAACTGAATCCATCAGTATCCTCTGAGCTGCTTTCAAAACAGACTCTTCATAGAGTGAACTGAGGGACTGATATTGTTTCTTTCCGATTATCTTCATTGCATCATCAATTTGTCTGTTAAGTTTCGTTTTAAATTGTACAGAAAGATTGCCGTACCAGGCAGTCATGCCATACCTAACTAGGCTCTCTAACACTGCCTGGTAAAACAACAACAGAATTTTCTGATTGACTCCATACAAACGAAGTCTACGAAGGAAATAAAGTCTTTGATGGAATCAGGAGCACAAACTGTCCACATGTGCAGTCCAGCTGAAGGTATTGTCTATGTGCAGCCCCAAGTACTTGTATGAGTTGACCTGGTCAATGGGAATACCATGTATGACCACAGGAGTATGGTCCCCAACAGTCCTTGGATCCAGAATCATTTCCTTGGTTTTATTGACATTTAAAACCAAGTGGTTGTCATCACACCACTGCACAAAGTGTTTCACTTCAAGGAAGTACTTTGTTGGACTTGAATCTTTGTGCAGTAGGCTCAAAATAGCTGTATCATCAGAAAATTTAAAAACAAAGTTATTGCAGTAGTTATTTGTACAGTTATTAGTATAAAGAGTGAAGAGAACAGGAGAACTGACACAGCCTTGTGGTACACCTGTATTTGATGATTTGAGTACCGAAAGAGCTTGATTAACTCTAACTTGTTGTAATCTATTAGTTAAAAAGGAATGATACCATCTGATTAAAAGTGGGTTAACATTCATTTCCTTTAACTTGGACAACAACAGGTATGGCTGTAATGTATTAAAGGCTGAGCTGAAATCAACCAATAAAATCTGTGCATAAGCAGTAGGATCTTCCAAGTGCTTAAGTGAAAAGTGGGTTAAGCTGTTAATGGCATCGTCAGTGCCTCTACTCTGCCTATAAGCAAATTGGAATGGATCAAGTACAGGGTTAACAACCGTCTTAAGGAAAAATAGCATAATCTTTTCAAAGCACTTGCTTACAACAGATGTTAAAGCTATTGGCCTATAGTCATTATTTCCAAGTGAGCACGATTTTTTGGCGATTGGAACAATAATGGATCTTTTCCAGAGGGTTGGTACAGTATGAAGGTCTACGGACTGCTGGAAGACAGGACACCAAGCAAGGGCCAGTTCTTCTGCACATGCTTTTATAAGCATTGCAGAGATGCCGTCTGGGCCGGTGGATTTTTTTGTAGACACCTTCTTAAAGATTGATTGAACTCTCCATGAGTCGATTACAATCCTAGTATTTTGATCAACAGGAAGATTTTCCAGAATATTCTTACAATCATCAGAAAAATCTTGTGTTTCAAACCTCAGAAAAAAATCATTTAACTCATTTGCTTTTCCTTGAACATCATTTGTTGCAAGTGTCTTTTTAGCTGGATTCGTGTTTGTTATTATCTTGATGTTATCCCACAGCCTTTTAATGTCTGATTCGCTAAAGTTCTTCTCAATAGTTTCCCTGTGTAATATCCTGGCCTTTTTCAGCAATGTATTAAGTTCTCTTTGTACCACTTTCACACTCATTCTGTCTTTGTTCTTAAATGCTATTTTTTTCCTATTAATACACTCTTTCACCTGTTTAGTTATATACGGCTTATTATTTGGGTACACTGTAACTTCTTTCTTACTCATAACACTGTCTACACAAAATTTAATGTAATCTGTTATTGCTTCAGTGGCTTCATTTATTTCCATTTCATGAAATATTTCCCAATTAGTGCAGAGAAAGGATCCTTTAAGTTTCTCCATATTGTCTTTGTCCCATAAAATCACTGTCTTTGTTTGTGGCTTACTTCTTTTAAGAGCAGTCTTATAAAGCGGGATCAACTGGACAATATTATGATCCGAATTTGAAAGTGGAGGCTTTGATTTGGCAGTGTAAGCATTTTTCACACTGCCATAGCATTTATCCAACACTTTGTTTCCACGCGTTTCGCATTTTACATATTGTTGAAAACCAGGAAGAGATAATTCTAATTTACAATGATTAAAATCACCCAAGACAAACACTGGGGCCGCCGGTGTACGTTGCAACTGTTTATGAATGCATTCAGCTATAAGGCTTGCTGCTCTTACTGCATTCCCACTAGGTGGAACATAAACAACACAAATGATTATATTCCCAAACTCCCTCGGGAGATAGAAAGGCCTCAGTGACAGACACAATAATTCTACATCCGATGTACACGTAGTCTCCCTCACGGTATAGTGCCTGCACCAGCTGTCATTCACAAACAGGCAAACCCCGCCCCCTCTGCTCTTTCCTGACAACTCGGATCTGTCCCCTCGGATAAGAGAGAATCCCTCAAGTTCAACAAGAGAGTCAGGAATATCTTGATGAAGCCAGGTCTCAGAAAAGACCAACATACCAGCTTCCCGGTATTCCCAGCAAACTTTGGCGTCTATACGGAGCTCCTCGATCTTGTTTTTTTAATGATCTTACGTTGCCAAACAATATGCCAGGTAATGGAGGTCTGGTTCCTCTCCGCCGGAGACGCTGACGTATTCCCCCTCGTCTGCCTCTCTTTCGCTGTCTGCCAGTTATCGGTTGTACTTTCACAATATCAAGGAAATCCGCTGGTGCTGTTATTTCCCGGGGACGGAGGGCCAGCAATGCGTCTTTGGAATACCGCAGCGGTAACGGATCCATGACTTCGCCGTGGAGCATTGTTTGGCATACCGCCACCCCCAGCCAAAAAACGACGGACAACAAAAGTTTGTATGCAAAATTCATGATAGTGCTTCTTCAAGCGTTCCTGACATCCCGCACACTCGCGTGCTAATAAAACAGAAACATGTTAAAAGGCATAAAATAAGTTAAAAAGGCATAAAAAAAGGCATCCAAACCAGCATGAGCCCGGGTCGCCAGCCGTGCAGCGTCACCGGAAGGCAAACAACCTCCTTCCCTCAGTAAGAGCATTGAAGATGGGTCATGGCTGTGTCTTCCAGCATGACAATGACCCCAAACACACAGCCAGGGCAACTAAGGAGGGGCTCCGTAAGAAGCATTTCAAGGTCCTGGAGTGGCCTGGCCAGTCTCCAGACCTGAACTCAATAGAAAATCTTCGGAGGGAACTGAAACTCCAAACCTGAAAGATCTAGAGAAGATCTGTGTAGAGGAGTGGACCAAAATCCCTGCTGCAGTGTGTGCAAACCTGATGAACCTCTACAGGAAATGTTTGACCTCTGTAATTGCAAACAAAGGCTACTGTACCAAAAATTAACATTGATTTTCACAGGTGTTGAAAAAAAATCATACATTGTGATTTCCGGATTTTTTTTTTTTTTTTTTTTTTTAGATTATGTCTCTCACAGTGGACATGCAGCTAAGATGAAAATTTCAGACCCCTCCATGATTTCTAAGTGGGAGAACTTGCAAAATCGCAGGGTGTTCAAATACTTATTTTCCTCACTGTACATAATTTGACATTGAAATTAAAACTACAGCTTTCAACACAGTAAGTTATGCACAAACAGGAATACAGCCTCATACAGCCAACCCAATCTCATGCCATTTTGTGATGGCATCACGAAAGGAACATGAAATTCAGGGTGAAATGGGGGGGGGGGGGGTCTGGGGGGTTATGGTTAGGGTTAAGGGTAGGGATAGGGTTAGAAATAGTAAAATAAAAACCATTTCACAAAAATGTGGCTCATTTCGTAAGGGGAGCATAAAAAAACGTGATCAGTAGGTCTAAATCTTATGTATCAAATGTCACTTAATCCTGAGAAACTACCATATTTCTTTAGATTTGTTCTACAGAAGCACATTAGGAATTACTGTAAATTGTTAATATTGGGGAAGAGTAATTCTTAGTGTTTAAACACTACGTATGATTGGTAATGAGATCTGTAACGGGTTACTTTGCAAAGATAAAAACTTTATTAATGAAGGTTTCTATTTTCTTGCATCTTGAATAAGACCAACAAAGGCCTTCTGCAGAGTAGACGCTCACATAAGCATCACTCCTGTGCTTCCTGGGGGAGGCTATTTGTCTTATGGTGTTCTACACAAAGCTGCAACACAAAACGCGTTGTGTTTTTTGGCATCAACACATCTATTCACTTGAGATGACAGGTGTACACAATTCAAATGACCTTGTAAATGAGCTTTGTTGTCTAATTCTTTATGTAAATTCTGACATTTTCATTGAGGACTAGTGTGATCTTGTCAAGTTGTTACTTTTTACTTACTACGTAGGGACATGAAATTTATCCTTATTGAGTCAGTGCCTGCTGGTACACATGGAGAAAATGCACAAAAGCATGCACAAGTCTCTAAAATGTAACAGCTAAAGAAATTGCTTTTAAATTCCTTAACCACAATGAATTATGATGCTGTATATACTTTGGACTGTACAGGCTTCACAGTTAAACAATATGTCCCTTATTCTTCAAGTTACAACACAGTACTCTGCTTTGTACTGACTCAGATAAAGTTAATATTAACATATGTAAATCATCTTATACAACTGATGAATAAAAACATTGAGCAAATCTGCTGATTGTTAAACAGGAAACATTTTCAGTTTGAGAATTCATAGACGCTGTTTTATCTTCTTACGTAGCTATGTACAAGCCGTGAGAAGAGTCAGTTGATACTGCTCCGATCAACCATTTCGCAATTTACTGTTAAAAAAAAAGTTCTGAAGTCATGCAGTATGTAACTGTGTGAACCTGTTTGTTCATAGTTGTAATTTTATGAAACATACGTAGCTGTTATATTTCAAATGCAAGGGTACGACCATGAGCTTAAGCTTGAATAATATAAAAAGCATACCTTTTGTTTACAGTGAAGCAGGGGTGGTGGCCAAGTGGTTAATGCGCTTGGTTTCAGTGCAGAAGATTCCGGGTTCAAATCCCACCCCTGCCACATTTCTCCATGTAATGTGGAGTTGCATCAGGAAGGGCATCAGGCGTAAAACCTGTGCCAATTCAACATGCAGATCCACCTCGGATTTGCTGTGGCGACCCCGAGTGCAAACAAGGGAGCAGCCGAAGGGACTTACTTTTTACCTTTTGTTTGCAGTGAGTGACCATTTAGTCAGAAAAAGTTGGTTAAAAACAGGAGTATGACATTGAGCTGACAGCAAATAGTGTTGTAATATATCTTAAGATGCATAAGTGTGACTAAAATAAAAAGCATAACTTAATGTTTTTGAAAAGAGAGTAATATCTTGTTTACTGTTACCTTTCAGCTAGAAACAGAAGTAACAACAGAAGTATGACCTTGAAGTTAATCATGTTCAGATTTACCCAAATGTGCTTAAGCGTGAATTACAGTATATTGAGAAATATAGCTTGTTCTTTCTTTCTTTCTTTCTTTCTTTCTTTTAAATAGAGGGCAGTATTTGCTGTGAGCACTGAAGCAGAAAAAGTGCATCAAAAACAGGAGTAGGACCTTGAGCTTCAACAGAATTCTAATTTACTTAAGAAGATGCTTAAGTGTGAATGATGATGGCTTAATTTTTTTTTTAAATAGACAGCAGTTTTACTGTTTGCTTTGACCTTTTATAGATAAATTTCTGAACAGGAGTATGACCTTCATTGTAAACAGAATCTTATGATTAAGTGCAACTGATATGATGGAGAGTTAGTATCAATGTTTACTGTGACCTCTAAGCCAGAAAAAAGGTCAAAACACAAGTGTGATCTTGACCTTGATGGATAAGGAATAAGAAAAATGAAGATTGATTTTTCATTTTCTTTTTTTTTTTTTAAATAGAGAGCAGTAACATTGTTTCATGTGACCATGCTGCCACAAGAATGAACATACAGGACAGTGAATGATAGATTTCTATATGGGCACTGCATTATATGGAAATTACCCACCACCAAGCCATAATAACAATAATGATAGAGATGTTTGATAAAATTTTGATCATGTCGGCTGAGTGTCACCATGATTGCATTTGGCAAACATCAACAATTTTATAGTGTACTATCTTTGTGAAATTCATGTAGGGAATAACTTTCTATCGTGCACACAGATTCAAACTATTGGAGTCAGGCATCTACAGTATCACGTAATTATCATCTAATGTCATGAGGTGGTCACTCATTGGTCTGTACTGTGAGACTAATATGTAAATAACCAAAGAGATAAACTGTGCAACAAGTTAATTATGTTTTGTAAAAATTTTATCCCATAAATCCAAGTCCACATTAATGGTACTGAAATGACTCCAATGTACAAATGCTGATATTGATACCATTTTTTTTTTTTACAGGTTGATTTCACTATACCCTTTTATACTTGATCGTTGCTAATGGCTTTTTAATTTTCTTCTTGCCTTCAGCACCCTTTCGTCCACCAGACACAGAGAATGTAGTCCGCTTTGATGCCTTTGGAGACAGCTTTGGTCGTTATAATATTTTTCACTACCACAAAGAAGGTGGACATTATGTCTACAGGAAGGTTGGCTACTGGGCTCAGAGCCTGATGCTGAACACAAGTCTGATCCCCTGGCCTGGACAAGCTGCGCCCACCTCCCAGTGTAGTGACCCCTGTAGGAAGAATGAGGTGAAGAGCATGCAGCCTGGAGATGTGTGCTGTTGGATCTGTATCCCCTGTCAGTCCTACCAGTACTTACATGATGAGTTCACTTGTGCTGACTGCAGCTTTGGCCAGTGGCCCCTGGCTAACCTGACAGGCTGCTACGACCTTCCTGAGGAATACATCCACTGGGAGGATGCCTGGGCTATTGGCCCTGTCACCATTTCTTGCCTTGGGATGATGTGTACCCTCTTTGTAATTGGCCTCTTCCTTAAACACAATGAGACACCCGTGGTGAAGGCTAGTGGGCGTGAGCTCTCCTACATTCTTCTTCTAGGAGTGCTGATGTGTTACAGCATGACCTTCATCTACATCGCCAAGCCATCTATGGCGGTTTGTACCCTACGCAGGCTAGGCTTAGGCACCTCCTTCGCCGTGTGCTACTCCGCTCTCCTAACCAAGACCAATCGCATCGCTCGGATCTTTAGCGGAGTAAAAGATGGAGCACAGCGGCCTCGATTCATCAGCCCAGCCTCCCAGGTTGCCATCAGCGGCGCACTGATCTCATGCCAGCTGGTAGTGGTGGTGGTCTGGATGTTGGTTGAAGCTCCAGGAGTGAGAAAAGAAGTCAGCCCAGAGAGGAGAGATGTGGTCACTCTGAAGTGTAACAGCAAGGACTCCAGCATGCTCATGTCTCTCACGTACAACTGCATCCTCATCATCCTCTGCACGGTCTACGCATTCAAGACCCGCAAGTGCCCTGAGAACTTCAACGAGGCAAAGTTCATTGGGTTCACCATGTACACAACCTGTATCATCTGGCTGGCATTCCAGCCCATTTTCTATGTAACCGCCAGTGATTACAGGGTGAGTTACTCTGAATCTGTGCACATAGTCTTTTCAAGATAACAATACGAGGTCTGTCAATAAAGTAACGGTCCTTTTTATTTTTTTCAAAAACTACATGGATTTCATTCATACGTTTTTACGTCAGACATGCTTGAACCCTCACGCGTCATGACTGATTCGCTTTGGAAGTGAGACAAAGGAACACCTCTGTTTCGGCACGTCAGAGGACAAGTTTGGACATATCCAGCTCTCCACAATTTCACTGATACTTACTGGACTGGTAAGCATTGAAAGCCGAGATAGACATGTCCAAACTTGTCCTCTGACATGCCGGAGGTGTTCCTTTGTCTCGCTTCCAAAGCGACTTGGTCGTGACGTGCGAAGCCTCCGCACGGCTTTCCATGACAAAATCTCTTGTTAAAAGTGAAATCTGCCGGAAAATGGCTGATGTCCACCTCTTGTGATAACCAGAGAAAGAGCACACGACGGTCTCGTATCCACAGAGCCATCTGTTTAGAAATGGTCCGGTGGCTTGTGCCGCGTTGTCGCAGCTCGGAGCGCAGCGCGCCGAGCGTCCTTAAAGGGGTCCTTAAAGCTGTACTAACAGACCTTATTCTCTGTGAAGCCCGTAAAATTTTCACCGAAAGCCAGATAAATTTTTTGAATGGTTTCCAGGTGCCAGTCTCTAACAGCTTCTGAAAAAATTCTGATGGAAAAAAAGTCCTTTTCATTCCGCCATTTCTAGACAATGAAAATCCGACGAGGGGGCGGGACCACTCCTTCCAAAGGCGTGCTCACAGGCGAATGACGTCACCGACAGGCGTGGAAAAACTCATGCATGCGCAGGAGGGTTCAAGCATGTCTGACGTAAAAACATATGAATGAAATCCATATAGTTTTTGAAAAAAATAAAAAGGACCGTTACTTTATTGACAGACCTCGTATGCTGTAGCCACTTCATCTTTTCAATGTAATAAGTATAATATTTATGGCTTATGTGATATTAGGTTCTTTTTCTGAGCAGAGTAGACTCATAACATATTGTGCAAGCCATAATTTATTGTCAGATTCTTACATACAGTTGAGGTCAGCCCTTTATAGCCACTCATCATGTTATGAATGTCATGGTAATTTTGAGCTTTTAATGATGTCTTTGAACTGTTCTGTTGGCAAGGTGGAATCAGCATACATATACATCATTAACAGCATACATCATTAATGACTTTAAAAAATAACAACCAAGAACTGGGTGCACAAGTCTGAATTTATTTTTTGATCTCCTCTAAACTACACAGAGTCAAAATCACACATACAGGCTCAAATATATACATGCACCCCCACTAATTTCGTTAAATGTCCCTTAGCAAGCTGCTAAGAGACATTTCTTTTAAAAGACCCATGTCTTTTAAAACTTTCCTTTTTGCTAAAGCTTATAGTTAGGGCTGGATCAGGTGACCCTGAACCATCCCTTAGTTATGCTGCTATAGACGTAGACTGCTGGGGGGTTCCCATGATGCACTGTTTCTTTCTCTTTTTGCTCTGTATGCACCACTCTGGATTTAATCATTAGTGATCGATCTCTGCTCCCCTCCACAGCATGTCTTTTTCCTGGTTCTCTCCCTCAGCCCCAACCAGTCCCAGCAGAAGACTGCCCCTCCCTGAGCCTGGTTCTGCTGGAGGTTTCTTCCTGTTAAAAGGCAGTTTTTCCTTCCCACTGTAGCCAAGTGCTTGCTCACAGGGGGTCGTTTTGACCGTTGGGGTTTTACATAATTATTGTATGGCCTTGCCTTACAATATAAAGCGCCTTGGGGCAACTGTTTGTTGTGATTTGGCGCTATATAAAAAATTGATTGATTGATTGATTTCCTTGGCAGAATTGGTAGAGTTCATTTAAATTGTTTGATTTTGTGGCACGGATCCGTCTGTTAAACGTAGTCCAAAGATTTTCAAAAGGGTTGAGGTGGGGGCTTTGGGAAGGCCATTCCAGAAGCTTAATATTAGTCTGCTTTATCCAACCCACAATCAGTCTAATGTGTATTTGGGATCATTGTCCTGTTAGAACACCCATTTGTGGCCACGGTTCAACTGTCTAGCTTTTTATTTTGAGGTGACGTTGAAAAATCTGGAGCCAGCGCTTCTTTATTCTTTATTATTTCATCCATTTTGTACAATGCACCAGTATCACTGGCAGCAAAACAGCTCCAGAGCATGATGCTACCACAACCATGCTTGACAATTGGTACAGTGTTCTTAGGTTTTGCTTTTACTCTTCCAAACATACTTATTGTCATTGTGGCCAATTAGCTCAATCTTTGCCTCATCTGACCAAAAAAACTTTTTCCAGAAGGTATTTGCCTTGTCCACATGGGCAGCTGTAAAGGTGCCAATTTTGGAGAAAGGGCTACTTTCTTGGTCAGAACCTTCTCAGTCCATGGCGATTTAAAACTCACTGTGGACAGTGACTCTGGTGTTCCAGCAATTCCCAGTTCATGGCAGGTCTGAGCCTTGGTGGTTACTGGGTTGTTCCTGAACACCCTAACCAGTTGTTGATCTTGGAATCTGCAGAGGTTTAGCAATGACTCCAAAAAACCTTCCAGACTTGTGTAAATCTACATTTCTCCTTCTGAGCTCTTCACTGAGTTCCTTGGACTTGCCCATTGTTCTGATTATTGGTCAGTCCAATGAGTGCTGTCAAACACATCCTTTTATGTTGCCAAAGAAACTACTAGTTGTAATCAATCACAGTCACTAACAAGGAATTAATTGGCCTTGGCCTTGTCATGTTAAAAGACTGTGTAGAATCTTCAGCACCACTTATTAAAAGATTTCAGTGAATGTATCTATATATAATTTTGACGGTGTGTGGATTAGAGGAGATCTAGAATAAATTCAAACTTGTGCACTTAATTCTTGTTTTTAAAGTCATTAATGATGTATGAAGTTCAAAGACATCATTGAAAGCCCAAAATTACCAGGAAATGCCTGCTCATGATGGGTGTATGTAAACGTCTGACCACAACTGTATAATCTTTGACTGTCTGGCCATGAAGTCAGGGTGAGGAGAACTACTCCAAAGTCATTTAACATCAAGAAAGACATTTTAATTTCCACTTCCACTGATAATTGTAATCTAGAGTCTAATCCCTCAGTGTGAAAACATTTCAGGAGTTTTGGTCCAACAAATTCCACTGTCTGCAAAGATTCTATCTGCTGATGTGTGCAACTGACATTAAAGACCTCCGAAAATGATTCATTTGAGCTACAGACAAGCTTGTCCCTGAAGAAACAGAAAACATCAGAAACAGGTGATTGTTTCCGTGTATTCTGCACTCTACCCAAAAGCAGGAAGCTGTATAGAACAGAAAGGAATTCAGAGAAGAGTGCGGCTTGAGTCACGGGCTTTTGTCCCTCATGGGATATGAACAGAGCATAGCAAGAGAGCCAGAATGGAGAAATAGTCAGAGAAATCCCCCTGATACTGCTGCCTCTGCAGAAACATGGAGGAGGCAGACCAGGAAGGCTGAAAGGGAACTGAATGTCCATGTGTGTGGCTGTGTGGAATGGAGTGTGAAAGACTCGGATGCTGAGTCCCAGCTGTGTCCTCTGTCCTGAGACTCCAGTGAGGCTCAGAGGAACCTTTACTGCAGCCCCTCCAGGCAAACTGAGCAAATGACAGCCATCGTGGGCTTGTCAGATCAACACAAAACTCCTGTTTGACCAATGAATAATTACTGATGTGACCGAGGTGGTGCAGCATCTCTAGTTTTTCATGGGCAGGGATGTATTACCAGTGTTCTTCCAGTTTTACATCATTCACAAACTGTCGTCACAGCAGAGGCATATCATCGGTTGAATAAGAAATACAGATTAATTCATTAAATATTAAAACAAACTAAATGCAATCTTCTGAGGCATGAAAAGGACATTTGATTATGGGATGAAATATTGCAGATATTCTCAGCACCAGGAGGGCATTGGTCATCTCATCTCGGCAGCAAACTCATCAGCTGCAGTGTCGCTGAAGATTACTGATTATTAGCAATCAAAACAGCTTGACTATTTTATGAAATTGGATTATGTGTCATTGCTACTATTATAACCACAACCACAAACTATTGTGCAGAGGATTGCACTGAGTTAGCTCCAAAATATATAGCACTACACATCACAAGATCATTAGGCAGCATGGTGGATTGGTGGTTAGCACTGTTGCCTCACGGCAAGAAGGTCATGAGTTCGAGTCCCACCTGTGGCCTTTCTGTGTGGAGTTTGCATTTTCTCCCTGTCTTTGCATGGGTTTGCTCCGACTTCCTCCCACATTTAAAAAACATGCAGGTTAGGTGAATTGGAAACTTTAATTTTCCAGGTCTCCCTTGCAAAAGAGGTCTTGATCTCAATGGGAGTAACCTGGTTAAATTAAATTTTGTGAAGAGACTGTTCGTATCTAGTATTTTCTAATGTTACACTTAAGATTATTGTTTTCATAATTGTTCTGTTCTATTCTCTTTTCATAACACTTTGATTGGATAGAATTTTCTAAAATTGCGTATGACTAATTCATTTGATAGCTGCCAGTTAGGGAATAACCCTGTTGTGTCTGATGATTTATGGACGTTCATGCGCAAACTGAAGTAAAACGGATATTTGCGACCATAATCCAGCATGAACATCCTCAAATGATCAGGCACAAGGGGGTTATTCCCATTGTAATCCAATTCCATCATTTGCACAGTTTATTTTTCTGTAGGTAATTTGATCGGTGAGGCTTACTATCCAGGCAGCGTCACTCCAACAGGGGTCAGGGCGTGGAGTAATCTATCAAATGTGAAACTGTAAATCTGTATCAGAATCCACATCAATACTTTTGTATGGTAGCTTAAAATAACCCATTTCTGCATTGTCTCACTCTGAGCTGACACCGCCATTATTGACATCTGCGTAGCAGCGTGCGTGGCCAGGGTGCGGAGTAATACATGAAATGTGAAACGGTTGAATATTTTGCAACCTTACACCCGATATTATACGGTCTGAAATCTCACATGACTAACCAATCAGATTTGAGGAAAAAATGTAATTGAATTAGGATTTAGGTTTTACTTCTACCAGATTGGACGTAATTCTGAAAGTTAGGTCTGTTTCACAGCTTTTATTCATCTTATTTTAGATATTTATTTATTTAGCTGTAAATGCTTGACTACAATGAGAAATTATCCTCAAACAAAACACACCTGTTTAAATGTGCTATGACTTGTAAAATCTAGACAAATCAGACTGTGTTCTCCATCATTGACCCTGTGATGGTCCAAAGTCTTGGGTTGTAGCGGGTTCATCCACTGTAGCTTTTCAATAAAAGTACAGTATAGCACGAGGCACAATAATCAGAAGATGAGAGGCTCTCTGGAGAAATAAAGCTACTAGAACACAGTGACTCTTGTTTATATTTGAAGCAGTATTGCTGTGTATCTGCAATAAAGTAATTCTTTCACAGATGAAAACAGGAAAAGCAATCGTGACCAGTTGCAGCCGTGCTGAACATGCTGTTCTCTGCCTTCAAACAGCAGATATCTGGATAAGATATACTGTAAAAGCAGATTCCTTGTCCTGTGCTCTTCCTAAGTAACATCTTGTGAATTATTAAAATGCCGTTTAAGAGGTCCTGGTTATGCAGTACAGCCCCAGCTTTTATTCAGAAGTGTTTTTGAAGTGAGAAGGTATTATGTGCACTTTGGCATTATTCAGGTTATTAAAGGTTAATTTTCTTCAACACTCGAGGTTCAGTGCCAGGATAAAATGACTCACCTCCAGATGATGCATGCATTCCAGGCTAAAACTCAAAGACACCACTGTCTGTTGCTAGAAGGTCTTGTTTACTCACTGCACAGCACCACCTGCTGGCCACCATGACACTTGCTAACTGGCTCATTAATGTTATTGAATGGGGCAATTAGAAACACTCTCGGTAAAGTGTTGTTGCCACTTTCTTGTCGCCAATGAATCGACAAAAAGATCATTAGAAGTGAAGCACGGGCAGTATCGCTGGGAAGGTACAGTTGTGTTCAAATGTTTACATACCCTTTCTGGCCATTTTTCAGAAAATATAAGTGATAACACAAAAACTTTTTTTTCACTCATGGTTAGTGGTTGGGTGAAGCCATTTATTGTCAAACAATAAATGTGTTTACTCTTTTTAAATCATAATGACAACAGAAACTACCCAAATGGCCCCAATCACAAGTTTACATACTCCTGTATTAATACACTGTATTGCCCCCTTTAACATCAATAACAGCTTGGAGTCTTTTGTGGTAGTTGTGGATGAGGCTCTCTGATGGTAAAGCTGCCACTAAATATGTCTTGGACTTTATTTACATTAATAATGAAGAAATACAAACAGTATGGCACTCTATGGTGAATCTGCATGGAAGTGAGTGACTGTGCAAGAAGGAGAAGAGTGAGGAAAGCCACCAAGACAACCCAGAAGAAGCTATAGACTTATGTGGCTGTGACTGGAGAAATTCTCCACAGTGCAAATTTTGCATTTTGTATTACCAGTTATACAGCTTCATGATGAAGTGGTATAGAGGAGGTTTTTCTTAAAAGGAAGACCTGAAAGTTTAGCTACAAATTACCAGAAGGTACATCTGAGATGCAAACCTATATTTGATCTGTTTTAGTGAAAGAATATCCTTCTCTGCTCTACTGCACTTTGTTGGTTTCGGGACAAAGTGGTGGCTACCTCTGGCTGAGGCTGAGAAATGCACTTGGAGAAGACAAACACAGAGGTGTTTTATTCACAAGAAATTTCCATGATAAGGAATTAAAATATTTACAGACATCGTCTTCCAAAACAAGGGTGTCTGATGTGGATAACAGTTTTCGTCAGGCTGTGATGATGAATCCAGCTGAAAGGATGTAACAGGTCTAGTGTGCCTTGATAGAGTGAGTGGCGACATGACGAGTCGAAAAAAATCTGTCATGTGACTTGTGCTATCTTGGATTCAAAATACCGTTCGCTGTTAATCTCCCTGCATGGAAATCCAGCTATTTTATTTATTTATTTGCTGAAAATGATGGGTTATTGTGCATTTGGTGACACAAATAGACACAGCAAGGGCTTAAAGATGTACAGATTCCCTTCAGATCCGAACAGAAGAAAAATTTGGGAAAATAAAGTTAGCCGTGTGGGATGGAAGCCGACATCATCATCAAAGCTTTGCAAGGTAAATTTATTGTTCAGTCCCATATACAGTAAAACTCACCTAAACCGTCATCGTATAAACCAGATATTCGCAGTCACCGGACAAAAAAGTCCCAAAGTTTTTGTATTGTTTTCCATGTAATAAACATCGTATATAATTTTGTGAAATGGATTTTTCACTCACATCAGATAAAATGTCTTGTCCGATCGCAATGTATTTCCATTAAACCCCTCGCATGTGGGACCAGAGTCATTTCCGTGATTAAAAGCCCGACTGTTTATTTTTTTCACACCGTGCTCATGTCAGGCTGCGGCAGGCTGCAGACTGCACAGTGAAAGCAGCAAAGTTTGCTGCTTTCACTGCACGCCCTTTACATTTTGATAATGGATCAAATACATTTGGCAGAAAAAATTTCAGAGGAAATTTAAAATTAAATGAGACGCAGGTCCCGATTCAGGATTCCCCATAGATATTCTGCGCCTCCTGACTGTAACTAATCCGTTATATACATTTCACTCACATCGGATAAAATGTCCCGTCCGATCGCAATGTATTTCCATTAAAAACCCCGAGCAGTCTGGACGTGCAGAGGTACAAATTAAAGTTCAGTGCTCTGACACTTGGCAGTTTGAGGAAAGTGAGACTGGAGTCATTTCTGTGATTAAAAGTCCAACCGTTTTTTTTTTTTTTTTCAAACCGTGTTCAGACTGGAACCTGAAGCCTGATGTGCACCTGTTAAATCAAACACACATTTTCTACTTTCAATCCTTTGTCTGCCATCATATTATAACAGTTTTTATAGTGCCCGCGCTGTTTATAAATGGATCAGAAAAGTCTGCACATTTACAGCACAAAGATGGTAAAAGAGGAAAATGTGCAACTTACCTTTGATTTGGAGGTGATGATTGTACAAAGAAAAGCTTGTTGAGGGTCAAATTAGCCCATAATAAAGCATAATCCAGAGACAGAGAACCTTAAAACTGTCACGCATGTCATTGCATGACACAGAGTTACAGCTGTGCAGCTGCATAAATCAGGCTTTCACTTAATGAGATAAATAATCATAAATTGTTAATTTATGTAAATTTGATAGCTTAACTATTTTTATTATTTTGACAGCAACTGTACCTGGATGTGTTTCTGTATGTGGTTAAATGATTTTTAAAAATGTTGAAAACATTAAAGGTTCATTCAGTAGTTCAGCGCAGTTGGAACCAAAATGGCGTCATGTTCTGAGTTGATGCCACTCTCTCTAATCAAGGCACACTAAACAGGTCAAATTTACTTTAATTTAATTTAATTTACACCGGTTATGGGCATGCTACATCTCTTCTTCTCCATTTTTTGTGGAGGTGTTACAGCGCCTCATACAGGCCTGACATATGTACCACAGCATTTTCAGCTGTTTTCAGTGGCTTTGTGTGGATGCAGATATTTTTGAAACAGTACCATGTTTACGTAACACTTTTTGAAAACAACAAACAAAAAGATTGTATAGGGAAAGTTCAGTTTCCATGTGGACAAGGCCTGAGTATTTTCAAGTCAACTGCAGAGGAGAAGCTCATTCTGTAAGACCAAGCACCCCTCATCGGCAATAGATTTGTAGTCTGTACAGCAAGTATCAAGAAACAGTTTACGCTGAGTGTTTCTGATTGCCCCTTCCAATAACAATAATTAGCCCACAGCGGTGTTTGCATTCTAAATCAATAATGAGCAGATTAAATTAATTTTGGTCCCAAATGAAAAAATAAAAGATAAAAAAAAACCAAAACAAAACACTGAGCTGAGGTTGAAAAAAATGTTGGAGCACTCCTTTAATAGTTACTTGAACATAAAATTAATTTAGAGCAATTTACCTTTCAGTCACTAAATACTATTCTACAAATTCAGACAGAGAAAACACAGTTTCTATCTCACATTCCTGCCAAAATGAATGGACTAAATTTCTTAGTTGTTGAACGGTGTGTGCAGAGTGCACCTTTTGGTGATTTGAATTCCAAAATTAACATTCAGGGTGATGACAGACGTCTGCTGTGCCTGGCAAAAATAAGATGCTGCGCCCACATCCACTGCATAATGCAGGACTGCATGGTGTTATCCAGGAGAAACAAAAGGAGCTGTGAGGTTGAAGTGATGAGAGAGGACCAGACAGATGACACACAGCAAGACGTGGGCAGGGTGAAGGGAAAATTCAGGGAGGGTTACCGGCTGAATGACAAGCAAATAAACATCTTTTAACACCTCTCACTATCGTGATAGCCTCCTCTTTGCTCAAACCTGGATCTGGTTTTGACTTGTGAAAGACATCTGCATCATTTTAAATTACAAATCCTTCTCTGCTTTTAATTAATATTCTTGATCAGGAATTGCTTTTTATTTTATTTGACACTGTTCTTAAATGTTCTCTCACCAGTAGAACTGACACTTCCACATAGCTCTATGGGTGAATAAAACATTCTTAACACCCAGTGAAAGCCCATCGGAATCAGTATTAATTAACACTGGGACATTTGCTGTTTGCTTCTGTGAACAACAGTGGTACACTGTGTGAAAGTGGTTTGACAATTTTGTTGGGTTACAGAAGCGCTTATTGCATCTAATACAAATATTTGCACGTTCACATGCTATACACTTGATTTGCAAACATCTCAGTAATTCAGAAACTGGAGTTTCAATTTAATAAACGGCGCTGAGTAATCTGAGTAAACTTTCACACAGCTAACTCTGGCTTTTGTAATTAAAATGTCGCTTCCCTTTCCCCCCTCCAGGTGCAGACCACCACCATGTGCATCTCCGTCAGCCTGAGTGGCTCGGTGGTGCTCGGCTGCCTCTTTGCTCCGAAAGTCCACATCATCCTGTTCCAGCCGCAGAAGAACATCAGCACCCTCAGGGTGGCCACCACTCGCTTCAGTGTTACCACCGGGCCTGGCTCCAGCTTCTCTCAAGGTAGCTCCCAAAAATTTAAATGTTCTTACAGTGTTGAGGTCATTACTCAAGCAACAATTATTACTCAAATATAATATTTTTACTCTATTTTCCAGAGTATATGTCATGTATTTTTGAATTATAGTGGTACCTATTTCATGCAACAACATGCAAAATAAATGTAATCTGTGCATTATTTATTTTTATATAATGGTTGAGTAGATCCTTGTCATTTGATTGGTGCTTTGTACGTCACGTGACCTGGATTATTCGTTCCATTTACCGTGCGATGTGGCTCCATATGTTTTGTACCATTGCACTTTGCAAATCCCGCCCATGCACACACTAGTGGGGGCGGCGTTTTGCTAAACATGGTAGGGTTTGTTTTGCTGACAGATGACAATGTGAATGAGATATTGACGGTGCTAATTCTTCTAACACACACACACACACACACACACACACACACACACACACACACACACACACACACACACAAAACAAATCCACGACCCCATAAGCCGTCTGGGGGCATGAAGAGCTGTTAAGAGGATGAAGTCAATGAAAAGCTAAACAGAAATGTGATGTGATTTTGCACTAGAGTGAGGAACACAAATTCTTCTCTTTTTTTTTTTGAAGTACACAAAGTCAGTGCACGGCATCACAGACTACATTGTCAGAATTATTTTTGGACTCATATTTGAAGTTTGTGTTGGATTGTTGATGTCAAAGCAGCAGTGTTTTTACATTCTTTCAGTGGAACGAATATTTAATTTGGTGAAAGCTGGAATGTACCATTCAATGAGGCAAAATATTCATACCATTGAACTCACAAACATTCATTATTTGTATGATATCACGAACACCACATTTGTAATGAGAAGCTAACGAACTGATTAATATGATTGTACCACGCACAAAATGTGAGTAAACTGCTTCTTTTGGCCACTGAACAGACCATCGTATGTGAGGTAAACATGGACTGTAGTTAAACATTTAACACCTCATCGCATTATTTAGTCATTAAAAATAAATAAATAAAAACTGACTTAGCTGACTTGCTGTTGCAGTTCATGATGTCTCACACAAGCCAAACAAGTGTTGTGCTGAAGTGTGTAAAATCTACGTTCTCTCATTCAGGCTTCTTCTTCTTCTTCTCCTCCTCCAGAGTGTGAATTACAGTACCTCATTCAGTATACAGGAGCTGCTTGTTATATATGTAGATGGTCTTGTGGCCATATATGAAATTGCAGTATTTTTTTATATATAAAAGTTGCTTTAGCAGAGCATGTAGCTCAGTGGTTAAAGAGCTAGCCTGCTAATATGTAGACCTGGGTTTAAATCCCATTATCTCAGTCCACCCAGCTGTAAATGGGCTCCAGTCTTGTCTGAGAAGTAACCTGTGATAGACTGGTGTCCCATCCAGGAGGAGTCGTGGACTCTCTGGTCTGCTTCACACCACAAAACTTGAAAGGAATGAAAGTTGCTTTACAATTCTGTCCAGCCTTTGTTTTTGCCATCGTGTAGTCATTAGTTGTGTTACCTATTATACTTAGCCAGATGGTGAGTTCCATTCTTGCACTTAGTAAAAGGGGTCGGGGGGGGGGGGGGGGGGGGGGGGGGGGCAACGCTGAATGTTTTTAGCCATGCTAATACTCCCCAGAACCATTTACTGAAAATAAAGTCGGAAGGACCTAAATGAGATAGTGAGGAATTTCCAGGCATGTGAGAGGCAAATGAAGAAAAATGCTTAACCCCTTAACGCCCGAATTTATATAGCTGTATATAAAAAAATGTTTTGTGTGTGTTTTTGCCTTTAAGTAGATGGTAAATAATGTTGAGATTATTAATTTCACTTTTGCACAAAAACTAGATAGTAATATTGGGTATTCTGATAATGACTTTATGTTATAATGTTATAATAATAATGATGGTATGTTGCAAATTTGCGACAACAGGCATACAGGTCAATTTGGTAAGTTGCATATTTGAGTCAGAGATTGTAGCATATATGCGACGATGGGCGTTAAGGGGTTAAAGTGGCGGGGGGGGGGGGGTGTTTGGGGAGTGACACCCCCAGAAGCTCAAGGGTTTTAACCATGCAAATGCTCCCCAGAAGCATTTACTGGAAAAAAATTCTGAAGGACCTAAATGACATAGTAAGATGCTGAAAAGCTTTGCTCGTTCATGTTAGCGACATATACATATTATAGTTGGAAGTTTTTATTTTATTTTTTGATTTTGTTTTGAGTGCCTGTGGGAGAGATTGCAGAAGTGAAGCTCAGCACAGTGTGAGAATGGTCTTCAAAACATGGATCTAACCACAGATTCTATTCTTTCCATTTCTGGACACGTGGAGTGACTTTCAGACAGGTGGCCAAATCAAATCAAATCAATTTTATTTATATAGCGCCAAATCACAACAAACAGTTGCCCCAAGGCGCTTTATATTGTAAGGCAAGGCCATACAATAATTACGGAAAAACCCCAACGGTCAAAACGACCCCCTGTGAGCAAGCACTTGGCGACAGTGGGAAGGAAAAACTCCCTTTGAACAGGAAGAAACCTCCAGCAGAACCAGGGAGGGGCAGTCTTCTGCTGGGACTGGTTGGGGCTGAGGGAGAGAACCAGGAAAAAGACATGCTGTGGAGGGGAGCAGAGATCAATCACTAATGATTAAATGCAGAGTGGTGCATACAGAGCAAAAAGAGAAAGAAACACTCAGTGCATCATGGGAACCCCCCAGCAGTCTAAGTCTATAGCAGCATAACTAAGGGATGGTTCAGGGTCACCTGATCCAGCCCTAACTATAAGCTTTAGCAAAAAGGAAAGTTTTAAGCCTAATCTTAAAAGTAGAGAGGGTGTCTGTCTCCCTGATCTGAATTGGGAGCTGGTTCCACAGGAGAGGAGCCTGAAAGCTGAAGGCTCTGCCTCCCATTCTACTCTTACAAACCCTAGGAACTACAAGTAAGCCTGCAGTCTGAGAGCGAAGCGCTCTATTGGGGTGATATGGTACTATGAGGTCCCTAAGATAAGATGGGACCTGATTATTCAAAACCTTATAAGTGAGAAGAAGAATTTTAAATTCTATTCTAGAATTAACAGGAAGCCAATGAAGAAAGGCCAATATGGGTGATATATGCTCTCTCCTTCTAGTCCCTGTCAGTACTCTAGCTGCAGCATTTTGAATTAACTGAAGGCTTTTCAGGGAACTTTTAGGACAACCTGATAATAATGAATTACAATAGTCCAGACTAGAGGAAATAAATGCATGAATTAGTTTTTCAGCATCACTCTGAGACAAGACCTTTCTAATTTTAGAGATATTGCGCAAATGCAAAAAAGCAGTCCTACATATTTGTTTAATATGCGCTTTGAATGACATATCCTGATCAAAAATGACTCCAAGATTTCTCACAGTATTACTAGAGGTCAGGGTAATGCCATCCAGAGTGGACCAACATTCCACAGGCCACAATTGACAACCTGATCAACTTTATGCGAAGGAGATGTGTTGCACTGCATGAGACAAATGGTGGTCACACCAGATACTGACTGGTATCCCCCCCCCAATAAAACAAAACTGCACCTTTCAGAGTGGCCTTTTATTGTGGGCAGTCTAAGGCACACCTGTGCACTAATCATGGTGTCTAATCAGCATCTTGATATGGCACACCTGTGAGGTGGGATGGATTATCTCAGCAAAGGAGAAGTGCTCACTATCACAGATTTAGACTGGTTTGTGAACAATATTTGAGGGAAATGGTGATATTGTGTATGTGGAAAAAGTTTTAGATCTTTGAGTTCATCTCATACAAAATGGGAGCAAAACCAAAAGTGTTGCGTTTATATTTTTGTTGAGTGTAGTTACAGTGCTTTCTGAAAGACTTCTAGTGTAATGAAACTTATTCCCCACTGCTGGGTAGTCCATCAGAGTAAATGTAAATGTTATTAAGAAATGATCAGACAGAAGGGAGTTTTCAGGGAATACTGTTAAGTCTTCAATTTCCATACCATAAGTCAGAACAAGATCTAAGATATGATTAAAGTGGTGGGTGGACTCATTTACATTTTGAGCAAAGCCAATTGAGTCTAATAATAGATTAAATGCAGTGTTGAGGCTGTCATTCTCAGCATCTGTGTGGATGTTAAAATCGCCCACTATAATTATTTTATCTGATCTAAGCACTAAGTCAGACAAAAGGTCTGAAAATTCACAGAGAAACTCACAGTAACGACCAGGTGGACGATAGATAATAACAAATAAAACTGGTTTTTGGGACTTCCAATTTGGATGGACAAGACTAAGAGTCATGCTTTCAAATGAATTAAAGCTCTGTCTGGGTTTTGGATTAATTAATAAGCTGGAATGGAAGATTGCTGCTAATCCTCCGCCTCGGCCCGTGCTATGAGCGTTCTGGCAGTTAGTGTGACTCGGGGGTGTTGACTCATTTAAACTAACATATTCATCCTGCTGTAACCAGGTTTCTGTAAGGCAGAATAAATCAATATGTTGATCAATTATTATATCATTTACTAACAGGGACTTAGAAGAGAGAGACCTAATGTTTAATAAACCACATTTAACTGTTTTAGTCTGTGGTGCAGTTGAAGTTGCTATATTATTTTTTCTTTTTGAATTTTTATGCTTAAATAGATTTTTACTGGTTATTGGTGGTCTGGGAGCAGGCACCGTCTCTACGGGGATGGGGTAATGAGGGGATGGCACGGGGAGAGAAGCTGCAGAGAGGTGTGTAAAACTACAACTCTGCTTCCTGGTCCCAACCCTGGGTAGTCACGGTTTGGAGGATTTAAGAAAATTGGCCAGATTTCTAGAAATGAGAGCTGCTCCATCCAAAGTGGGATGGATGCCATCTCTCCTAACAAGACCAGGTTTTCCCCAGAAGCTTTGCCAATTATCTATGAAGCCCACCTCATTTTTTGGACACCACTCAGACAGCCAGCAATTCAAGGAGAACATGCGGCTAAACATGTCACTCCCGGTCCAATTGAGGAGGGGCCCAGAGAAAACTACAAAGTCCGATATTGTTTTTGCAAAGTTACACACCAATTCAATGTTAATTTTAGTGACCTCCGATTGGCGTAACCGGGTGTCATTACTGCCGACGTGAATTACAATCTTACCAAATTTACGCTTAGCCTTAGCCAGCAGTTTCAAATTTCCTTCAATGTCGCCTGCTCTGGCCCCCGGAAGACAATTGACTATGGTTGCTGGTGTTGCTAACTTCACATTTCTCAAAACAGAGTCGTCAATAACCAGAGTTTGATCCTCGGCGAGTGTGTCACCGAGTGGGGAAAAACGGTTAGAAATGTGAATGGGTTGGCGGTGTACACGGGGCTTCTGTTTAGGGCTACGCTTCCTCCTCACAGTCACCCAGTCGGCCTGCTTTCCCGGCTACTCGAGATCTGCGGGAAGGGAACTAACGGCGGCTAAGCTACCTTGGTCCGCACCGACTACAGGGGCCTGGCTAGCTGTAGAATTTTCCACGGTGCGGAGCCGAGTCTCCAATTCGCCCAGCCTGGCCTCCAAAGCTACGAATAAGCTACACTTATTACAAGTACCATTACTGCTAAAGGAGGCTGAGGAATAACTAAACATTTCACACCCAGAGCAGAAAAGTGCGGGAGAGACAGGAGAAGCTGTCATGCTAAATCGGCTAAGAGCTAGTAGCTGCGCTAAGCTAGCGGATTCCTAAAAACACACAAAGTGAATAATGTGTAAATAATTTAGAGGTGATTCAGCAGAGGGAGTGCTTTAGTTAAGGCACGTGAAGATTACACTGTGAAACAAATCGTTATCTAGTTAACTAGATCAGATTAAACAGCTAACAGATACAGCAAAACACCGCTGTGCTCCGGAACAGGAAGTGATACAATACCGCAGTGAGAGCCAACCACCAGTAGAGGCAAGCCATAGTCAGTATACAAATAATTAATGTTTATGAGTTCAAGGGTATGAATATTTCATGAGGTGAAAGTTGGAACATACCATTCAATGAGGTGAAGCCGAGTTGAATGGTTTGTTCATTGTTGGTTTCTTCATTATTTGTTTTATATAATGGCTAAAATAGATCCTTGTCATTTGATATTTTATTAATTTATAAACAACAGAAAAGGGACTTACATTTTGGTGTTCCACTGCTGCTAAAGTCCAAATTGTGACGTGTAGTCCAGTGATGCTGTGCACTGACTTTGGACTTCCATAAAAAAAAAAGACTTTGTGTAGTTCCTCAGTCCAGCCAAAAATCATGTCAGCTTCTCATCTGAACAGCTCTTCATGCATCCAGAGGGCTTACAGCAGAGTGGATTGTGTGTGTGTGTGTGTGTGTGTGTGTGTGTGTGTGTGTGTGTGTGTGTGTGTGTGTGTGTGTGTGTTAAAAGAATTGGCAGCATCAGTTAGCTCAATCAAATCATCGTGTCGTTGTCTCCCGCGCGCACACACACGCAACCGAGTGGGTGCTTGTGAGCGCGTGTACTACCAAAAAAAGACTGTGTACATCGTCAGTGGAGTGGAAAGAAAAAAATCACATCAGAAATTAGTCCAGCTTTTCATTCTTTCTTCCTGCTAACAGCCTCCAACCAGCACAGTGGATTTGTTTGGTGTGTGCGTTGTGTGTGTGTGCGTGTGTGCACGAGCATGTGTGGCGCGCGTGGATTGGTGTGCATGAGCACGTGTGCATGTGCGTGCGTGTGTATGTGTGTACGTGTGCAGAGTGCAATTCTACCAAACGTATGAAACCAAATTTGCACTCTAAATGGAACCAAACTACACCCTAAATGCAATGCAACACAAATGGGATGAATTAATCCATGTCATGTGACATACAAAGCACCAATCAAATGATCGGATCCACTCAGCCGTTATATAAAGTAGGATAAAAAACGTGGTGGGAATGATCACTGAATACATTATCAACCTTTTAATATTGTTTGGTAAATTCCATATTCATAAATGCAGAGTGTTGAAAAACAATTTTGAACAATATATAAGCAGTATTACGCTTGTAGATTCTCCAAAATGTCATAAAATTGTCACACTCTATAATGAATTTTTTTTAAAGAGAATTAATGTTAACGAATCCCTTTATTTTTGTTATTGTACAATTTATTTATTTATTTTTTATCTTTCTCTTTATAATGATAATAATGTGAATGTTATTGTGGCCTTGTCCTTTGTTCGTTTACTGTTAATGTATTTGTTAAAATTTTTAAAGTTTTGTGGGAGAGACAAAAAAGTGAGGAAAACACCTTAATAATATTTAGTACTACAAATAAGCCTGATTGTTGGTTTGTTTATTTATTTGCCATTAAAATTGGCCATCATTCTCAAAATAAAATAACTTCTCAAGGCCAGGGCTTCTCTATGGCCTCTCTATTGTTTTTTTTTTTTTTGGACTTCGAGAATAAAGTCGTAATATTACGAGAAAAAAGTCGTAATATTACGAGAATAAAGATGTAATTTTATGAGAAAAAAATTGTAATATTACAAGAAAAAAGTTGAAATATTATATTATGACTTTATTCTTGTAATATTATGACTTTATTCTCGTAATATTACGAATTTATTCTCGTAATATTACGACTTTATTCTCGTAAAATTACGGCTTTATGCTCATAATATTACAACTTTATTCTCATAATATTATGACTTTTATCTCATAAAATTACGACTTTATTCTCGAAGTCTTAAAATTACGACTTTATTCTCATAATATTACAACTTTATTCTCGAAGTCTTAAATTACGATTTTATTCTCATAATATTACGACTTTTTTCTTGTAAAATTACTTTATTCTCAAAGTCTTAAAATTATGACTTTTTTCTCGTAAAATTACGACTTTATTCTCAAAGTCTTAAAATTACGACTTTATTCTCATAATATTACGACTTTATTCTCGTAATATTACAACTTTATTCTCGAAGTCTAAAAAAAAAAAAATTTTATGTGGCCGTAAAAGCCATCGTACTTCTCAAAGTCTGGAGACTAATTAGTCACGATGCAGCAAATGAGGTAAGTAGGCTGAGCGAGTCCGAGTCAGGTTTGATATTCAATGCGGGAACAGCCATGGAGGCATCGCGCATGCGTGTTTGAATGCGGAGGATTGTAGATATCCCTCTGCTCAGTGCTTTGCAGCTACGTGCTTTCACTTTTGAGTTGCCAAACGCTAAAAAAGTCTCCAGTGATGCCAGAAAAAGTAGCTAGCTTTGTCGTTAGTTACTTTTGAGAAAATAAGTCATTAAGAGGGTTTGGAAAGTCACCAGATTTAGCGAGAAAGTCACCAAATTGGCAACACTGCACATTGCGTGGGTCAAAGTGTCTTCGACTAAGAAGTTATAAAAAAAAAAAAATCACCCCCCCCCATACAATTATCAAAGAGGGGGAAAGTAACTACAGAGATCAAAACTGTTTTTTGAACCAGGCTGAGAAACATTTTTTTGATTCTGTTCTAAAGTTGGATATTTTAATATGGGTTGCTATGAGAACCTGCTCCTTTCTGGAGCCAACCTCAAACGGCCAGTCAAGGAACTACAATTTTTTTTCTTGTTCCAGTTGTGCCTTATTTTTGACCGTCGAAGCTTACCGCTTGCTTTTGAGAAACTTTGAAAAGGAGACGTAACTAATTGTCACAATCTATGTTTTTTCTATAAATATAGCTGTAAATCATCAAATTAATTGATTACCATTGTGCTGTCCTCTTTAACCATGTGTTCTTGTAGATTTGAAAAAAATCAGTACACAGAATTGCAGGAGTTTAAAATGTACTATGACATATATACCAGTTGTCTGATTCTTTTTCTTTATCTCTCTTTTTTGTAGCTTCAGCCTCCAATGTTGTTCCAACAGTTTGCAACGGACGAGAAGTGGTGGACTCCACAACGTCGTCCTTGTGAAGATCAGCTGCACTGCAGAGTTATGTAACCACTACTAGTTCTGAATCAGGTGTCTCAGATTTTAAAGAGGTCACAGATGATCGTCTTGACTTTGTTGTCCTCATAGTGCTGAGTACAATGTCCCAATTATTTTATTTTGTTCATTGACTTAATAAAGTTGCATATAGCCCAAGTTTTTATTAAACATCATACTTGCAGTAAATGATACTTTATATGTTAAATGTAATATATACAAGATGTTTTTAATGTAGATTTTGGTGAACCAGTTTGTGCTTTCTTGTAATTTATGTAAATAAAACGTGTTTTGTATTTATACCAGACTAACTAGATGTCAGACTGTTTATTTGCACATCATTACTAGACACAAAATGCAATCACAAACTATGACATAATGCAGTGATATTATTAGCGTAGTTTGCTGCAAATACAGAGTAAAACAGATTACGCATGTAGAAACCTGCAGAAATAAAACACTTCATAACACTATCTTTTCCTTAAGTACTCTTTAGTTTTGTTCTTTGCATAATATGCAAACAAATTCATAACAAATATAGATAAATATCTACAAATTATGCAAATATCACAAGAAAGAATTGCACAAGCATAAGTGTCCCATGCAATTTAGATGCTTGACTTGCTAAAATGCACAATGCTGTTGATGGAAATTTGATGTAGTTTACTTGCAATTAAAAGTGCTTTGAAATTTGAGCAGTTTAAGAGTTTTGTCTTCACATCTACACCATCTGTTAAGACCAACCAGGCTAAAAAATAAAAGTGTAAAGAGGACAACACTGCTGTGACTGAACACTGCCATCTTGTGCCAAGAATGTTTGATTTAATGTTTTATGCTGCTACATATAAGGAACCCTACGGCCTGATGGGATTTCTGCATATGGAGGAGGTGAATTGATCATCAGAACACTGTCGCTTTGATCTGCTCATTGGCCACCTTCAGATTACAGTAGTTATATATACCAGGTACTGTGGACAATCTCCCCACTGCAATAATAAGGTCGTTATCAATTGATCTGTGCATATTAATGAAACAATTCAGTCAGCCCAACAGTAAGTGTAATGCTGTGTTTCTGACCAGGGCCTGTTTGTGCAAACACTTGATCTGTTAAGTGGGAGGACGTCACAACTCTGGTGACTCCTTTGTTATAAGTCCACGTTGTATCTAATTAACTAATTAGATGTTAATTCATGTGATACAGATAGCATTTTTCTTATTACCTGTGGACACACATCTCCACAGCTCTTCATTCATTCTATGCAAAGTTGTTTCTGAGTTTTTTGTGTACAAACACCCCACAGAAATATTTGTAACTGAAGCTTGTTTTGTACAGAAGCAGAACATTTTGTGATGAACACTCAACAAAAATATAAATGCAACACTTTTGGTTTTGCTCCCATTTTGTATGAGATGAACTCAAAGATCTAAAACTTTTTCCACATACACAATATCACCATTTCCCTCAAATATTGTTCACAAACCAGTCTAAATCTGTGATAGTGAGCACTTCTCCTTTGCTGAGATAATCCATCCCACCTCACAGGTGTGCCATATCAAGATGCTGATTAGACACCATGATTAGTGCACAGGTGTGCCTTAGACTGCCCACAATAAAAGGCCACTCTGAAAGGTGCAGTTTTATCACACAGCACAATGCCACAGATGTCGCAAGATTTGAGGGAGCATGCAATTGGCATGCTGACAGCAGGAATGTCAACCAGAGCTGTTGCTCGTGTATTGAATGTTCATTTCTCTACCATAAGCCGTCTCCAAAGGCGTTTCAGAGAATTTGGCAGTACATCCAACCAGCCTCACAACCGCAGACCACGTGTAACCACACCAGCCCAGGACCTCCACATCCAGCATGTTCACCTCCAAGATCGTCTGAGACCAGCCACTCAGACAGCTGCTGAAACAATCGGTTTGCATAACCAAAGACTTTCTGCACAAACTGTCAGAAACCGTCTCAGGGAAGCTCATCTGCATGCTCGTCGTCCTCATCGGGGTCTCGACCTGAATCCAGTTCGTCGTCGTAACCGACTTGAGTGGGCAAATGCTCACATTCGCTGGCGTTTGGCACATTGGAGAGGTGTTCTCTTCACGGATGATGCAAAGGAGATGTGTTGCACTGCATGAGGCAAATGGTGGTCACACCAGATACTGACTGGTATCCCCCCCCCCCAATAAAACAAAACTGCACCTTCAGAGTGGCCTTTTATTGTGGGCAGTCTAAGGCACACCTGTGCACTAATCATGGTGTCTAATCAGCATCTTGGTATGGCACACCTGTGAGGTGGGATGGATTATCTCAGTGAAGGAGAAGTGCTCACTATCACAGATTTAGACTGGTTTGTGAACAATATTTGAGGGAAATGGTGATATTGTGTATGTGGAAAAAGTTTTAGATCTTTGAGTTCGTCTCATACAAAATGGGAGCAAAACCAAAAGTGTTGCGTTTATATTTTTGTTGAGTATAGGAAGGAACAATATTCTATGTTATACTTTTACAAAAAAAAAAAAATTTAAACTTCCGTAAGTATGCTGTGTTGTCATCTTTATAACCACAATCACTTCAAATCTGAGACTTTATAATTAGAAGGAACCATTATATTTTTGGAGGTAATCCTGGAGTTCATGATCACTCTGTGGGAGTTAAAGCCTATATGTGCCATTATCAATAACTCAAAAAAGAAGTGCAAGTTATTCTTTCTCAATTATTCAATAGCATTAAAGCTATAGTGTGTAGGATGCAGGGCTGTTTATTAGCAGAAATGGAACATACCATAAATAACTATATATTCATTAAGGGCCCTGTCCCACTGGCTTTTAGGAGGATTTGCGTATGGATTGCTCACAAAATTGGCTCATATTCGCTTAACATCCGCAATATGCGTGAAACATGCTTGTATGAGTCGTCCGACACCTGCACACGTCCGCAATTATCCACAGAGGCACATTTTTCCGTTTCCAGGATTTTTGAGCTGCACAAAATTTTGGCTGCGGATGACATCCACCTTACATACTCCATACATACTCAATACATACACAAATATACTCAATCTATGCACTGTATATTCGCCGTCATCTGCTGATATCCGCAACTGACAGGGATTTGCGGCATGGCAGCGGACTGGGACAGTGTGTAAAATGGATATTTTGGGTGCCCATCATGTCCACATCACGAACTAAAATAAGTTGTAGTGACTGCATACAGATTGGCCACACATAAAGCATTTTTATTACATCTGCTTTGCATCTGATTTTCAGCGGATGCAAATCAGATGCGCTGTGTTCACAGCTGGATGCCGTTCTTTGTTCTACCGGCTGCCATGCGCTCTGCGCTGGATGCTGCCTATATAAAATAATTATTTCGTGGCAGATTAATCATTTTATTCTGCAAATTGCCTGTTGAAAACGGCTCTAATCACCTCCTGCATCACAGAGGAAGCTGCAGCTGGAGCCGTTCGCACACGCGTGCACGCGCGAACGGCTGCAGCTGCAGAAACCATTTGGAGCCGTCTAAAAAGGTAATTATTTGACGTGTTTACATTGTCAAGGCTTGATAAAACAGTTGCATGTTTTTCCTTCTTGTCTGTAGCTGTTACACTATTTATTTCTATGTTTATAACAGATTTAACTTCTTGTTATAATCGTTGAGACAAGCTGCGCTCTGGTGCGATCCGCTGACGTCACCACTCACCCTGTTCACTGCTTCTTTACTCCAATCAACTTGTCCAAGTCCATCAAATGCTCCAGAGACTGTATTTTTGGTGTGAATAGTGATGCCGACGGCCCGGGTGTGCTTCATGTATAACCACAATGCAGATGCTGCGCGCGATGCATCATAATACACCCGTAATACTGCCGTGATAATCGCAATGCGTCTGATCCGTTTCCTCACTACATGCGTTATACAACCACGATTGTTCATCATATATTCGCTATATATTATTAATATATCCGTAATTCATACTGGGACATTTGTCATTTTTGGCCATTTTTGTTGCAGACGACAACAAACGCCCGTAATTTGTATACTCAATTCATGCGCAATTAATCCTCTCCCCAGTGGGACAGGGCCCTAACATTTATATAATGGCTGAGTGGATCTTTGTCATTTGATTGGTGCTTTATATGTCACGTGACATGGATTATTTGTGCCATTTGTGTTGTGTTGCATTTAGCGTGCAATTTGGTTCCATTTGCCGTGCAAATTTGGTTCCATGTTTGGTATCATTGCACGCTGTGAACCCTGCCCATGCACCCACTAGGGATGGTGTTTAGCTAAACATAGCAGAGTTTGCTGACAGATGATGATTTGAAGGAGTTAACTGGCAGTGTTAATTCTTCTAACACAAACAACAACAACAACAACAACAAAACAAATCCACCATGCTGTAAGTCATCTGGAGGCATGAAGAGCTGTTAGGATTAAGAGTCGAACTAATTTCTGACGTGATTTTTCACTGGACTGAAGTTTTTTTTAAGTACACGAAGTCAGCGCATCACAGACTACATCGTCAGCATTATTTTATAACTCTGTTTTTCCAAGTTGACTAGAAACAATTTTGAACTCCTATTTAAAGTTCGTGTTGGACTGTTAATGCCAAAGCACCAGTGACAAACACCAAAATGTAAGTCCCTTTTCTGTTGTTTATAAATTAATAAAATATTAAATGACAAAGATCTATTTTAGCCGTTATATAAAACAACAAATGTTTTTACATTTGCCTCATTGAATGGAACAGTCCAGCTTTCACTTCATGAAATATCTGTACCATTGAACTCATAAACATTCATATTTGTATAATAATTACCTGCATTTTCACATAACCTGACAATGAACCCTTCCTACTGTATCTAGAAGGGGGCAGGCCCCCTCATGGAGACCCCCATATTGCACCATGTTGATACAGCAGCCCCAAAGGGACATACTACCTTCATCTTTCGCATTTTGTAGCATGGCTGGAAAACTAAAGAAAAAAGAAGAGGAATCAGTGGTTGCTCCCTTATACACTGTTTACTGGTTGGTAGTGTAGGTAAATAAGTCTGAGAACTCACATCTTGCTTATCAAAAGACTAGGAAATTGAGCATCAGTGTGAAAGAAAACAAAATTGTGACTGGTGGTGACAGTATAATGCAATATGAAATCTCACCACCAGATGACACTAAATATGACACTGTAGGTTTAATGATCATTCTCCTGCCCCATCCTACCCCACCCACCACCACAAATAAAACAAACTGATTTCCTCATATAAATTATGATACCTCTGAAATACCAACGAGCAATAATGTTAAAGTAACTTAAATAATAGCTCTGATGCATCAGGTGTGTTAATATGTGAACCATGATTCACCAACTTAGAATGAATATAACGTGCACTTTCGGATTGCACATGCAAAAGGAAGAAGTTATGTGATAAAAAGGACTTTAGACAGCAGAGTTTTTGCAGATTTTTGTGACGTCATAATTAGGGAATAACCCCCTTGTGTCTGATGATTTGCGGACATTAATACTGGATTTTAAGGTCGCAAATAGCTGTTTTACTGGCGACGCAAGCTTTGTCTCATCAGACCAGAGAATTCGTTTCTCATGGTCTGAGAGTCCTTCAGGTCCCTTTTGCCAAACTCCGGGTGGATTGCAAATTGCCTTTTTTGCTAAGGAGTGGCTTTTGTTTGGCCACTCTACCATAGAGGCCTGTTTCTTGGATTGCTGCAGAGATGACTGTCCATCTGGAAGGTTGTTCTTTCTCCACAAAGAAATGCTGGAGCTCTGACAGAGTGACCTTTGGGTTCTTGATCACCTCCTTTATTAAGGTCCTTCTCCACTGATCACTCAGTTTAGATGGCCGGCCAGGAAGAGTCCTGGTGGAGCCAAACTTCTTCCATTTATGGATGATGGAGGCCACTGTGCTCATTAGGACCTTCAAAGCAGCAGAAATGTTTCTGTACCCTTTCCAAGATTTGTGCTTTGAGACAATCCTGTCTCACAGGTCAACAGACAATTCCTTTGACTTTGTGCTTGGTTTGTGCTCTGACATGCACCATCAACTGTGGGACCTTATATGTAGATAGGTGTGTGCCTTTCCAAATCATATCAAATCAACTGAATTTACCCCAGGTGGACTCTAGTTAAACTGTAGAAACATCTCAAGTATCATCAGTGGAAACAGGATGCACCTGAGCTCAATTTTGAGCTTCATGGCAAAGGCTGTAAATACAGATGTACATGTGATTTTATACTTTTTTATTTTTAATAAATTTGCAAAATCTAAAATAAACCTTTTTTCCACATTGTCATTATGGGGTATTGTGTGCAGAATTTTGAAAAATGTATTTCATCCATTTTGAAATGAGGCTTTAGCATAACAAAATGTGGAAAAAGTGAAGCACTGTAAATACTTTCCAATGTGTATCTGCCGCTGCAGCTGCCAATATATTCTATCTCTGCCATGGCAGATGCCAGTATATTCTGTATCTGCCGCAACAGATGCCAGTATATTCTGAATCTGCAGCAGCAGATGCCAGGATGTTGCCACTTGCAGTGTTGCCACAGTTACTTTGAAAAAGTAATCCAATTACTGATTGCGCTTTGAAAAACTAACTTAGTTACTTTACTGATTACTTAATTTTAAAAATAACCAAATTAGATAATTACTTTATTAGCAGCTGCCAACAACAACCCCCCTGCCACCTCAACATGAAAATAACCTGTTTTGCTAATACTGTTGTGTGGGCCGCTGAAGAGGAGGTACTGCTGGCCCACCACCACCAGAGGGCGCCCTGCCTGGAGTGCGGGCTCCAGGCACCAGAGGGCGCTGCCACCTTATGGGAGCAGCCTGGGTGACAGCTGTCACCCATCACTGGACACAGCTGTTCCACTCAGCACGGAGGTATATCAGTAGGACGGCGTCTCCACCTCAGTGCCGAGATATCGCCTTAAGATAAAGGTAACGTTCTCTGCTGTACTTCGTACATTATTATATTGTCTTTCTTGTTGAGCATTGCAGGACAGCTGTTTACAAGAAGCCATAGCTTCAGATAAGTACTCACCTTCCTGCAGCATTGTGACGTGAGGTGGAGGCGACTTCTCCCCTCCTCTGTGTTACTGGGTGCAGCCGCACCCACACCTGTGTGTCTACTGTTTTCTTGCCAGCAGTACCGGATCCGACGAGCGGAGGCAGTGGCCACCTGGGAATTCGGGACTTGGCGGTTCCAGTACTTCCAGGGTTCGGTGGCAGAGGAAACCCGGGTGGTTCCGGTTCGACTTGGATGGATGTCTCCTACCTTCGAGCCTGCCCACACGACACCAGTGGAATTCGGCTTACCCCCACATTGTCAATTGTTGTATTAGTTGTGCACGTTTCACAACAGTAAAACCTTGTTAGTCACCTTCTCCATTGTCCGTTCATTTGCGCCCCCTGTTGTGGGTCCGTGTTCCTACACTTTCACAACAGGATATCTCGGCCAGCATCATGGATCCCGAGGGGCGTCAACCGGCTGTTGAACGGCCAATGGAAGAACAGGGCGCGTCGGCGTCTTCGGGAGGGGTAATCGGTGAGTTGCAGCGGATCCTCACCGCTTTCACCACTCGGATCGATTTAATGACCGAGCAGCACGTTCTCCTAAACCGCAGGGTGGAGGCTCTCGCCGCACAAGTGGAAGCGCGCCCTCCGGGCGCCGCTGCGGCTCTCCCTCCCGAGGACCCTGCGCGTGATAGTGACGTTCCACTGGTCGTTCAACGGTCCCTTCCTCCGTCCCCAGAAGCTTACATAAGCCCTCCAGAACCGTATGGAGGCTGTGTGGAGACGTGCGCGGATTTTCTGATGCAGTGTTCGCTCGTCTTCGCACAGCGTCCCGTGATGTACGCGACTGACGCTAGCAAAGTAGCTTATGTAATAAACCTGCTTCGCTGGGAGGCACGCACTTGGGCTACAGCACTCTGGGAGCAGAACTCACGGCTCCTTCATACATACGATGGGTTTGTGCGGGAGCTCAGAACAGTGTTCGACCACCCCAATAGAGGAGAGACCGCTTCAACCGCGCTACTGTCAATGAGACAGGGGCGTCGGAGCGCAGCTGCCTATGCAGTCGCCTTCCGCATCGCGGCGGCGAGATGCGGCTGGAACAGCACTGCCCTCCGCGCCGCCTTTGTAAACGGACTGTCACTGGTCCTAAAAGAGCATCTGGTGGCGAAGGACGAACCGCGGGACTTAGATGGGCTCATCGATCTGGTCATACGACTCGACAACCGGTTAGAAGAACGCCGTCGGGAACGAGGCGAAGGGCGTGGCCAGGCACGCGTCGTCCCTCTCCCTTCCGGTTCCGACCGAGCTCCGCCCTCCCCACGCTCCTCTGTTCCTGCGCTCCGTGCGCCTATGGCTCCCCCTGCTGATGAAGCTATGGACACGAGCAGGGCAACATTTAGGGCACCTGGAGCACAAAGGAGGCGGGCCTATGGAGCTTGTTTTGTTTGTGGCTCGAGTGAGCATCTTGCAAACGACTGCCCCGAGCGGTTAAACTCCAACGCCCGCCCCTAGAGACTGGGCCAGGGGTGGGCCAAAACATTCACGTGGGACACACCCACATTGCCACACGACTCCCAGTCACAATCCTGTATGAGGATTCAACCCTGAAGGCCCCAGCACTGGTGGACACGAGCTCTGAAGGGAATCTGCTAGACAGCAGATGGGCCAGGGAGATAGGGCTCCCTCTGGTGGCTCTTACCTCGCCTGTACAGGTTCGGGCACTAGATGGCTCCCTACTCCCACCGATCACACATAAGACACCTCCAGTAACTCTGGTGGTGTCAGGTAACCACCGGGAGGTGATCGAGTTCTTTGTGACTCAGGCCACCTCCCGTGTGGTTCTGGGTTTTCCCTGGATGCTAAAGCACAATCCCCGGATCGATTGGCCGTCCGGGGTAGTGGTACAGTGGAGCGAGACCTGCCATCGGGAGTGTCTAGGTTCCTCGGTTCCTCCCGGCTCCCACGCTAAGGAGGAGGTCCGAGTCCCGCCCAATCTGAAGGCGGTGCCGGCGGAGTACCATGACCTCGCTGACGTGTTCAGCAAGGATCTGGCTCTCACGCTTCCTCCCCACCGCCCGTATGATTGTGCCATTGATTTGGTTCCAGGCAGTGAGTTCCCGTCCAGTAGGCTGTACAACCTCTCACGGCCGGAACGCGAATCAGTGGAGACCTACATCCGGGACTCATTAGCTGCCGGGTTGATCCGGAATTCCACCTCTCCGATGGGTGCTGGTTTCTTTTTTGTGGGTAAAAAAGATGGCGGGCTTCGTCCATGCATTGATTACAGGGGGTTGAACAAAATCACGGTTCGCAACCGATACCCGTTTCCCTTGTTGGATTCAGTGTTCACCCCCTTGCATGGAGCCAAAATCTTCACCAAGCTTGATCTTAGGAATGCGTATCATTTGGTTCGGATCCGGAAGGGAGACGAATGGAAGACGGCATTTAACACCCCGTTAGGTCATTTCGAGTACCTGGTCATGCCGTTCGGTCTCACTAATGCTCCCGCGACTTTCCAAGCATTGGTAAACAATGTCTTGCGGGACTTCCTGCACCGGTTCGTCTTCGTGTATCTAGACGATATACTCATCTTTTCCCCGGATCCTGAGACTCATGTCCGGCATGTCCGTCAGGTCCTACAGCGGTTGTTGGAGAACCGCCTGTTTGTGAAGGGCGAGAAGTGTGAGTTCCACCGCACTTCATTGTCCTTCTTGGGGTTTATCATCTCCTCTAACTCCGTCGCCCCTGATCCGGCCAAGGTTGCGGCGGTGAGAGATTGGCCCCAACCCACAAGCCGTAGGAAGCTGCAGCAGTTCCTCGGCTTTGCTAATTTCTACAGGAGGTTCATTAAGGGCTACAGTCAGGTAGTCAGCCCCCTGACAGCCCTGACCTCACCAAAAATCCCCTTCACCTGGTCGGATCGGTGCGAAGCCGCGTTCAAGGAGTTGAAACGGCGCTTTTCGTCTGCACCAGTTCTGGTGCAGCCCGATCCTAGCCGCCAGTTAGTGGTTGAAGTGGATGCCTCGGACTCAGGGATAGGAGCGGTGCTCTCCCAGAGCGGGAAGACCGATAAGGTCCTTCACCCGTGTGCCTATTTTTCCCGCAGGTTGACCCCCGCTGAACGGAACTATGACGTCGGCAATCGGGAACTCCTTGCGGTGAAAGAGGCCCTCGAAGAGTGGAGACATCTGTTGGAGGGAACAGCCGTGCCATTCACGGTTTTCACTGACCATCGGAACCTGGAGTACATCAGGACCGCCAAGCGGCTGAACCCCAGGCAAGCCCGCTGGTCACTGTTCTTTGGCCGTTTTGACTTCCGGATTACCTACCGTCCCAGGACCAAGAATCAAAGATCGG
Source organism: Thalassophryne amazonica (assembly GCF_902500255.1). Classification (NCBI taxonomy): domain Eukaryota; kingdom Metazoa; phylum Chordata; class Actinopteri; order Batrachoidiformes; family Batrachoididae; genus Thalassophryne; species Thalassophryne amazonica. The sequence goes on along the minus strand of NC_047105.1, from coordinate 66,869,466 downwards.
ATGCATTGTCCCGGGTACACGAAGACGAAGTCAAAACGGAACCGTCGGATCCCCCGGATCCCATCATCCCGGAGTCCGCTATCGTGGCCGCCCTCACCTGGGACATGGAGAAGACCGTCCGGGAGGCCCTGACCCGTGACCCCGGAACCGGACCAAAGAACAGACTCTACGTCCCACCGGAAGCCAGAGCTGCAGTACTGGACTTCTGTCACGGTTCTAAGCTCTCCTGTCACCCTGGGGTGCAAAGGACCGTGGCAGTCGTCCGGCAGCATGCAGACCGGCGGCGGGCCCCGGCCCCCAAGTATCGTCGTGGGCAGGAGGTATGGTTGTCCACCAAGGACATTCCTCTGCAGGTGGACTCCCCAAAACTCCAGGAACGATACATCGGACCTTTCAAAATCCTCAAAGTCATCAACCCCGCCGCAGTGAGGCTCCAGCTTCCGGCCTCGCTGCGGATCCATCCAGTATTTCATGTTTCCCGGATAAAACCCCATCACACCTCACCCCTCTGCACCCCGGGTCCGGCACCACCTCCTGCCCGGATCATCGACGGGGAACCGGCTTGGACTGTGCGCCGGCTCCTCGACGTCCGTCGGATGGGCCGGGGTTTTCAGTACCTGGTGGACTGGGAGGGGTACGGTCCCGAGGAGCGCTCCTGGGTGAAGAAGGGCTTCATCCTGGACCCGGCCCTCCTGGCCGACTTCTATCGTCGCCATCCGGACAAGCCCGGTCGTGCGCCAGGAGGCGCCCGTTGAGGGGGGGGTCCTGTTGTGTGGGCCGCTGAAGAGGAGGTACTGCTGGCCCACCACCACCAGAGGGCGCCCTGCCTGGAGTGCGGGCTCCAGGCACCAGAGGGCGCTGCCACCTTATGGGAGCAGCCTGGGTGACAGCTGTCACCCATCACTGGACACAGCTGTTCCACTCAGCACGGAGGTATATCAGTAGGACGGCGTCTCCACCTCAGTGCCGAGATATCGCCTTAAGATAAAGGTAACGTTCTCTGCTGTACTTCGTACATTATTATATTGTCTTTCTTGTTGAGCATTGCAGGACAGCTGTTTACAAGAAGCCATAGCTTCAGATAAGTACTCACCTTCCTGCAGCATTGTGACGTGAGGTGGAGGCGACTTCTCCCCTCCTCTGTGTTACTGGGTGCAGCCGCACCCACACCTGTGTGTCTACTGTTTTCTTGCCAGCAGTACCGGATCCGACGAGCGGAGGCAGTGGCCACCTGGGAATTCGGGACTTGGCGGCTCCAGTACTTCCAGGGTTCGGTGGCAGAGGAAACCCGGGTGGTTCCGGTTCGACTTGGACGGACGTCTCCTACCTTCGAGCCTGCCCACACGACACCAGTGGAATTCGGCTTACCCCCACATTGTCAATTGTTGTATTAGTTGTGCACGTTTCACAACAGTAAAACCTTGTTAGTCACCTTCTCCATTGTCCGTTCATTTGCGCCCCCTGTTGTGGGTCCGTGTTCCTACACTTTCACAACAAATACTCACTTTATTGACTTAAATGAGCATAAATACTTGTTTTATATATAAAAAAAATAAGATAAAGACATCTTTCTTGACCTCAACTTTAATCTTTGACAGCACTGTAAAGGTAAAAACTACAATTTCTAACCTATATTGTTTATAAATGTAACTATTACATTTTTTCTAAACATTTTAGTTGTTGAATTATTATTATTATTATTATTATTATTAGTTTAGATATAGTGAATAACTATAGCAGAGAAGAATTACCTTGGTAAGTGGTAGTCGATTTCTCGGCGGGGAGGTGGAGTTGCAGTCTGGCTTTTATGGTGGTGATGATGAACGAGTGACAGCTGGTGCAGAGGATCAATCAATCAATCAATTTTTTTATATAGCGCCAAATCACAACAAACAGTTGCCCCAAGGCGCTTTATATTGTAAGGCAAGGCCATACAATAATTATGTAAAACCCCAACGGTCAAAACGACCCCCTGTGAGCAAGCACTTGGCTACAGTGGGAAGGAAAAACTCCCTTTTAACAGGAAGAAACCTCCAGCAGAACCAGGCTCAGGGAGGGGCAGTCTTCTGCTGGGACTGGTTGGGGCTGAGGGAGAGAACCAGGAAAAAGACATGCTGTGGAGGGGAGCAGAGATCGATCACTAATGATTAAATGCAGAGTGGTGCATACAGAGCAAAAAGAGAAAGAAACAGTGCATCATGGGAACCCCCCAGCAGTCTACGTCTATAGCAGCATAACTAAGGGATGGTTCAGGGTCACCTGATCCAGCCCTAACTATAAGCTTTAGCAAAAAGGAAAGTTTTAAGCCTAATCTTAAAAGTAGAGAGGGTGTCTGTCTCCCTGATCTGAATTGGGAGCTGGTTCCACAGGAGAGGAGCCTGAAAGCTGAAGGCTCTGCCTCCCATTCTACTCTTACAAACCCTAGGAACTACAAGTAAGCCTGCAGTCTGAGAGCGAAGTGCTCTATTGGGGTGATATGGTACTATGAGGTCCCTAAGATAAGATGGGACCTGATTATTCAAAACCTTATAAGTAAGAAAAATAATTTTAAATTCTATTCTAGAATTAACAGGAAGCCAATGAAGAGAGGCCAATATGGGTGAGATATGCTCTCTCCTTCTAGTCCCCGTCAGTACTCTAGCTGCAGCATTTTGAATTAACTGAAGGCTTTTTAGGGAACTTTTAGGACAACCTGATAATAATGAATTACAATAGTCCAGCCTAGAGGAAATAAATGCATGAATTAGTTTTTCAGCATCACTCTGAGACAAGACCTTTCTGATTTTAGAGATATTGCGTAAATGCAAAAAAGCAGTCCTACATATTTGTTTAATATGCGCTTTGAATGACATATCCTGATCAAAAATGACTCCAAGATTTCTCACAGTATTACTAGAGGTCAGGGTAATGCCATCCAGAGTAAGGATCTGGTTAGACACCATGTTTCTAAGATTTGTGGGGCCAAGTACAATAACTTCAGTTTTATCTGAGTTTAAAAGCAGGAAATTAGAGGTCATCCATGTCTTTATGTCTGTAAGACAATCCTGCAGTTTAGCTAATTGGTGTGTGTCCTCTGGCTTCATGGATAGATAAAGCTGGGTATCATCTGCGTAACAATGAAAATTTAAGCAATACCGTCTAATAATACTGCCTAAGGGAAGCATGTATAAAGTGAATAAAATTGGTCCTAGCACAGAACCTTGTGGAACTCCATAATTAACTTTAGTCTGTGAAGAAGATTCCCCATTTACATGAACAAATTGTAATCTATTAGACAAATATGATTCAAACCACCGCAGCGCAGTGCCTTTAATACCTATGGCATGCTCTAATCTCTGTAATAAAATTTTATGGTCAACAGTATCAAAAGCAGCACTGAGGTCTAACAGAACAAGCACAGAGATGAGTCCACTGTCCGAGGCCATAAGAAGATCATTTGTAACCTTCACTAATTCTGTTTCTGTACTATGATGAATTCTAAAACCTGACTGAAACTCTTCAAATAGACCATTCCTCTGCAGATGATCAGTTAGCTGTTTTACAACTACCCTTTCAAGAATGTTTGAGAGAAAAGGAAGGTTGGAGATTGGCCTATAATTAGCTAAGATAGCTGGGTCAAGTGATGGCTTTTTAAGTAATGGTTTAATTACTGCCACCTTAAAAGCCTGTGGTACATAGCCAACTAACAAAGATAGATTGATCATATTTAAGATCGAAGCATTAAATAATGGTAGGGCTTCCTTGAGCAGCCTGGTAGGAATGGGGTCTAATAAACATGTTGATGGTTTGGATGAAGTAACTAATAAAAATAACTCAGACAGAACAATCGGAGAGAAAGAGTCTAACCAAATACCAGCATCACTGAAAGCAGCCAAAGATAACGATACGTCTTTGGGATGGTTATGAGTAATTTTTTCTCTAATAGTTAAAATTTTGTTAGCAAAGAAAGTCATGAAGTCATTACTAGTTAAAGTTAATGGAATACTCAGCTCAATAGAGCTCTGACTCTTTGTCAGCCTGGCTACAGTGCTGAAAAGAAACCTGGGGTTGTTCTTATTTTCTTCAATTAGTGATGAGTAGAAAGATGTCCTAGCTTTACGGAGGGCTTTTTTTTATAGAGCAACAGACTCTTTTTCCAGGCTAAGTGAAGATCTTCTAAATTAGTGAGACGCCATTTCTTCTCCAACTTACGGGTTATCTGCTTTAAGCTACGAGTTTGTGAGTTATACCACAGAGTCAGGCACTTCTGATTTAAAGCTCTCTTTTTTAGAGGAGCTACAGCATCCAAAGTTGTCTTCAATGAGGATGTAAAACTATTGAGTGACAGCTGTCACTTCTTCTGGGTCTGGCGCCCTCTCGTGCTTGGAGCCCGCACTCCAAGCAGGGCGCCCTCTGGTGGTGGTGGGCCAGCAGTATCTCCTCTTCAGCGGCCCACACAACACTAACATTTTTCTAACATTTAAATTCTCTATAAACATTTTACTTGTCAAAATTATTATTTTAAGTAGTATTAGTAGTTGTAGTAAAAAAAAAAAAAAACGGCTTCAAAACTGGAGCTTTAATCTAGGGGTGTTGTGGGGGAGGGGGGCACATCCCTGCCCCACGCCCCCATTCCATCTGGATTCGCCCCTGCTTTGGCGTTTGAGCACAAAGAATGGATAACATTTATGCAGAAAACATGACCAGATTTACAGGTAAGAAAGTTTTATTGTGTTTTCACATCATCTGGTCCTCAGAAAGAGAGTTTAGGTGCATTTGAGTGGAAAATAGTGTTAGTTGTTGACACGTCGCGGAGGATCAGCTGTTTTTAACGATACGATACGGAGCGGCTCAGCTCAGAATTCTAAATAAAGGAGAAAAAAAAGCATAAAAATGACTTTGTAAAGCTCAGTGCAGGTGTGCTGTTTTCACCGCGCTTTAAGAGGTGAGGACGAGTCGTAGCTGATGAAAAGCTCACAGCTCGCTTAAAGTGTGTAGTTCAGTCGAGCCCCGACCTCCTGCCCACGGACCAAGTTTAATGCTGCTGTCCACCCACAATGCAAAAATAATAGTAAAGCACAGTGACTTGGAGAAGTAACTTTCATCTGATTACTCATTTGGAAAGATGAACGCGTAGATTACTCGTTACAAAAAAAGTGGTTAGATTAGAGTAACACCGGCATCACTGGTAATAATGTAATCATTTCAACACATTTTTCAGTCAATTGGAGGCCCTGCAAACTAGTGCAACATGGTAGGTGCCCCACGCAGGCTGCGTAGTCTGCTTATGCCGAACGGCGGCGCTGTGAATACCCTCAAACAACGAACTGCCGCAGTAGTGGCACCCTGTGGTGCACTATGAATGATTTATTTCAGAAAAATGAAACTATAACCCTTAACCATTCAAAATAAAATATTTTACCATACCATACCATACCATACCATACCCTTTATTTATATAGCACATTTCACAAACACAGTTTCCAAAGTGCTGTACACACACACACACACACACACACACACACACACACACACACACACACACACACACACACACACACACACACACACACACACACACACACACACACACACACACACACACACACTCACGCGGTGCTAAAAGCCAAAGCATAATGGGTCTTTAGACGAGACTTAAAACACTCTACAGTGGGGGCTGTTCGGATATTAAGGGGCAGATCATTCCACAGCTGAGGGCCCACCACAGAAAAAGCCCTATCTCCCCTGGTTTTAAGATCTCGTCACAGGCACCACAAGCTGGAACTGGCCCTCAGACCGCAAAACACGGGGAGGCTGATAAATTCGGATGAGGTCTGAAATGTACGTTGGGGCCAGTCCATTCAAAGCTTTAAAAACAAACAATAAAATCTTAAAATCAACTCTAAAACGAACTGGAAGCCAGTGCAGAGACGCCAGAACTGGATGTGCTCGCCTTCTGCTCCCAGTTAAAAGACGCGCAGCAGAATTCTGGACCAACTGTAAGCGAGAAAGTGCATTTTGGCTGATGCCGATAAAAAGTGCATTACAGTAGTCTAAACGAGAGGACACAAAAGCGTGCACGACTTGTTCAACTTTACAAAGTTATTCGGCAGCGAGGCATCGCGGGTGTAGACCAGAATCATGCAGGGTACATACATCAGTATAATATAATATAATATAATATAATATAATATAATATAATATAATATAATATAATTATAATTACATTATAATTTTATTATAATTGTCATTAATATTATAATATTTCAGCCACTGCAGCGCTGAAAACTCGAAACTGGCTTATATAGAGGGTTTTCATGTAAACCCTATAACACAATTGTCATTAAATATTTCATTTACTTTTTATTTTAACGATCTCCATCTCTGTTTTTTATTGTATTTACAAAATTACAAATCACGGTTATGCTCCAATAAAGATAAAAAAAAAAAAAAAAAAAAAAAAAAAAAAAATCCCTCCGGACAGGCTCCTCCTCTTCCGGTGACGGTATGCGGACGCAAACTTCCCGAAAATCGCTGTTGATTGTTGGGAGAGTCGCAGTCGGACACAGCAGGAGAATAATCTGTGTCTTTTTGATTGTTTTGTTTGTGTCTGCCTCTTTTTTGTTTTCCTCTGTGTTTGTAGTGGATAAAGGTGAGTTTCCATCTGTTCGCGTTTAGTTTATATTGTTTTTTATGCTGGGCGGAGGCTCTCTGCGAAAAACACTAAAACTGTTGCTACGTAACTTCAAAGAGCGCTCCTGGTTGTATTAATGTGTAATAAACATGAATAGTCTGAATAATTCTGAACGCTTGTGTTAATTCATTGTGAGGAGGAGCGCTCGCTCTCCAGAGGAGACCTGTCTGGATTTGTCCGTGCAGTGTGGGACGCTGTGGCAGATCCGTGTGTTGGTTCCTGTACTTCCTCCAGGTTCATGGCACCAAAGAGACGGGCTGCTGTTGCTGCCAAGGCAGGAGGCAAGAAGGTGAAGGAAGAGCCAGAGACATCCAAACCCAAGGATGCCTTCACCTCTGCAAAAGAGGCTCTGCTGGCTGCGGGGCCACAGCAGGTAAAAGGCAAGAGGAAAGTGGATGACTACTGTGAGCTGTCAGGCTCAGGAGAGGTAATAAGACATGTGCCACATGGCCATCCATCCATAATTTATTCATTTACAGCAAAAATGCAGCATTGATCATGTTCTTTTTTTTTAAATGTCTCAACCAGGTGTATGAAGACTATGACTGTATGCTTAATCAGACGAACATCGGCCATAACAATAATAAGTTTTATGTCATTCAAGTTATTAAAGACAACGGATGCTATTATTCATTCAACAGATGGGGTAGAGTGGTAAGTCCCGTCCCCCCCCCTTTATCTCAAACTCATGAGATTGGTGCTAAATGACTGGTTTTGGACAGTGTTTTCATCTTTTAAAGGCATGTCAAACTGCCATTTAAAGAGCCACTTCTTCATTATCAGTCATAAGAAGTTTTTAGCCACACAGAATTGGTTTTGTTTTGAAACTATGCATGTCTGTGAGTTTGACTGATATTTTGGCCAGTGTCCCATCAAGATGAGGTGAACGTCGAGATTAGGTGCATCGCTCTACTGCGCATGCGCACGCATGCGCACATCGCTCTACCCCAGATGTGAAGACATCACCCGTCGAGATGAGGTGCGTCGCGCAACTGCACATGTGGAGATGATGCAACTCGCTCGATGTGCAACTACACATGCACATTTTTTTATTTTTTTTTCTCTACTCACCACCTAGAAGTGCGCTTCATTTGCGGAGGTGGAAAACAGCCAGTGGAGGAAACCACGTTTAAAAAAAAAATATATAGAAACACATTGCTTCACTTTAAATGCACAAGTCCATTTCAGACGATCAGCACAGACCCTTTCTCTTAAAAGGCTTTATTTTACTCAGCATATGGCTTTGTAAACTTGTAGCATCGCCTGCTACATTGATTAGCGCTTACATTAGTTATGGACATGGTCTATGGTCTTCTTCTGGTATTTTTATACATTTACTTGCCCATCAAAATAAGTGAACTTCATCAAGTAATTTTTTTCAGTGCACGCATGTGCAGTTACGCGATGCACCTCATCTTGACGGCGCACCTCCGCGCACCTCATCTCGACGGCGCACCTCATCTCGACAGAACACCGGCCGTTATTATCAGCTGACACGAGCCTTTCATGAGCATATTGGTATTGTTGGTATTTTTGCCGATGTGAAGAACTTTTTTTTTTACAGAACAAATTAGAGCACCGTGTTTGTAGAGTGCAAACCTCAACCGACACTAGTTCCCAGTTCCACAAATTTTTACATTTATCTCAAAGAAACTCATCACATTGCTGTTAATGGACTGGGTTTGGATAGTGTTTTTATCTTTTAAAGGAGTGTCAAACTGGGGGACCAGGGGTCAGATAGTGCCAGCGGTTTGTAGCTTGTTGTCTATTTTATAATCAGGTCTTCAAACCAGAATTAATTTTCAGTTTGTTTGTTCTTTCCATATTAGCCTGTCCGTCAATTTGATGTCAAAAACCAACATTGATAAGGTACATAGCACAATTATTTTCCTCCTCTGGTAGGAAACAGGAAGACCACACTGCATTATACTTTACCCTGCTGCTGGTAAATTTCTTTCCAACATTCAAAGACATGCATGATGTTCAGAGGAAGACAGGAAATGAACTCGGCACCAAATTTTTGCAACCAGAGAATATTTAAGTTGTAATAAAATAAAAAAGAAGTAGCATTTTTAAACCAGTTACAATTATTTCAAACAATTGTTCCCAAACATTAAAAATATAAAAGTTCTGGTTTTGTTTTTAGCAGTATGCAGATTTGTTTCTGGTTTTCATTTGAACCAGTTCAAAGCCTCATTTCCAATATATCAGGGGTTTTCAAAGTGTGGGAGAGTGAGCCCTTCCTCAGAGAACAAATGAGTAGCTGCGCCCCCCTGCCACGACACATACACCCAATTTCAACATCTTCATTTGTTTATTTTTATTCTTTTACACATCTTAAACACATTTTAAAAGTATTTGTGCATTTTTAAGGGAACTGTCTATGCATTTATACATGTTACAACCTTAGTAAACATTTTAAACGTGTTTTTAAAGAACTTTCTGTTCTTCTATTTTTACCTTTTTTCATATTTTAAACATCTTTTTAAACATTTAAACATCTCTGTTTTAAATGTCTTTGGCATAACTACCATTTTAACATAAATAATATTAATTCAACTTAGGGGTGGGTATTGATAAGATTTTATCTATATCAATTCCGCTTATCGATCCGATTCCCTATCGATTCCCTTATCAATACCTCCTGTGAATTTTCTGTGTACTAAAAGTAGGCTTTACAGGTTTTCTATGTCAATAATATTTTCTGAGTCTTAAAGTAAAAGACCTGGCAGGCCCAAACGTATTGTGAGGGTCTGCTGGGAACGACTGGCGGAACCCTCTGTCGACGAGGTCTTCATCTCCCACCTCCAGGAGAGCTCCTCCCAGATCCCGGGGGAGGTTGGAGACATAGAGGCCGAGTGGACCATGTTCTCCACCTCCATTGTCAATGCGGCAGCTCGTAGCTGTGGTTGCAAGGTCTCTGGTGCCTGTCGCAGCGGCAATCCCCGAACCCGGTGGTGGACGCCGGAAGTAAGGGATGCCGTCAAGCTGAAGAAGGAGTCCTACTTGTCTTTGTTGGTAAGTGGGACCCCGGAGGCAGCTGACAGGTACTGGCAGGCCAAGCGTGTTGCAGCCTGTGCAGTCGGAGAGGCAAAAACTCAGGTCTGAGAGGAGTTCAGGGAGGCCATGGAGGAGGGCTGTCGTTCGGCCTCGAAGAAATTCTGGCAAACCGTCTGACGCTTCAGGAGGCAGAAGCAGCTCTCCGCCAACACTGTCTATAATGCGGGTGGGGAGCTGTTGACCCTGAGTGGGGATGTTGTCAGGCGGTGGAAGGAATACTTCGAGGATCTCCTCAATCCCATCGTCACGTCTTCCGAAGAGGAAGCAGAGACTGGGGGCTCAGAGGCGGACTCATCCATCACCCAGGCCATCATAAATAAATTAAGCACCCATCAAAGCATAAGCATACACATTTTCATTCATTTGGCATTATGCTAAATCCTGTAAACACATTATGGCAGAAATATCACGCCGGGGCCTAAAATCAACTTTATTCAATCCATGCAATACCTAGTTCATTGGAACCGGCATGGTGCACATACTTCTAAACATTTGTTACTTTTTCACAATAATGAACACAAAACATTTTATTCAGTTTAGTCATTTTTACCATTGTTAGCATGCAAAGCTAATTATGAGCAAAATAGCACATATAATTCTATTCATTGAGAGTGTCAGTTTGCACTTCATTGTCAGAAATGAGAGTGATTGAGGCACTTTTGATTGAGATATACCAGATGGGCTTTTCAATATCAAATTCACATGTCCACAATCCAGATCAGATCTGGATCAAACTTGTCAGGCGATCGTGAGTGTCAGTCTGCACCTCACTTTCAAATCTAAGAGTGACTGGGGCAGGTTTGGTTACGATATAATGTAAAATATACAGTAAACTAGCATGTTGCCGATGGGGTTTCATGGGCTCTAGATTGGATTATGTTTCTAAAATGGGTAGCTGATATTTTTCATTGGTGGTAATAAATTATGCAAAGTTTCTATTCTCCTTATTCAGCCCCGCCCACTTTTACAACAGAGGAATTTCCGTTTTGTCTTAGGACTTCCGGTGAGCGGTGTTTTCAATATAGAACAACGGAAGATATTACATGGGTAGAAACAAAAACCTTTATGAAAAGGTCAAAGCAAACGACTCTGGCTCACCCACGGGTCATAACAGAGTGGGAAGATGACATGAAAAAGTGGCCCTCAACTATTTTTAACTACTTTGTGTTGTATACAATGAGGAACTATGAGCTTAAAAAACTCATAATCAATTTCCCAGTTTTGTGTGGTCGAAAAGGGTATAGGCAGAAGCAAAAGCTTACAACACCCACCCCTTTTACCATTTTTATCTCTCTGTCTATCTATCTATCTATATAGTGGTCACTCGTTTATCGTGGGAGTTACGTTCTAAAAATAACCCGCGATAGACGAAATCCGCAAAGTAATCAGCGTTATTTTTTTTACAATTATTATAGATGTTTTAAGGCTGTAAAACCCCTCACTACACACTTTATACACTTTTTTCAAACAGGCATTAACATTTTCTCACTTTTCTCTCCTGTGTAAACACTCAAGTTCAGACCGTAGTAGAAAAATAAGTCACCCAAATATCAAAACCTGTATTCAAGCCCAAACATTTGTTTGAGAAATAAAAATAGAATGTTTTCCTATAAATAATTATGATGGCTTTTAGAACTAACGAATTTAATTTTAACGATCAACCTACGAGGTTGGACACATAAGAAATTATTAATAGTGACTCACCAGTATTTCCCCTGACCGCGCCTCCGCGTCCTGGCACCGCTCCGCTGTAGCGTCTTTTTCCACTGAGTGACACCTCGGTGCAGGGGTCTTTTTCCGAGTGAAGAACACAGTTATGGGTAGTTGTTGCCGCTCTTTTTTTCTTCTGGGCAAGAAGATTCTTATAAACAGACACACGCGTGCTCTCCCTTCGTGGTGATGCCGACCGGCCTGCTTGATGAGGACGCAGAACACAATGCGCTGTTAAAAAAAAAAGCATATATATATACACTCAACAAAAATATAAACGCAACACTTTTGGTTTTGCTCCCATTTTGTATGAGATGAACTCAAAGATCTAAAACTTTTTCCACATACACAATATCACCATTTCCCTCAAATATTGTTCACAAACCAGTCTAAATCTGTGATAGTGAGCACTTCTCCTTTGCTGAGATAATCCATCCCACCTCACAGGTGTGCCATACCAAGATGCTGATTAGACACCATGATTAGTGCACAGGTGTGCCTTAGACTGCCCACAATAAAAGGCCACTCTGAAAGGTGCAGTTTTATCACGCAGCACAATGCCACAGATGTCGCAAGATTTGAGGGAGCGTGCAATTGGCATGCTGACAGCAGGAATGTCAACCAGAGCTGTTGCTTGTGTATTGAATGTTCATTTCTCTACCATAAGCCATCTCCAAAGGCGTTTCAGAGAATTTGGCAGTACATCCAACCAGCCTTACAACCGCAGACCACATGTAACCACACCAGCCCAGGACCTCCACATCCAGCATGTTCACCTCCAAGATCGTCTGAGACCAGCCACTCGGACAGCTGCTGAAACAATCGGTTTGCATAACCAAAGAATTTCTGCACAAACTGTCAGAAACCGTCTCAGGGAAGCTCATCTGCATGCTCGTCGTCCTCATTGGGGTCTCGACCTGACTCCAGTTTGTCGTCGTAACCGACTTCAGTGGGCAAATGCTCACATTCGCTGGCGTTTGGCACATTGGAGAGGTGTTCTCTTCACGAATGAATCCCGGTTCACACTGTTCAGGGCAGATGGCAGACAGCATGTGTGCCATCATGTGGGTGAGCGGTTTTCTGATGTCAATGTTGTGGATCGAGTGGCCCATGGTGGCGGTGGGGTTATGGTATGGGCAGGCGTCTGTTATGGACGAAGAACACAGGTGCATTTTATTGATGGCATTTTGAATGCACAGAGATACCGTGACGAGATCCTGAGGCCCATTGTTGTGCCATACATCCAAAAACATCACCTCATGTTGCAGCAGGATAATGCACGGCCCCATGTTGCAAGGATCTGTACACAATTCTTGGAAGCTGAAAATGTCCCAGTTCTTGCATGGCCGGCATACTCACCGGACATGTCACCCATTGAGCATGTTTGGGATGCTCTGGACCGGCGTATACGACAGCGTGTACCAGTTCCTGCCAATATCCAGCAACTTCGCACAGCCATTGAAGAGGAGTGGACCAACATTCTACAGGCCACAATTGACAACCTGATCAACTCTATGCGAAGGAGATGTGTTGCACTGCATGAGGCAAATGGTGGTCACACCAGATACTGACTGGTATCCCCCCCCCAATAAAACAAAACAGCACCTTTCAGAGTGGCCTTTTTTTGTGGGCAGTCTAAGGCACACCTGTGCACTAATCATGGTGTCTAATCAGCATCTTGGTATGGCACACCTGTGAGGTGGGATGGATTATCTCAGCAAAGGAGAAGTGCTCACTATCACAGATTTAGACTGTTTTGTGAACAATTTTTGAGGGAAATGGTGATATTGTGTATGTGGAAAACGTTTTAGATCTTTGAGTTCATCTCATACAAAATGGGAGCAAAACCAAAAGTGTTGCGTTTATATTTTTGTTGAGTGTATATATATATATATATATATATATATATATATATATATATATATATATATATATACAACCTCTGGCAGAAATTATGGAATCACCGGCCTCAGAGGATGTTCAATCAGTTGTTTAATTTTGTAGAAAAAAAAGCAGATCACAGACATGACACAAAACTAAAGTCATTTCGAATGGCAACTTTCTGGCTTTAAGAAACACTATAAGAAATCAAGAAAAAAAATTGTGGCAGTCAGTAACGGTTACTTTTTTAGACCAAGCAGAGGGAAAAAAATATGGAATCACTCAATTCTGAGGAAAAAATTATGGAATCATGAAAAACAAAAGAACGCTCCAACACATCACTAGTATTTTGTTGCACCACCTCTGGCTTTTATAACAGCTTGCAGTCTCTGAGGCATGGACTTAATGAGTGACAAACAGTACTCTTCATCAATCTGGCTCCAACTTTCTCTGATTGCTGTTGCCAGATCAGCTTTGCAGGTTGGAGCCTTGTCATGGACCATTTTCTTCAACTTCCACCAAAGATTTTCAGTTGGATTAAGATCCGGACTATTTGCAGGCTATGACATTGACCCTATGTGTCTTTTTGCAAGGAATGTTTTCACAGTTTTTGCTCTATGGCAAGATGCATTATCATCTTGAAAAATGATTTAATCATCCCCAAACATCCTTTCAATTGATGGGATAAGAAAAGTGTCCAAAATATCAACGTAAACTTGTGAATTTATTGATGATGTAATGACAGCCATCTCCACAGTGCCTTTACCTGACATGCAGCCCCATATCATCAATGACTGTGGAAATTTACATGTTCTCTTCAGGCAGTCATCTTTATAAATCTCATTGGAATGGCACCAAACAAAAGTTCCAGCATCATCACCTTGCCCAGTGCAGATTCAAGATTCATCACTGAATCTGACTTTCATCCAGTCATCCACAGTCCATGATTGCTTTTTCTTAGCCCATTGTAACCTTGTTTTTTTCTGTTTAGGTGTTAATGATGGCTTTCGTTTAGCTTTTCTGTATGTAAATCCCATTTCCTTTAGGCGGTTTCTTACAGTTCGGTCACAGACGTTGACTCCAGTTTCCTCCCATTCGTTCCTCATTTGTTTTGTTGTGCATTTTTTATTTTTGAGACATATTGCTTTAGGTTTTCTGTCTTCACGCTTTGATGTCTTCCTTGGTCTGTCAGTATGTTTGCCTTTAACAACCTTCCCATGTTGTTTGTATTTGGTCCAGAGTTTAGACACAGCTGACTGTGAACAACCAACATCTTTTGCAACATTGCGTGATGATTTACCCTCTTTTAAGAGTTTGATAATCCTCTCCTTTGTTTCACTTGACAGTCCACTGGGTGCAACAGCTCTCCAAGGTGTGATCACTCCTTTTTAGATGCAGACTAAGGAGCGGATCTGATTTGATGCAGGTGTTAGTTTTGGGGATGAAAATTTACAGGGTGATTCCATAATTTATACCTCAGAATTGAGTGAGTCCATATTTTTTTCCCTCTGCTTGGTCTAAAAAAGTAACCGTTACTGACTGCCACAATTTTTTTTTCCTGATTTCTTATAGTGTTTCTTAAAGCCAGAAAGTTGCCATTTGAAATGACTTTAGTTTTGTGTCATGTTTGTGATCTGCTTTTTTTCTACAAAATTAAACAATTGAATGAACATCCTCAGAGGCCGGTGATTCCATAATTATTGCCAGGGATTATATATACACACTCATAACAACAAATTCCAAAAAAGAAAAAGCAAGCACAGACAATATAGATTAATCAGTGAATTAAAATATCTCAACACAACAGAACAAACAATAGTACACAAAAAACAATAACAAACTCAGTTAAACAAATTTTTCATACTATAACAAGTAATTATATTATTTTTATAAAGCCTTTTTAAGTCAACTAAGGTACTAGATAATTTAATACTATCGGAACAGCTATTCCAAATATTAACGCCTTTCACAGAAACACAATGACTTTGCAGTAGTTTGAGTCTTTAATTTATCAAATCCTAATGTTCCTCTGAAATTATAGTTGGACTCCCTTATTTTAAACAGATCATGGACATGTTGAGGTAAAAGTTTATTTTTAACTTTATGCATGATTTGTATCTTGATATAATCAACCAAGTCCCAGAATTTCAAAATGTGTAAACAGACAAATAAATAGTGGGTTTGTTGTCTCACAATATAGTTTATTACTCATAACTCTTATAGCTTTCTTTTGTAATAAAAATATTGGATTTGTATTTGTTTTATATGTGTTTCCCCAAACCTCAGTGAAATAGGTCATATATGGGAAAAGTATTGAATGATATAATGTAACTAACGAATGTTGGGAGAGGAAGTTTTGGGCTTTATAGAGAATTGTGATGGCTTTTGAGATTTTAGATTTAACATAATTACTGAGTTTTCCATCTTAATTTATCATCAGTAAAAACTCCAAGAAATTTGGTTTCAGTTACAATTTCAGTTTCAGCATCATTTAATAATAAATTTCTGTTTAAATTCCTGGGCTTATTTCCAAATATAATACACTTTATTTTACCAAGTTGAAGCAATAATTTTTTTTTAATCAAACCATTGTTTGGAATTCAGTATTTCCCTTTTCATCATGTCTAATAACTGTCCCAAATGATCCCCACTACAAAACACAGTCGTAACATCGGCAAACAAAATACAGGTCACAGACTTACAAACCAAACATATATCATTAATATATACTCAACAAAAATATAAACGCAACACTTTTGGTTTTGCTCCCATTTTGTATGAGATGAACTCAAAGATCTAAAACTTTTTCCACATACACAATATCACCATTTCCCTCAAATATTGTTCACAAACCAGTCTAAATCTGTGATAGTGAGCACTTCTCCTTTGCTGAGATAATCCATCCCACCTCACAGGTGTGCCATACGAAGATGCTGATTAGACACCATGATTAGTGCACAGGTGTGCCTTAGACTGCCCACAATAAAAGGCCACTCTGAAAGGTGCAGTTTTGTTTTATTGGGGGGGGGGATACCAGTCAGTATCTGGTGTGACCACCATATGCCTCATGCAGTGCAACACATCTCCTTCACATCATCCGTGAAGAGAACACCTCTCCAACGTGCCAAACACCAGCGAATGTGAGCATTTGCCCACTCAAGTCGGTTACGACGACGAACTGGAGTCAGGTCGAGACCCCGATGAGGACCACGAGCATGCAGATGAGCTTCCCTGAGACGGTTTCTGACAGTTTGTGCAGAAATTCTTTGGTTATGCAAACCGATTGTTTCAGCAGCTGTCCGAGTGGCTGGTCTCAGACGATCTAGGAGATGAACATGCTGGATGTGGAGGTCCTGGGCTGGTGTGGTTACACGTGGTCTGCGGTTGTGAGGCTGGTTGGATGTACTGCCAAATTCTCTGAAACGCCTTTGGAGATGGCTTATGGTAGAGAAATTAACATTCAATACACGAGCAACAGCTCTGGTTGACATTCCTGCTGTCAGCATGCCAATTGCACGCTCCCTCAAATCTTGCGACATCTGTGGCATTGTGCTGTGTGATAAAACTGCAGCTTTCAGAGTGGCCTTTTATTGTGGGCAGTCTAAGGCACACCTGTGCACTAATCATGGTGTCTAATCAGCATCTTGGTATGGCACACCTGTGACGTGGGAAGGATTATCTTAGCAAAGGAGAAGTGCTCACTATCACAGATTTAGACTGGTTTGTGAACAATATTTGAGGGAAATGGTGATATTGTGTATGTGGAAAAAGTTTTAGATCTTTGAGTTCATCTCATACAAAATGGGAGCAAAACCAAAAGTGTTGCGTTTATATTTTTGTTGAGTTATAACAGAATCTGCAATGGCCCAAGGACTGAACCCTGGGGCACCCCACATGTAAACTTCAAAAATTGAGAATTTATCTTACCAATATGGACACACTGATAGCTGTTGTGTGCTAATCCTCTAATTCCATACTTCTGTAATTTATCCAATATTAAAGTGTGATCTATTGTATCATATGCTTTCTGTGAATCAAAGAAAACCCCTACAGTGTATTGCTTTTTCTCAATTGCATTTGTAATTTATTCAATAAAATCAATTAAAGCCAATGAAGTATTACAATTTTTTTCTAAGTCCATATTGCTGTTCACTGAGTATATGATGTTAAGTTATGAAATCATTTAACCTCTTTACAAATATGTTTTCCAGAATTTTTGAAAATTGCGAGATTGGCCTGTAGTTTGAAAAGACACATTTGTCAAAACATTTGAACAGTTAACCTATTTTCATTTTGGACAGAAATTTCCCAGTCATTAATGACAAATTACAAATATAAGTTAAAGGATTAACAATACAATCAATAAGATTTTTTTTTATCAAAAACATATCATAGTTGTAACTGTCAGTTTTTTAGTTTTTTTTGTTTGTTTTAGTTTCTAAACTGTCAATAATTTAGTTTTAAATTTGTTTTTTAAATTTGTTTCATTAATATACATTGAATCCAGAATTGTATTAATTGTTTTACTGTTTTCCAAAGCACACGTTTTCGAAGATGCATTTGAATTTGATAACTTTTTACCCACATTAAAAAAAATAGTCGTTGAAATGATCTGTAATAACTTTATTTTCTTTTATGTTTGCGTCTGAATTTGTGTAAAAATAAGCTGGATAATCTTTAACAACTTTTTCTTTTTAATGATTTCATTTAAAAGCTTCCAGGTGCGTTTAATATTGGTTTTATTTTTTTCCAGTAAATCACTATCGTACTGCTTCTTACAAGATCTCACAATGTTACTTAATTTGTTTTTGTGTATCTTATATTTTCTTTCAGCTTCATTTGTTCTGAGTATTATAAACTGCTCATACAAAGTTTTTTTTTTTCTTTTTACATGCATTCTGGAGTCCCTTTGTAACACAAGGTTTATCAATTTTTTGCTTATTACCAAAAACAAATGGGCAATGTTTATCATACAAGTTGGAAATAATAGAAATAAATAATCCATATGATTTATCAATATTCTCAATATAAGTATCACACCAATTGTGATGCATTAAGGCCTTTCTGAGATTTTCAATAGTAACATTAGTTCATTTCCTTATGAAATTTGTAGTTATTTTGATCATTTGTATCAACTAATGATTGAAAGCAACAAAAACCAGCAAATGATCACTGACATCACTAATAAGTAGTCCACCCGTTAAATTTGTTAAATAATAATAAAAAAATATTATTATTTACTTTTATTATTCTATTTTGTCATTTAATTTTTAAATTGACTGGCATGTGAGTCCAGAATGTAGTTAGCAACGTTAGCTAATATCCATATCTTCTTCAAAAATATTAGTCCTATCAGCATTCCGTTTTGGTGCTATTCATCCTTGACCCAAAATACATAAGCATACCAAATGGCAAATGTCAGCTGTCCTCAGTTTTCCGTGATTGAAGTTCCACACACACAAGTAGAGCTTTTTGTCTTTTCCGCATTCTGCCACAAGCAGGTGCTTCTAATTTTAGACACAAAAAGAGACTGTGGCAGAAAACATCAAACGCAATACACTTCTCACTTATGGTACCAGCAACAAAACTACACTAACTAACTGAACTGACTAAACCAATTGAACTACAAAACACAATAAATCAATAACACTAACAACACTGTTAAACTAACATGAACCACAATGATATTTAAAACCCCAATACCCTGATCTCCCATGGCGCATTGCAGCACAACTTACATTGTTTACTGGTTAGCTGAAATTGCTAATTTCTACAAAAATATTTGTCCTGTCAACTTTTTGTTTTAGCAGCGTTCATCCTTGACCCAAAATACATAGGCATACCAACTGGCAAATGTCGGTTCTCCCCGGTTTCTGCGTGATTGAAGCCGGACACATGCACACAGAGGCCATTTGGCCTCTGTGTGCATGTCCGGCATAATAGTATAATATAGATAGGTGGGGTTTTGAAACTTAAATTTAAATGGCCACAAAACTCTAATCCGGATCAGGTCTGGATCAAACTTTGTCAGTCGATAAAGAATACCATCCTTTGAATTTTTGAAAATTTGTTCAATGTTAAAGGATAGGGATAAAATAGATGACGTCTGTGTTATGTAACTACTGAGGGATGCAACATGGTGACTGCTAAGCTGAGTGAAGGCAGCATGATGACAGCATGACATATGTTAGATGGTTGTTGGTTATAGTTATTTATAACAAAGTTTATGTTTAAACTGGAAAACATCAAGCCAAAGTTACATTTGAAATGTTAGCAATAATTGCAATTTGTGTATGTATGTGTGCAATAATTAATTACTATTTTTTTTATAGGTCTCTAATATTGGCATTGGTTTGCCCCCCCCCCCCCCCCAAAAAAAATCCATGTTGGTCAGAATTTCAAAATAAAAATCAATGCTTTGAGTTGAAAAACTGAAATTGGTATTTTACCAGTTATGAACAGGAATGAATTTTGCACTGAATTTAGAAGTGGTTAGCATCATCAGTTACGTGGTCATCAACAGTCAAATGTGCCATTTAAGTGTAGTAATGTCCAGTATTCATAGTGGTGCACTTCAAAATTTGAAATCAGTAGCTTTTCAGAGAACTGATGTCTCTGATTCAATATAAACAACTGCAGCATTTGATAAAAACACATTTGTTCGATGTTCAATTTTTATGGATGTGACCTTTATCTTTCAGTATTAGTGACAACACTTGTCCAAATGTCTTCAGTAGATCATTAATTGGTTCAAATGTGTTGTAATTACATAATAAAAATAACTCTGTATTTCATGTGTTGTGAAGTTTGGAAGAGTGATTTTGGATAATATAAGTCAAGTGTACTTTTTAATTACTAATTTCAGGGAGAAGTGGGACAGTTCAAGCTGAGTGATTTTGACAGTCCAGAGAAAGCGATCAAGGACTTTGAGAAGAAGTTTAAGGACAAGACAAAAAACAACTGGAGTGATCGGATGAATTTTGTCTCCCACTCTGGGAAGTACACTTTGATAGAGGTGGATGGTGTGCGGGATGCTGAGGTCAAGGTAATTATTATTCAAATATCTCAGTGGAGCATGAGATATAAAATATAAAATCACACTATCCATCTCAGAAAGTCTTCATTTATTAGTCATTAGTCATTATCATTTATATATTTATTAGTTATTTTTCTGATTACACATCTGCAGTCAGCCTCACTGAGTGTGTTCTCTGACACTACAGGCTGACGTCGTCGATGGAAAGCTTAAAAGTGTTGCTAAGAACGTCCTACCTTGTACCCTCGATGATGCTACAAAAAAACTTATTGATCTCATCTTTAGCAATGACATGTTCAAGGAGGCCATGGAATGTATGAACCTAGGTGGGTGTGTCACAGTCAAACAGCCTGTTGTTAATCCAAACCAGTTCATGACGCCTGTGAAAACATGATACTGGTTTTGTAACATGCCTCTCAGCCAAGGTAGCCTGTTGTTCTGGTAATATAAAAATGAGTATTGTGTTTGTTTAGTTTAATTTTCAGTAAGACATAAGAGAGAAAGTGGGATTTGCAAATCATTTACTACTGGAACAGACAGGGTAAAGTCTGCATTTACACAGTGTTATCTTATTGATTAGGGCCTTGAGCTGTGTTTACAAAAAAAGGTGATTCATGTGTTTCTGAAGGTGTAGCCAGACTGTGATAGATTGATTAAAGGATAAATAATAAATAGTTTGTCCAGTGGCAAAAACAGTATAATCCGTCAGTTTGTGGTGGATTTGGGGCTCTGATGGAATGAGTGGACAACCACTGAATGCAGATGTGCAGCGCTAACGCAGATAAAACATATGTCTACCGGATGTCCACTGGAAAGCTATGAACAAGAGCAGGACAAAACTAAAACATGCACCCGGGGAAGCTCACCATCTGATGTCCGCTCAAAGTTTTGAGCATGCACAAAACTTTCCAGTGGACTCATCAGCTGACAAAGGAGTACATTTAAGGAATGAAAAAAGAATTTGTATATATAGGACAAAAACAGACATCACAGTTTTGTATCAATCTCAGTCTGTCACAGTTAACATTTAGGAATAATTTAAAAATCATATTTGCATTCTTAATGTGTTTTCAGCTATGTGAGATGTCTTGTTTGGGGGGAACAGAAGCCATGCATGCAGTAATAAGTCCAAGGTTTTTGTTGTTGTGATTTTACCTAGACATCAAGAAGATGCCTTTGGGTAAGCTCAGCAAGACACAGATTGCAAAGGGTTTTGATGTACTGGAGGAGATTGAAGCAGCCATGAAACAAAAAGGTGGGAGGGCACGACTGGAAGAGCTTTCTTCCAAGTTCTTCACCACAATCCCACATAACTTTGGCCGTAACAGACCACCAACTATCGACAATGCTGATATTGTGGAGAAAAAGAAAGAGATGCTCATGGTGATTTTTTTTTTTTTTTGGGTATTAAAAAAACCCCAAAATCCTCAAAATGATCTTGTTTTGTTGATGTTGTCCCAATGCTGATTACTGTCTTTACTCTATAGGTGCTGGCTGACATTGAGCTTGCACAGACGCTGAAGACTGAAACTGAAAAGGCTCAGGAGAAGATGGTGGAAACTGTTCCTCATCCTTCAGACCAGGACTATGTTTCTTTGAAATGCAAGCTCATCCTGATGGACAAGCGTTCAGATATGTTCAAGGTACTGTGTCATAATTGTAAAGATAATCCAACTAAACATTTTAAAACATTAATATGGCAGCCAGTGGCTATTTTCTATGTAAATATGTAGTGATGTCTTCTGTGTGTCATTTTCTGAGCTTTTCAGTTCCATGTTTACAGTATATGCCTGTGATGGCTGCACATGCACATTGTGTGCACGAGTTTTCCATGTTTAGTGAGTCCTGGTGTTGCAGACCAAACGGTGCCCCCTAAAAATAGGTCCACCCTGCCTCCACTGCGCATGCGTCGTTTTGGAGCTCAGCAGCTCGTCTGAGACGTACTCCCTTCACCCAAAGCAATCAGATGGATTAATGGGATTATTAACCATCAGATGACAAGGTAAAACCTGTTAAATCGTTCTAAAGTCAGTTTTAAGCAGAAACAAGGCCGCTTTAAGCAGAAACGAGGCGATAATCAGTGCCGCTTTGAAATGACGGAGGCGCAGTGAATGCAGCACCGGCGCTGTGAACACCTCCGCTGTCTTTCATGAGGCAATAATGCTGAATTTATGTAGTAATGATTGTTGTACAAAAGCTTCAGATATGTGTCACTGAGAGAGATGATGACGGGAGTGCAGGTTTAAGCAGAAATGAAGTGATAATAAGTGAACCGCGGCTGATGATGCATGCGCAGTGAACGCAGGGCGGACCGATTTTTTGGGGGTACCGTTCAGTCTGCAACACCGGTGTGTGAACCTCCTGCTGCTCCCTCATAAATAGAAAGTAGTAGTCACTGATCACTAGACATGGCAAAGTAATTTATTTGATCCAAATCCTTATGAGTCGCTTATTAAATGGTTCCGGGTTTTATAAATCCTTTAATTAATTTGATTTATTATTTTGAATGAATGTATTGCACTTACATAACACATTTTTTCAAAGTGCGTTTGGACACATACACACACACACACACGCACACACACACGCACACACACACACACACACACACACACACACATCAGTACCATGGAAGGTGCTCAAATGCACACTGGGAGCAACTTTGGTTTAAGGACTTTGCCCAAAGGGGGCCTTAGTGATGATCTGGTCTGATAGGGAATCAAATCAATTGTCCACTGGTCACAAGCCCGCCTCTCCAACCTCTTGCTGATCACCTCACTACAAACATGAGCCAGTATGAACGATTAGGCTGTAACATTTGTTCTAAATTTTTGTATCATTCCACTGCTATAAAAACAAATGAATGAAAAATGAAGCACATCTAAAATGCTTGTTTTTACACGTGGACAAAATTGTTGATACTGTTAATATAAACCTTACAAATATGTATGTCATATAATATTATTGATTTCAAATTGAAACCAATAAGGAAAATCAGACATTGCTTTTGAATTGTGGTTTGACCTTACCCTTAATATTTTGTTGCACAACCTTTTGAGGTGGTCACTGCAATCATGTGATTTCTCTGCAACTGTCTGTACTTTGGCCCACTCCTCTTGTGCAAACTGCTCCAGATGTCTCATGTTTGAAGAGTGTCTTCTCCAGACTGCATTTCTTTCTTTCACAGGTGTTCAATAGGGTTTAGATTAGGGCTCATTGAAGGCCACTTCAGAATAGTCCAAAGTTTTGTTTTTAGCCATTCTTGGGTGTTTGACCTGCGACTGAGACCAAGCTTTCTGACACTTGGCATCACATTTCGTTCCAGAATGCCTTGATAATTTTGAGATTTCATTGTAGCCGTACAGATTCAAGAAAACTGTGCCAGATACAGTAAAGTAGCCCAGAACATAACTGAGTCTCCTCCATGTTTCACAGTAGGTACAGTGTTCTTTTCTCTGTATGCTTTATTTTTGCATCTGTGAACATAGACCTGATGTGACATCCAAAAAAGCTCAAACGGCGACAGCTGGTGCATACTGACACTGATTTACCTTGACCTTGGAGTTCACCTCTAATCTCTTTGGAAGTTGTTATGAGCTCTTTTGTTACTATTTTCCGTTTCTTCAATTTGTCATCTGTTTTCCTGTTGGGGCCACATCCAGGGAGGTTTGCTTTAGTCCCATGGAACTTAAACTTCTGAATATTATGAGCAACTGTAGTCACAGGAACATCAAGCTGCTTGGCGATGGTCTTGTAGCTTTTACTTTTGACATGCTTGTCAATAATTGTCTTTCTACTCTCCTGAGACAACTCTCTCCTTAGCTTTCTGTGTTCCATGTTCAGTGTGGTACACACCATGATACCAAACAGCACAATGACTACTTTTCACCCTTTAAATAGGCTGACTGACTGTTACAAATTCGAAGACACCTGTGATGCTAATTACAGGACACACATGTCCCTATGGTCAAATTATTTTCAATATATTCTGGGGGTGCCATCATTTTGTCCAGGCCAGTTTCATTAGTTTTTTTTTTTTTTTTAAACGATTCTGTTGAATCACAATTCAAAAGCAATGTCTGATTTTCATTAGTCCACTCACAGTAAATTTTGATTTATTATTACTTTTGTCAGTTTTAGGTTATTTCAGTGACCATTATGGGTTTCTTTTTTTAACAAAAGGGTGCCAACAAATTTGTCCACATGTGTAGTCAGTTTATTTTTGTGTTACTAGTTTGAACTAGTTTAGTAGTTTGAACTATTTAATAGCCCTTCCTCAAAGACACTTTTGGGGCGTCTGCTCTACTATACATGCACACTCTGTCTGTCCATCGTTTCATGATTCTTGTAAGCCCAACTCCTCCTAAACTGATTTTATTGAAAGGAAGACAATGTAGTTGTACTGTTGTATACCAAATGAAAGTGTTCATAAAGGAAAATAATTACTGTATGACAGCTTTAAGGTGAGATAATTGCATTTAATTGGTGCATCACACGATATTGAACTCCTTCTAAACTGTTTTATGATTTCAGTGAAACCATACATAATGGTAACACACCATCTGAAAATGTGCATGATGATAACTCTGGTAAGCCGAGATAATTAGACTTTCCAAAAATTTCTATTTGTTAATTCCATTTACAGCGGTTGACCAGTTTGCTTATTAAGGTATTTTGTTCATACAAGCAACTAGTATGGCAGAGTGGGGGAAGCAGGTCATTTTGTGTGCTTGATCACAGATCTCCAGATGCTGTTGTTGTTTAGTTTTTATTTTTATTTTTTTGCATTTTCAGATCATTGAGACATACACGAACACAACTTCAGGTGGTTATCGTAAACCAAAAATTGTCAATGTTTGGGAAGTTGATCGAGAGACAGAGGTAGGCACTACAGGAAATCTCAAGTATAATACAAACTTAGGTATTTCTTTTTCCTAACATGAATGTCACACATCGCAGGGAGCCAGATTTAACGAGAATGAAACTCTGGAGAACCGGCGTCTGCTATGGCACGGTACAAACATTGCGGTGGTTGCAGCTATCCTGAAGAGTGGTCTGCGGATAATGCCTCATTCAGGAGGCCGTGTTGGTCGTGGGATTTATTTTGCATCTGAAAATTGCAAGTCTGCGGGTTACGGTGAGGTTACATGAAAAAGTGTCATGTGTCACTGATCACTGCAAATACTCTATATTTGAAATAAGTGTTCTCTCCATTGTAGTGCACACCTCTAAAAATACTGGAATCATGTTTCTAAGTGAGGTGGCCCTCGGAAAAGAATACACCATCACCAAAGATAACAGTTCCTTGAAGAAGGCTCCTGCAGGTCACGATAGTGTAGTGGCACAAGGACGTGTGGAACCAGGTATATCACTGCTTATTGATCCACCAGAACTGTTGTGAAAGCTCTGTTTAAGGACATCTTGCAGGATTATCTGTTTGGTGGCTGTCTTTTTCAGACCCCTCTAAAGACATTTTCATCACCCTGGATGGTAAGAAGGTTGCTGTGCCTCAGGGAAAGGCCATCGATCAGCCCCAGTTCTCAGACAGCTCTTTCAGCAACAGTGAGTATCTCATCTACAAAGAGAGCCAGTGTCGCCTGCGCTACCTGCTAGAACTCAACATGTAGCACTACTCCAAGTGAAGAAAACAGGAGGTCCTTTTCATTCTTATAAATTAGGTGCATCCTGAAAAGCTTTGCTCACCTGTTTTATTACTGTAATACAGCTATTACCTTTGTAATTCTGCACGTCTCTACAGTGCTACAATAGCTCCTACTTCTCTGTGCCTTATACTTTGAATACTAACTCTAGGGCAGGTGCGATCTAATTTCCCACTTGGGGTTTTATTTTGACACTGTGGCATGCTGTCTGTTAAAAAAGAAAATTAATAATGATATGTTAAAATAAAACAATATAAATGCCTTTACCAAACAGACTGCAAATTTTACAGTATAAAACTGTTCTAATTAAAAAAAAAAAATGTAACTAATAAATTCATCCTTTTTCTTTTAAGGTAACATGATTGTGCTGTTTTGAAACTAATTATTTCTGTAAATTTTAAATGCAGTTATTTAATGAATCCTATTGAGTAAGATTTCTTTGGGCTACTCCCATTTAGCTCTGGATCACCAATGGGAGGTTTGTTATAGGAATCAACATGTTGATCTGGCTATTAGTAATGCATCTCGAGCTGTAGAAGGAGACTGGGCATGGGCAGCTTTGAACCAACGATATCCTGTTAGGTAGTCAAGCGCACGAATTGTATGCACCTGGTTGGGCAATGTACAAATACATTAAAAGTACATTAACATGAAGAGTTTTGGAAAAACATGTCTGTTTGGAACTGAGTAAACTATATCAGTAGGTTAAAACAGGTTAAACTGACCAAAATATTAATGTGTTTCTGTTTGAATAAAGAGGTCGAAAGACCAGTGCAACATGATATGCAGTTCTTTATATTTTCAGGCTCATTCTCAGTGTGCATGTTGGCACAAGCATTTTGTGCTCTTACTTTCCAAAACCAGAATGTCCCTGGTTCAAGGACCACCGTGCCTCATTCTCCTTGTACAGGTGGAGTTGTGTTGGAAAAACAGAATCAACATGTTTCATCCCAAATATCCTCTCGTGACCCAGGGCAAAATGAAAGATGCATACGATAATGTGAGAACAGTATTACATTTTTACGGAAATTGTTAGTTTAAAAGCAGCACAAACATGCTAATTCAACAGTAAAAGACAATTGGATTAAAGTTTAATTTACTTATTGTAGTTCCAAGCTTTTTATAGTGTAAAATTTACAGGTTGTTGGAAGATATTTCCATTTTTTTTTTTGCTGTTTTTTTTTTTTTTCTTAACCCAATTATTCTGGCAAACAGCTAACAATTTTTCTGTTTAACCCCTTAAGACCTATTGTCGCATATATGCTACAATATTTGACTCAAATATGCAACATATCAAATTGACCAGTATGCCTGTTGTCGCATATTTGCAACATACCAGTATTATTATTATAACATTATAACATAAGTCCATCTATCCATCCGTCTTCCACCGCCTAGTCCAATTAAGGGTCGCGGGGGGGCTGGAGCCTATCCCAGCAGTCATAGAGCTAGTCTGTCGCAGGGCTATAACATAAATTATTACCAAAATACCAAAATTACTATTTATTTTTTGTGCAAAAGTGAAATTAATAATCTCAACATTATTTACCTTCTACTTAAAGGCAAAAACACACACAAAACATTTTTATATACAGCTATATAAATTCAGGCATTAAGGGGTTAAAAACAATTTTTTTTCTTTTATTACGACATGTGTATGTCTGTCTATTAATTATTACTTTAAATGCCTAAAAGGCATCTACAGTAGTGTTCAGAATAATACTAGTGCTATGTGACTAAAAAGATTAATCCAGGTTTTGAGTATATTTCTTATTGTTACATGAGAAACAAGGTACCAGTAGATTCAGTAGATTCACACAAATCCAACAAGACGAAGCATTCATGATATGCACACTCTTAAGGCTATGAAATTGGGCTATTAGTTAAAAAAAAAAAGTAGAAAAGGGGGTGTTCACAATAATAGTAGCATCTGCTGTTGACGCTACAAACTCAAAACTATTATGTTCAAACTGCTTTTTTAGCAATCCTGTGAATCACTAAACTAGTATTTAGTTGTATAACCACAGTTTTTCATGATGTCTTCACATCTGCGAGACATTAATTTTGTTGGTTTGGAACCAAGATTTTGCTCATTTACTAGTGTGCTTGGGGTCATTGTCTTGTTGAAACACCCATTTCAAGGGCATGTCCTTTTCAGCATATAAGGCAACATGACCTCTTCAAGTATTTTGACATATTCAAACTGAAAAAAGAACAATTTTACTCTCATCAGTCCACAAAATATTCCTCTATTTCTCTTTAGGCCAGTTGATGTGTTCTTTGGCAAATTGTAACCTCTTCTGCACGTGTTTTATTTAACAGAGGGACTTTGCGGGGGATTCTTGCAAATAAATTAGCTTCACACAGGCGTCTTCTAACTGTCACAGCACTTACAGGTAACTCCAGACTGTCTTTGATCATCCTGGAGCTGATCAATGGGTGAGCCGTTGCCATTCTGGTTATTCTTCTATACATTTTGATGGTTGTTTTCCGTTTTCTTCCATGCATCTCTGGTTTTTTGTCCATTTTAAAGCATTGGAGATCACTGTAGATGAACAGCCTATAATTTTTTGCACCTGCGTATAGGTTTTCCCCTCTCCAATCAACTTTTTAATCAAACTACGCTGTTCTTCTGAACAATGTCTTGAACGTCCCATTTTACTCAGGCTTTCAAAGAGAAAAGCATGTTCAACAGGTGTTGGCTTCATCCGTACATAGGGGACACCTGATTCACACCTGTTTGTTCCACAAAATTGACAAACTCACTGACTGAATGCCACACTACTATTATTGTGAACACCCCCTTTTCCACTTTTTTTTTACTAATAGCCCAATTTCATAGCCTTAAGAGTGTGCATATCATGAATGCTTGGTCTTATTGGATTTGTGTGAATCTGCTGAATCTACTGGTACCTTGTTTCCCATGTAACAATAAGAAATAGATTCAAAACCTGGATTGATCTTTTTAGTCACATAGCACTATTATCCTGAACACTACTGTACATAGTTACACTTTTTCCATTCTTAAATTTATTCTTTTATTTTTTTTAATCACCAGTCAGCAGTCCTTAACTGATCTATCACATATTACATTAAGTAATCCAAACACTGGTACATATATAAACCTGTTTCCTTAAGAAAATATCTTTCAGATATTTACAGAGAATGTTCTGCATGACTAAGCAATTAAGAAAATTTGAAGAATGTTGCACAGGGTGACCAAAAATGTCACCTTCTGTACAGAAATATTTATGCAAAGAAACAGAAAATGCAGTTTTTGAGGAGAGATATCAAAGATTTACCATATTCTGTAGAAATGCTAAAGACGTTGAATGTTCTTCTGCTGTGCAAAGAAATATGTGTATCTTGAATGGCTAAGTGTACACAGCCAGTCAGTGTTCTAGCTAAAATTAAAATGCCACCATATTGTGTTAGTAAAGCGCAGCACTTTGGATTGTAATTGCCTCAGCAGTTTTGAAATGTGACATGAGTACAACTTAAGTTATAATAAACAAAAAATGGTCCAGTAAATGTACATTGATTTATTTCTTTAAAACTAAGAGTGGATTTAAAGGTTCTGACCACTTGGTGTTCTTATTGCAGAGTTAATATGGTAATTAAGTTTTTGAAAAGTCATTTTTATGTTTTTGAGGGATGGAATTCAGTGAAAGCAGGTGAGGTCTCTTTTTTTTTTTTTTTTGAAAAAAATGTATTTATTTTGTATGACAAACAGGGATACAAGTACGATGATTGTCTGAAGATAAAGGTTGATTAACATTTTAAACAATAAAACCATTTATTTTATTAATTATTTTCAGTTAAACATATCAATATCAGGAGCAATTTGGATCTGCTCATTATTAGACCTTATTCTGGAAGTCTGTTCATATGCAGCAGGTAAAAAGTATTGAACACATCACCATTTTTCTCAGTGAATATATTTCTAAAAGTGCTATTGATATGAAGTTTTCACCACATGTAGTAACAACCAAAGTAATCCACACATACAAAGAAATCAAAGTATAGATGTCCATAAATTAAGTAATCTGTAATAAAGTGAAATGACATGGAAAAGTATTAAACATCTAAAGAAAGGGAGGGACGGAAAGGCATAGAAAGCCACGGCACGAGCTGAAATCTATTAGCAGCCCCATTTACATTCACATAAAAATCCGGTTTCTGTCTGATTATTGGTTGTTTTCTGATTATTATGTCGTCATGTAAACAGCAAATTCTGATGTACTTTATCCGGTAATGGCCGTTATGTGATTATAAGAAATCTGAATATCACACCTGTATTTCTCCCAAATACTCAGATTTTTTTCAGTGCATGTATATCATTAATCTGATATATTTTGTTCTTTTACATTTGTGCATGTGTAAAAGCAGTTGCCACTCACATTTCCAGATGTATAGCAAGACAGTTATCTCATCGGGTAGATCACAAAGTTCCGAGCAGGTCTTTGAACCAGAATTTTTTCCCAACTGATTTGTTCCAAAGAGAAATGGTATTTTAATATTTCTGGTTTTGGGCTGCACCCCAAAATTGACATTCCTCAACTGGTTAGAACAAAAAAAAAAATCTAGTTTCTGAACCGGTGTCACAGACCCAACAGTCCCCCCTAAAAATTGGTCCGCTCTGCCTTCACTGCGCATGTGTCATTTATTTTGGACCACAGCAGCACGTCTGAGACCGACTCTCTACACCCAAAGCGATCAAAATCAAATTAACCATCAGATGACAAAGTAAATCCTCTTAAATCCTCCGCCACGGCCTCAACTTTTATTTCTGGGTCTTTTAGTGAAACTTAGGACTAGTGGCTGGTGATCACCTTAGTATTTCTTTTGTTTTTGTTGTTGCTTAATGCTGACAAATTATACTGTATTTGTTGTTTTTCTGCCGCTTGATTCTGTTTTTTTTTTTTCTCTCTGTTTGAGGTGCGGCACCATCCAGAGATGGGTGTAGTGTCTGTTTCTGTAACCCTCCTGTCCTGTGCACCGGCAACACTTCCTGTATACTTGATTTGTGAATTGTTCTACAACCCCTGGCAAAAATTATGGAATCACCGGCCTCGGAGGATGTTCATTCAGTTGTTTAATTTTGTAGAAAAAAAGCAGATCACAGACATGACACAAAACTAAAGTAATTTCAAATGGCAGCTTTCTGGCTTTAAGAAACACTATAAGAAATCAAGAAAAAAAGATTGTGGCAGTCAGTAACGGTTACTTTTTTAGACCAAGCAGAGGAAAAAAATATGGAATCACCCTGTAAATTTTCATCCCCAAAACTAACACCTGCATCATATCAGATCTGCTCGTTAGTTTGCATCTAAAAAGGAGTGATCACACCTTGGAGAGCTGTTGCACCAAGTGGACTGACATGAATCATGGCTCCAACACGAGAGATGTCAATTGAAACAAAGGAGAGGATTATCAAACTCTTAAAAGAGAGTAAATCATCACGCAGTGTTGCAAAAGATGTTGGTTGTTCACAGTCAGCTGTGTCTAAACTCTGGACCAAATACAAACAACATGGGAAAGTTGTTAAAGCAAACATACTGGTAGACCAAGGAAGACGTCAAAGCGTCAAGACAGAAAACTTAAAGCAATATGTCTCAAAAATCAAAAAATGCACAACAAAACAAATGAGGAACGAATGGGAGGAAACTGGAGTCAACATCTGTGACCGAACTGTAAGAAACCGCCTAAAGGAAATGGGATTTACATACAGAAAAGCTAAACGAAAGCCATCATTAACACCTAAACAGAAAAAAACAAGGTTACAATGGGCTAAGGAAAAGCAATCGTGGACTGTGGATGACTGGATGAAAGTCATATTCAGTGATGAATCTCAAATTTGCGTTGGGCAAGGTGATAATGCTGGAACTTTTGTTTGGTGCCGTTCCAATGAGATTTATAAAGATGACTGCCTGAAGAGAACATGTAAATTTCCACAGTCATTGATGATGTGGGGCTGCATGTCAGGTAAAGGCACTGGGGAGATGGCTGTCATTACATCATCAATAAATGCACAAGTTTACGAGGTCTGTGATAAAAGTAATGGACTTTATTATTTTTTTCAAAAACCATATGGATTTGAATCACGTGTGATTACATCAGACATGCTTGAACCCTCGTGGGCATGCGAGAGTTTTTTCACGCCTGTCGGTTACGTCTTTCGCCTGTGGGAAGTCTTTGAGTGAGGAGTCGCCCACCCTCTCGTCGATTTTTTCATTGTTTAGGAATGGCTCAGAGACTGCTGCTTTGTTTGATAAAAATTTTTTCAAAACCTGTAAGGCACAACTGAGTGGACACGATTCGATAAATTCAGCTGGTTTTCGGTAAAAATTTTAATGGCTGATGAGAGATTTTGGTCTGGTAGTGTCGCTTTAAGGACGGCCCACGGCGCCTGACGGCGATCTGCGCTTCGAGGCGGCAGCGTCTCGCCGTTTCAAGTTGAAAACTTCCACATTTCAGGCTCTGTTGACCCAGTAAGTCGTCAGAGAACAGAGAACTTTCAGAAGAAGTTGGCATGAGGAGTTTATTCGGACATTCCATTGTTAACGGACATTTTGTAATGAAAGAACGTGCGGGCAGAGTCGCATGTCTGGCCGGACCCGACCGCGGGGGGGTCGCGACAGGAAAACCTCCGTTGGAAACCTTAACGGGCAAGTTGGAACATGCCCAAGCTGTTAAACAATTTCTCAGTTACTCACTTGTTGAAAGCCATCAAAAGCTGCCTGAATTTTACAAATGGTTTTCAACACGGAGGTGTTTTTCCTGTCGCGGCGCACACAGATTCGCGGAGTCGTCACGGAAACGACTTGGCGAATTTGCGCGCACGTCTTTCATTACAAAATGTCCTTAAACAGTGGAATGTCCGCATAAAGTCCTCATGCCGGCCTGTTCTGAATCTTCTCTGTTCTCTCACGACGTCCTGGGTGAATTAAGCCTTAAATTAGAATGTTTTCAGAATGTTAGCAGGTAGCAAAAGCTAGAACCTTTCTAAAATCTTAATCTGACCTGTTACGTTGTTTCAGTTGGATTCATCATCACAGCCTGATGATAAGACTGTTTGGAAGATGATGTCTGGGAAATAATTTAATTCCTTATTGTGGAGATTACTGAAGAAACGCAGCACTTTTAAAGAAGTCCCTCAGTGTTTTTCTGCTCCAGTTGCATTTCTCCAGCGCTTTGTCCCATCAACAAGAAAATAATAATTTTAAAAGTTGAAATATATTCCCGCCAGTGTTCAGCCATTTGATGTATCTTCAGCATTCTGCTTGCAACAAAAATAAATCCCATTTGATCCATTAAGACCAAAAAAAGCATAATAATGACCCCAATAAATGCAGTGTTTTTAAGAAGTCCGTCGTTTGCCTGCTCTGGATGCATTTCTCAGCATGAATCATGGGAGGGCAGCGCTTTGTCCCGTCAACAACCAAAATAAATGACGGGCGGAAGTGAACCTCACTGGGTCATCATCATCATCATCATCTTCTGTTGAGTTCAGTGCATTACCGTCACCAACTGTTTGTCTGGAGCATTAATGGAGTCACTGGGTTATTGTAAATGGAAATCTTTTAAAGAATGAACAGTTATCTGATTGCTAACAGTTATCTATAATTATGGTCATGAAAACATGCTCAGTAATTTCAAAATAATCCTGTCCCTTGTCACTGCAAACTAATATCAGCTGGTTCAGTCCCAACTGATGGTCTATAGAGGGTATGCACTTGCATCATCAAACCACACAAGTGGAAAATGGTGGAAAGAAAACAATTGTTTATAGCATCCGAACTTTACAAAATTTTGCAACCTAATGGCAAAATCCTTCTCTGTGGCAAAGTCCACAAAGGATAGGTATATGATGAAGATTGTGTGGACTGGCCTTCAAGACCCATATTTATTGCCAGTGTTATTGGAGCTGCTGACATACATATCTGTCCCTGATATTCAGTAACTGGACAACTACAGCTATCTCCCCTCAGGCATGCAAATACTTATTTGCGGGCCATGAACGAGATAATCATAATCATAAGACCAGTTTCAGATCATCATTTCATAATTGCAAAGGTGAGTTGCTTTGTGCACAGTTTTTTTTTTTTATTATTATTATTATTATGGCAGCAAGGAAAATCACACTATCAGCACATCCCAGTGCGGTGAGGTTTCCGGGAAGTCCCAGAAATCCAGTTTTGTTTTTTTGTTTGTTTGTTTTTTTTTTTAATTCTGTGGTGAACATTTCCAGGTTATTTTTGTTTTCCTGGCCTGCTTCGGATTTAGTCTATGGTCTGATTTCATGATATTCATGTTTGTAAAATTGTTTGGAAACGTCTGATGAGATGCCACAGTGGATATTAAGTCTCACCTTTTCATGCCCTAATCTGAGATTGAAGGATAAATGTAATGTGCCGCCGATCAACCACACAGCAGGAAATGAGAGACACCGTTAAAGATTTACCATGAACTCTGCATCATGGCGAAAGGACAAAGAAATGGATGGAAATGTCGTTCTGCTGCAGGGAGAGGATTGAAAGTTCATCAGGAATAAATTCAAATGTGGCTGGTTTGAGTAAATGTACTAAAATCATTGTTTATATGGAAAAGCTAACACTCCCGGTAAGTTTTTGACGCATATCATGTTTTTAACTGTCTTTGTGTAGTGGCTGCACTCTGCGTTGTGGTGTTATTCACTCCCCTCAGGATGCAAACTCAAAATCCTCGGCATGGAAGTCAGACTATAACCAGAAGGCTAAAACCCAGGGCTCTGGCCTTGTGACTAGAGAATCCTTTTGAGCTGTTGGGAGTGCGGTTTACTAACTACATATGCACAGTGACACCTGCTGGCCTCCGTTACAGTTGGGATGAAGTTACTTCAAACTGTCTCCATGCAAATGTGGTATGTTAGCCTGCTGAATCAGTATTTTATGGTTTCTTCTATGGGTGTGAAATATTCATGTGGCGGAAAATAATAAATATTTAACATGCTCTAAAAGTCAAATATTGATGTGAAAAATGTTTGCCCGTCGTTTAATATGGCACGTAAATTGTGAGTATCCCAGAAATGCTGATGTCAGCACTGGACGGAAAAATCAGTGTTATTGCATTACCCGTTTTTAGAAGTGAATAAGAATTTAATTTAAACCCTAATCAGTGTTCCTGAGAACTAAAAGTTATATTGGTGACTTAATGAACAGTAGGTACAGCTTTATTTGTATCAAATCCTATTTTTTGTTCATTTTCACATGCTATCAGATGTTATTAAGGCACAAATTTCTGAAGTCGACTGTTTAGATAAATGTAGAGAGAGAACAGTAACAGTCCAAATATGTGGTCTTATCAAATAGTAATAACACATATTCTAGTCCATGTGACAGACTTTGTATTATAGTTCTGTCATTTTGCCAATATGGTAAAATAATGGCACTGACAAATAGCTCTCATTTAGTTTATTAAATGCAGCAGATCGCATCAAATTGCATTAATGTTTCAAAGTTTTCTGGAGGAGGTCCTCCAGACCCTCCACTGGGTGCTGCAGGTCTGGCATCAAGAAAAATAACTGTCCTTTTTTCTTTTCTTTTTTGTTTTTTCAAGGGTCACACACATTACTTGCATCCACAGTGCATGTGTTAGTTTATATTGTTCCTCCTGCTCCTCCTCCTGCTTAGTGAGAAATGCAGGTAAAGTACATATTCAATTCTTTTATACAAAAGTAACTTGCTTTAATGATTGACATCGTTTTATCACAAATGTGGTATTTTGTGAGGTTTAGTCACAAAACAGTGGTTCAGCTTCAATGATCGTTAATATAACGGCCTCATAGACCTCTGACAGGCTGGAAGCAGTCTAAAGGGTTTGATTCATGATGTTTTTCTGTTTGAGTCTAAAACTGGACTGTGTTGACCGGTGATATTTGTCCGTGTCCGAAACCGAAAAGGACCAAAAGTGTCCAAAACCCAAATTTTTTTAACGCATGTGGCACATGTCTGAACTATGTTAATCTGAGCTAAGATTTTGAAATGTATGTTTTGTATTTCTTTTCAGATTAGTTATCAAGGATCATGTAAAAGAACTAAAGTGGCACTCGTCCTGTCAAGTGGCATCTTTTGTGGGTGCGGTTGATTAACTGAAGTGACCTAAAGGTGCTATCAGACCACACAAGACTGTCGCAATCATTTTATTTGGGTCAGCTACTTGTATATGGGCAGCATCCACATGCCAGCATGTACCTAATGGGCTATGAAGGAAAATCAAGCCATATAGAGAATGTGGATGTTCAAGAGTTAATGAAGAACATCAACCTTGAAGAAGTAACTGAAGCAGACTGTGAAACCCAGGCAGGGTAAGATAAAAAGAAAACTTGAGCCAAAGAGAACCACAAGAAAAAGGAGACTGTTGTTGCGTTTGCAGAACACGACTCTGTTGCAGTGCCAAGTACATCCCAAATGACCACATCACATTTGCGGAAGACAGGGTTACGTGCCTGATGAAGAAGTACCATCATCACATGATGAGACAGTACCATCATGATATTCTGTGAAAGACATGCAAGAAGAGCATGCCTATAACTGTAAACAGAAATCCTGCACATGCGCCAAACATGACTTATGTGAAGCAAAAATTGACAAGTTAAGGGCGAAGATAAATGCAGCTCTGCTGGTCCATCAATCAATCAATTTTTTTTATATAGCGCCAAATCACAACAAACAGTTGCCCCAAGGCGCTTTATATTGTAAGGCAAGGCCATACAATAATTATGTAAAACCCCAACGGTCAAAACGACCCCCTGTGAGCAAGCACTTGGCTACAGTGGGAAGGAAAAAACTCCCTTTTAACAGGAAGAAACCTCCAGCAGAACCAGGCTCAGGGAGGGCAGTCTTCTGCTGGGACTGGTTGGGGCTGAGGGAGAGAACCAGGAAAAAGACATGCTGTGGAGGGGAGCAGAGATCGATCACTAATGATTAAATGCAGAGTGGTGCATACAGAGCAAAAAGAGAAAGAAACAGTGCATCATGGGAACCCCCCAGCAGTCTACGTCTATAGCAGCATAACTAAGGGATGGTTCAGGGTCACCTGATCCAGCCCTAACTATAAGCTTTAGCAAAAAGGAAAGTTTTAAGCCTAATCTTAAAAGTAGAGAGGGTGTCTGTCTCCCTGATCTGAATTGGGAGCTGGTTCCACAGGAGAGGAGCCTGAAAGCTGAAGGCTCTGTCTCCCATTCTACTCTTACAAACCCTAGGAACTACAAGTAAGCCTGCAGTCTGAGAGCGAAGCGCTCTATTGGGGTGATATGGTACTACGAGGTCCCTAAGATAAGATGGGACCTGATTATTCAAAACCTTATAAGTAAGAAGAAGAATTTTAAATTCTATTCTAGAATTAACAGGAAGCCAATGAAGAGAGGCCAATATGGGTGAGATATGCTCTCTCCTTCTAGTCCCCGTCAGTACTCTAGCTGCAGCATTTTGAATTAACTGAAGGCTTTTTAGGGAACTTTTAGGACAACCTGATAATAATGAATTACAATAGTCCAGCCTAGAGGAAATAAATGCATGAATTAGTTTTTCAGCATCACTCTGAGACAAGACCTTTCTGATTTTAGAGATATTGCGTAAATGCAAAAAAGCAGTCCTACATATTTGTTTAATATGTGCTTTGAATGACATATCCTGATCAAAAATGACTCCAAGATTTCTCACAGTATTACTAGAGGTCAGGGTAATGCCATCCAGAGTAAGGATCTGGTTAGACACCATGTTTCTAAGATTTGTGGGGCCAAGTACAATAACTTCAGTTTTATCTGAGTTTAAAAGCAGGAAATTAGAGGTCATCCATGTCTTTATGTCTGTAAGACAATCCTGCAGTTTAGCTAATTGGTGTGTGTCCTCTGGCTTCATGGATAGATAAAGCTGGGTATCATCTGCGTAACAATGAAAATTTAAGCAATACCGTCTAATAATACTGCCTAAGGGAAGCATGTATAAAGTGAATAAAATTGGTCCTAGCACAGAACCTTGTGGAACTCCATAATTAACTTTAGTCTGTGAAGAAGATTCCCCATTTACATGAACAAATTGTAATCTATTAGACAAATATGATTCAAACCACCGCAGCGCAGTGCCTTTAATACCTATGGCATGCTCTAATCTCTGTAATAAAATTTTATGGTCAACAGTATCAAAAGCAGCACTGAGGTCCAACAGAACAAGCACAGAGACGAGTCCACTGTCTGAGGCCATAAGAAGATCATTTGTAACCTTCACTAATGCTGTTTCTGTACTATGATGAATTCTAAAACCTGACTGAAACTCTTCAAATAGACCATTCCTCTGCAGATGATCAGTTAGCTGTTTTACAACTACCCTTTCAAGAATTTTCAAAGGAAGGTTGGAGATTGGCCTATAATTAGCTAAGATAGCTGGGTCAAGTGATGGCTTTTTAAGTAATGGTTTAATTACTGCCACCTTAAAAGCCTGTGGTACATAGCCAACTAACAAAGATAGATTGATCATATTTAAGATCGAAGCATTAAATAATGGTAGGGCTTCCTTGAGCAGCCTGGTAGGAATGGGGTCTAATAAACATGTTGATGGTTTGGATGAAGTAACTAATGAAAATAACTCAGACAGAACAATCGGAGAGAAAGAGTCTAACCAAATACCGGCATCACTGAAAGCAGCCAAAGATAACGATACGTCTTTGGGATGGTTATGAGTAATTTTTTCTCTAATAGTTAAAATTTTGTTAGCAAAGAAAGTCATGAAGTCATTACTAGTTAAAGTTAATGGAATACTCAGCTCAATAGAGCTCTGACTCTTTGTCAGCCTGGCTACAGTGCTGAAAAGAAACCTGGGGTTCTTATTTTCTTCAATTAGTGATGAGTAGAAAGATGTCCTAGCTTTACGGAGGGCTTTTTTATAGAGCAACAGACTCTTTTTCCAGGCTAAGTGAAGATCTTCTAAATTAGTGAGACGCCATTTCCTCTCCAACTTATGGGTTATCTGCTTTAAGCTGCGAGTTTGTGAGTTATACCACGGAGTCAGGCACTTCTGATTTAAAGCTCTCTTTTTCAGAGGAGCTACAGCATCCAAAGTTGTCTTCAATGAGGATGTAAAACTATTGACGAGATACTCTATCTCCCTTACAGAGTTTAGGTAGCTACTCTGCACTGTGTTGGTATATGGCATTAGAGAACATAAAGAAGGAATCATATCCTTAAACCTAGTTACAGCGCTTTCTGAAAGACTTCTAGTGTAATGAAACTTATTCCCCACTGCTGGGTAGTCCATCAGAGTAAATGTAAATGTTATTAAGAAATGATCAGACAGAAGTGAGTTTTCAGGGAATACTGTTAAGTCTTCTGTTTCCATACCATAAGTCAGAACAAGATCTAAGATATGATTAAAGTGGTGGGTGGACTCATTTACTTTTTGAGCAAAGCCAATAGAGTCTAATAATAGATTAAATGCAGTGTTGAGGCTGTCATTCTCAGCATCTGTGTGGATGTTAAAATCGCCCACTATAATTATCTTATCTGAGCTAAGCACTAAGTCAGACAAAAGGTCTGAAAATTCACAGAGAAACTCACAGTAACGACCAGGTGGACGATAGATAATAACAAATAAAACTGGTTTTTGGGACTTCCAATTTGGATGGACAAGACTAAGAGACAAGCTTTCAAATGAATTAAAGCTCTGTCTGGGTTTTTGATTAATTAATAAGCTGGAATGGAAGATTGCTGCTAATCCTCCTCCTCGGCCCGTGCTACGAGCATTCTGACAGTTAGTGTGACTCGGGGGTGTTGACTCATTTAAACTAACATATTCATCCTGCTGTAACCAGGTTTCTGTTAGGCAGAATAAATCAATATGTTGATCAATTATTATATCATTTACCAACAGGGACTTAGAAGAGAGAGACCTAATGTTTAATAGACCACATTTAACTGTTTTAGTCTGTGGTGCAGTTGAAGGTGCTATATTATTATTTTTTCTTTTTGAATTTTTATGCTTAAATAGATTTTTGCTGGTTATTGGTGGTCTGGGAGCAGGCACCGTCTCTACGGGGATGGGGTAATGAGGGGATGGCAGGGGGAGAGAAGCTGCAGAGAGGTGTGTAAGACTACAACTCTGCTTCCTGGTCCCAACCCTGGATAGTCACGGTTTGGAGGATTTATGAAAATTGGCCAGATTTCTAGAAATGAGAGCTGCTCCATCCAAAGTGGGATGGATGCCGTCTCTCCTAACAAGACCAGGTTTTCCCCAGAAGCGTTGCCAATTATCTATGAAGCCCACCTCATTTTTTGGACACCACTCAGACAGCCAGCAATTCAAGGAGAACAGGCGGCTAAACATGTCACTCCCGGTCCGATTGGGGAGGGGCCCAGAGAAAACTACAGAGTCCGACATTGTTTTTGCAAAGTTACACACCGATTTAATGTTAATTTTAGTGACCTCCGATTGGCGTAACCGGGTGTCATTACTGCCGACGTGAATTACAATCTTACCAAATTTACGCTTAGCCTTAGCCAGCAGTTTCAAATTTCCTTCAATGTCGCCTGCTTTGGCCCCCGGAAGACAATTGACTATGGTTGCTGGTGTCGCTAACTTCACATTTCTCAAAATAGAGTCGCCAATAACCAGAGTTTGATCCTCGGCGGGTGTGTCGTCGAGTGGGGAAAAACGGTTAGAAATGTGAACGGGTTGGCGGTGTACACGGGGCTTCTGTTTAGAACTACGCTTCCTCCTCACAGTCACCCAGTCAGCCTGCTTGGGATCTGCCAGGGGGGAACTAACGGCGGCTAAGCTACCTTGGTCCGCACCGACTACAGGGGCCTGGCTAGCTGTAGAATTTTCCACGGTGCGGAGCCGAGTCTCCAATTCGCCCAGCCTGGCCTCCAAAGCTACGAATAAGCTACACTTATTACAAGTACCATTACTGCTAAAGGAGGCCGAGGAATAACTAAACATTTCACACCCAGAGCAGAAAAGTGTGGGAGAGACAGGAGAAGCCGCCATGCTAAATCGGCTAAGAGCTAGTAGCTACGTTAACCTAGCGGATTCCTAAAAACACGCAAAGTGAATAATTTAGAGGTGATTCAGCAGAAGGAGTGCTTTAGTTAAGGCACGTAAAGATTACACTGGGAAACAAATCGTAATCTAGATAACTAGATCAATCTAACTGCGCAGATTAAACAGCTAACAGATACAGAAAAACACCGCTGTCCAGAAAGAGGTCTTTGATCACCTAACTGCCTCATCATCTCATGATGTTTCCCAGACACTTTATGGGAAGTAGTCAATCGAATCAACCAAGCACCCGGATGCCCTGATGCTTTTGCATACCGGAGTGAACAACTATGGTGTTTTCCAGTATATCTATGAAGTAGTTGAGCCAAAAGTTGCCCGTATGCAGTATTATAAAGAGACAAATTCAAGGGTGACAAAGAGGTACCAGTAACAGAAACAAGGCTGGTCCAAACATAATGCTTTTACATGTGAATGAGGTTTTGCACACCTTGATGAAGTTGAGACTGAACCTCACTGAACAATTCTTAGGACATTTGTTTGGGGCTTCTCTTAGTTTGGCATCATTGGTGGTTTCCACTTGGCTATCACTTCTATCCATTGAGCTGAGACCTCTGATTCACTGGCCCTCCCGGGAACAGATCCATTATTATTACCCAGATTGCTTCAGAAAATACAATAATGTCAGGGCAATCATTGACTGCACAGAGACACCATTGCAAAGCCGCTCTTTGGCAAAGGCCAACAAGCAGATATATTCCTCATATAAATCAAGACCTATTGCAAAGCTTTTGGTGGCCTGCACACCAACAAGAACTGTTTCCTTTGTGTCAAAACAACTGGGGGACTAATGAGTGACACGGAAATTGTTCAAAGGTGTGGCATGTTGGATCTACTTGAACCAGGGGACACTTTACTTGTTGATAGAAGTTTCAACATCCAATAATTACTTCTGCACAGCAAAGTAATACTGGAGATTCCTCCATTCTTGAGGCAGAAGAAGCAGTTTTAGCTTTGACTTTTAGCTTTAGAAATAATATTTTCTCACAAAACTTATTTTGCTATTTATATTATTCTGTAAAAATCACATTTTGATTACTATTGGTCTCAAACGTATTATTGTAATGAAATATACAAGCATAAACAAATTGCAGTTGGACA
Source organism: Thalassophryne amazonica (assembly GCF_902500255.1). Classification (NCBI taxonomy): domain Eukaryota; kingdom Metazoa; phylum Chordata; class Actinopteri; order Batrachoidiformes; family Batrachoididae; genus Thalassophryne; species Thalassophryne amazonica. The sequence continues at coordinate 66,827,256 of NC_047105.1, read as the reverse complement.
CCTCCATCATTAAGTGAACTTTATCATTCTCAGTATTGCTAAATATTATATAATGTGCATACATTATATTGATACATAACTTTTAATGCTAAAGAATTCATATTTAAGCTGTAATTATTATGATATTGCATTGAGGAAGGTTATTTAGAACTTCATTGTGGGGTGAATGAAAATTGTGAGTTTAAAGTCACTTTTTATAACAAAGTAAAAGCAGCTTTATTAATTGCATGCTCACACCAGTATACATGTATGTGCATTATATAATCAATTCCAGCAGACAAGGTGCCTCACAGTGCTTTATCAAAACACCTTTCCTGGCACTGGAGGTGGGAACATGTTGGGCTGGTAAGTACTCCTTCGGGCCTCGACCATCCAGGAAAGAAAATTATGTGCGGTTGGTTGTGTCTTCCATTGCAGCATCCATATATTTAGCAATACTAATCAATAAAATAGCATAAATCTGGAAAATATAGAGGACGTCGGGATCATTGATCTGCCTTGTTGTCTGGTTGAGGTGTTTGCTTGTCCCCAAATGATCCCAGAGTGCACCATGCCAAATACAATATGGCAGTATCCATGTAATAGCTTATACTGCTGGCTTCTGGGTTTGATGAAGTCACATACATACTCTCAATAAAATTATATATTATTACCAAGGTGTCACACAAAAACCTCTCATAATTGATAAAAGCAAAGAGCTCTCTCAAGATCTTTGCAACCTTATTGTTGCAAAACATACTGATGGTATTGGTTACAGAAGACCGTCTAAACTTCTGATGTTCCATTGAGCATAATCCAGAAGTGGAAAAAACATCATTTCACCATAAACCAGTCACGACCTGGTGCTCCTCAAAGATTTCTGACAAAAGAGTGAAAGAATTATCAGAAGAGTTGTCCAAGGGAAAAAGATCACTTGTGGAGAGCTCCAGAAAGACCTGAAATTAGCAGCTACACTTGTTTCAAAGAAAATAAGTTAATGCACTCAACTACCATTGCCTGTATGCACGCTCACCACGCAAGACTCCATTACTGAAGAATAAGCATGTTCAAGCTCCTTTAAAGTTAGCTGCACAGCATTTAGACAAGCCTGTGAAATGCTGGGAAAATATAGTCTGCACAGATGAGACCAAAACTGAACTCTTTGGCTGCATCTTTTTCAGCATCCGGCACTGGCAAAGTGTATAATTGAATGAAAGATGAATAGAAAAATGTACTGAGACATTATTGTTAAAAATCTACCAGGATGATGAAAACGAAATGAGGGTGGACATTTCAGCAAAACAGTGATTCCAAATACACAGCCAAGGAAACACTTGGTTTCAGAGAATGGCCTCTACTGGTGGTTGGCTCGTATCACTTCCTGTTCCGGAGCACAGCGGTGTTTTGCTGTATCTGTTAGCTGTTTAATCTGTGCAGTTAGATTGATCTAGTTAACTAGATAACAATTTGTTTCACAGTGTAATCTTCACGTGCCTTAACTAAAACACTCCCTCTGCTGAATCACCTCTAAATTATTTACACATTATTCACTTTGTGCATTTTTAGGAATCCGCTAGCTTAGCGCAGCTACTAGCTCTTAGCCGATTTACCATGGCGGCTTCTCCTGTCTCTCCTGCACTTTTCTGCTCTGGGTGTGAAATGTTTAGTTATTCCTCGGCCTCCTTTAGCAGTAATGGTACTTGTAATAAGTGTAGCTTATTCGTAGCTTTGGAGGCCAGGCTGGGCGAATTGGAGACTCCGCTCCGCACCGTGGAAAATTCTACAGCTAGCCAGGCCCCTGTAGTCGGTGCGGACCAAGGTAGCTTAGCCACCGTTAGTTTCCCTCTGGCAGATCCCGAGCAGCCGGGAAAGCAGGCCGACTGGGTGACTGTGAGGAGGAAGCGTAGCCCTAAACAGAAGCCCCGTGTACACCGCTAACCCGTTCACATTTCTAACCGTTTTCCCCACTCGGCGACACACCCGCCGAGGATCAAACTCTGGTTATTGGCGACTCTGTTTTGAGAAATGTGAAGTTAGCGACACCAGCAACCATAGTCAATTGTCTTCCGGGGGCCAGAGCAGGCGACATTGAAGGAAATTTGAAACTGCTGGCTAAGGCTAAGCGTAAATTTGGTAAGATTGTAATTCACGTCGGCAGTAATGACACCCGGTTACGCCAATCGGAGGTCACTAAAATTAACATTGAATCGGTGTGTAACTTTGCAAAAACAATGTCGGACTCTGTAGTTTTCTCTGGGCCCCTCCCCAAACGGACCGGGAGTGACATCCTCCAAACCGTGACTATCCAGGGTTGGGACCAGGAAGCAGAGTTGTAGTCTTACACACCTCTCTGCAGCTTCTCTCCCCCTGCCATCCCCTCATTACCCCATCCCCGTAGAGACGGTGCCTGCTCCCAGACCACCAATAACCAGCAAAAATCTATTTAAGCATAAAAATTCAAAAAGAAAAAATAATATAGCACCTTCAACTGCACCACAGACTAAAACAGTTAAATGTGGTTTATTAAACATTAGGTCTCTCTCTTCTAAGTCCCTGTTAGTAAATGATATAATAATTGATCAACATATTGATTTATTGTGCCTTACAGAAACCTGGTTACAGCAGGATGAATATGTTAGTTTAAATGAGTCAACACCCCCGAGTCACACTACCTGCCAGAACGCTCGTAGCACGGGCCGAGGCGGAGGATTAGCAGCAATCTTCCATTCCAGCTTATTAATTAATCAAAAACCCAGACAGAGCTTTAATCATTTGAAAGCTTGACCCTTAGTCTTGTCCATCCAAATTGGAAGTCCCAAAAACCAGTTTTATTTGTTATTATCTATCGTCCATCTGGTCGTTACTGTGAGTTTCTCTGTGAATTTTCAGACCTTTTGTCTGACTTAGTGCTTAGCTCAGATAAGATAATTATAGTGGGCGATTTTAACATCCACACAGATGCTGAGAATGACAGCCTCAACACTGCATTTAATCTATTATTAGACTCAATTGGCTTTGCTCAAAATGTAAATGAGCCCACCCACCACTTTAATCATATCTTAGATCTTGTTCTGACTTATGGTATGGAAATTGAAGACTTAACAGAATTCCCTGAAAACTCCCTTCTGTCTGATCATTTCTTAATAACATTTACATTTACTCTGATGGACTACCCAGCAGTGGGGAATAAGTTTCATTACACTAGAAGTCTTTCAGAAAGCACTGTAACTAGGTTTAAGGATATGATTCCTTCTTTATGTTCTCTAATGCCATATACCAACACAGTGCAGAGTACCTACCTAAACTCTGTAAGTGAGATAGAGTATCTCGTCACTAGTTTTACATCCTCATTGAAGACAACTTTGGATGCTGTAGCTCCTCTGAAAAAGAGAGCTTTAAATCACTAATTTAGAAGATCTTCACTTAGCCTGGAAAAAGAGTCTGTTGCTCTATAAAAAAAGCCCTCCATAAAGCTAGGACATCTTACTACTCATCACTAATTGAAGAAAATAAGAACAACCCCAGGTTTCTTTTCAGCACTGTACCCAGGCTGACAAAGAGTCAGAGCTCTATTGAGCCGAGTATTCCTTTAACTTTAACTAGTAATGACTTCATGAATTTCTTTGCTAATAAAATTTTAACTATTAGAGAAAAAATTACTCATAACCATCCCAAAGACGTATCGTTATCTTTGGCTGCTTTCAGTGATGCCGGTATTTGGTTAGACTCTTTCTCTCTGATTGTTCTGTCTGAGTTATTTTCATTAGTTACTTCATCCAAACCATCAACATGTCTATTAGACCCCATTCCTACCAGGCTGCTCAAGGAAGCCCTACCATTATTTAATGCTTCGATCTTAAATATGATCAATCTATCTTTATTAGTTGGCTATGTACCACAGGCTTTTAAGGTGGCAGTAATTAAACCATTACTTAAAAAGCCATCATTTGACCCAGCTATCTTAGCTAATTATAGGCCAATCTCCAACCTAACTTTTGTCTCAAAAATTCTTGAAAGGGTAGTTGTAAAACAGCTAACTGATCATCTGAAGAGGAATGGTCTATTTGAAGAGTGTCAGTCAGGTTTTAGAATTCATCATAGTACAGAAACAGCATTAGTGAAGGTTACAAATGATCTTCTTATGGCCTCAAGAGAGTGGACTCATCTCTGGTTTGAATCATATTTATCTAATAGATTACAATTTGTTCATGTAAATGGGGAATCTTCTTCACAGACTAAGGTTAATTATGGAGTTCCACAAGGTTCTGTGCTAGGACCAATTTTATTCACTTTATACATGCTTCCCTTAGGCAGTATTATTAGACGGCATTGCTTAAATTTTCATTGTTACGCAGATGATACCCAGCTTTATCTATCCATGAAGCCAGAGGACACACACCAATTAGCTAAACTGCAGGATTGTCTTACAGACATAAAGACATGGATGACCTCTAATTTCCTGCTTTTAAACTCAGATAAAACTGAAGTTATTGTACTTGGCCCCACAAATCTTAGAAACATGGTGTCTAACCAGATCTTTACTCTGGATGGCATTACCCTGACCTCTAGTAATACTGTGAGAAATCTTGGAGTCATTTTTGATCAGGATATGTCATTCAATGCGCATATTAAACAAATATGTAGGACTGCTTTTTTGCATTTACGCAATATCTCTAAAATTAGAAAGGTCTTGTCTCAGAGTGATGCTGAAAAACTAATTCATGCATTTATTTCCTCTAGGCTGGACTATTGTAATTCATTATTATCAGGTTGTCCTAAAAGTTCCCTAAAAAGCCTTCAGTTAATTCAAAATGCTGCAGCTAGAGTACTAACGGGGACTAGAAGGAGAGAGCATATCTCACCCATATTGGCCTCTCTTCATTGGCTTCCTGTTAATTCTAGAATAGAATTTAAAATTCTTCTTCTTACTTATAAGGTTTTGAATAATCAGGTCCCATCTTATCTTAGGGACCTCGTAGTACCATATCACCCCAATAGAGCACTTCGCTCTCAGACTGCAGACTTACTTGTAGTTCCTAGGGTTTGTAAGAGTAGAATGGGAGGCAGAGCCTTCAGCTTTCAGGCTGCTCTCCTGTGGAACCAGCTCCCAATTCAGATCAGGGAGACAGACACCCTCTCTACTTTTAAGATTAGGCTTAAAACTTTCCTTTTTGCTAAAGCTTATAGTTAGGGCTGGATCAGGTGACCCTGAACCATCCCATAGTTATGCTGCTATAGACTTAGACTGCTGGGGGGTTCCCATGATGCACTGAGTATTTCTTTCTCTTTTTGCTTTGTATGCACCACTCTGCATTTAATCATTAGTGATTGATCTCTGCTCCCCTCCACAGCATGTCTTTTTCCTGGTTCTCTCCCTCAGCCCCAACCAGTCCCAGCAGAAGACTGCCCCTCCCTGAGCCTGGTTCTGCTGGAGGTTTCTTCCTGTTAAAAGGGAGTTTTTCCTTCCCACTGTCGCCAAGTGCTTGCTCACAGGGGGTCGTTTTGACCGTTGGGGTTTTTACGTAATTATTGTATGGCCTTGCCTTACAATATAAAGCGCCTTGGGGCAACTGTTTGTTGTGATTTGGCGCTATATAAATAAATTGATTGATTGATAAGAGAATGAAAATAAAGCTGCTAGAATGGCTCAGCCAACAACCTGCCTTGAATCCAATAGACAATCTATGGAAAGAACTAAAAGATCATGTTGTGGGCTGGGGTGTTTGGCTGGCTTGGTTTTTGTTTTCTGTTTCTCCCACCAGGTGGTATGCATTCAGGACTGAGTGGCTGAGCATCAGGACCTCACCCTGAACACCTGAGGCTTGTTTTCACATGCAGGTCATCAGGACTCACAGCTGTGGTGTATTTTGTCATAATCAGAGATTGCTGCATTAAAACCTTGAATGCACAGTGTGTGATTGCCAGAGACTCGACCTTGTGAGCAGACGTGTGAGATCGACGTCAGGAGAACAATCTCACCATCACGGACGCAGAGACCGCTCCAGGTTTAACGCCACAGTCTGTGAAGGAGGATTGGGTGAGGTCTCACGCTCTTCAGCACACTTCCTGAGGTAATTTGGTTTTGGTGACTTTTATGAAGTAATGACAGTGGATTAGGTGTCCCTCACACCTTGTGTTAGTGAGCTGTCACGTTATGCTAATTGTCTAATCAGCTTCTGCTGCAGTGGAGATTTGAACTGAGTTGTTCCGTGCCTGCAGGGTGAGAAGCTGATGTATAGCTTTAAGCCAGGAAGTGTTTGCTGATTGCTTGCACCTTTGAGTTGTGTCTCTCTGTGTGGAGTTGGACTCACCTCATGTTTTCTTTCTTCACAGACTTGATTTGTTGCGGCCACCTGGGGGGTGTCGGTGGGGTCCCTGGGTCCGAACTGCTGTGGCTCCGGACCGTTTGCGCTGTTAAGAGCGCGCCGTGTTTCCACCTCACCAGACCGCGGACGTTTTAGTTGTTTAGCACGTCACTGTTATGTTTATTAAATTCTGTTATCTTTTGAACCGTGCTCTGCTTATTTTATGCTGGGTCCTTCAAACGCTGGGTCGGTTCTCCGCCCGCGTCCGAAACATAACAGATCAGAGTTCATAGAAGAGGTTGTTGTAATGTGTTCTCATATTGTTTTGTTTTAATGGTGTTGCATGTATTTGTGTTGTGAAGTTTTATCTTGCAAGTGTTTGTGTAAAAGAAAGTCCCCTCAGCTGCTCCCTTGTTTGCACTTGTGGCCACCACAGCAAGTCCAAGGTGAATCTGCATGTTTAATTGGCAGAAGTTTTAGGCTGGATGCTGTAGCGCCATGGCCTCAATTCGCCCTAATTAAATAACTACATCAATGCTGTCTCAACAAAAACCTGAGTTGGGAACTACAGACCAAAGAATGTTTTCCCTCTCAGTTGAGAAATTCCTCATCTGGAGATCTTCAGATAAAGCTTGGAGACATCCCCCAGGGGCCAACACTGTGATTCACTGCAAAACAAAACTGTAATTCAACGTTATTCAAAGGGGAGCCCTTGCCTTTTTATCAGTGAATTTTCAGTCATTATGAATTACATGACATTATAATGGCTTCACGTCAGAATCGGAGTTTCTCCAGGCCAGGAAAATCCACCTTTATGGCCTCAGGCTAAGGCCAGAACCTCTCAAGACTGCAAAACTTCCCCCACAACAAGATGTGGCCATAAATCTTTGAGTCTTCACAACCGGCTATTATACTTAGATCTAAGCAAAGGAAAAGACATTCTTTTAAAATAAAAGAATTGTGCCAGTATTCTTTGATTCACATAAACGTATAAAGACTTCTAATGGTGTTGTTATTGATTAATCAAACAAAATGCTTTGCATATAATCATTCCATTTAATTGACGTGTTCCTTACCTGGTGTGTGATCTTTCTGCATTATCAATGTTGTTGATGATGAAATATTGTGGTTTATCCAAAGGATGTGCTTAAGTGATGATTAATAATGTGTATCCATTCGAGTGTCTTAGAACAATAGTATAACAAAATAGTTAATGTGTTTAAATAATTGAATCATTGGTCTGCACTGTGACCACATGAAGTTTTCTGTGAAACTACACACCCTAAATGGGTGGAGTTTGGTGACATCAGTCCCCCTTTAAATAGTTAGAACACAGTGTTGCCGCTCCTTTCTCTCTTCTCTCCACTCTCTTGCCTCTCTCTTCCTTTGAAACGCTTAATTTTATTCTTGGGCCAAGGCCCCATTGCTAAGCTAAGCTAAGGCTACCACATGGCATTCATTCTTTGTCCATTTTTGATAATTTTGACAAAGTTTTAACCTGACGCTTTAAGGTGCGTCAAGTCTTTTGAATTTTTAAGAGAACTTCCGAGCTGAACTTTTCAAATTAATAGCGAATTTACAGAAAAGCAACTCTCCTTTTATTTCGGCTATTTTGTTTTTTCAATGCTTTTAAAGTTTTAACTTTTTCCTAAATTCACAAAGATTTTTAATATGGCTCCAATAAAGTTTTTAAAGCTACCAGAAACCATTTTCAACAAACACCTTCCGCCTCTGGGTTCCTGAATGCTGACAACGGTGCTGATTCCAAGCCATCAGCCATCCTGTTGGTAAAACCAACACAAGCCTTTGGGATCGGCTGGGGAGACCGCTGAGTTAACCCCTTGACCCAAGTGAGCATGACGGATGGACGGACGGACAGACGGATCCCTCCGAACCACCATTTCAACAGACCAGCTTAGTGACCCAGTAAAGTTTCCAGAAAAAGGGTTTGTTGTTAATGGATACAAAGTGGCTCCTCCTTATTATCATTCTTCCTTTTAAACATTCATGTGTTTAAAATTTTTGTTAATAATTGGCTTCAAATTTCATCATTAAATGCTAATCAGATTTATTCACTTAAAGTCTTTAAGCTTTATCTCTCTCGTTCAACGTCTCATGAGTTCGTAAGAAAATTGTTTCCATGAATGAACTTATTTAATCACTGTCCACAAAACGACAGTAAACTGTTAATTTCTATATAATTGTAAATAAATTGTAAATATTTCTGCTGTGGTTCATTTTGTGTTCACAGGGAATCCTTTGGTTAATCGTATTGTGAATTCAGACTTTCAGATCAGAGACTGATTAATTGAGACTGATTTAATTAAACTGAGACTGATTAATTCATTTGAGACTGATAACTTAATGAATGTTTAAATGAAAGTACCTATGCTTTAAATAGGTGGTGCCCCGAATAATAATTAAATAATAAGTATTAAACCCTAAATTGTTAATTATTTTGGTGACTCATCAGATGGGGCCTAGTCCAATCTAATTCAATTTGGGAGTTTAACTGCTTATATACATTTTTATAAGGTTGCATCCGGTGTGGAGGCTCTAATAAATAAATACAGTACATTATTTTGGTGCCCACGTGTGACATTTTATTAAATAATTACACTACAATGCCCTTCCTGACGCAACTCCACATTACATAGAGAAATGTGGCAGGGGTGGAGTTTGAACCGGTGTCACAGACCAAACGGTCTGCCCCTAACAATTGGTCCGCCCCGCTCCACTGTGTGTGCGTCATTTCGGAGCTGAAATGAGGCCATTTTAAGCAGAAACTTGGCAAAATTCTGTGACGTTTTGAAATGGCCAACGCGCAGTGAACGCATCAGCTAGCAGCTTGTTTAGCCGCAGTGCGCTGATCGCTTCCTTTGTCTTTTATGTTGAAATAATGCTGAATTTATGTGGAAATGATTGTTGTACAAAAACTTGAGATATCTGTTGCTGAGATAGATGATGACTGGAGTGCAGTTTTAAGCAGAAACGACATGATAATCAGTGAACCGTGGCTAATGACGCATGCGCAGTGAAGACAGGGCGGACCGATTCTTAGTGGGGACCGTTCGGTCGATGACACCGGGACCCTTCCACGCTGAAACCAAGCGCACTAACCACTAGCCACTAGCCACTACCCCTTAATTCAGTAAGCGTGTTCAATACGTAACTTAATTTATGTACTTATTTGTTTTGGTTTCTTTGCATGTGTGGATTACTTGGGTTGTTAGTGACATCTGGTGAAAATTTCATGTTAATGCCACATTTAGAAATATATTTACTGAGAAAAATGGTGATGTGTTCAATACTTTTTTTACCTGCTCTGTGTGTGTATAGTAACATTTGTTACAATTTGCTTTTTCCATTTAAAACCAAGTTTAATTGGGGAAAAGCAAAGTTTAAATAACTAGATTAAGTAAAGACAGCATTTCTTTTCTTAGTGTAGTATTTGATGTTGTCTAGTCAAAAGTCTTACTTTCAAATGTGAGTTTGAGGCATGTGAACAGTACTTTCCCTTTTAAAATGTTGGCACTTAGGACCCAGCAGTGATGACGGAGCTCTGATTGTAGACAGAGTGTGTGTCTGTTTGGGTGGGTTGGGGGGTGGAAAGGGTTTAATCACAAACAATACAATGTGTGACAGTCACTGCCCAACACAGCAGCGGACAGCAGGGAGGGCTGATGGGAGGAGAAGCATCATCATCATCATTCTCTGTGCAAAACCATCATCAGTGATCAGCATCTTAATTTATACTCATATGACAATTCAAATCTCAAAAATCTGACTAACTGGACTTTATTAAATAGATTTCCTGATGGAATATTGACTTTAACTTTTTTGGGGCAGCAGAAGGACATCTGGGCCTGTATATCGGTGCCACCTGGAATTCACTGCAAGATTTGGACTGAGCTGTGTCACACACAGTGGATTATGGGTAAATCTACATGCACAACCACTTTCATTGTCTTTGAAAGCTGTATTTATTCTACCTTCCTCTTTTAAATTGTGGTTATTATTTTTTTTAATTAATTATTATTATTATTATTTTTTTCATCCAGAAATGTTTGCATCATAACATGTTACCTTTTTAATGACATTACTATCTCCTCTGTCCGGAGCAATATGCACATAAAAAAGCTATTTATATAGAATTGACTGATTTATATTGTGAGACAAACACACTTTGGAAACCCCAAACAAGAATTGAGCAGATGACCAGCTGACACTCAGATCAGTGCATGATATTCATACATTTATCTTTAGTCTACATAAACAGTTGATCTTAAATAAAAGCTAATCCTGATTTCATATAAACAAAACTCATCATGACTGTATTTTATCATTAAGGAGTTTCAATTAACCAAAAGGTTTTTCTTTGTTGTTGTGTTTTTTTTTTTGTTTTGTTTTTTTTTGCGGTGAGCCAATATATAAATGAAATATGCTTTTCACCTCACAAGCCATATCAGTGTGTTCATATCTGTATGTTCAGCAATCTTGTACCATGTATACTGACATAATACAGGGAATACAAAGATAGAGGGACAGTCAGAGTGTACATCTCTGCCAACATCCTATAATCTTCTGGTCTTCTGGTGATATTGCGTGTGTACTGTCTTTTTTGCATCATTACATTTTTCTTTTCTTGCTCTTTTTTTTCCCAATTTTGAGAAGGTTATTCCTTTGGCCTCTTCTGTAGCATTTTTTATTTACCCCCGGTATGAAATACGGGGGATATAGCAATCAGCATGTCCATCTATCTGTCTGTCCGTCCGTTTTCGGTTGTTAGTGTGATATCTCAAAAACAAGTCCACCAGTGTCATTCATATTTAGCATAAGGGTGTACTTTGGTGACCCCCGACACCACCTCCACCCTTGTTAGTGCGATATCTCATGAACCAGTTGACCAATTTCATTAATAATTAGCATAACAGTGTCCTTGGGCAATTCCTCGGCACCAGTCAATTACAGTAATAATGGGGTCAGTTTCAAGGTCACAGCAACATATTCAAGATATTTTCATAGCTGCTCTTGTTAGCATGATATCTCAAGAGCCAGTTAACCAATTTCATTCATATTTAGCATAAGAGTGTACTTGGGTGGTCCTTCGACAAATGAAGACCAAGGGGATACTATGTCATCTCCTGATGATTCTTGTTTTATCCTAATTATTGAGCTTTGAACTTGATCAGTTATCTTTGATCCTGAGCTTTGATCCTTATCAATCAGATTTGGTCATTTTTCCTGACACTTGATTCAGCGTGCAAATTTTCTTTTCTGATCGCTGAGTGTAGATCTCAGTTGTTACAAATGTAGACTTTAATCCCGATCATTGAGATTTGATTCAGTGTAATTCAATTTATTTATATAGGGTTAAATCACAAGTTACCTCAAAGTGCTATACATGAGTGGTCTTTGCCTTTACTACCCCATGAGCAGCACATGGGCAATACAGGTAAGAAAAAAAAACCCTCTCAGCATTTTTTGATTTTTACAGGAAGAAACTTCAAGCAGAGTAGGCACAGATGGGTGACCATCTGCTATGGCCATTCCAGCAAGACAATTTAAAAGGCACAGCATGCATCAATCAGCCATAACACTGTGACCGCTGTCAGGTCACTTGAATGACTGACTATTTTGTTAAAGAGGCACGTCAGTGGGTGGGATATATATTAGGCAGCAAGATGATATTTTGTTCTCAAAGTTGATGTGTTGGACGCAGGAAAAATTAGGATGCGTAAAGATTTGAGTGACTTTGAAAATGGTGATGACTGGATGACTGGGCCACAGCATCTCTATAACTGCAGCTCTTAGGGGATGTTCCCTGTCTGTGGTGGTCAGTACTCACCAAAAGTGGTCCAACAAAGGAAAACTGGTGAAGTGGCAACAGGGTCATGGGCATCTAAGGCTCTTTGATATGCACCAGTTTTATTTGTTATTATCTATCGTCCACCTGGTCATTACTGTGAGTTTCTCTGTGAATTTTCAGATCATTTGTCTGACTTAGTGCTTAGCTCAGATAAGATAATTATAGTGGGCGATTTTAACATCCACATAGATGCTGAGAATAACAGCCTCAACACTGCATTTAATCTATTATTAGACTCAGTTGCTTCACTCAAAATGTAAATGAGCCCACCCACCATTTTAACCGCACTTTAGATCTTGTTCTGACATATGGCATTGAAATTGAAGACTTAACAGTATTCCCAGAAAAGCCCCTGTTGTCTGATCATTTCTTAATAACATTTACATTTACTTTAATGGGGTACCCAGCAGTGGGGAATAAGTTTCATCACAGTAGAAGTCTTTCTGAAAGCGCTGTAACTAGGTTTAAGGATATGATTCCTTCTTTGTTATGTTCTTCAATGCCATATACCAACACAGTGCAGAGTAGCTACCTAAACACTGTGAGTGAGATAGATTATCTCGTCAATAGCTTTACATCTTCATTGAGCACAAGTTTGGATGCTGTAGCTCCTCTGAAAAAGAGAGCCTTAAATCAGAAATGCTTGACTCCGTGGTATAACCCACAAACTCGCAGCTTAAAGCAGATAACCCGTAAGCTGGAGAGGAAATGGCGTCTCACTAATTTAGAAGATCTTCATTTAGCCTGGAAAAAGAGTCTGTTGCGCTATAAAAAAGCCCTCCATAAAGCTAGGACATCTTACTATTCATCACTAATTGAAGAAACTATTAGAGAAAAAAATATTCATAACCATCCCAAAGACATATCTTTATGTTCGGCTGCTGTCACCGGGAGTGACATGTTTAGCCACATGTTCTCCTTGAATTGCTGGCTGTCTCAGTGGTGTCCAAAAAATGAGGTGGGCTTCATAGATAATTGGCAAAGCTTCTGGGGAAAACCTGGTCTTGTTAGGAGAGACGGCATCCATCCCACTTTGGATGGAGCAGCTCTCATTTCTAGAAATCTGGCCAATTTTCTTAAATCCTCCAAACCGTGACTATCCAGGGTTGGGACCAGGAAGCAGAGTTGTAGTCTTACACACCTCTCTGCAGCTTCTCTCCCCCTGCCATCCCCTCATTACCCCATCCCCGTAGAGACGGTGCCTGCTCCCAGACCACCAATAACCAGCAAAAATCTATTTAAGCATAAAAATTCAAAAAGAAAAAATAATATAGGACCTTCAACTGCACCACAGACTAAAACAGTTAAATGTGGTCTATTAAACATTAGGTCTCTCTCTTCTAAGTCCCTGTTAGTAAATGATATAATAATGGATCAACATATTGATTTATTCTGCCTTACAGAAACCTGGTTACAGCAGGATGAATATGTTAGTTTAAATGAGTCAACACCCCCGAGTCACACTAACTGCCAGAACGCTCGTAGCACGGGCCGAGGCGGAGGATTAGCAGCAATCTTCCATTCCAGCTTATTAATTAATCAAAAACCCAGACAGAGCTTTAATTCATTTGAAAGCTTGACTCTTAGTCTTGTCCATCCAAATTGGAAGTCCCAAAAACCAGTTTTATTTGTTATTATCTATCGTCCACCTGGTCGTTACTGTGAGTTTCTCTGTGAATTTTCAGACCTTTTGTCTGACTTAGTGCTTAGCTCAGATAAGATAATTATAGTGGGCGATTTTAACATCCACACAGATGCTGAGAATGACAGCCTCAACACTGCATTTAATCTATTATTAGACTCAATTGGCTTTGCTCAAAATGTAAATGAGTCCACCCACCACTTTAATCATATCTTAGATCTTGTTCTGACTTATGGTATGGAAATTGAAGACTTAACAGTATTCCCTGAAAACTCCCTTCTGTCTGATCATTTCTTAATAACATTTACATTTACTCTGATGGACTACCCAGCAGTGGGGAATAAGTTTCATTACACTAGAAGTCTTTCAGAAAGCGCTGTAACTAGGTTTAAGGATATGATTCCTTCTTTATGTTCTCTAATGCCATATACCAACACAGTGCAGAGTACCTACCTAAACTCTGTAAGTGAGATAGAGTATCTCGTCAATAGTTTTACATCCTCATTGAAGACAACTTTGGATGCTGTAGCTCCTCTGAAAAAGAGAGCTTTAAATCAGAAGTGCCTGACTCTGTGGTATAACTCAAAAAATCTCAGCTTAAAGCAGATAACCCGTAAGTTGGAGAGGAAATGGCATCTCACTAATTTAGAAGATCTTCACTTAGCCTGGAAAAAGAGTCTGTTGCTCTATAAAAAAGCCCTCCGTAAAGCTAGGACATCTTACTACTCATCACTAATTGAAGAAAATAAGAACAACCCCAGGTTTCTTTTCAGCACTGTAGCCAGGCTGACAAAGAGTCAGAGCTCTATTGAGCCGAGTATTCCTTTAACTTTAACTAGTAATGACTTCATGACTTTCTTTGCTAATAAAATTTTAACTATTAGAGAAAAAATTACTCATAACCATCCCAAAGACATATTGTTATGTTTGGCTGCTTTCAGTGATGCTGGTATTTGGTTAGACTCTTTCTCTCTGATTGTTCTGTCTGAGTTATTTTCATTAGTTACTTCCTCCAAACCATCAACATGTTTATTAGACCCCATTCCTACCAGGTTGCTCAAGGAAGCCCTACCATTATTTAATGCTTTGATCTTAAATATGATCAATCTATCTTTATTAGTTGGCTATGTACCACAGGCTTTTAAGGTGTCAGTAATTAAACCATTACTTAAAAAGCCATCACTTGACCCAGCTATCTTAGCTAATTATAGGCCAATCTCCAACCTTCCTTTTCTCTCAAAAATTCTTGAAAGGGTAGTTGTAAAACAGTTAACTGATCATCTGCAGAGGAATGGTCTATTTGAAGAGTTTCAGTCAGGTTTTAGAATTCATCATAGTACAGAAACAGCATTAGTGAAGGTTGCAAATGATCTTCTTATGGCCTCAGACAGTGGACTCATCTCTGTGCTTGTTCTGTTAGACCTCAGTGCTGCTTTTGATACTGTTGACCATAAAAATTTTATTACAGAGATTAGAGCATGCCATAGGTATTAAAGGCACTGCGCTGCGGTGGTTTGAATCATATTTGTCTAATAGATTACAATTTGTTCATGTAAATGAGGAATCTTCTTCACAGACTAAGGTTAATTATGGAGTTCCACAAGGTTCTGTGCTAGGACCAATTTTATTCACTTTATACATGCTTCCCTTAGGCAGTATTATTAGACGGTATTGCTTAAATTTTCATTGTTACGCAGATGATACCCAGCTTTATCTATCCATGAAGCCAGAGGACACACACCAATTAGGTAAACTGCAGGATTGTCTTACAGACATAAAGACATGGATGACCTCTAATTTCCTGCTTTTAAACTCAGATAAAACTGAAGTTATTGTACTTGGCCCCACAAATCTTAGAAACATGGTGTCTAACCAGATCCTTACTCTGGATGGCATTACCCTGACCTCTAGTAATACTGTGAGAAATCTTGGAGTCATTTTTGATCAGGATATGTCATTCAAAGCGCATATTAAACAAATATGTAGGACTGCTTTTTTGCATTTACGCAATATCTCTAAAATTAGAAAGGTCTTGTCTCAGAGTGATGCTGAAAAACTAATTCATGCATTTATTTCCTCTAGGCTGGACTATTGTAATTCATTATTATCAGGTTGTCCTAAAAGTTCCCTAAAAAGCCTTCAGTTAATTCAAAATGCTGCAGCTAGAGTACTAACGGGGACTAGAAGGAGAGAGCATATCTCACCCATATTGGCCTCTCTTCATTGGCTTCCTGTTAATTCTAGAATAGAATTTAAAATTCTTCTTCTTACTTATAAGGTTTTGAATAATCAGGTCCCATCTTATCTTAGGGACCTCGTAGTACCATATCACCCCAATAGAGCACTTCGCTCTCAGACTGCAGGCTTACTTGTAGTTCCTAGGGTTTGTAAGAGTAGAATGGGAGGCAGAGCCTTCAGCTTTCAGGCTCCTCTCCTGTGGAACCAGCTCCCAATTCAGATCAGGGAGACAGACACCCTCTCTACTTTTAAGATTAGGCTTAAAACTTTCCTTTTTGCTAAAGCTTATAGTTAGGGCTGGATCAGGTGACCCTGAACCATCCCTTAGTTATGCTGCTATAGACTTAGACTGCTGGGGGGTTCCCATGATGCACCCAGTGTTTCTTTTGATTCACCTCTTTTTGCTGTGTATGCACCACTCTGCTTTTAATGATTGGTGATTGATCTCTGCTCTCTTCCACAGCATGTCTTTTTCCTGATTCTCTCCCCTCAGCCCCAACCAGTCCCAGCAGAAGACTGCCCCTCCCTGAGCCTGGTTCTGCTGGAGGTTTCTTCCTGTTAAAACTGAGTTTTTCCTTCCCACTGTCGCCAAGTGCTTGCTCATAGGGGGTCGTTTTGACCGTTGGGGTTTTTCTGTAATTATTGTACGGCTTTTGCCTTACAATATAAAGCGTCTTGGGGCAACTGTTTGTTGTGATTTGGCGCTATATAAATAAAATTGATTTGATTTGATGGGGAGCAAAGGCTGGCTCATGGAGTCTGATCCAAGAGAAGAACTACTGACAAAGTTAATGTTAGTTGTGATAAAAAGGTGTCAGAACACATAGTGCCTCAACAGGTCAATGCTGTTTTGGTGGCACACGGGGGACTTGCACAGTATTTTGTAGGTGGCCACAATGTTATGGCTGATCAGTGTAAAAATGACAGAAGATACAATGCCAGAAATGTTGCAACTAAACAACCATATGTAAATCAAATGTTCACAGTGATGGAATGACTTTAGACAAGATTGAGGTGCAGCAGAGTCCAATAAAGATAGCCTGAGGTAATGAGTCAGTGACTGTATTCATGCCAGATCCATCTTTGTGGTGGGAGACTCCAGTAGTGCACTCCCCACCCAGTTGGACCTCCAATGCCCCACCAACTACAAAAGTGAGTTTCGTGGATCCAAAACTACCAATATAAACTGCAGGTGTATCCATGTGAAGATATCCAGAAGGTCACCGCACTTTAGAAAGATTTAGAAAGTTCCTATACAAGTAGTAATGATCTCTGTGTCCATCTTTCAGATTAGAGCCATTTAGGAAGTTATTCCACACTAGCTAAACTTTGCATATATTCACAGATGTAAGGCTGTTCCAAGATGGTCCCCAAGGCATCTAAGGCTGTCAAGTTGGAGAGGCTCAGCCAGCCAGATGGGACCTTTTGAAAGTCATCCACACCAAGACCTACTCCAAAAGACTCAGGTTTGATTCTGATTTAGAACCTTTTATCCTTATCATTGTTTTTTTTGTGACTGCTGAACTTAAATCCTGACAGCTGATTACTTTAATTTTTTGATTAGGGTCAAATAAGTCAACATTTAAAGCAAAGGCATGATGAGGATCAAAGTAACCAGGATAAAAAAAATCAAAAGCTTCGATTCAGAAACCTCTGGTTTGATCCTGATTACAGAATTTAAATCTTGATGGCTGAATGATTTTGTAATCAGGGTCAAAGGAATCAACATTCAAAGCAAAGGCACAATGAGGATCAAAGGAATTGGTATGAAAAATTTAAAGATCAAAGGATAGAGCCATATTGTGGTCCAGATCCATGCCAAAATTTAATGGGTTCTTCTTTGACCCAAGGGACACAAGTATTCACGCTCTTTACACAATACTTTGTTGATGCACCTTTGGCCATATCATATTATGTACATATGATGCCAAGACTAGACATTTGCATGCTCCAGGGTCTTGCCCATGCTCTGCCTCTTTACCCATTTATGGGTTGGCCAGCAGAGTAAGCCCTGCCAATATATTTTTTAGACTCCACTAATCTATTAAATATGTTAATTTCCTCTTAAAATACCCTGCTAAAGCTCAAACTGACAGACAAACCTCTTTAGTGGTAATAATAAAACAGACATGCAAGTGTTATTACCAGTGTTATTAGTACACTGACAGATGTAATAATGTCATGTTCACACTGCAGCAAAAGGTTTTTGTATGTAAACATATGCTGTCTTCACTCTTCAATATACAGGGCTTCCAGATATGAAGAGGTGAGGTAAAAATGGAAAACTGTGTCACGGAGTAATGGCAGTCAAGTCTCACCCTATGATCGCCTCCATGACAAATCTCACCACGGCTCCTTGGGAGTCCAGTCCTACAGTTCCTGCCAATGTGGGCATAGTTACAAGCTCCCAGTCACAGATCAAAGACCTTTTTGGTTTGTTCTGCATGGTGACCCTTAACCTGATTGCTTTGTTGGCCAACACTGGCATGATGGTGGCCATTGCCCGTGCTCCTCACCTAAAGCGATTTGCGCTGGTATGCCACCTCTGTGCAGTAGACCTGCTGTGTGCCATTCTCCTCATGCCACTGGGGATCATATCCAGTTCCCCGTTTTTTGGCACGGTTGTGTTTACTGTTCTGGAGTGTCAGGTTTACATCTTCCTCAATGTTTTTCTCATCTGTTTGTCTATCCTCACAATCACAGCCATCAGTGTGGAGCGTTATTTCTATATTGTACATCCAATGCGTTATGAGGTCAACATGACCATCAACCTTGCTGTTGGTGTCATGCTCCTTATCTGGGTTAAGTCCCTGCTCTTGGCTTTGGTCACACTGTTTGGATGGCCAGCTTATGGCAACCAGAGCTCAATTGCTGCATCTCACTGTTCTCTTCACGCAAGCCACAGCAATCTGAGAAAAGTATTTGCAGTGCTCTTTAGCGTAGGTTGTTTCCTTGTTCCTGTGATGGTTATTTTTGCCGTTTATTGTGGCGTATACAAGGTAGCCCGTTCAGCAGCTCTGCAGCAAGCCCCTACTCTGCCAACGTGTGCCATTACAAGCCCTGCCAAGAATCGCTCAGACTCCATCAACAGTCAGACCACGATGATTATCACTGCCCGCTCCCTCCCACAAAGACTATCTCCAGAAAGGGCCTTCACTGGAGGCAAGGCTGCCCTAACCTTGGTGTTTATTGTAGGCCAGTTCTTGGTGTGCTGGTTGCCTTATTTCATCTTCCACCTGCAGATGTCTCTGAGTGGCTCCATGCAGAGTCCTGGAGACTTAGAGGAGGCCGTCACCTGGGTAGCCTACACTTCCTTTGCGGTTAACCCATTCTTCTATGGCCTGTTGAACCGACAGATTAGAGATGAGCTGGTAAAGTTTCGACGATGCTGTTTGGCGCAGTCTGGGGAGTTTGGGCCTCCCAGCCACGAGGGGTCACTTCAGGAGAACTTCCTCCAGTTCATACAGAGAACCACCGGCACAGCTGAAACACGCAATAACTGTGGCAAGTCCAGCCCCAGAAACACTATGGACCACAGCATCAAGATCCCTGGACAAATACCCGAAGAACACACTGAGAAATGAGATATTGTGTTATGAACATCAGTACTAACATAGACGTTGAATGTTTAAATACTTAGCTTGTTTCTGTTTAAAATGACCAATACTTTAATTAAATGTTTTTAGGTCATTATGCTATGACTTTACATTTCTGATTTAAATTTGATATTTATTATCTCTGGAAAGGATGCCATGTTTTTATTTGACTGTTGTTTTGCTTGTTTATTTGTCACTAGTATTATGCAAAAGGTTATGGACTTGGTAGAATGGCAAGGGTCAAGGATTCATATTTGAGGACATATAAAGGGATTTTCCTTTTTATTTTTAAGGCATTTTTCTACATTTTTGTCAATTCCGCATGAAATAATCCATGATCTCCAATTAAAACTTAAAGTCTATAGTCCTGTACAAACCCTTTAGTGTAAATTACAATTAGAAGCTCTAAATGGTATAGACTAAACAAAGTAAATGTCTGGTGTGCCTAATCTACCCCATGGTTGAAGAAGAACCTCATATTGTCTCCATTATTATAAAAGGAGCAAATTGCTTTAGAACCAATGTGAAAATGTCCAACTTTAGAAGTGATGTTTACAGCCTGGTACACAAAGCTGCTTTCATCTCTACAGGTTGTTTCCCCCTTCATGATAATCACATGGGAAGTGGTTTTGTTTATTTTAATAATGCTTTAGTTTCAGGCATTTTAAGTCATAAATTTATACATAATGCATGGCTTGTTGTGTGGTTAATTGTCCTAACAGATCATCTAAGAAATTTGTGCTTCAGTATATCCTTCAAGTGATATTTTCTTATTACAGGTCCACCACCAATGAATTTGGAGGATTTTATGTTATCACCCGTTTGTCCATTTGTTTGTTTGTGAACCGCCTGGAGCCCACAACTTTTCATATATTGTTATAATTTTTTTTTTTTTTAACCGAAGTTTCATATCCTGATAGGCAAGAACTGATTCAATTTCTAGGGTCAAAGGCCAAAGTCAGGACAAATCTTGGAAAAATCCCTATCTTTAACACTGAATGAATTTTCAAAAATTCATAACTGTCAAAAAAGATCAAATTTCTTTCATATGTGAGAGTGTTATTCAGCATGGTATTCTTTATTGTCTGACAAAGTCTGATCCAGTGTCAGCGACTGAATGTTCCCCCTAAAAATCGGTCTCCCCGATGATGCGGTTTACTGATTATTACCTCATTTCTGCTTCAAACTGCACTCCATTCATCATCTATCTCAGCGACAGATATCTGAAGCTTTTGTACAACAATCATTTCCACATAAATTCAGCATCATTTCAGGTGGCGGAAATGATCAGAGCTCCGTGGCTAAATGATCTGCTAGCTGATGCGTTCAGTGCACGTTGGTCATTTCAAAGCGTCATGAAAATTCTACGAGTTTCTGCTTAAAACGGCCGAATTGCGCATGAAGCAGGAATCGTATGCAATATGTGTAAAATTGTAGCGATTTGCGCACACCAGTGGCTGAAAGAGAGTGTGCACTGTGAAAGCCCATTGAACCATCTTGCAGCAGGTGTTGGCCAAATTCCAGCTGACACACACAAACATCTAACACCGCTTGCTTGGCACTTAGAAAATGTGTGGCCATTCGCACTATTAGCACGACAACAGTCAGCAGCACTGTCGAGCTGAATGTGAAATTTGTCTAAGTGCCCCACGAGTGTGGCTTTGCAAACAGACATGTGACACGTTGGTGTGTGCGCTGAACTGACAGGGGGTGTGGCTGCCAACAGGAGCGGCTGTGGAGATATATGTGGATATCTTGTTTGGACAGACATGAACTAACAACTGTCCACAGTGACGCACGTGTATCTGCTCGCTGTCCTCATGTGGACATGCATGAAAACATATTTCATTGTTGCAGTGGGCTGCAGCAAGTGCACACACAGCGTGCACATTGACAGGGTACCCCTGGTAAAACGGTCCGTCAGATCATAACACACAGCGGACGATCTGAATGTCACATCACCCATGTGAGCTCTGTTCAACATGACGCGGCTTCTGTCCTGCGGCGTGCCATCCATAAGACACACGTGTCGGACAGGACACGCGCACTGGCCCGGCCATGCCGCCAGCAGATGTGGACATGATAAGGACACCCTGCTTCTCATTCATGTTATTTCATGACCATGAGTCATCTACAGAGGAACAGGCGGATCATACTTGTATTGTCTGCTTGATAAGATGGATTCAACAAAAGCCGGTGTTTTTTGTGTGGTTGTATTTTTTTTTTTATACATCCATGTCCTTTGTGATATCAGGCATTTTCCTGCACCTTTCACAGGACAGCCATGGTAGCTTAGTGGTAAAATTTCTGGCTGGCAATCAGAGCTTTTGGAAAGTACAGGTTTGAATCCTGTGGGTGGCATGTAATTTTTATTTTTTTTATTTTCACAGCAGCTGCATGATGTGGTTACACATGCTGCAGCTGCTCGCACTGTGTTCCTGCGTGCACAAAACCATCGCAGCGGCATCGCTCACACCAGTCCGTCGGCTCGATGTTTTCATGGTTCGCACATACGAGCTGTTCCACCGTGATTCACCCTGATTTGTACTTAGTCGTACTTTGTGTGAAGGGGCCCTTATGGAGGCTGCTGTTACAGAGACATGGTACAGTGTAGTGGACAGAGTACACTTAGAGCACAAATCATTACAGTTATTGCTCTGAGAGTGGCAGCAACGTGCCATTTTTATGGCTGCTGGTGTTTGCATTAGTCATTCACAAACAGTGGACTAGACAATAGTGCAGTTCCAGCAAACAACGGTAACCTTGCATAAGTGCAGTTGTATATCAAAGTCATGTATAATGTAGATTTTTTACTAGGATTTCACATGGTGGGAGGCTTCACTAATTTTTAATCCCTTACTTCCACATCTATTGTTCACATGACCGAGGATGTTTCTCCACAGTAACATGGAAAATTATCGATCTGCTAGAAGCAACAAATCATGATAAGGTTAAAGCACAAAGTCAATCCAGAGGAAGTTTTATCATTTATTTTTAGCAAATACAAGGAATACAGATAAGAACAGAGTTTACATCACAGTAGGAAGGCTGTACAAGTGGTTAAAGCAAAACATATCTGAAAACCTTTTAAGTTATTTTTCTTTTTTAAAAGATGTTATATTGTGCAACACCCATTGCAGTTTCAATTTATTTTATTTATACAGTGCCAAATCACAACAAAGCTGCATCAAGGCGCTTCACACCAATAAGCTCTAACCTTACCAACCCCTAGAGCAAGCACACAGGCAACAGTGGTAAGGATAAACTCCCTCTGATGAGCTTAGGAAGAAACCTCAAGCAGACCAGACTCAGAGGGGTGATCCACTGCTTAGGCCATTCGAGCAGTTACAAGGATTTACAAAGTTTTTACCAAGCTGAAGAAACAGGGAACAGGAAAACCAGAATAGCATCAAAAACAAAGTGCATTATTAAGATGAATGTGCAGTCATTGGTGCCGCAGGCAGAGAGTCATCCAGCACCCTGAGATACAGGGCCAGCGTCCATCCATCACATCATCAGTGGACCACAGCACAAACTGTCCTCCTGGTAAAATATATTCCAAAAGCAGACTGCAGTGTGCTGCATCAGTGTCAGCCAGGGCATCTTGTGGTCAGTTCAGCGCCCTATGGTGTGCAGCTGTCAGACTTGCAAGATGTCAACCGTGCCTCGGACAGAAAAAGAGCAGAATCAGTCAGCCAGAAAAACTGCACATAAAGTACGAGTTTGTCAGTCATAAACCGACAGGGAAGCAGAGAGAATATTAAGGTAATCACCAGCAACTAGGCCTGAGCTTCACTAACAGACTCAGAAATTAGATGAACTGAGGTTGAAACCTGTTGGGCTGCTAATAAAACGGAGAAGCATATTTCCATACTATGCCAGTATGCTTGCCATACAAGAGGGAGAATAGCGTCTTAAGCCTGGACTTGAATGTCTCTACAGAATTGGACTGTTTTATCACCGTAAGGAGATCATTCCACAAAAACAGGTGCACAATAGGAGAAAGCTCTGTGGCCCAGAGAATTTTTATTTACCCTGATAACGCAGTGCCCAGGCCAGTGCGTAGGGTGTAATTAGGTTAGCTAAGTAGGGAGGTGCTAGCCCATAAATAATTTATAGGTTAGCAACAGAACCATAGATTCTGACCTCACAGAGACAGGAAACCAGCGAAGAGATGCAAAATAAGTGTAATGTGGTCAAACCTTCTGCTTCTTGTCAAAAGTCTGTCAGCAACATTTTGAACCAATCTGAAACCTCTATTGCTGGACTGTGGAGGACCAGAAAACAGAACATTGCAGGAGTCCAATCTAGAAGAAACAAATGCATAGATCAGAGTCTCTTCATGGGACAAATCTTCACTATGTTTTGCAGGTGCCATTTTCGAAAGCTTCCGATTCTCTGCTGGCTCAAGCTTCCGTTTCTCTGCCGGCTCAAGCTTCCGTTTCTCTGCCGGCTGCCCGTTCAAGCTTCCGTTTCTCTGCCGGCTGCCCGTTCAGATCAGTGTTATTTTTTCAGCTCAGAAGACGGCTCATATGGATAAAAATAAGGTTGTAGCTTGTTGTCTACCTTCCTGAGGTAATCGACTCGACTTTCTTTCACATGAAGTCTATCAAAACAAGACAAGATTCTGCAACTTGTGGAGGAAGTTGCAAAATTACGGGCACAGGTCGAGGAGAAGGACAGGAAGATTGCAGCACTGGAACGAAGAGTGGATGACTTGGAACAATACTCAAGAATAAATGATGCTGTTGTGACTGGGTTGAAGATAAAACCCCGGTCATATGCGTACGCTGTGACCGCAAACAGCGTGGACAGAGCCGGCGAGCTGGAGATGAGCTCCGCGGAGCAACAAGTGGCAGCTTTTCTCGCGACCAGAGACATTCATCTGGACGTGGACATCATCGAGGCTTGCCACCCTCTCCCAGCTAAGGACAACAACACGCCAGCTCTGATCCTGAGGTTTGTGCAGTGGAAAAACAAAATTGCACTAATGAAACAAGAGAAAAAGCTAAAGGGCACAAATGTTTATTTGAACGACCACTTAATAAAAAGGAATGCTGATATTGCCAAGAAAGCCAGATATTTACGGAAACAAAATAAAATACAGAATACATGGGTTATGAACTGTAAAGTATACATTAAACTTAAAGGTACACCTGCGGAAGCTAAGGTACTAGTTATCAAAGACATAGAAGAACTGAATAAACATGAATGAGGATAAAACTGTTTTTTTTTTTGTACTGGTCTTGGGGTTGATTGTGATTATTGATAAAAATCTATAGATAACATAATGACCATTGACAGTGATCAGTTTATTTCAGCCCAGGAGCTTGGTTTGGAAACATTTAATCACTGTAATTCTGCTTCCCGCCCCTTTGGACTTGAAATCGATCCTGACTCCTTTTTCACTGAAAAAATAGTACGACAATGTAATTATTTTACAGAACAACAACTCAAAGAGTATAAAATTAACGATGGGGCCTTTTCAATCATACATTTTAATAGTAGTACAACCAAAAAAAGCTTTTCAGTTATTGCAATCTCAGAAACATGGCTAACGGATGATAATAAAGATTTAGTACATCTGGACGGTTATGAATTGTTCCTAGTTAATAGGCAGAGGAAAAGGGGTGGAGGCATAGCACTGTATGTAAGATCTGATTATAACTGCAAACTTGTTAACAATATGTCTTTTACAGTGGACAACATTATGGAATGCGTTACTGTGGAAATTCCAAGCATGAATTCTAATAATATCATTGTTAGCTGCTTATACAGAGCTCCTGGAGCAAACATTGATTCTTTTGAAGAAATAGTTATGGGAACATATAACAAAATCAATAGAAATAAGTATTTATTTATCTGTGGAGATTTTAATATAGATTTTTTGAATCCTCACAATCATCCACAAACCACCTCTTTCATAAATTCCTTATACTGTTTGGGACTGTTTCCAACTATCACTCATCCAAGCAGAATCGCTGTTAACTCAACAACCCTTATTGACAATATTCTATCTAATGCTATATCTGGTAATCTCACAGCAGGAATTTTGGTAAGTGACATTAGTGATCATTTGCCAGTTTTCACTGTGTTTGCATCACAGGGTCATAGTAGTAGTAATCACCAAAATGAACTAAAAACTTTGAGGAGAACAGTAACACCTGTAATCATTGATAATTTTAGGGAGGAATTATTTTGCCAGAACTGGGACGAGGTGTATGTTGATGATGTTGATGAATCTTGTAATGCTTTCATTTCAACTGTCTCCAGGTTATATGACAAACATTGTCCTCTTGTTAACAAAAGGCACAGAAATCGATGTTGTCATAAACCATGGATAACTAAGGGACTTCAAAATGCATGTAAAAAGAAGAACTTGTATAAACAATTTATAAAATTAAGAACAAAGGAAGCCGAAACTAAATATAAAATATATAAGAATAAATTAATTAATATTATGAGATTTTCTAAGAAAAGATATAGTGAGTTACTGGTTATAAATAGAAACAACATCAAAAACACATGGAATATTATAAATGAAATAATAAATAAAAGTAAAAATGTTAGAGATTATCCTTCATTTTTTCATTTAAATAGTAACAATGTGATCAATGACAACAAGTCTATTGCTAACCACTTTAATGAATATTTTGTTAATGTTGGGAAAAATCTTGCTAGTAGTATTGACTCATCGAATAACAGCTTCTGGGTCAATAATACATCATTTAATAAATCTATGTCAATGTTTATTGGTGGCACTGATGAGAGAGAAATAATTGATTTGGTGCATGGTTCCAAAAGTAAGAAATCGACTGATTTTAACAATTTGGATATGGCTTTATTGAAAAAAATTATTGATTGTATAGTAAAACCTTTCAATTACATTTGCAATTTGTCACTGATCACTGGTACATTTTCCTCTCAAATGAAAATAGCCAAAGTAATACCTCTGTTTAAATCCGGCGATAAACACACCTTTTCTAATTATAGACCTATTTCACTTTTGCCACAGTTTTCCAAAATTTTAGACTGCAGGACTATTTATCAAAATACGACATACTCTGCGAAGAACAATACGGATTTAGAAAGTCTCGGACTACATCACTTGCTGTGATGGATTTGGTGAAAAATATAGCGACTGCAATTGATAATAAACAATACACAGTAAGCATTTTCTTTGATTTGAAGAAAGCATTTGACACAGTTAATCATGGAATACTATTATCTAAATTGCAGCAATACGGAATCAGAGGTCTTGCATATGATTGGATTAATAGTTATTTACATGGTAGATTTCAGTATGTTCACTTTAACAATATCGATTCTGAACTCCGGGAAATTACGTGCGGTGTGCCGCAGGGATCAGTATTGGGTCCATTGTTATTTTTACTGTATATTAATGATATAAGCTGGGTGTCAAGATCACTGAGGTGTGTCCTCTTTGCTGATGACACAACTGTGTTTTGCAGTGGTAATAATGTCGAACAGCTTCTGGACATGGTGGAGAACGAATTGGGAAAGTTCAAGGCTTGGTTTGACACTAATAAATTGTCACTCCACCTTGGGAAAACTAAATGTTTTATATTTGGAAATAAACAATTACCTAAATTTAAAAATTTGACTATAAACAATACTGAAATAGAGGTAGTAACAGAGAATAAATTCCTTGGTGTTATAATTGATAATAAACTAAGCTGGAAAGCACATATAAACTATATCAAATCAAAAATGTCCAAATCTATCGCCATCTTGTATAAAGCCAAAGACATACTATCACGGGAAGGGTTACTTACTTTATACCATTCTTTAATAGCACCATACATGACATATTGCATTGAGTCGCGGGGAAATACATACAAATCAAACACTAATCAAATATTTCTTCTACAAAAACGAGCCATACGTATCATCTGCAATAAGTCTTTAAAAAGGTTTTAACAGTCCATAATCCGCGTGACGCCGACAGAATCTTCACCGATATCCAACTGAATCTATTGAATGGTTTCCAACTGCCTGTCTCTAACAGTTTCTGAAAAAAATTTCATGGATCAAAGTGGCAGTCTGTCAGCAAGTTCTCAGACAAAAGAAATCCGACGGGAGGGGTGGACCAGTGCTCACTCAAAGCCTGCCCACAGGCGAATGACGCAACCGACAGGCGTGGAAAAACTCACGCATGCGCACGAAGGTTCAAGCTTGGCTGATGTAATCACACGTGATTCAAATCCATATAGTTTTTGAAAAAAATAAAAAGGTACGATACTTTTTGGACAGACCTCGTAATTGTTTCAAAATATTGTAGTGAGATCATTGTGAAGTGACTGTGTCTAGTATGTAGTGTTTGCTTGTGTGTTGGGAAAGTGTAAGTACACGGACCCACAACAGGGGGCGCAAATGAACGGACAATGGAATAGGTCAAATAACAACACTTTACTGTTGCGAACGTGCACAACAAATACAACAAATTACAACAATGGACAAAATCCAATTCACAATGGTGTCGTGTGAGCAGGCTCGAAGATAGGAGATGCCTCTCCAAAGTAGAACCGGAACCATACGGTTTCCTCCGCCACAGGACCCCGGGAATACTGGAGCCGCCAAGTTCCGAACTCCCAGGTGGCCACTGCCTCCGCGTGTCGGACCTGGTACTGCTGGCGAGGAACAAGAACACAATTAAACGTGGGCGCGTCTGCACCCAGCAACCTGCACAGCAGGGAAGCTACCTCCACCTCTCGTTGGAGAAAAAGTCTGCAATCACTCACAAAAATCACAAAAGTTACTGTCAAGCAGTCAGCTGAGATTATTACCTTCCAGGTAGAACGATATCTCGGCAAAGAGGTGGAGACGTCGTCTTGCTGATATACCCCTGCCGATCAGGTGATTGGTAACAGCTGTTGCCGGCGATGTGTGACAGCTGTCACCCTGGCTGCTCCTGTGAGGCGGCTGCGCCCTCTGGTGCCTGGAGCCCGCACTCCAGACAGGGCGCCCTCTGGTGGTGGGCCAGCAGTACCTCCTCTTCTGGCGGCCCACACAATAGGACCCCCCCCTCAACGGGCGCCTCCTGGCATCCGACCAGGCTTGTCCGGGTGGCGGCGGTAGAAATCGGCCAGGAGGGCTGGGTCCAGGATGAAGCTCTTCTTCACCCAGGAGCGTTCCTCAGGTCCGTACCCCTCCCAGTCCACCAAATACTGGAAGCCCCGGCCCATCCTACGGACATCCAGAAGCCGGCGTACAGTCCAAGCCGGCTCGCCATCGATGATCCGGGCAGGAGGCGGTGCCGGGCCCGGAGTACAGAGGGGTGAGGTGTGATGTGGTTTAATCCGGGACACGTGAAATACAGGATGGATCCGCAGTGAGGCCGGCAGCTGAAGCCTCACTGCGGCTGGACTGATGACCTTCTGGATCTTGAAAGGGCCGATATAACGGTCCTGTAACTTGGGGGAGTCCACTTTGAGGGGGATGTCTCTGGTGGATAACCACACCTCCTGCCCTGGCCGATACGCAGGGGCCGGGGTCCACCGACGGTCTGCATGGGCCTTTGACCTCATCCGGGCCCTCAGCAAGGCAGAACGGGCGTCACGCCACACCCGACAGCACTTCCGTAGGTGGGCCTGGACCGAGGGCGACCGACCTCTCCCTCAACCACTGGAAACAAAGGAGGTTGGTACCCCAGACATACCTCGAAAGGGGAGAGGCCGGTGGCTGACGACACCTGGCTGTTATGGGCATACTCGATCCAGGCCAGATGGGTACTCCAGGCCGCCGGGTGCGTGGCTGTCACGCAACGCAGGGCCTGCTCCATCTCTTGATTGGCCCGTTCTGCTTGCCCGTTGGTCTGGGGATGGTACCCGGATGAGAGACTCACCGTGGCCCCCAGTTCCCGGCAGAAGCTCCTCCAGTTGTGCGAGGAGAACTGGGGACCACGATCGGAGACGATGTCTGTTGGGATCCCATGCAGCCGGACGACGTGGTGAACCAGGAGGTTCGCTGTCTCCTGGGCCGTCGGGAGCTTCAGGAGGGCCACGAAGTGGGCCGCCTTGGAGAATCGGTCCACTATCGTGAGGATGGTGGTGTTGCCCTGGGACGGCGGGAGGCCCGTGACAAAATCCAGGCCGATGTGGGACCAGGGGCGATGGGGCACGGGCAGCGGTTGGAGCAGACCCGAAGCCCTGCGATGGTCAGCCTTGCCCCTGGCGCAGGTGGTGCAGGCCTGGATATAATCCCAGACGTCGGCCTCTAGGGACGCCCACCAGAAGAGCTGCTGGACAACTGCCACGGTTCTTCGCACCCCTGGATGACAGGAGAGCTTAGAGCCGTGACAGAAGTCCAGGACTGCAGCCCTAGCTTCTGGTGGGACGTATAGTCTGTTCTTCGGCCCAGTTCCAGGGTCCGGGCTTCGTGCCAGGGCCTCCCGGACGGTTCTCTCTACGTCCCAGGTGAGGGTGGCCACGATAGTGGACTCCGGGATGATGGGTTCCGGTGGATCCGACAACTCCGTTTTGACTTCATCTTCATGTACCCGGGACAAGGCATCCGATCTCTGGTTCTTAGTCCCGGGACGGTAGGTGATCCGGAAGTCAAAACGGCCGAAGAACAGTGACCAGCGGGCTTGCCTGGGATTCAGCCGCTTGGCGGTCCTGATATACTCCAGGTTCCGGTGGTCAGTGAAAACCGTGAATGGCACGGACGTTCCCTCCAACAGATGTCTCCACTCTTCAAGAGCCTCTTTCACCGCAAGGAGTTCTCGATTGCCGACGTCATAGTTCCGTTCGGCCGGGGTCAACCTGCGGGAAAAATAGGCACACGGGTGAAGGACCTTATCGGTCTTCCCGCTCTGGGAAAGCACAGCTCCTATCCCTGAGTCCGAGGCATCCACTTCAACCACTAACTGGCGACTAGGATCGGGCTGCACCAGAACGGGTGCAGACGAGAAGCGCCGTTTCAACTCCTTGAACGCGGCATCGCAACGATCCGACCAGGTGAAGGGGACTTTTGGTGAGGTCAGGGCTGTCAGGGGGCTAACTACCTGACTGTAGCCCTTAATGAACCTCCTGTAGAAATTAGCAAAGCCGAGGAACTGTTGCAGCTTCCTACGGCTAGTGGGTTGGGGCCAGTCTCTCACCGCCGCAACCTTGGCCGGATCAGGAGCGACGGAGTTGGGGGAGATGATAAACCCCAGGAAGGACAAAGATGTGCGGTGGAACTCACACTTCTCGCCCTTCACAAACAGCCGGTTCTCCAACAACCGCTGCAGGACCTGACGTACATGCCGGACATGAGTCTCAGAATCCGGAGAAAAGATGAGTATATCGTCTAGGTATACGAAGACGAATCGGTGCAGGAAATCCCGCAAGACATCATTAACCAAAGCTTGGAACGTCGCGGGGGCGTTTGTGAGGCCGAACGGCATGACCAGGTACTCAAAGTGACCTAAGGGGGTGTTAAATGCCGTCTTCCACTCGTCTCCCTTCCGGATCCGAACCAGGTGATACGCATTTCTAAGATCCAATTTAGTGAATATTCGGGCTCCATGCAGGGGCGTGAACACTGAATCCAACAGGGGCAACGGGTATCGATTGCGAACCGTGATTTCGTTCAGCCCCCTGTAATCAATGCATGGACGAAGTCCGCCGTCTTTTTTACCCACAAAGAAGAAACCTGCACCCATCGGGGAGGTGGAATTCCGGATCAACCTGGCGGCTAAAGAGTCCCGGATGTAGGTCTCCATTGATTCGCGCTCAGGTCGGGAGAGGTTGTACAGCCTGCTGGACGGGAACTCACCGCCTGAAACCAAATCAATGGCACAATCATACGGACGGTGGGGGGAAGGGTGAGCGCCAGATCCTTACTGAACACATCCACAAGGTCGTGGTACTCCACCGGCACCGTCCCTAGATTGGGCGGGACTCTGACCTCCTCCTTAGCCTGGGAACCGGGAGGAACCGAGGAACCTAAACATACCCGATGGCAAGTCTCGCTCCACTGAACCACTACCCCGGACGGCCAATCGATCCGGGGATTGTGTTTCAACATCCAGGGGAACCCTAAAATCACACGGGAGGTAGCAGGTGTCACAAAAAACTCGATCTCCTCCCGGTGATTTCCTGACACCACCAGAGTTACAGGTGGTGTCTTATGCGTGATTGGAGGGAGTAGGGAGCCATCTAGTGCCCGCACCTGCACAGGCGAGGTAAGCGCCACCAGAGGGAACCCTACCTCCCTGGCCCATCTGCTGTCTAACAGATTCCCTTCAGAGCCCGTGTCCACCAGTGCTGGGGCCTTCAGGGTTAAATCCTCATAAAGGATCGTAACTGGGAGTCGTGTGGCAATGTGGGTGTGTCCCACGTGAATGTCTCAGCCCACCCCTAGCCCAGTTTCTAGGGGCGGGTGTTGGCGTTTAACCGCTCGGGGCAGTCTCTTACCTGATGCTCTATCGAGCCACAAACAAAACACGCTCCGCGGGCCAGCCTCCTCTGTCTATCTGGTGCCCTAAATGTGGCCCTGCTCGTGTCCATAGCTTCGTCAGCAGGGGGAGCTGTAACCGCCCGGAGCACAGGGGCCGTGGAGCGTGGGGAGGGCAGAACGTGGTCGGAACCGGAAGGGAGAGGGACGGCGCGTGCCCGGCCACGCCCTTCGTCTCGTTCCCGACGGCGTTCTTCTAACCAATTGTCTAATCGTATGACGAGATCAATAAGCCCATCTAAATCCCGCGGTTCGTCCTTAGCCACCAGGTGCTCCTTTAGAACCAATGACAGTCCGTTTACAAAGGCGGCGCGGAGGGCAGTGCTATTCCAGCCGGACCTCGCAGCCGCGATGCGGAAGTCGACTGCATAGGCAGCTGCGCTCCGGCGCCCCTGTCTCATTGACAGCAGCACGGCTGAAGCAGTCTCTCCTCTATTTGGGTGATCGAACACTGTTCTGAACTCCCTCACAAACCCATCATATGTCTGAAGGAGCCGTGAATTCTAGTCCCAGAGCACTGTAGCCCAAGCGCGTGCCTCACCACGAAGCAGGTTTATTACATAAGCTATCTTGCTAGAATCAGTCGCATACATGACAGGACGTTGTGCGAAGACGAGCGAACACTGCATAAGGAAGTCCGCGCACATCTCCACACAACCTCCGTACGGCTCTGGAGGGCTTATGTATGCTTCCGGGGAAGGTGGGAGGGGTCGTTGAACGACCAGTGGAACGTCATTGTTTCGCACAGGGTCAACAAGAGGGAGAGCCGCAGCAGCGCCCTGAGGGCGTGCCTCCACCTGCGCGGCGAGAGCCTCCACCCTGCGGTTAAGGAGGACATTCTGCTCGGTCATTAAATCCAACCGAGCCGTGAAAACGGTGAGGATCCGCTGCAACTCACCGATCATTCCTCCTGCGGGCGCCTGTGCGCCCTGTTCTTCCATTGGCCGTTCAACAGCCGGTTGACGCCCCTCGGGATCCATGACGAGGTGGCCGAGATATCCTGTTGGGAAAGTGTAAGTACACGGACCCACAACAGGGGGCGCAAATGAACGGACAATGGAATAGGTCAAATAACAACACTTTACTGTTGCGAACGTGCACAACAAATACAACAAATTACAACAATGGACAAAATCCAATTCACAATGGTGTCGTGTGGGCAGGCTCGAAGATAGGAGACGCCTCTCCAAAGTAGAACCGGAACCATACGGTTTCCTCCGCCACAGGACCCCGGGAATACTGGAGCCGCCAAGTTCCAAACTCCCAGGTGGCCACTGCCTCCGCGTGTCGGACCTGGTACTGCTGGCGAGGAACAAGAACACAATTAAACGTGGGCGCGTCTGCACCCAGCAACCTGCACGGCAGGGAAGCTACCTCCACCTCTCGTTGGAGAAAAAGTCTGCAATCACTCACAAAAATCACAAAAGTTACTGTCAAGCAGTCAGCTGAGATTATTACCTTCCAGGTAGAACGATATCTCGGCAAAGAGGTGGAGACGTCGTCCTGCTGATATACCCCTGCCGATCAGGTGATTGGTAACAGCTGTTGCCGGCGATGTGTGACAGCTGTCACCCTGGCTGCTCCTGTGAGGCGGCTGCGCCCTCTGGTGCCTGGAGCCCACACTCCAGACAGGGCGCCCTCTGGTGGTGGGCCAGCAGTACCTCCTCTTCTGGCGGCCCACACAACATTGTGTGTAGGTATGTATGCTTAGGTATATGTGGGTATGTCCTGTAACATGACTGGGAGGTGTATGTGATGGTATATGTATCGTACAAGTATATGTGTGTGTATATATATATATATATATATATATATATATATATATATATATATATATATATATATATATATATATATATATATATATACATGTGTGTGTGTGTGTGTGTATATGTGTATGTGTATATATATGTATATATATGTGTGTGTCTGGGTGTATCAATGAATCTAACTAGTAGTGAGTGTATTTATTGAATTCGTGGTGCAAGGGGTGGGTCTTGATAAGTTATGCTTCTACCCACCCCCTTTCGGTCACATGGGTTTTGATTTTGGTCAGTTCTGGAATGTTGTATTTTGTTTTCTGTTTAGCTGTATTGTTGTTTTGTTTTGTGTTTGTAAATATTGTATTTCTTTTTTTTATTCAACCACGTGTGTCGAAATAAAATAAAATAAATTCAAATAAATTCAAATTCAGGTGGAAGAAATCTTGATGTCTCTGTGTAGGTCAAAGGATAGCCTGGGATCAAAAATTAGCCCGTTTCCTCACTTTTTCAGAGTGATGTATGACACACTAGCTTAGATTAAGTGTTAGCTGGTCAAGCTGATGTCGATGTCTCGCTGGACCAAGGATCATCTTTTTGGTCTTGTCTGAGTTTAAAAGTAAGAAACTGTTGGACATCCAGCTTTTCACTGACGCAAGGCAATACTCTAAGGATTTTATGTGTATGAGATTACCAGCAGTTATAGGCATGTACTGACTGGCTGAGACTCTGAATCAGGCATTTGTTTCTTCTAGATTGGACTACTGCATTTTTCTATTTTCTGGTTTACAGCAGTACAGCATTGGGACTCTCCAACTGGTTCAAAATGCTGTTGCCAGACTTTTGGTAGAAAGCAGAAAGTTTGACCACATTACGTTACACCCATTTTGGCATCTCTGCACTAGCTTTCTGTCCCTGTGAGATCAGATTTTAAGGTTTTGCTATTAACCTATAAAACCTAACTGACCTAATTAAACCCTACGTACCGGCCCGGGCTCTGCGTTCTCACGGTTCAGGACTACTTTGTGTCCGTAGGGTGAATAAAAAGTCTGTGAGTCACAGAGCTTTCTCTTATCGTGTCCCTGTTCTGGTGAATGATCTCCCTGCATCAATAAAACAGTCAGATTCTGTGGAGACTTTCAAGTCCAGACTTAAGACGCACTTATTTTCCCTTTGGTATGGCTAACATACTGGCATAGTACCTTAATATGCTTTCTAAACTTTTAAATTCATTTTATTAGTAAACAGATTGGGTTGCGGCCTCAACTTTATCTAAAGTCTGGGTCTTTTAGTGAAGCTTAGGGCTAGTGGCCAGCGATCACCTTAGTATTTATTCTGTTTTTGTTGTTGCTTAATGCTGACAAATTATACCTTATTGTAGTCTTTCTGCTGCCTGATTCTGTTTTTTCTCTCTCTGTTTGAGGTGCAGCTCCATCCAGAAGTGGAAGTGGTGTCTTCTTATGCAAGCCTCCCATCCTGGACACCAACATGGACTCCCAAAATTTCCTTTATATTTGTATTGTCAAGTGTGTCGGTAGCATGACCCAAGCAGAGGGTCACCCCCTTGAGTCTGGTCTGCTTGAGGTTTCTTCCTCAAATCATCAGAGGGAGTTTTTCCTTACCACTGTCGCCTGTGTGCTTGCTCTTGGGGTTAGTAAGGTTAGACCTTACTTGTGTGAAACGCCTTGAGGCAGCTTTGCTGTGATTTGGCGCTATATAAATGAAAATAAATTGAAAAAAATTAAAATCTGATAAAGAATCTTATTGATAAGCGGAATCGATAATGGCATTGATATTGATAAAATCTTATCAGTACCCATACCTAATCGTATTGCACCAAATCGCATCGTATCGCATTGTGAGGAATTGAATTGCCATCAAATACATATCAAATGGCATTTAATTTGGAACAGGGGTGAATCATATCGCATTGTATAGCCATGATACAATGATCACAGGTACAAGCGGCCGAAATGGGTTTTCTTGGGAGGGTGGCTGATGTCTCCTTTAGAGATAAGGTGGGAAGCTCGGTCATCCGAGAGGAGCTTGGAGTAAAGTCACTGCTTCTTTGTGTTGAAATAAGCCAGCTGGAGGGGTTGGGCATCTGGTAAGGATGCCCCCTGGGCGCCTCCCTAGGGAGGTGTTCCACGCACATCCATCTTGGAGGAGAACCTGGGGAAGACTAGGTAGAAAGAATATGTCTCCTCACTGGCCTGGAAACCCCCTCGGGATCCCCCAGTTGGGCTTCTGGTAAGGATGCCCCCTGGGCGCCTCCCCAGTCAGAGAGGGTTAATGTGGCTCGTGAAAGGGAAGTTTGAGGTCTCCTCCTGGAGCTGTTACCCCCGTGACCCTATCCTGGATAAGTGGTTGAAGATCAGTAAGTGAGGGTGTGATCCACCAGGTGGAAGTATTTCAATAACCTTGAGCCAACGATGACCAAACGACAACCAGCCTATTGCTTATATTAGTATATTCTCCATGTAATGTGGAATTGCATCAAGAAGGGTATCCGGTATAAAACTTGTGCCAAGTCAACTTGCAGGTCCACCTTGGATGTGCTGTGGGGAACCCGAGTGAAACCAAGGAAGAAGGGGCTTACTAGTGAGATTCATGCATTTTTGATGCATAGATGGCAATTTTAACATCAAATATTAAAATGAATTTGAGGCAAATGTATCAGTTAAACTGGTTCATATGAATTTGAAACAAAATGCATTAGCCTAAAATGGAGATGCTCAACCCAAACCCTATTTCTTGGATTTTGCCAACCCACTGTCCCACACCTATACTTTAAATTTTATTCTTTTTAGTTTGGTACATTTTAAGGTCTTTAACTGGGATCAACAACCTTATTGACTAATTTATTTCCATACAGTTTTGGGTCTGCTGAGGCATACCTGGGTACCCATGACAGAGTAACGCTAATGTACCTACCTAGAGCTAAAACTTTCTCTGTAAGAGATGGCTACAGATAGATTCATTCATTTTCTATACCGTTTATTCCAACTAAGGGCCAAGGGAGAGCTGGTGCCTATCCCAACAGTCACTGGGAGAAAGGCAGGGTACACCCTTGGAGAGGACATTGGTCTCTTGCAGGGCCACATATAATCAGCCAAATACATTCATGGTCAATTTAAAATGTACTCAGTTTGCATGTTGAGTAAGCCACCATGCTGCCTTTAAATAGAAAAATGTTAAGTAGATAATCACTGGGAAAAATATGTGCTCTTTACACATGTGCAAGTGGAAATATGGAGGTAATTACCCATGAGCAAAAAATAATGACTTATATGTACTAGAAGGGCAAAGATTGGCCAGCAGAGGGCGGTGTATAACAATTAATGGCTTTCAATCATGTGCTTGATGAGACAGGAAGGTTCTTGGAATTTTCAACAGTGAGGTAATTGTTTGTTACATATCTGTTTAATTCAAAATGTTAGTAACATCACTGCTAACATACTGTTTCTGTCTCTCTGAGGAAGGATTTTTGTTAAGAGTGTCAACAAACATAATATTCTATGCATAGCATAGGAAACATCACAATGAAAGAAACATCCCAGCATTATATATTGTCACAAACTCAGCCATTAGGGTGTTCAAGGCAAGCCACCTTTAGCGCCAATCCCAGGACCACATAAATGACAACGGTTGCATCAGGAAAGGCATCCAGCGTGAAACCTGCACCAAATTAAATATGCAAATCACAAATCAGATTTTCGTAATGACTTGGCCGAAGCCAATTACCAACAACCGTTGCTGTTACTGCTGGTCAGCAGGATACAGATTGAATCTATGCAGTTGGTGGGTGAAGGGGAAGCAGGAGAGGGAAAAACCTGTCTGATAGCAGCAGAAGAGGAGGAAGGCTTGAAGTGTGGAGGTGAGAGTCTTTGACGAGGGAAGTGAAAGAGCCGGCTGATGTAATTTAAAGGTAGACATACTGCATGTTCAAGAGGCTAAGTGAAAAGGGGAATAATGCCAAGAGCTTCAGAGGTGGGTTCAAACTGTTCCATGATTGGTTTGTATGTGAGGAGAAATTGTATCGTGGCAGTCCTTAAGGAAAAGAAATTTAAGAGTGCACTGGGGTGAAGTGAGTGTCTGACCAAGCAATGCTGGAAATTGAAGGGGTGATGATGAATGTCATCAGCGCATATGGCCCTTGGGAGGTGTGTGTGTGGGGGAGGTGGGTGAAAGAACACTGAGTGCATTCCATGAGGTGGTAAGGAGTGCACCCGAGGAAGAAAAAGTGATGATAGAGGAGGAGACTTCATTTGGCATGTTGGTGAGGGGAAGAGAGGTGAGGGAGAGGTGATGAGTACGGTGTCAACAAGAGGGACATGGAAGGGTAGACTGTGGTGGATTTTGTAAAAAAACAAAACAAAAACAAAACAACACAAATTGCTTTGGTGAATACACAATTTAAGGACAATGAAAAACACTGAAGAAATCACCTGTTTTAGGTGCACAAGTAGAAGAGTACATGCTTGGAATTTCATTCACTGAAGCTGGGCTTTTCCACCTCTGCTTAGATCTTAGATAAGCAGAAGAGTTGCATTTATATTTTTGTTGAGTGTATAAATGAAATGCCATGGAGATAACATTGTGGATGATGTCAAAATTAAACATGGCTCACAGGATCAGAAAATTAACAATTTAGTTTGTGAACAACTGGAATGTTTAAATGTACAACTCCGGGAAGGCAGACACTGGAGGAGGAATACATCAACTTGAATTGAAGGTAGATGAAGTAGTTTGTGAACCAGATGGCAAATGATGATAGTCCCAGAACTAGGACCAGGCGGCCGCAATGCTCAGGACACAAGGAGAAAGGGGTTAATATGGAACCAGAGTGCAAGGAATCAAAATGTTCTTATGTAGATGAACTGAGGCCAGGTACCACAC
Source organism: Thalassophryne amazonica (assembly GCF_902500255.1). Taxonomy (NCBI): domain Eukaryota; kingdom Metazoa; phylum Chordata; class Actinopteri; order Batrachoidiformes; family Batrachoididae; genus Thalassophryne; species Thalassophryne amazonica. Next base: position 66,788,506 of record NC_047105.1, on the reverse strand, counting down.
AGGCAAAGCTGAGTTTCTGGTGAGAGTGAAGAGGCAGGACCTGTTGGGGAAAGTGTAGTGACATGGACCCACAACAGGGGGCGCAAATGAACGGACAATGAAAGAGTCAAATATGAACACTTTACTGTTGTGAATGAGCACAACACAGAGGAATGTGAAATTTTACAGACAGTCAATCACAAGGGTGACGTGTGGGCAGGCTCGAGGATAGAAGACGTCTGTCCTGAGATGAACCGGAACCACACGATTTCCTCCGCCACCGAACCCGGAGAATACTGGAGCCGCCAAGTCCCGAGTCCCCAGGTGGCCACCGTCTTCGAAGGTCGGATCTGGTACTGCTGGCAGGGAGCAGAGACAATAAGATATGGGTGTGTGCACACCCAGTAACAGCAACGGTGGGAATGCCACCTCCACCTCTAACACACACTCGTGCAGCTCCTGTCTACCCACTTATCTGGTAGAGGTGTGCAGCGGAGCCGTTGCTGGACACACCGAACGCCGGTCTCAGAGACACGGAACACCACAGGAAAACGGCTGCAAAAAAGAGTTCAGACTGATACACGTGTGAATAGAGGAGATCTCGCAGGAATTCAGTGCACAGTCAACACTGAAACAGGAAATGTTAAATGTTGTCAACATTGAATCCGGAAATGCCAAGGTGAGAGACAGCACATGAGGTCAGTCAATGACTATTTAGTATGTAAATTGTATAAAGTTTTTTTAGCCATGCTAATGCTCCCCAGAAGCATTTACTGAAAATAAAGTGTGAAGGACCTAAATGAGATGGTGAGGACTTTCCAGGCATGTAAGATGCAAATGAAGAATAATGCTTAAAATGGTGGGGGGTTAAGACAGCTGTAGTTGGGGGGTTTGGCGCGTGAAGACCCCCAAAAGCTGAAGGTTTTTAGCCATGCTTATACTCCCCAGAAGCATTCATTGAAAATAAAGTCTCAAGGACCTAAATTAGATGGTGAAGCTTTTCCAGGCATGTGGGGGGTTAAGAGGGCTGTAGTTGGGGAGTCGGGGGGGGGGGGGGGGGGTGGGTGAAACTCCTCCAGAAGCTGAAGGGTTTTAACCATGCTAATGCTCTCCAGAAGCATTCACTGAAAAAAGTTTGAAGGACCTCAATGACATGGTGAGATGCTGAAGAGTTTCACTCATTCATGTCCGCGACATATACATATTATGAACTTGACTATTTAAAAGTCCACACATAAGACCATATTTTCTCTACATTCCTGATACTGTGAAATGTGGACGGTGTTACTGTGCTCTGAGCATTTTTGATCTAGTTTTATTTTGGAAACAGTGACAACAAACAGTGCTCTACACATCCTGACAGCAAAGAGATGGCAAAGCTCAACTGAAGATGTTATCTGAGTGTGGTTTCTGACAGGTATCAAGTTTTGAGACATGATTCACAATGACGACAATACATACAATTTGTACCATTTCCTGTCTTGCAGCCCATTTTGCTTATTTTTAGCTCTGAGGTAATAAAACACACAACGGTGACCTCCAGTGGATGTAATCAAACAGACAGTTCTATTTTTGGTCCTCTCTGCACAGTCCAATGGTTCTCAAGCAGCAGGCCTCCTATGGGGGCACAGAGCTATTGCAGGTAAGGTGTAAACAACTTGGGAGAAAAAATGAAGTTTAATTAAAGATGAAGGCGACTGAGTCATGTGGGGACACAAGCAGCAAGGCTGTCAAACTATTTTGACTTCCAAAAGATGGCACGGCTGAAAAGGTCAGAGAGCCACCGTTGCACATGAGCTTCAAAGTAGGAAGCACATCAGTGCCATGTGTTTTGATAGAATCTCTTTAGTGCAGTGCATTAATATTTGCCATAATGTCTGCCAAACAGGTTATGGTCTGTTTGTTACTGGATTTGCTGCTGAATGACATTAAAAAAAGTGATGACGAAAGTTGGTGAAATGTTTGTTCTCTCCTTTCACAGAAACCATTAAAGTTGGGATTGGATCCAGATTAAGAGGTGGAGCCGAGTGCTCATAAAAACAATCAACTGGCTTTTCAGAAGACTGATGAAAGACCTCAAGTGTGGCCTGGAAAATAAACAGTTACATTTTGTGATAAATACAGGGAAACACCTGTGGATGTTCTACCAGTTTCTAGTAGCCAGCATCCTCTTATACACCATGGTGTGCTGGGAGTTGGGGGTGGGGGGGGGGGGGGGGGGGGGGGTGCACATCCAGGCTGGAAAAACTGATCGTGGGCTGGCTCTGTGGTTGGCATGAAGCTAGACTCTCTGGTGACGGTGGCACAGAAGAGAACACTGTACAAACTGCAGGACATTATGGATGATGCCAGTCACCCTCTGCACACCGTCATCGGCAACCAGAGGAGCCTCTTCATCCACAGACTGCTTCTTCCCAAGTGCAGGACCAACAGACTGAAAAACCCCTTTGTCCCTCAGGTCATCAGACTGTACAATTCCTCACTCAGGGGGAGGAGAAGTAACAGGAAGACAGGGGACAGGAAGGAGATGAACAGTAGTAACCAGTAAACCAGCAGCAAGCACTATTCTGGTATTTGTATTTGTGTATTTAGATTTATATTTGCAAACTGTTTTTTACTTTCACTTTTGATACTCTGTGTGCTTCTTACCCTGTGTGCTGCTATGCAGTGCTTCTGGAACCTCATTTTCCATGAGGGAGCCTTCCCAAGGGATTAATAAAGTTCTATCTAATCTAATCTCTACTATTTTGTCACAGACACTACTAGACTTTGGCTCAGTTGGTTTTGGAGTCTTTAGTTTACTGACTAGGTTTGACAATTTTCCTGTGTTTATCTGCAATGAGAATGCACACCTCAGAACGTGTACATTCACAATCCAGTCCAGTGGTGGTCCTAGAGTGATTTACTCCCCGGGTGAAACCCCCTGCGTGCGCCCCCCCCCCCCCCCCCCCCCGCGCACACTAACGTGGCCACCACCTCCGCCCCACCACCCATGAAAACACTAACTTCGTCCAGAACACCCACAATCCCACAAATTAACTCACAACAGCTATTTTCAAGAACAAATTTCCGGTTTTAATGACTACTGCAATAACAAACACAAAGAAATTGGCACAGTCTAATGTGTCATCATCCATGGACTTATCTGCAATGATCAACTCAAAAGTTAGCAGGAGGCATCATAATTGTTTGCCACAGTGCTCACTATCCGTGATGTGAAATTCCATAGAGTAGGAGCATTTCTGGGCAACCTTGAGCAGCCTGCAGACTCAAGAAAAGACATCCTCTTTGTGGATTTTGAGAAAAAATGTGGCAAACCCAGCAGTCACGGCTTCTTCGTAAGGAAGACTATCAAATGGCTTCGCCAAAATCCGGTCCACAACATTCAAATTGTCTGCCATTATGTGCAGCTTGCTACCTAGCTAGCTCGCTAGCTGGGACTGGCGCGAGGCTAGTGTGAAGTGTGTCCGCCTGTGAGTGCTTTGTGACGGTGGAGGAGCTCAGCAGCACCCGCTGCTCGGTAGGGACAGAAACTGCGATAGAAGTCAGAAAGAGTGATAAAAGTCAGTCTCCAAACACAAGCAGCTACAAAAAAACACACCAGAAATAGAAGCTCGATTTGTCGCTAATCGTTTTTAACAAAGAAAATGCCGCTAAGAGGATTAGGAAAGTCTCCGGTTCAACTCAGAACAGAATGAAAACTAAAAAATGCTCCCACAGATGTTTACACCAAAAGATCGCTGATTCGCTCATTTCGCTGTCAATCAAAAAGGGATTCAGCCTCAAACAGATCATCCAATCACCATGCAGAAGCTGAGCGTCCAGGCCAGCCAAGGCCAGCCCACTGCCCCATAGACCCCCAGAGACGCTGAGCGTCCGATGGGCGGGACAAAGCCCAGCATTTATCCAATGACTCGTCTCGTTTTGCTGCACTCTTTGTGTCGCTATTGAAGTCTGTGGACGCTCAGCGTCCACACTGTTTAAAGCACTGTGAAGCTGCTGAATGAATGAGAGGAAAGCCGCGTCGTTACCAGTGATAAGAAGCTGATTCTGAACAAAAGTTGAGCGCGTTGTAACCACAAACCCCCCCGTCAGGACAACCCCCCCACCCAGTTTTTTTTTTTTTCGGGGGGCAGGTTTTTTTTTCCCCCGCATGGTCGTGCCGCCCCCCCACCCCCCCGCGATGCCGCCCCGGGCGGCTGCCTGGTCAGCCCGCCTCCAGGACCGCCCCTGATCCAGTCCAACCTCAAATGCTGAAAAGTTAAACCAGAGCTAAAGTGCAAAAACCTGCACTTCCTTGAATGGCCACTTGAGGCTCTAAAAGCAAGTCGATCCACATCAAACCCACGCTAAAGTGTACAGTTTTTCAGCAGAAATAAACATGGTTACATCTCGGTACAAAAAATGGTTTTGGACTGTATAGCAACTTTCCTTGTTCATGAAAACCATACATGAGGTGAGTTTGTATAAAACTAATTACTTTTTACACTGTTTTAATCTATAATGTGTTGCATTTTAAGGGAATAGATGATTTGTGTGACAACTACCATTTTACGTGGCCATGCAGCTGCCAGCTTGCCACGAGCTACATGGCTGCTAGCAGGATGCTGCCTCCTTCCTGAGTATTTTAATACAAGCATAAGATAATATGAGCAAAGCGACACAAAACTTGCTCATGGTACAGGGAGTCCCAAACAGGAAGTGCCAAATTTTGAGTCCACAGTGAAACAGGAAATGTCAAATGTTGAAAACTTCCTGGATCGACACTTCCTGGATTGACAGACGAGATCTCATGGAATCTTGCGGGAACTCGGTGGCAAGTTCACACTGAAACAGGAAGTGCCAAATTTTGAGTCCATAATGAAACAGGAAATGTCAAATATTGAACACTTCCTGGCATGGGTGGAGCTAGAGCGGAAGCCAGGGTTGCGCTGGACTCCCCTGAAATTTGATTGGGCATAGATGATTGACAAGTCACAGCACATGCAAAAAAAGAGCTGCATTTTGAAATCGGTGACACATATTGACTGCTGGGTCCCTCCTGTCCAGTAGTTGGCGATGTGTAAAACAAAATGTTTGAAACCACCTTATCAGAAGAACAATCTTTGACCCATATTTGAACCTGTATATGTTGTCTGAACCTTGGACTCCTAATGACACCAGAGTTATATCGGAGAGTAAATGGCCATATTCTATGCCACAAATGAGGTCCAGGTTGTTAAAAGCGGCATTTGTCCTCCTTTATTTCGGGTTGCCTTATATATACACTCAACAAAAATATAAACGCAACACTTTTGGTTTTGCTCCCATTTTGTATGAGATGAACTCAAAGATCTAAAACTTTTTCCACATACACAATATCACCATTTCCCTCAAATATTGTTCACAAACCAGTCTAAATCTGTGATAGTGAGCACTTCTCCTTTGCTGAGATAATCCGTCCCACCTCACAGGTGTGCCATACCAAGATGCTGATTAGACACCATGATTAGTGCACAGGTGTGCCTTAGACTGCCCACAATAAAAGGCCACTCTGAAAGGTGCAGTTTTGTTTTATTGGGGGGGATACCAGTCAGTATCTGGTGTGACCACCATTTGCCTCATGCAGTGCAACACATCTCCTTCGCATAAAGTTGATCAGGTAGTCAGTTGTGGCCTGTGGAATGTTGGTCCACTCCTCTTCAATGGCTGTGCGAAGTTGTTGGATATTGGCAGGAACTGGTACACGCTGTCGTATACGCCGGTCCAGAGCATCCCAAACATGCTCAATGGGTGACATGTCCGGTGAGTATGCCGGCCATGCAAGAACTGGGACATTTTCAGCTTCCAAGAATTGTGTACAGATCCTTGCAACATGGGGCCGTGCATTATCCTGCTGCAACATGAGGTGATGTTCTTGGATGTATGGCACAACAATGGGCCTCAGGATCTCGTCACGGTATCTCTGTGCATTCAAAATGCCACCAATAAAATGCACCTGTGTTCTTTGTCCATAACAGACGCCTGCCCATACCATAACCCCACCGCCACCATGGGCCACTCGATCCACAACATTGACATCAGAAAACTGCTCACCCACACGCTGTCTGCCATCTGCCCTGAACAGTGTGAACTGGGATTCATCCTTGAAGAGAACACCTCTCCAACGTGCCAAACGCCAGCGAATGTGAGCATTTGCCCACTCAAGTCGGTTACGACGACAAACTGGAGTCAGGTCGAGACCCCGATGAGGACGACGAGCATGCAGATGAGCTTCCCTGAGACGGTTTCTGACAGTTTGTGCAGAAATTCTTTGGTTATGCAAACCAATTGTTTCAGCAGCTGTCTGAGTGGCTGGTCTCAGACGATCTTGGAGGTGAACATGCTGGATGTGGAGGTCCTGGGCTGGTGCGGTTACACGTGGTCTGCAGTTGTGAGGCTGGTTGGATGTACTGCCAAATTCTCTGAAACGCCTTTGGAAACAGCTTATGGTAGAGAAATGAACATTCAATACACGAGCAACAGCTCTGGTTGACATTCCTGCTGTCAGCAAGCCAATTGCACGCTCCCTCAAATCTTGCGACATCTGTGGCATTGTGCTGTGTGATAAAACTGCACCTTTCAGAGTGGCCTTTTATTGTGGGCAGTCTAAGGCACACCTGTGCACTAATCATGGTGTCTAATCAGCATCTTGATATGGCACACCTGTGAGGTGGGATGGATTATCTCAGCAAAGGAGAAGTGCTCACTATCACAGATTTAGACTGGTTTGTGAACAATATTTGAGGGAAATGGTGATATTGTGTATGTGGAAAAAGTTTTAGATCTTTGAGTTCATCTCATACGAAATGGGAGCAAAACCAAAAGTGTTGCGTTTATATTTTTGTTGAGTGTACATGTTTCTTTGGTGATTTTAATGAATGAAATGAGGCAGCATCTGATTCATGCTCTGTTTGCTTATATGCAGTGGTGGGCACAGTTAACCAAAAAAGTTAGCTCCAGTAACAGTTAATCTGCTAACTGAAAAGTTAACTTTTTTCAAGCTAAACCAATAAACCCCTAAAAAAATTAGCAGAAGTTACAGATAAAAGCTAAACCAATAACTTGCAGTATTGACTTCAATACACTAGCAGCTACTGACCTGTGTCAGCTCAGCCTTCTTTCAGCAAAAGAGACCTGGTGACCAGAGAGAAAGGAATGAGAAGAACAAAAGAAAGAGGGAGGGAGAAGGGGAAAATAAAGATCATTTCTCTTCACACCATACAGACTCACTGGCATATCACTCAAGTCATGCACAGGCAAACAGTTTTGACTTATGGTTAAAAGTTTAAACAAACTAATTCCGGACAAGTTATTTAAATTAACGTCACGTCTGACATTTTATAAAGTGAAAATATCAGCTATGTGTTTTAGTTTTAAAGTAATGCACTAATTTTGAAGGTTTTAGTGTTTAGACAGACATGCCACAGTGCATTATGGATAAACTAGTTTCCTGATGTCAGTGGTTGGTGGTCAGTATAACACATAACTTACTGAAACGTGGTGGGTTTTACAAATAAATCTGTATTTGTAAATATGTCATTTTTAAATTTGTAAATGAAAAAAGTTAAGTGGATTCAGCACTTTTAGTGAATGTGTGGCACTTGGTATTCATACTGCCATGAACACTGCCATCTACTGTAGATGGCAGTGGTCATAGCAGTATGAACAGCATTTGCCGCCACATAAAATTGATTATTATTTACAGGTACATATGTTGGTCATAATTTCTAATATCAACAGCCTGCTGTTAAAGCTACCACCCAGCCTGCAAAAATACGCTTTAATCAATAGCCCAAGCCCAGGTTACCTAGCTTATTAGCCTTAGATGGCTTGGTAAATTTGAGATAGATGGGTGTATTTGGCTTCCTTCATCCTGCCCAGGTCATACCACTCTTCGTCATGCTCCTCTCCATTTTCCCATTTATTGTTTTTTTGGGAGTGAGGCAGAGTTGGGCCTTACCAAGTTAGTTATACAGTGCATCCAGAAAGTATTCACAGTGCTACACTTTTGACAGGTGTAGGTAGACAGGTGGGTGCCTTTCCAATTCAAGTACAGTCAACTGAATTTACCTTAGGTGGACTCCAATTTAGCTGTAGAAACATCCCAGTGATGATCTATGAAAACAGGATGCACCTGAGCTCAATTTTGAGCTTCATGACAAAGGCTGTGAATATTTATGTACATGTGATTTCTTAGTTTTTTTATTTTTAATAAATTTGCAAAATTCTAAAAAAGACTTTTTTCACATTGCCCTTATGGGGTATTGTGTGTAGACGTTTGATAGAAAAAAAGAATTTCATCCATTTTGGAATAAGGCTGTAAATAATAAAATGTAACATAATAACATGTGCAAAAAGCGAAGCGCTTCAATCCCACTCTTTAGAAACCTATGGGTGAGTATCTTCTAGGCACTCAAATGAAGTTCTCAGTACATATGGAAGGAATCACTATTCAGCATCAAAACACAATATTCCTGAGCTAATATTTTGGAATATTTCCACAGTTGCAGTGGAAGCTGAGTGCACTACGTATTTCACATGCCTGTCAGACTTTAACTGTTATGGCAAATTCATCTCTTCATATCAGTTACATTCCCTTGTGCACATCAGTCAGCGTGGATCCTAAGACTAACTCTAGCAATGACACCCCTTTATCACACCATATTCATACAGTGACATATTTTTCAGTGTCAGATATAGAAATCTGAAATATTTTTTGCTATTCGAGGTGTAGAACTAAACAGTCAAGCACTGCTTGGTGCTTTATATAAATGATCAACGTGTGAATCAAAGTTGCTGATACTCTTAGCAATACATTCTGCCTCACTAAATGTAGAGACATTGCGTGTGTCTTGGGTATGGAAGAGGATCCAACGCATTCTCAGCTGATTGCATTGACAGCCACAGCAGCAGAGGTATGCCCATCACGGCGCTCTGCTGATCTATTTCTGTCCATGTGCCCTCACGTCTAACTACCGCTGTCCCTCCACTCCCGCACCAAGAATACTGTTTTAATTAGTTTGGCTCATGATCATATGTAACTCTAATTCCATTCCACTCCTTCTTCCTCGGCTCTGTCTCTGCCACAGGGGGATCATGGGTGCTATCGCCAATCTGTGCCCCAAAGTCATGCTTCCTGCTGTTCTGCTGCCTTGTTGATTTACAGAGATAGGAGCAGAAAGCTCTGGATCGCTCTTAGCCCTCTTTCCAGCCTCATCAACAAGCCGTTGCCACCAGCACACTGACTTTGTTTATGTACAACATGCTGATATAGAAAGCTGTGACTGATGGCAGCAACTGCACAGCTGAACGAAACATGAATCAGAGGGACTGTTGAATTTTACGTGTGAGCCCTCCAGCCACACCTTAATGTGAACTTTATCGTGAAGCATTAAGACTATGAAGCACTCTTATGATTGGATTATGAAACCAGGTTAGAATAAGTAATTTGCTGCTTCTCACATTCTCACCTCAGATTAGATTAAACAGTGTGTCAGTTGTCTGAAAACATTGTGAATCCACAAACTGGCAAAGAACAATAGAAAAAAATAAAAGCAAATGATCAAAAAGCTTTCTTTAATAAATGTCTGAGTGCAGGCCATTATTACTCTGTAGAAATGATTTTACTACAGAAAAGGTACCACAGAGTTTTACAAAACGCAGTCTCACACATGTTTTGTCACATTTTGATGAAAACTATTCATTTTGACTAAATATGTGATGAGTTGGGGACCCGGTTTGCAGGGAAAAGATAACCCAAACCATAGAATCTGATTGTACATATCTGGAGTGATCTGAAAATGACTGTGCACCGACACTCCCAATCCAACCTGATGTAGCTTGAGAGGTGCTGCAAAGATGAATGGACAAAACTGCACAAAGATAGATGCACCAAGCTTGTGGCACCAAATTCAAGAAGACTTGAGGCTGTAATTGCTGCCAAACGTGCATCAACAAAGTATTGAGCAAAGGGTGTGAATACTTACGTACTCATGATTTCTTAGTTTTTATTTTTAATAAATTTGCAAAAAATAATTTTTTTTTCATGTTATCATTATGGGGTGTTGTGAGTAGAATTTTGATGGAGAAAAAAAGAATTTACTCCATTTTGGAATAAGGTTGTAACATAAAATATGGAAGCAGAAAAGCGCTGTGAATACTTTCCGGATGCACTGCACAGCATGCATTACTATGGAAGCATATTGCATTCACTTAATAAATTTATTTTTTGGTTTGTTTTCCAGAGTAGTTATTTGTGTTTTTCTGAGTAATTTCTTTTTTGTTTATTTTTCGGAATAATTATTTCTGTTTTTCTGAGTAATTTATTTATTTTTTGTCTGTTTTTCAAAATATTTATTTCTATTTTTCTGAGTCATTTATTTTTTGGTTTGTTTTATTTTTTTGGTTTGTTTTTCTGCATAATTTATTTTTAGTTTTTTTTTTTTTTTTTTACTAGAGTCACCACATAGCTAGCCTGAATGTATTTCAAATGCGTCATCCTGTACCCATGGAGCATACCGTATCTGTCCAACTGATCCTAGAGAAAACTGCTATGTCTAGCAGATCTGAATGGGCTTTCTTTCTGAACAGCCGCAAAGTCCTCAAGTGCCTGCGTAGAGTTGATAATACCATCTATGTGACTTAAAGACAGGACAATCTCCCAGTGTCTTAAACCCAGATCAAAGTAAAACTTGGTTAAACTGAACAATGTCATGTTTGTTACCAAATCGAGTTCTCAATGAATGAATGCGTTTTCTGAAATGCTCAGAAAATCAGGGAAAAAAAATTACTCTGAAAAACCAACCATAAAAACAGACAAAAAATAAATCACTCAGAAAAACACAAACCAAAAAATAAATTTATCAAGTGAATGCAATATGTTTCCGTACATTACAAACCACACAAATGGAGTATGTCAGAAATTAAATAAATCAGATTTTGTATCCTTTACAATTAATGATTCATTGATTTTCTATACAGCTTATTCTCATTAAGGGTCACGGGGAGAGCAGCTTGACCCTTTCCCTGCCACATGTAGACACACATTCACACCCACACGCAAATCTACAGTCAATTTAGAGTCACCAGTTTACCTAACTGGCTGCATGTTTTCGGAAGTGGGAGGAAGCCGCAGCACCGAGAGAGAACCCACGTGAACATGAGGAGAACATGCAAACTCTACACAGAAAGGCCCAGGTGGGTAGTGATCCCATGGCCTTCTTGCAGTGAGGTAATAGTGCTAACCACTAAGACACCATATCACAATTAATGATGAGTAATAACTAAATGCTAACATAATTGATAATATCTATTACTAAATCATGAAATTAAAAATTCAATGTACCAGAAGTAAAAAGTCAGAATGCATCATTTAACAGAGGGAATTTAAAAATTTTCCCCAAGGAATTTCCTCCTGGGTGCCCTCTTCTTTGATCACAGTGATGTTGTCTCCACTATAGTCATGCATCCATAGTGCTCATTCACTCATTCAAACTGCATTGGGCCCACACATTTTCAGGATATTTCTGAGCTATTCAGTGATGAAAGTATGTGTTTTTTCTGACAGCGTGTTTGACTGTTCACTGGGTTTCAGATCTGTCTCTTATGAATGATGTGCTCTTGTATTGAAATACAAAGTGACTACCTAACTTGGGCAGGGGTCACTGTCCCTGTTCCTGGGGGGCACCTGTCCTTCATGTTTTACAACTCTTGCTGCTCTGCTCACTCTTAATGATCTAAGTCAGGTGTTTTCAGCCATTCAAGAGCTATGAAACTCCTTTGGCTGTGCAGAGCAGGTGCTCTCAAGGAGCAGGGGTGTTCATCCCTGATAAGTTATCTTCATTGGTATTAAGCAGATATGAAGTGACCTCCTGGATATCACATATGTAAATGACTGAGATCTTGCGTCATCATACAAACAGACTATATAGAAACTTTTATAACTGAGGGACTCACTTTGAAGAAAGGTGAAACGTCTTAAAGACAAATCAGAGTCGTGGAGTGGATGGTTGCAAAGAAAACCTGCATTCTCTCAGCCCTTTCTGGAATGAGTTGAATACCCCTGTTGTATGAATGCAGTCTTTCACTGAGACTTGGATCTACATCTATTGTCTGTTCAATTATCCTGTCATTGTTAATGGCCCCTTCACACATATCACAATTTAAGTCAACTAGCACACGAAGGAGGAATTGCATGCCAATTGTGTAAAATCATAGCTGCCTCCTACACCTGTTGCTACAATTATTTGCACACACCAGCAGCTGAAGTGTGCCCTGTGAGAGCCCATTCGATGCTTCTTGCGGCAGATGTCGGCCAAATTCCAGCGTGAACATCTAACACCACTTGCTTGGCACTTAGAAAATGTGTGGCCATTTGTGCTGTTAGCACGAAAACAGTCAGCAGACAATCACTTTCGAGCTGGATGTGAAATTTGTCTAAGTGCCCCCACAACTGTGAAGTTGCCCAGTACACATGTGGCATGCCAGAGTGTCGGCTCCCCCCACAACAAGTGTGCGTGTGTTTCTCGTGCTCTCCCGTATTGGTGAATATGAGGCATCATTGTGAAATGTAGTCCCATTTACCAACTGTATGCTGACTTTCTGGTCAGTGGCATTTTGTGTCACTGTCCAGTGTACAACTAGTAGAAAAAAGGAGTGGGAATAATAGGAAGCCTTGGTGGACTCCAGAGTCAACTGAGAACGATTCATTGAAGAAGCCATTATGCGCAGCTCTGTATTGCTTAGTTAAAAAAAAAAAATACAGACACCTAGAATTGTCTGGACAATAAAAAGAGTTGCATGACTGTTGTTTCTAACTTCATTTGTTTGTACATGTTTGTTTTTCTGGTCACTATGCACGCAGAATTTCATTGTCCATTTTGGTTTGAGTTGTGGAATATCTTTGTAAAGTTGGGTCACAAAGTAGTGAGTCCAAATCATATTCAGAATAGTGTGACAGTGTGTTTGAGCCTCACTTTGTGGTAGAAGTTCATGCCACCATGCAAACTCCGGCCCAGCTCACCCCACAGTCCTGTGAGAAATGTGACACAACCCTGAGCTCTCCGTTATGCCATTTCTGTCTGTGTGCACTGCATTGTGTGTGTGTGTGTGTGTGTGTGTGTGTGTGTGTGTGTGTGTGTGTGTGTGTGGCTGCCACTGCGTGTGCAGGGCGGGGGACACAGGCCTCCATTTTTACCAGGACGTTTGCTGCAGCTGTCCACTGGCATGCCAAAAGGATCGGCTCAGTTGTGAGACAGACAGGGGTTCACAAGTAAACTGTGGGCACGCAAAGGTTTTTGATCCAGGAAGGTTTACAGTCGCTGTCTTCGGCTCGACCAGGACCTGCAGCCCAGCCATGGCGGATCAGTACCAGTACAATGCCAGTGAAGCGAAGATTGTGAAGGATAGCCACACCAAGGAGATTGATCTGATCAACAGAGACCCCAAGCAGATCAATGACGACGTCGTGAAGGTTTGTGAAGCACCGCCCTGTCGCAGCGGCACCATTAATATCATGACCTTTACCGGATTATGCATGAAAGCATGTGGAGAAAATGTAAAGTGAGCAAAGAGGAGAACATTACGATACTTGGATGGAAAGTCTCTAAATAGACCAAAAGCTATTCCTGTTGGCCTGTGCCGTACTTTATTTTTGGAATGGCGTAGTGTGAAATTGAAACACGGTGCCATCGTGTTTTATTTAGGATGGAAGACTGTTTATTCTCTAACTGTTGCCATGTTGGCTTATCCTTTCAAAATATTATTTTTTGTCAAGATGATGCTGAATATACAAGATTAACAAATGTTTGAATGAAGGAGGTTCATGTAAACGTTTTCAGTGGTCGAGGTTAATTCTGTGCTACGAGTAGAGCAAGTGTTTATTGTCCACATCGTTCACTTTGGGTCATTTACAGACCTGTTCATGTCTGTTTTCAGAAAAAGGCATTGATAAACATTATTTTTTTAACTGTATGATAACATTGATAAACATTGCTAAATAAGTGTCTGGGTGTTGTATTCATCTTTGGCGACTGCATTTGTGTGCACGAACTCCTGTTGTCAATAAGGTTTGTTTAGAAAAGAGTAAATTTTGCAGACTAAAATTTATTGTGCTACAAATGCATTTGATCCCAGTCTGTCACTTTTCTTCAACCGCTTACTCCAACTAAGGGTCATGGGGGAGTTGGAGCCTATCCCAGCAGTCATAGGACATGGGGGGGGGGGGGGGGGGGGTACATCCTGGACAGGACACCAGGCTGTCGCATGGCCACTACAGACAGACGAACACATTCACGCCTGCACACACACCTACGGACAATTTAATGTTTCCAATCCACCCAGTGGTGGGCACAGATAACCAAAAAATTAACTTCGATAACAGATAATCAGATAACTGAAAAGTTATCTGATATAAAGATAAAACAATAAACCACCCAAAAATGTATCGGAAGTTACAGATAACCGATAGATAAATTCCAATATTATCTCTGGCACATTTACAACTACTAGTAAAACAAATTTAATAGCTTCTAATAATATTAAAAATAACAACAGACCCAAACAGTGAGACCACACTTTTTTTCTTTCAACAGTCTGCCCCTGTTGGAAGCTCTTGTTTACTACAGCGGTCTGAGCACAGAGACACCCTGAGAGCAGCCGTAAAGCCAGCTCTCTATCAATGACAAAGCTCCGGTCATGCAGAGGTCTTGAAAAATAAAGTCATATTGAGTTATGGTGTTGATTTATAAATAACATTAATACCGATAGAATAACTCCATTAATGTCAATTTTGTCATTTGTACAAAGTTAAAATATAACATATATCTTTTAATGTTGAATAATGCACTAATTCTGACGTTTTGTAACAAAGAGACAGATCGCAAAGGATTCTGGGTAAACGTGCCTCTGCAGTCATTCACTATGTAAACCAACACGTTAATGTGACGTCTGTCGTGTGTTGGTGTTTAAATGTGCTTTTGTAAAATATCCATTTTTTTATTTGTAAAAACAGGCATTTTTACGGAGCCCTGGAAGTGTCATCGCAAAATCTTTTGCATGTGGAGAGAATGTGCGCATGTTTGCACACATTCTCTCCACATTCTCTCTTTACAACATTCATTTGATGTTGTAAAATGTGCTTTACAGTGTGCGAGATGATTTTTCATGCAGGAATTTTTTGGACCAAGTTTCAGGTTAATCGTGCGTCCTGCATCGTGTAGTGTTCATGGAGTATCAAGCTGCGGTCAACATCTGACGACCACCTCCTGATCGCCGATCATATGGTCGAATGAGAATCAAACCTGTTTAATATATTATTGTGGTCGGCCGTCGTGAGG
The DNA here is from genome assembly GCF_902500255.1 of Thalassophryne amazonica. Lineage (NCBI taxonomy): Eukaryota > Metazoa > Chordata > Actinopteri > Batrachoidiformes > Batrachoididae > Thalassophryne > Thalassophryne amazonica. Next base: position 66,773,171 of record NC_047105.1, on the reverse strand, counting down.
TTATCCTGCTGCTGAAAGCTACAAGCAGCATCCAACCGTTCGCACTGTGCCTGTGCAAACACTGCAGAGCTGTCTTGTAATAATGTTATTATTATTATTATTATTATTATTATTATTATTATGCAGTTGTTTTGTTTTTAAACTTCATCTGTAAAAAAAAAGCCATTTGCAAAGCAAAAAAGTTGATTTGACAATCATCTGACATAACCGGGGTCAAAATAAATAGAACACTGCCATCTACTGGTTCCCAGACACTGCCAGGAACACTACTGGCCAGTAGATGCTAGATGGCAGTAGAGGCTTTCAAAACAAATTCTAGATAATCCCTGTCTGCTCACATTTAAAATGCGTGGAATTTAACAAATGCAATTCAAAAAATCAACGTCTAGAAATGCAGAGAATATATTCAAGAGAGTTTTAGGCACTAGAGTTTAATGCTGTTGTCCGTGGAGCCTGAACAGAGTGTCTGAAATGCATTTGTCCTGTCATGACGTACTGAGATTACATCATCCTACCCAAAATGCACTGCGGGGCAGAGCATGTGCTCACAAAACCTTAAAAATTAGCACATTACTTTAAAACTAAAACATATATCTGATATCAGCTTTGTTTATTTTGTTTATCGGTTTAAAAGCTATCGGACAAAAATTAATCGGAAGATAATTTGTCTGATAATGGTTTTTAAAGTTATCTAAAAAGATAATCCGATACTGAAAACATTATCTTCTATAAATATCTGTTATCGGATTATCGGAAGTGTGCCCACCACTGAATCCACCTAACCTGTATGTCTTTGGATGTGGGAGGAAGCTGGAGCACATGGAAAGAACCCACGCAAGCATGGAGAGAACACGCAAACTCCACACAGAAAGGCCACAGTTGGGAATCGATCCCATGACCTTCTTGCAGTGAGGCAACAGTGCTAATGAAAGATCTAAGACTTCTTCTATTTATAGAAAAGGTTTATTTCTCTAATTTTGTTAATTTTATCCACAAATGTATTAAAATTCATGTGAGTGAATAAGATCATCCATCCACCTGTCTGGTGTGCCACAGCAAGATGCTGATTAAACAGCCTGATTATTGCACTACTGCACATTGCACTGGTCATACTTAAAGGTCACTCTATAAAGCGTGCAGTTGGTCTTGTAGTGCAGCAGATAACAGAAAAAGTAAGTAAGTAAACTTGATTTATATAGTGATTTTTATAGACAAAGGTCACAAAGAGCTTTACGAGATAAACTATCACAATACAAAAATAAAAATGTTGTGGTGCCAACTGTCTAAAAGCTTTGGAAAGCCTGTTTAAAAAAGAGAGTCTTGAGTTGCTTTGAAAGTCTCTATACAATCCAGGGAGCACAAGGAGAAGGGCAGTTCATTCCAGAGACGAGGTGCTGCGGCTTTAAAAGATCTGTCACCTCGGGTTTTGAAGCAGGTCTTGGGAACCATCAGCAGGTTCTGTCCTGAAGATCTCAGACTGTGGGCAGAAGTGTAGGGCTGGATCAGGTCAGCAATATATTCAGGAGCCTGTCTGTGAAGGGCTCTGAATGTCAAAATGAGTATTTTAAAGTTTATTCTGAAAGCAACCAGAAGCCAATGAAGAGACTCCAGAATGGGAATAATGTGGGCTCTCCTATTAATGTGGGTCAGAAGTCTCGCAGCAGAATTCTGGCACATTGTAAGCATTTCGCCTCCTTCTTATTGAGACAGGTGAACAAGCCATTACAGTAGTCCAGCCGTGAGGAAATAAACACATGGATAATTGTCTCCAACTCATTATGAGATAGTATATGTCTCAGCTTGGTGATATTACGAAGAAAAAAATCCTTCAAATGGTGATGCAAGCACCAAATTTGCCACAAATACACCTTAGACATTACCCTTTTGAAAAGGCAGGGTGTCCACTTGAACTTTCATTAGGCAGCCAGGTAGGGATCAATTGAAGAATTACACATGGGTCAAAGTAAAAGATGCTCCAATCAAATTCAAAACTACACCACATTATTTGTCTGATCACAAAGATTCCAACTTGAACTTGTCTGACCTTTACTTTGCAAACATTCAACACAGTAAAAACTATTCCATTCATTAATCCAATAATTTGCACCACTTTTTTTTTTTTTTACAAAAATTGGAGCAACTTTGACTCCTGTACAAACTGAAATTGACCTTTGTCACCATTTTTGCTATTTTGTACCCCATAACCAGTGTTGCCACAGTAACTTTGAAAAGTTACTTTATTAGTTACTTTAAACCGTTACATTTTACATTTACTTTATACAGTTACTTCATTATGAGCTACAGACAACTTGTTGGCAGCTGCTGAATGTAACTGATAAAGTAACTAGCAAGCTAACTTTGTTATTTTTAAGATTGAGTAGTCAGAAAAGCAACCATTAGTTTCTTTGCTGATTAGTTAGTTTGCTGATTAAGCGTAACCAAGTTATATTAGGAGTTACATTATTAGTTACATTACTTATTACTTACAAGTTGTCAGCAGTGCCTAGTAAACTAACTGCATAAAGCTGCTAATGAAGTAACTGTATAAAGTAACAGTATATAGCTGTTAATTAACTAATAAAGTAACTTTTCATAGTAACTGTGGCAACACTGTTCATAACTCCATAGAATTCAGTCACAGATAGTCCAAACTATACCTTTTTGAAATCTTTATGATCAGAAAAATAATATGGAATACGTTTCAATATAATTGGAGCATTTTTAAATTTCAACCCCTGTGTAATTCTCCAATTGGCCCCTACCTGGTCGCCTATTGAAAATTCAAGTGAACATTCTGCTTTTTCAAAAGAGTAATGTCTAAGGAGTATTTGTGCCAAATTTGGTGCTTGCATCACCATTTGAAGGATTCCTCTGTAAATATTCTCTTATCTGCTGCACTACTGAAGGTTTGTGTTGATGAAGAAGCGAGGTTACACATGGTCTGTGGTTGGAAATGAACATTCACTTCATGTGCAGCAGCTCTGGTGGCCAATTCTGCAATCATGACAGTTGCATGATCCTTCAAAACTTGTGACATCTGTGGCATTTTGTTGTGCACATTTTAGAGTAGCCTTTAAGTACGTCTGTGGAACAATCATGCTGTTTATTCAGCATCTTGATATGCCACAATAGCCACTTAGGTGCTCACTAACACAGATTTTTACCCTGCGCACCAGTGAAGCGGCGCAGCATAGTATTGTTTTCACTGGTGTGTGTTTGTGTGCGTATGTGTGTCTGTGGACAAGATAACTCAAAAACAGCTGAATGGATTTCCTTCACACTTGGTAAGAATATGACTTGGATAGATTTCTAGAGATGATTTGATTTTGGAGATATTTGGTCAAAGACTAAGAAAAACATGGATGGGTGATTTCCAGCATTTATTGATCAGTAAAATATTAGTGATTGATTGGTAATTTGTTATTGTTTGGTATGAATGATGTCATGATAAAGTCAAACAGACGTCATATGATAAAGTCATACGTAGTCAAAAACATCATTACAGACATATGCATACGTGTACATTATAATGGCATATTTGCAAATAAAAAAAAAGAAACAAGCAAAACAACAACAAAAATTAATAAAACTTGATTTCTTGGAAGGTGTATTACACAGTAGATGACATCAGTAATAATTCAATGATTTTAAAAACCTGATGAAAATCAGTCTGACTTATAGCCTCACCACAAAGGGGAAAGACATCCATGTAATGGTATGTCTGTCTGCCTGAAATTATCTGAATGCTTTGTCTTATAAACTGTAGGAGGTCACATGAAAGATATTGCATATATTTTATACATGAAAAGTGGTCCAACATTTTACTTATTTCTATCTATTTAGTCTTATCTATTTAGACCATTCAGAAGATTCAGACGGCTTTCGGTGGCTTTTCAATTGTGTGACTATCCGAAAAATTGTGGAAGAGGTGAGCATGTCACAACATGTCCTGTGAGGCTTCATCACGGAGGCGCTTTTGCTGCGCCATCAGCTTCGTGCCGATGAATTTCGCCGCCACTCTTTTCATGGCCAAATCTTCTTTCACAGTGGAATGTGCCAAAAAAGTGCTGATGTCCACCTCTTCCGCAATTTCTCGGATAGTCACACGACGGTCCCACATCACCACAGCGTTCACTTTGGAAATGACCTGGTCATTTCAGCATGTTGATGGCCGACTGGAGCGCGGCACACTCTCCACCGTTGTGCGGCCGTCTTTAAACCGGTTGTACCGCTCCTTAATCTTTGTGATGCCCATAGGATCGTCACCGAAAGCCGTCTGAATAATCCGAATGGTTTCCACCTGGCTGTCGCCCAGTTCTTGGCAAAATTTGATGCAGTCGCGCTGCTCCAGTTGTTCCGCCATTTCCTTGCAAAGAAAAATGACGAGAGACTCCACCCATCGTCACACAAAGGCTGCTTACAAGCAAATGATGCAACCGACAGGAGTGAAAAAAATCACGCATGCGCACAAAGGTTCAAGGTTGGCTCATGCAAGCACACGTGATTCAAATCCATCAGGTTTTTGCAAAAAATAAAAAGGTCGGATACTTTTCTAACATACCTCGTATACATATCTATATTTCTGGCACTGATTGGTTTTTGCAAAATGTGACTTTAGCAATGCAAAAATGTCACATTGAGCAGATAAAATGACATTTTTGTGTACTTTTTATGGGAAATGGTCAGTAAATTGTTGCTTCTGTACTCATCCCATCGAACAAGATGCAGGAGAATAAAAGGTTTTGGCTGTGCAGTGCTGCACCTGCCATCCCCACCGTGGGTTTACAATAATTATCCACTCATAGTAGAGCCTCAGCTGACAATATAACAACTAGCTTATAAAACACAGACTTCATGGTAGGTACTAAAATTAAAAACTTCCTCTCATGCATCTTTCATGAGGGAAACTTTGGCTTCTAAAAATGTGTTTAGAATTGTTTGGACTGCTAATTAAAAGCTATTCCACATATTTGCCACCACGCCACTACTTTAGGCTTTTTGTGCTGTGAAGTATAAGACAGATAACTGGTGTGTCTGCATAAATTTGACCCAAGCACTCTGTTTCCTGCACAGGCATAATCCTACATTTAAGACCGGCTGTGCGCGCATGCATGGCTTGTGTTGGCAGTGCATGAATAAAAAGTAATGTTCACAAAAAGGTGTTCAGTAATAATAATCTTTGAAATCTTCTCTTAGGTGGACTTTGAGGATGTCATCGCAGAGCCTGATGGGACACACAGTCTGGACGGGGTGTGGAAACTCAGCTACACCACCTTCACTGTGTCCAAGTACTGGTGCTACCGCATTTTGTCCGCTGTCTTCGGTATTCCTGTTTCTCTGCTATGGGGTTTCCTGTTTGCGTGCATCTCCTTCTGCCACATCTGGGCAGTAGTGCCCTGCATCAAGAGCTGCCTGATCGAGTCTCAGTGCGTCAGCCGCATCTACTCTCTCTGTATCCAGACCTTCTGCGATCCCTTCTTCGAAGCTCTGGGCAAGATCTTCAGCGGCATGCGCGTGGCATTGCGCAAAGAAGTCTAACAACTTTCACCGTAGTGTTTCTAGTATGATGGGATGAAATGTGGCGTCTTTTTATACACCCTGAGATCAGTCCTAGCATCTTGCGTATCTGCTGACACCGCTTCTCGTTTCCTTGCATGTTCTTTGTGCTCCCGTCCTCAGAGCTCTGAGTATCAACACTAGTGGAAGCAGAAGCTCTGTGACAGCTGCAGCAGGCGGCATGGTTTTGTCACAGCACTGGCACGCCTACAGGGCTCAGGGCTCCTCATTGCGGAAGAAGAATATGGCCCAAATGCGAGAACAAACCACCTGCCCTCGCTTATGTGCGTGCCATAGCCACAACTGCTTCTCATCCACCACAAATTAAATGAATTCCCACTGCTGCACCTTGTGGAAAACACTGTCTCTGTGCATTCATTTAGCTGTAGTTAAAGTTCTGTGGGTCCTGTATGTCACTGTGCCTGATATTTCTGTCGACACACAAGCAAGCATATTATTATTATAACAGCTGTGGTTTAAAAAAAAACTGGATTAGTTTTTCTCCAATGCTTTGACACAGTATTTAAAATATTATCTGGTTTGGTCCAATAAAATGATATATTTCCAGATTATGCTGCTTCTTTTGAGCCGCAGTAGACACGGCTTTTTTTTTTTTTTTGGTTAAAGCTTTCCAGTTTTGTATTATAACATGGTGAAGAGTGAAACATTAAGCTTAATTGTTTGCAATTTCAGTCAAATGTGTTACAGGCTGCCTCGCTGCCAAAGTGCAATAAAAAGCCTCTCTGTGAGACTCATTTTGTTTGGTGCTGTGGTTTTGATTTACTCAAAAGTCAATCAATCAATCAATCAATTTTTTTTTTATATAGCGCCAAATCACAACAAACAGTTGCCCCAAGGTGCTTTATATTGTAAGGCAAGGCCATACAATAATTATGTAAAACCCCAACGGTCAAAACGACCCCCTGTGAGCAAGCACTTGGCTACAGTGGGAAGGAAAAACTCCCTTTTAACAGGAAGAAACCTCCAGCAGAACCAGGCTCAGGGAGGGGCAGTCTTCTGCTGGGACTGGTTGGGGCTGAGGGAGAGAACCAGGAAAAAGACATGCTGTGGAGGGGAGCAGAGATCGATCACTAATGATTAAATGCAGAGTGGTGCATACAGAGCAAAAAGAGAAAGAAACAGTGCATCATGGGAACCCCCCAGCAGTCTACGTCTATAGCAACATAACTAAGGGATGGTTCAGGGTCACCTGATCCAGCCCTAACTATGAGCTTTAGCAAAAAGGAAAGTTTTAAGCCTAATCTTAAAAATAGAGAGGGTGTCTGTCTCCCTGATCTGAATTGGGAGCTGGTTCCACAGGAGAGGAGCCTGAAAGCTGAAGGCTCTGCCTCCCATTCTACTCTTACAAACCCTAGGAACTACAAGTAAGCCTGCAGTCTGAGAGCGAAGCGCTCTATTGGGGTGATATGGTACTATGAGGTCCCTAAGATAAGATGGGACCTGATTATTCAAAACCTTATAAGTAAGAAGAAGAATTTTAAATTCTATTCTTCAGTGAAAAGTTGCATGTCAAGCAACTTCTTACTTTTAAATGTGGACAAGACCGAAATTATGGTCCTTGGTCCAGTGACACATCAACATCAGTTTGACCAGCGAGCGCTTAACCTAGGCTCATGTGTTACACATCATACTGACAAAGTGAGGAACCATGGGGTGATTTTTGATCCCACACTGTCCTTTGACCTACACATTAGAGGTATCACAATGACCTCTTTCTTTCACCTTCAAAACATAGTGAAGATTAATCCCATCCTGTCTATGGCTGATGCAGAGACTCTGATCCATACATTTGTCTCTTCTAGACTGGACAACTGCAATGTTCTATGCTCTGGTTTACCGCAATCCAGGATTTGGGGTCTCCAATTGGTTCAATATGCTGCTGCCAGAGTTTTGACAAGAAGCAGAAGGCTGACCACATTACACCAATTTTGGCCTGTCTTCACTGGCTTCCTGTTTCTGTGAGGTCAGATTTTAAGGTTTTGCTACCAACCTATAAAATTATTGACGGACTGGCACCTCTCTACTGAGCTGACCCAATTACACCCTATGTACCGGCCTGGGTTCTGCGTTCTCATGGCGCTACTTTGTGTCCCTAGGGTGAATAAAAAGTCTGCAGGTTACAGAGCCTTCTCTTATAGTGCCCTGTTTTGTGGTATGATCTCCCGGCGTAGTCAGATTATGTAGACACATTCAAGCCCAGGCTTAAGATGTATCTATTCTCCCTCTCATATGACTAGCATACTGGCATAGTATGGAACTGTGCTTCCTATCCCTTTAACTCATCTTATTAGCAACAGAACAGAACTTCATCTAAATTGTGGGTCTGTTTGTGAAGTTCAGGGCTAGCTGCTGGTAATCACCTCAATATTCTCTCTACTTCCTTGTCGATTTACTGCTGGTGAACTCCTACCTTAGGTGCAGTTATTTTCTGCCAACTGATTCTGCTGTTTTTCTCCCTGTCCGAAGCACTGATGACATTGTGAAAGGCTGATGGCTGTGCACCACAGGGCGCTGGACTGACCAGGAGATGCCCTGGCTGAAGTTGACACAGCATACTGCAGTCTGATTTTGGAATGTACGCTTCCATGAGGACAGCTTGTGCTGTGGCCCACTGATGATGTGATGGATGGACACTGGCCCTGCACCCCAGGGCGACCCCCTACCTGTGGTGCCAATGACTGCATGCTCATCTCAATAATGCACTTGGTTTTTGATGCTATTCTTGTTTTTTCAGCTTGTTAAAACCTTGTAACTCAGAATGGCCTAAGCAGTGAGTCACCCCTCTGAGTCTGGTCTGCTTGAGGTTTTTTCCTCAACATCATCAAAGGGAGTTTTCCTTACCACTGTTACCTGTGTGCTTGCTCTAGGGCTGGGGTGACCAACCATTTGTGAACCAAGATTTACTTTTAACGTTGTTAGTGTATCGAGATCTACCAAGCCATATCAATAGCCATAGTATAGCCACAATTTATTGTGCACCAATATAATAACAGTTTTCTGGCAGAAAGATAAAGTTTTAACAACAACAATACATTATTGAAGTAAATGTGCATGGTGCAAAGAATAAGCACAAGTAGACAAGTAGGCTTACAACTGGCCCATAACAACACAACAACAAATAACCCAAATAATACAATGCCTAATTCAAGTTGGAAAAGTTGTTCTTAACCTTAGTGGGACTTCTGGCACTGAGAGGAGGAAGCTAGTCTTTCATAGTGCGGACAGTAAGAGCGGAGTGCCAGCCGTAAGTAGGTGACAAGGTGGTCATCAGTCATGGTGGATCTACATTTTGACTTGATGATTTTCATATGTGAAAAGGCAGACTCACACAAATATGTTGATCCAAAAAGTGCAGTCAAATTCTGTGCAGTTTGTCTGAGGTTGGGGTATTTCTCTTTCTGCATTAGATTGCAGAATTCCACATTCATGTCAGGTGTTACCCTGGATTTGAGCTCAAAGTAATTTTTCAGTATGAGGATCTCATTCTCAATAGCACAGCTATCCAGGTTGAAGAGTGTTGCCACTTTGGACATTATATAAGTCACATCTATATTTTCCCCAAATGGAAAACAGGGAAAACTGACAACAGGCTCAACTAGATGCAAAGTCAGTAAAGTGGCTGTCAAATTCTGACAAGATTCTTTGCACTTGATCATGCATTCTCATGTAATGTGCACTCTCAAGTCCACACAGTCTTTGCCCTGACACTTAAATTCTGTGTCCATGTGTGGACAATTCTGCAGGGTCACACTGTTGCAAACTGCTTGATAGCAGGTGTAACTTGCTTTTAAACATGTTCACAGAGCTGATCATGTTGATGATGTGTTTCTCTTTACCTTACATCACAACATTCAAGTTATTGAGCTTGTCAGTCAGATCAGTAAGAAAGGCTACCCAAGAGTCACTGACTGTCTTCTAGCTGTGCATATTCAGCATGGTTTGAACGTTTCAGAAATTCTTTAATTTTGGGCAATAATTCAGAAAACCTTTCCAGAAATTTACCTCTGCTGAGCCACGTAACATCTCTGTGCAGCAGCAGATCTGTGTGTTTTGCACCTGTCTCTTCCAGCTGTGCACAGAATCATCGCCTCTGCAGACTCCTGGCCCGAATAAAACACGCAATCTTGTTAGCCATATCCACCACATCTTCCATATTTATGGACTGTTGTGCTGCTAGCTGACCTTTCAATTCCTGGATTTTTGGGTACGCAGAAGCGATTTAGCTCATTTAGCTCATGTGGATAGTCTTGAAGTGGCACTCCAAATTCTCTTTCTTTGGTATTGCATTGCAGATAAGACAGATGTACTTGGTATTTGAATACAGGAAAAAGCAAATCCTACGCCCACTCAATGAAAATCACACATTTTAGATTTTTTAGCTTCCACCATTGTAGTATCCACTTGCTCTAGTCTAGCTTTTCACGCCCTTTCGAGTCCTTAGTTAGAACCTAGTAACCATACTCTGGTCACGTGCAGATAGAAAGAAGAGTGTTTGATTTTTTTGTTTTGTCATTATGCGATTGATTGGAACTCTGCCCGTGATCGACTGGGAGATCGCAATCGCTGGCTCACTGGTTGGTAAGGTTACTCGTGTGAAGTGCCTTGAGGTGGCTTTGCTGTGATTTGGTGCTGTAAAAATGAAATTAATTGAATTGAATTTGAATACAGCTGATCATCAGGGATGTCTTCTGGTTTCTGCTTTGTTCAATACCTGCATGGACTGAGTGTTGGGTACGGTTGTGGAAACCAGCATTTCTGGGTGCCTTTGTTGGTGAGGAAAGGTTTATTGACATTGATTTCAGATGATGCTGTGATCCTTGTTGTTTCAATGGATACCCTCAATGCAGCACTTGACAAGCTGAGTGAGGAAATGGAGTGCTTGGGTTTACGATTGTGTGGATCAAGACTAAGATCTCAGAGGAGAGGTATGACTTACACTGTGAGGGAATATCAGCATTGCTATTTTGGATATGTGCAAATTTCTCTGGTCATGATCTGGGACACAGGTACATCAGTGTTGAGGATGCCAGCGGCCGATGTCGGCTAAGGGGATGTCCATGTTTCACCCGGCTGTGAAACTTTACTTTGAAAGGTGGGAATGGATGGTTATGTGCCTGGGTGGTTGCCATTGTGTTCTGTAGTGTGGTGGATAAGGTGACATGCAACATCAATGCCTACAATGGAGTTACAATTAAACCGCAATATGTATGTAGTACTTTCATCTTTAATTCAAGGGGTTTAACAAAAATATTTCATTAATTGGACAAGCTAAATATAAGGAATATTGTGAATAGAAATCATCACTTTTACAACCACTTCTGTTTAGACAAGTCAAGGGATGGATACATGAACATTTCCAAGTCACTGAGTATGTGTTTGACTTCATTTACCTCAATCATGAAGAAAAAAAATCACTATAGCACTATATGCCAAATCTGTCCAGAGTAGGCAGCTCTCCAAAATGGAGTGACTATGCATTGAGACTTGTGAGGGGAGCCACCAAGACATGCATGTCAAGGAGTTATAAGCTGCTGTCACTGGGACTGGAGAAATGAGGCATCATGCAGCTTTAGTCTGTTGCATCACCAGTTGTACAGTTTTACAGTGGAAACAGAGAATTTTATTACAAAATAAAATACCTCACTCTGGCAACATCTACATTAAAATAAACATTCTAAACTTCATATGGCAGTATTTATTAGAGGATGATTTTGAATTTACTCAGTCTGTTGTTGACTGAAACTGTTTTATAAAATAATCTATGTCTTATAATTCAATAACACTCTCAAATTGACACAATACACAAAATAAGAACACAACTGACTAGACAACAAACTTAATTATATTACAACTGATGCTACAATTAATTCATGACATTTCACTTATATTCTCATTTCTTACAGAATAACAGCCCAGAATAATGGGTGACATTTTGCTTTGAAAGGCTTCCATTAACCACCCGGCATCTTGCACAGACTGAGATCTCGACACAATGCTGCTGTTTGGGGATACACGCTGAAAGCACGAGCGTGCTGCCAAAAACTGTGCAGGAACTCAGAGATCTTATTTATTCAGCATGGAAAAAACAACCACGTACAACATGTCAACGATATCTTTATACTGTACTGAAAGCAAATTCCATATTTAGCTACACGTGTAAATAAAACCATCATCACTGAGTGGATTTTAGCTTATTTTCTCTCTTTAAATTGTTTCTTTTTTTTTACAGCATTACCAGTGAGTGTAGGAACATGTCACATCTAACAATATCTGAAATAACACTTTACATATGTTTGGAAAGGCAAGAAAAGGAACAACATGGCCACAACAATTAGAACAGGTGAGTGGATTTACGCAAACTGATCCATAGTCTGGTGTCAACAAATGAGTGGTTGATGGCCCAACAAAGAAATTGTTGGAAATAGATGAAACATGTTGACCAAATTTTTTTTACGTCATTGTTCAGTTTGTTTCGTAGACCTAAAATGCATTGAACTTCATACCAAATATATATTTCATTACTGTTTAAATCTAAGACTTTTATTGGTTCCCCTACCCCCTTCTACTGGAGCTTTACCAGTATCCTCATGAGTCGTGACATTTCAGTTGATGCAGAAAGATTCTTTTACATGGTGGACATTTGTGTGATGCTCCTCTGACTGCTCGTGCTCTTCATAACGAAGGTGGAAGAGTTGCTCTTGTGACTGGAGTCGAAGTCATGCTCGCCGCGACACTGGGATGACTTGAAATAACGAGCAGAACAACAGAGAAAGTGCTGCCTGAGATCATGGAAGAGATGGCCGGCAAAGTACATGTAGATCCACGGATTGCAGCAGCTGTTCAGGCTGGCCAGAAGCATGGAGATGATGAAGGGCATGGCTACAGAAGAGGAAAGAGCACAAGAAGACATTTACACCAAATCTGGAGACAACCACATACGTGTTTTCTTGAGGACATCAACATATATCATTGTGTTGCCCGGATCCATGGGCTCTATGAGTTGTTGTTGCCCTTTCGGCTTCCCATTTGGGGTCACAGCCAGATGCGCATTGGCATTTGCCACAGGTTTTATGCCCTTCCTGACACAACTCCAATTTTACCTGAAGAAACACATACAGCCGCTGATGTTCCATCCAAGTACGAACCAGATCCCGCACTGTTTAATTTCTGAGATCTGACGGGATCAGGCTGACACAGAGCAGACTGGCTGCTGGGCTCCAGATTGGGTAGTACTTATAAAATAGGTACCTGACATTTTTCAATTGTGGTAATAAATTATGCAAAGTTTCTATCATAAGTTGGAATAGTGTGTGAGTCCAGAATGTTTTAAGAACCTTAGACCTCAACAGGATTTTAGAGGAAGACCTCAACCCTTTTATTTCCTGTTCATTTCCTATTTTTTTAATGTTAATTTACTGTCTAAATGTATTTATAAATTGTTTTAGGTGCTTTTTATCATATACACACTGTTATTATCATCATTATCATCATCATCATTCAGCGTACTGCACTTAAGTGGTTTAGCTCATATGTGGCTGAAAGGAGCTTTTCTGTTATGATTGGGGACCTCTCCTCATCAACTACTCCTCTGTGTTGTGGAGTGCCGCAGGGTTCTGTTCTTGGGCCTATTCTATTTTCTTTGTACATTCTGCCATTGGGGTCAATTATAATCCAGCACAACCTGTCCTTTCATTGCTATGCGGATGATCTACAAATCTATCTGCCTGTGAGGACTAATGGGAGTGATACTTTGTCATCATTATTTAATTGTATTCACGATGTAAAGCAGTCCCAAAACTTCCTTTACCTGAATGATAGTAAAACTGAGATCATGGTGTTTGAGCACTCTGGCATACCAAATGTGGTAACACCAAATTTTGGTGCCCTGGCTAATTATGTAAAACCAGCTGTCAAGAATTTGGGAGTGATATTTGACAGCTGTTTGAGGTTTGATCAACAGATAAACTCTGTTGTCAAAGCAAGTTTTTTCCAGCTTCGTCTTTGGCTAAAATAAAGCACTTCCTCAGTTTGTGTTGGTTTAATGTGCAAACCTTCTTTATTCTTTCTTCTTCATTACTTTAAAAGTGCGATATTTTCAGAAAAGGAAAACAGCTGTTGCAGCACAGATGTAGGTGCTAAAAAGTTTATTACGGTGCTGCACCTACGTCTGTGTTGCACCAGCTGTTTTCCTTTTCTATAAGTCAGCCCCACCTGGTTGCACCGGATTTTTGTGCTGTACAGAGAGCATGACAGCGTTGTTGTCATTGTGTTGATAAACTGTACAGAATTAGTCTGTTTATAAATGAAACCATGAGTGAAAGTGCGTTGCGTTTGTTCTACACTACCACGTGAAAGGTAAGTGAGATGTCTTTGCAACAGATGACAGGGTGTTTAAAGAATCAGAATCAGAAATGCCTTTATTGTCATTGTAATTTGCATTACAATGAGATTTGAGTGCAATCCCAAAAAGGTGCTTTCCGTGGTGCGAGTAATTTTTAGCTAAATAATGAAATTTAACGGTAACTTATTCAGAGTATATGTACAACTAATATAAACATAAGGTAAAATAAAATAAAATAAAATGTGGACCAAGTAAAATGTAAAACGAGAATTATATACAACTATGGAATCATATTGAACGGGAAAATTGCACATGGTTTACAGATACTGTACAAGAAACTTGAAAGGTGTGGATTAGAGTGATTTGTTATTGTTCAGTGCAGTGATCGCTCTGGGGAGAAAGCTGTCCCTGAGTCTGGTTGTCCTAGTTTTAATTGACCTATACCGTCGGCCGGAGGGTAGTAGGTCAAACACGTGGTTGCTGGGGTGGGATGTGTCTTTGCTGATGCTGGCAGCTCTGCTGAGGTAGCGAGAGCTGGCAATATCTTCCAGGCTGGGCAGAGAGCAACCAGTGATATCCTGGGCCATTTTGATCACCCTCTGCAGCTCTCTCCTGTCTGCTGCTGAGCACCCCCCGTACCACACTGTGATGCAGTACGTGAGGATGCTCTCGATGGTGGCTCTGTAGAACAACAGCAGCTTCTCCTCCAGATTGTTTCTCCTGAGCACCCTCAGGAAGTGGAGTCGCTGCTGGGCTTTCTTCACCACCACTGTGGTGTTGGCAGTCCAGGAGAGGCTGTCAGAGAGCTGCACTCCCAGGAACCTGATGGAGCTGTCCCTTTCCACACAGTCCCCAAGGATGTAGAGTGGGGCTGGGTCAGCCCTGTTCTTCCTGAAGTCCAGGATTATTTCTTTTGTTTTTATGGTGTTCAGTGGCAGGTTGTTAGCTGAACATGACGCTGTCAGTCGATTGACCTCATCTCTGTAGTCGGTCTCATCCCTCCCGAGATGAGCCCATTCATGGTGGTATCATCCGCAAACTTTATGATGGTATTTGTGGGATGTGTCGGAGAGCAGTCGTGCGTGTAATGGGTGAACAGGAGGGGGTTCAGTACACAGCCTTGAGGGGAACCGGTGCTGAGTGTGATGGTGGAGGAAAGGTGGGGCCAAGTTTCATGGACTGTGGGCAGTTTGTGAGGAAGTCCTTGATCCACTGGCAGATGGGGGTGGAGATGCCCAGATGTGTCATTTTCTGGACCAGGATCTCTGGGGTGATGTGGTTGAAGGCTGAGCTGAAGCCCAGGAACAGCATCCTCACATAGCTCCCCTGGTGCTCCAGGTGACTCAGTGCGGTGTGGAGAGCTGTGGTGATGGCGTCCTCTGTGGAGCGGTTTGCCCTGTAGACAAACTGGTGGGGGTCCAGAGTAGGAGGCAGACAGGCTCTGATGTGCTGAGAGACCAGTCTTTCAAAGCAGTTCATGACCACAGGCATAAGTGCAACAGGCCTGTAGTCATTTATACGCTCCATTGCTGGCTTCTTTGGGACTGGAATGATGGTGGAGGATTTGAGGCAGAGTGGAATGATGGCCTGTGACAGGGACAGGTTGAAGATGCAGATGAAAACTCCAGCCAGTTGTTTAGCACACACTTTGAGTACCTTTCCAGGTACACCATCGGGGCCGGCCGCCTTCCTTGTGTTCACCGCTTTCAGCACACGTCTCACTTCGTGTTCCTGAAGTGTTAGCATGCTAGTGCTAGGGTGGTGGGTGTGGAGTTGCTGCTGGTCTGTCTGCTTCGAAGCGGGCAAAGAAGCGGTTCAGCTCATCTGCCAACGAGGCATCAGACCTAGGATTTCCTGAGTTGCTGCTTCTGTAGTTGGTTATATGATTTATTCCCTGCCACATCCTTCTGGGGTCATTTACAGTGAAGTGGTCCTCTATCTTTTTCTTGTAGGCAGCCTTGGCCTCTCTGATGCCTCTTTTCAGATCGGACTTGGCTGCGCTGTACAGGGCCCTTTCCCCTGATTTAAAGGTGGTGTTGCAGCTTTTTAATAGGGACTGGACTGCACTGTTCATCCAGGGCTCCTGGTTTGGAAAAACCCTGACTCTTTTGTTGATGGTGACAGTGTCAACACAGTTCTTAATGTAAGAGAGTATGGTGTCAGTGTAGTCCTGCAGGTTGTGGCTGGAAAATAAATCCCATACAGTTCGTGAGAAGCAGTCCTGTAGCTGGGAGAGCGCTCCCTCAGGCCAGGTTTGGATAGTCTTCCGTTGTGGCTTTGTTCGCCTCAGCAGGGGGGTGTAGGTGGGGGTGAGGGAGAGGCAGAGATGGTCTGATCCAGCGAGATGGGGGAGGGGAGTGACTTTGTACGCATGTTTTATGTTTGAGTAGACATGGTCCAAAGTATTTTCCCCCTCTGGTGGCACACTTCATGTACTGGACGAACTTAGGAACTTAAAGACACAAGACACGGACTTAGAACTTAAAGACACAAGTGCTGCGTTGAATTTACTCAGAAGCCTCTGTGGAAGTAAAAGTCATGGACAGTGTGCCAAGTTAGCGGTTAGCTGTAAGTTCTGCTAATTTTTTAAAGAGTTTATCAGTTTAGTGTTATAGAAGTTAACTTTTCAGTTAGCGGATTAGTGGTTATCGAAGCTAACTTTTTGGTTAGCTGTGCCCACCACTGACATATATATATAAGTCCACCTACAGTCACAGTACACCCTCCTGGTCAAAAGGCAGCTGGTAACCACTCGCTCTGTCAGGAGGTGGTCCCCTGAAATGGAAAGTGCCCTGAGACATTGCTACAACATCATGGTCTGGGATGAGCTGATCAACCCACATGGTGAGGACATAAAAGGGCTGACACACTGTCTGACGGATTATTTTAACTTCTGTGCAGACGTGGTCTGCCCAACCAAGACTGTCTGCTGTTACCCCAATAACAAACCATGGGTAACGCGGGAAGTCAAAGCTGTCCTCAACAGGAAGAAGGCTGTCTTCAGAAGCAGAGACATGGAAGTGATGAAGTTAACACAGCCGGAGGTGAAATACTGCGTGAGGGAAGCAAAGGACGACTACAAGAGAAAGGTGGGGCAGAAGCTGAAAGAAAACTTCATGAAGGAGTTCTGGGAAGGTGTGAAAACCATCACAGGCCATAACACAAAGATCAGAGTTATAGGGGGTACAGTGGAGAGGGCAAAGGAACTTAACTTTTTCAACCAGTTCAACAAGTCCATGCACCCACCCTCTCCCTCACTGGAGCCATCTCTCATTTTTTCCTCAGCATACCTCACCCCAGACATCACAGCAGCAGCCCCCTCCTCCTCCCCTCCTACCTCACCACAACCTTCCCCCATACATCACTGTGGACCAGGCCTGAGGAAGCTTCATCCCAGGAAAGCGGCAGGCCCAGACAAGGTGTGTCCCAGACTACTGAAGACCTGCACACTGAACTGGGAGAACCACTACAATGTATCTTCAACCTTAGCCTGCAGCTTGGGAGAGTGCTCACCCTTTGGAAGACATCATACATCATACATCGTTTCAGTTCCTAAGAAGAACTGGTCCACTGAGCTGAATGACTTCCGACCAATGGCACGCACTTCATACCTGATGAAGACATTGGAGTGGCTCTTCCTCGACTTTCTCAAATCTCAGGTGCAACACACCCAGGACTGTCTGCAGTTTGCATATTGGCAGGTGTTGGTGTGGAGGATGCCATCCTTTACCTTGTACAACGAGTCCACTCGCACCTGGATAAGGGTAGCGGCACAGTGAAGATTCTCTTCCTGGATGCCTCGAGTGCCTTCAGCACCATCCAGCCCCTTGTGCTTCAGGACAAACTGAACAGGATGTGAGTGGCCCCCTGCCTGGTCACTTAGATCTCCAGCTACCTCACAGACAGGCTGTAGTATGTCAGGCTGAGGGACACCACATTGGACACTGTGATCAGCAGCACCGGAGCCCCCAGGGCACGGTGCTGGCTCCTCCTCTCTTCACCCTGTACACCTCGGACCTCGGCTACAACTCTGAGCTGTGTCACCTCCAGAAGTTCACAGATGACACAGCCATTGCTGGATGCATCAGGGATGACACAGAGGAGGAGTACAGGCGCCAAGTGAAGGACTTTGCTGTGTGGTGTCTCACAAACCAACTAAAGCTCAAGACCTTAAAGACAAAGGAACTGGTCATTGACTTTGGAAAGTCCAGACCAAGACTGTGATCAGTTCTGATGGAGGGAGTTGAGATGGAGGCTGTGGATTCCTACAAGTACCTCGGGCTGTGGCTGGACAGCAAACTGGACTGGACAACCCACACCAACCACCTGTACAGGAAGGAATGGGGCAAGCTGTACTTCCTGAGGAGGCTGCAGTCGTTTAACATCTGCAGGAATCTTCTGTGGAGGTTCTACCAGTCCATAGTAGCCAGCGCCCTCTTTTACATTGTGGTGTACTGGGGAGCAGCACATCCTCTGTGGTTGCCATGAAGCTGGACCCTCTGGTGACGGTGGCAGAGAAGAGAACCCTAGACAAACTGTTGGACATTATGGACAATGCCAGTCACCATCTGCACACCTTCATCAGCAACCAGAGGCGCCTCTTCAGCCACAGACTGCTCCTTCCCAAGTGCAAGACCAACAGACTTAAAAACTTCTTTGTCCCTCAGGCTATCAGACTGTAGCACTCCTCACTCAGGGAGAGGAGGAGTAACAGGAAGACAGAGGACGGGAAGGAGGGGAACAGTAGTAACCAGTAAACCTGTAGTGAGCAGTGCACTGGCAGCAACTGACACTTCCGAATAAATTCAAAGGCAATCACAAACAACAACAAGCCAGTGTTTCTGTCTAAGATCAGCCTTCTCTCAGCTAAAGAAACCTGGTGGCCAGAGAGAGAGAGGAAAAAAAGGGGGAGAGAAAAAGATTTATTTTCATAGCCATACAGTCTTGCAGACATGTCACAAGGACTCATGCACAGCAAGGCAGTTTTGACTTACAGTTAAAATTGTAAACAAACTAATTCTGGACAAGTTATCAAAATTAACGTCACCTCTGTCAATTTTACAAAGTGAAAATATCAGTTACAGTAGTGTTCAGAATAATAGTAGTGCTATGTGAATAAAAAAGATTAATTCAGATTTTGAGTATATTTCTTATTGTTACATGGGAAACAAGGTACCAATAGATTCAGTAGATTCTCACAAATCCAACAAGACCAAGCATTCATGATATGCACACTCTTAAGGCTATGAAATTGAGCTATTAGTAAAAAAAAAAAAAAAAAGTAGAAAAGGGGGTGTTCACAATAATAGTAGTGTGGCATTCAGTCAGTGAGGAACAAACAGGTGTGAATCAGGTGTCCCCTATTTAAGGATGAAGCCAGCACCTGTTGAACATGCTTTTCTCTTTGAAAGCCTGAGGAAAATGGGACGTTCAAGACATTGTTCAGAAGAACAGCATAGTTTGATTAAAAAGTTGATTGGAGAGGGGAAAACTTATACGCAGGTGCAAAAAATTATAGGGTGTTCATCTACAATGATCTCCAATGCTTTAAAATGGACAAAAAATCCAGAGACGCGTGGAAGAAAACAGAAAACAACCATCAAAATGGATAGAAAAATAACCAGAATGGCAAAGGCTCACCCACTGATCAGCTCCAGGATGATCAAAGACAGTCGGGAGTTACCTGTAAGTGCTGTGACAGTTAGAAGACACCTGTGTGAAGCTAATTTATTTGCAAGAATCCCCCGCAAAGTCCCTCTGTTAAATAAAAGACATGCAGAAGAGGTTACAGTTTGCCAAAGAACACATCAACTGGCCTAAAGGGAAATGGAGGAATATTTTGTGGACTGATGAGAGTAAAATTGTTGTTTTTGGGTCCAAGGGCCACAGACAGTTTGTGAGACGACCCCCAAACTCTGAATTCAAGCCACAGTTCACAGTGAAGACAGTGAAGCATGGTGGTGCAAGCATCATGATATGGGCATGTTTCTCCTACTATGGTGTTGGGCCTATACATCGCATAACAGGTATCATGGATCAGTTTGGATATGTCAAAATACTTGAAGAGGTCATGTTGCCTTATGCTGAAGAGGACATGCCCTTGAAATGGGTGTTTCAACAAGACAATGACCCCAAGCACACTACTAAACAAGCAAAATCTTGGTTCCAAACCAACAAAATTAATGCCTCACAGATGTGAAGAAATCATGAAAAACTGTGGTTATACAACTAAATACTAGTTTAGTGATTCACAGGATTGCTAAAAAAGCAGTTTGAACATAATAGTTTTGAGTTTGTAGCGTCAGCAGCAGATGCTACTATTATTGTGAACACCCCCTGTTCTACTTTTTTTACTAATAGCCCAATTTCATAGCCTTAAGAGTGTGTATATCATGAATGCTTGGTCTTGTTGGATTTGTGAGAATCTACCGAATCTACTGATACCTTGTTTCCCATGTAACAATAAGAAATATACTCAAAACCTGGATTAATCTTTTTAGTCACACAGCACTACTATTATTCTGAACACTACTGTATATGTTTTAGTTTTCAAGTAATGCATGAATTCTGAAGGTTTGACATTAAACAGGCACATGTGCCAAAATGCATTATGGGAAAATTCTAATGACCTGCTCTCATCACTCCCCCCTCCCCCCCCCGTCAAAATGCAGAGAACACTGCCATCTACTGAATGCGAGTGTAAATAGACCAACTGTAATTTGTGTGAGGTATTGAGGTTTTGAATCCTGCAAATGTCAAAATTTCTGAGATTTTGCATTGAGACTGTCTGATCAAGCTGCAATTTAACCGTTGCACTGTACATGAGCAACAGCATTAACGTTATCCCAACATAAAACTCTTTGTATATTGTGCCTAAAACTTTAATATATGAACTGTTTGTTTTATGTTTGATTTATGTAAACCTGTGAGAAGCTTAGGTTGTTTCATCGTTATTCACAGTGGGCGACGAATCACTGTGAGCTGTGATCGCTTCATGTTCATATCAACTGAAGTTTGCTCTTCAACATCCTGCTTATTGTCCTTTTCAGCACTGTTTGTAGTGGTGGGCACACTTCTGCTAATCTGCTAACTGCTAATTAGCAAAGCTAACTTTTTTGTTAGCAGATTAGCTTTTCAGCTAATTTCAAAAACCATCAACGAACCAAATTAGTTTATTTAAATTTAGTTCAGCTAATTTAGTCCGCTAACAGCGAAAAACATTCATAAACCCTAAAATCATACATGTTGGCTCCTGTCTGCTACGTATTTTGCAATAGCCAACTCTGCCACAGCAGAAGGGGCCTGGCTGCTAGGCAGTTACAAAAAAAAAAAACAAAAGTAATTTCTTTTCACAGTATACAACTGTCCAGCCGTGAGGCTGAAGTTCTCAAAAGAAAAGCAGGTTTGACTTATGGTTTAGATTTATAAACCAAATTAATCTGGATAGTTTAACTACTTTAATGTCAAGTCTGTCATTTGTACAAAGTGAAAATATAACACATATCTTTTAATTTTAAAATAATGCACTAATTCAGATGCCAAAATGCATTATGGGTAAACTGAGTCTGTGATCACTGAGTGGTTGATTCATTATATGTAAAAACCAACACACAAGTTAATGTGTGTTGGTTTTTACAAATAAATGTGTATTTGTAAAGTATGTCATTTTTCATTTGTTAAAAAAAGGCATTTGCAAAACTGAAAAATTCTGTTTGTTAAGTTGTGATTGACTCAGATCGGAGACTCTGCTAGTAGAATCTCCAATTCCACCAAGCCATTCATTATCATGACAAGATAATATCCAGACATAGAATGACAGCAATACCTTACTGTGGAAATTAGAAAAATATCAGTCATATCAACTTCACATTAGAGCCACACCATACTGAAGTGATCACAGCAAGAAAGGAAGAACTTGTAATCAATGGAAACTCTACTAGTAGAGTTTCCATTGGAGTCTCTATTGGGATTCTGCCAGTAGTTTCTCTGAATGGAGACTCCACTAGTAGAGACGCCGATTGCAGTCTCCACAAGTAGAATCTCCAATTCACAATTTCTACCAAATCAGTTTCTACATTAACACACACACACACACACACACACACACACACACACACACACACACACACACACACACACACACACACACACACACACACACACACACACACACACACACATAGTGTGTGTATATATATCAAAAGCTTGGGACCATACAGACTTTATATAATTAGGAATGAGGCCAAAATTAACACTCAGGAATTAAACTCTTTTTCTGAAGGTTCAACATAACCTCAGGATTACAACTAAGGAACTAACGAAGGAGTAGGTAGCATCAGATAGAAATGCGACATCATTAGCAACTCCATCATGGTGACGTGACACACTACTGACAAAAGAGGAGGTAATTTATTCAAAATTGAAATAAAAAAAGGTGTGTGTGTGTGTGTGTGTGTTATTGCTCCAGTGAAAGAAAGCTGAATCAGTCAGCCGGAACTAACAGCACTCAACCATTAGTTCCCAGTAGAAAATCAACAGAGAGGCTCAGAAATTATTCATTCAATCATCTGGACAGGTTGCTACACGAGGCACTTCCTCAGTAGACATGATTCATGCTTTCATCAGCTCCAGACTTGATTATTGTAATGCACTTTATTCTGGCATTAGTCAGTCTTCTCTTGCACGTCTCCAATTGGTGCAGAATGCTGCTGCTCGTCTTTTAACAAACACTTTTAGACGGGAGCATATTATGCCTGTCCTGTACTCACTCCACTTCGTTTTAGAATTGATTTCAAGATTTTAGTGTTTGGTTTTAAAGCTATTTATGGCCTTGCACCTCCCTACTTGTCTGAAATGTTAACTTTGCGCACCTACAGTAGGACATTACGGGCGTCTGGCCAGCTTTACTTGGATGTTCCGAGGTCGAGATACAAACGCTGGGGTTATCATGCTTTTGCGGTAGCTGGCCCCAGACTGTGGAACAAGCTACCTCTTGAATTTACGTACTATTCCTGACCTAGCACTTTTTAAATCTAAGTTAAAGACTTATTTATTTAAACTGGCTTTTAACACCTAGTGGGGAGGTGACATGTTCTGTTTTTACGTGCTGTCATCCTTAATTGTTATTTAGCAGAAAATAAACATATTTCAAAAATCCCAGAGGGGTCTTGGTGAGGAATCTTGATTATGCCTGCAGCTTTACAATCAGTTACGTATAAAGACAAGAAGTTTTAGAAAGATGTAAATCAAACATTCTGTAAAACAGCAGATTCATCCAAATATGCTCACAAGGTCAGAAGATAAGGAGGGAAAACATTTATGACACAGCGAAGCAGCGATACATCACTGGAAATTATCTGCACACTGGATGACATTTACGCTATGCCAACTCCGCCACCCATCTGACATTTGGTAAATGAGTTTGAGATTCATGTAACTGGTCTGTATCCCATATTCAACCTCTTTCTACTTATTGCTCATGTTTGTCAGGTCCTGCTGCTGATGTCGCTATTCACACTTTAACTGCAGTCACCCTGCCAAAAAATATGAGAAATATGGGCCAAAGTATTTTTGGAAGGGCACAAAAGTCACAAATACAGTTGGTATGAATGGACCACAAGTTTATTAAGGAGGAGATTTATGAGAAACAGTGCGCATCTCATGCTTTGATTATTTTGCAAGAACCACATTCACCTCACCTGTGACACACGGTGCTGCTGCCAGGCTGCAGACTTACTGGTGGTCATGAAGCATTTTTATCAGACTGGATAAGAGCAGAGCTGGTGGATGTAAAGTAATGCAATTCAGGACAAGTCCTTACTGAATTATCTTACAGTGAGTGTCACATAAATCATTCTGTGAATGAAAATCCAGGATAATCCCCCTTCTGTCTGACTGTCAGAGAACTCATCAGCCCAAAAAGCAATGCAAAAACATAAAGTGATTGTTCTACTTTCAACAAGAATGGAGAAAACCTCAATTTCATATTGATAGTAAGCAAGTCCCTTCAACTGCTCCCTTGTTTTCCAACTGGGGTGGCCACAGCAGAGCTGCATGTTAATTTGGCACACGTTTATACCAGATGCCCTTCCTAACACAACTTCACATTACATGGAGAAATGGGTAGAGGTGGGGTTTGAACCATGAACCTTCTGCACTGAAACTAAGCAAACTAACCACTTGGCCACCACCCCTGCACTTGAGCGGGGTGATGTGATTTTTGGACCTAAAAATTGTATTCTAACAGGATTCAGCGCTCTTTTGCATTTTCTTGCTTGTGAAGACATACTAGCATCTGACCTTTAAAAAATATACAGCATTTGGATATTATTGTAAATCAATAACGTTCGGTGTGAGCCAGCCTCGGTGCATGGAGGCTGCTTGCCTTCACAGATTTGTGGACTTTCTTGTGGACAATCTTGTTTTAACCTTCAGGCGCTTTTGTCCTCCACATAATGAAATTTGTCTGGCTAAACTATCCTACTGATGTCACTGACAATCAGAGGGGTGGTCTAGATGTGAAAGTCAAATGTGGTGAATCAGATCTCTCAAATGCTGACGAAATGCAGAAAGAGTATCCGATCAGGAAGTGTGTTGGAAATTAACTGTGCTAATTTGCAAATGTTAAAGCTTGGAAAGGTATACTGCCTGATTCTGTAGATTTAAAATAGACTGTGAATTCAGCATCTGAATGCAAATAAAAGAAAGAAAGAAAAAAAGAAATAAGGATTTTGATGTGTTTCCCAGAAAATGACACACTTATTTGTGATTTAGTAATGATCAGAGTAGAGGAATTCTGGGAGATAATCTATTATATACTAAAATAATACATGGCTAATTCTGAGGTGATGGAATTGCAATCTGAGCAGATTTATAGTGTTTAGCTAACATATGACCAGAATTTACTGTCAGTTTAATTCCGTTACCGCAGACTGACTCACATGCTGATAATCCTACTACATCCATTCTACCTACCGAGAGAGTTCACAGCGGTGGTAATAACCGCTGTTTAGTATAGCCCACCAGATGCTAACATTAGCTTAGCCATCGCCCAGTTACATGACCTTACAAACAAACAGAGCTCATATCCCAAAGGGGTTCCCAACAGAGAGAATACTGAGAGACCTTATGTTCAAAACTGATTTATGGCCCTGTCAGCCAATCAGAATCGACTATGCCACTAAGCCCCGCCCCTAATCCCGCCCCTTATGACATCACAGCCAATCAGAATCGATTACGTCACTATGTCCCGCCCTTACGTCCCGCCCCTAACCCCTCCCCTAGTCCCGCCCCTGGCTCCTCCCCTAGTCCCGCCCCTGGCTCCTCCCCTAGCCCCACCCCAAGCTCCTCCCCTAACCCCGCCCCAAGCGCCGCCTCCAAGCCCTCCCACCCGGGTCTAATATTTTAATGTCATTTTATTTCATGAATTAAAGAACGATTAAAAAATACCTAGATCTTTTTAATGTATTAAAGAATTAACTAATTCTGAAATAATTAAACATAAATCATCCGCAACCAGAACGGCGTGGGAAAACGCAGAATAGATGACCTCCTCCATCACGAGGTTCTGAGGAAAAAATCCAAATGCCTTAATATCGTGTATAATCCTGACAACAGTTTATGTTTCGCGATAAACCTCGTTCAGTTATTGAATCCTCATCTGACTACGCACGAAGCGGAGCAGCGCGGGCTGGCGTTACAAATTAGCGTCGGATTAACGGCTGCTATGCCGGTATCTTTAGAGCAGGTGGGAAAATTTGAAAACGTTTTGGGTTGTAAAATAGTGGTGTTTTTCAGAGCTGAAGGGGAGAGAAAGCTGACAAAATTCCAGACAGGAATACCGGCGCTGCAGAAAACTCTTTTCGTCACTGATTTAAAGAGATTTTTGGGAGTGAAATATGTATGTGAGTTTTGCTTTGGGGGGTACAATAACCCCGCCTCCCATAATTGTCCGTCATATTGTAAAATTTGTGAATCCACGCAGTGTTACGAGAAAAATAACCCTGTATTCTGCAGCGAATGTAACAAGAAGTGTCGCTCGCCCGCCTGTTACAGCCTGCATAAACAGCCGAAGTATCGTCCTTCCGCCGGTAAGTTCGTTAATGTGTGTGATAACAGAAAAAAATGCCCTCGATGTAAACGCGAGTATTACATAGCGTTTTCTAAAAACAGCGCTCCGCACGTGTGTAAGCAGAAGAGGTGTCATATATGCGGCGAGGCTCTCCAGGAGCCGAGCGAGGGTCACCTCTGCTATATGACGCCGGTCAAAGCTGAAGAGACGCATTCAGTCAAATACGTTTTTTATGACTTTGAAACGTATGTCGATAATAACGGGAACACGTACCGTTTTACGTCAGCGCTGTAACAAAGACGGGTGATTTTTGGAGCGCATGGGGGACAGACTGCGTAGCCCGCTTCTTTAAACATTTTAGAACGAGAAAATTCAAGGAATACGTGTTCATCGCTCACAACTCAAAAGGTTTTGACGGCTATCTGCTTCTAAAGTATTTAGTCCAGCAGGGCGTAACCCCCGCTGTGATTATGACCGGGAGTAAACTGTTACTCATGGCAGACGCTGCCTTTAAACAGAAATATATAGATTCGTTATCTTTCCTTACAATGCGCTTATCTCAGATGCCTAAAGCCCTGGGAATCCGACTGAAAGACGAAATCGTCCGCAAAGGTTACTTTCCGCACCTGTTCAGTTCAGAAAAAAATCTGAACTATGTCGGACCGTACCCTGACTCTGCGGCTTACGGGGTCGCAAATATGTCAGAGGGAGAAAGAGAGGAATTTAACGCGTGGTACGTGAGCAAAAAAAAACACAATTTTCGATTTTAAAGCCGAGGCCGTTATGTATTGTGATAACGATACAAAAATCCTGGCTGCAGCCTGCTCCAAATTTATGGCTGAATTCATCGCTGAAACACGCGTAGATCCTTTTAGCTGAGTTACAATCGCCTTGGCGTGTATGAAAGTCTTCCAAACTAACTTTCTCGCTCCAAAAACGCTGGCGATCCCCTCCGCCGACAATTATAGAACGAAGCATAAAAAATATTCGGACGTGGCCGTGCAGTGGTTAGAATGGGTTGCTGAGACGCAAAACATTATCATCGATCACGCTCTAAACAGGGGGGAGAAAAAAATAGGAGGTTATTATGTTGATGGGTATGCTCAGATTGACAGGGGGATAAAAGTGTGGGAGTTTCTCGGGTGTTTTTACCACGGGTGTGCAAGGTGTTTTACACAGCACAAAATAAACCCTCTCACAAACACCTCATTTGGAGAGCTCCACGCAGCGTGTCAGAAAAAAATAGCCTTTCTGCGGGCTATGCCGGGCGTCACCCTCAGCGTAATTTGGGAACATCAGTGGCTTGAAATGAGGCTGAGGGATGAGAGCGTTCGGCGTTTCCTCAGCCGCAGGGGGTTACCGCCGCCCCTCGAACCTCGCTACGCTTTATACGGCGGTCGGACTTGTGCGTCCCGTCTTGAGGTACACGGCTAAGCAAGATGAGAGGGTCTATTACGTCGACGTGACCTCGCTGTATCCTTACGTTAACGTAAATTTCACATATCCCACGGGGCATCCGGAAATTATCGAGAGAAATTTCCGAGACCCCAGGACTTATTTCAGGCTCATCGAAGCCGTCGTGTACCCACCCCGGGGGCTAAAATTCCCCGTCCTCCCACACAGAACTCCTCACGGTAAACTGGTGTTTACTCTGTGTCGCACCTGCGCTGATGAAAATAATCAAGCGGGAGCGTGCACACACAGTCAGCAGCAGAGAGCTCTGTCTGGGACTTGGACGACCCCGGAATTCCACAAAGCTCTGGATACAGGCTACGTTGTAGCTAAGATTTTTGAAGTCTGGCATTTTGAGGAAAAAAGTGATAAAATCTTTGAGGGGTACATAAACACCTTCTTAAAACACAAGCAGGAAGCTTCCGGTTTCCCTCCCGAATTAGATAAAGACCCCGAGAGCAGAGAAAAATATATCACGGACTACTGGCTGAATCAGAAGATTCGTTTAGACCCAGAAAAAATCAGTCACAATCCGGCAAAACGACAGATGGCTAAGATCTGCCTCAACTCCTTCTGGGGGAAATTCGCCCAGAGGTCAAATCTGACGCAGACGGCGCTCATTAAAAACGCTGACGATCTGTTCAGGTATCTGTTTTCTGAAGAGTACGAGGTCACATATCTAACATTCCTCAGCAGTCAGGCGGCTATGTTTCAATGGAGGTACGGCCCGCGGTACGTCAGCCGACCGGGTAAAGCCGCCAATATTTTCATCGCAGCGTTTACAACGGCGTACGCGCGTTTGACCTTGTACAGTTTTATGGAGGCTGTGGCAAATCCTGACAGGATTCTGTATTATGATACCGATAGCCTGATTTACGTTTGTAGGCGGGGTGAAACCCCGCTGCCTACTGGTAATTATCTGGGGCAGCTCACCGACGAGTTGAACGGCGACGTCATCACAGAGTTTGCAGCAGCGGGGCCTAAAAGTTACGCATATAAAACCGTACGAGGTAAAACGGTCATGCGTGTGAAGGGGATCACTCAAACCCACGAGAGCTGTCAGAAAATAAACTTTGACAGCATCAAAGATCTGGTCGAGGGTTATATAAAAGACCCCGCCCTCGCTGCATCTATCAAAACACCGCAGCAGGGAATTAAACGTCATAAAAGCAGTTTCAGGTTGACAAACGTGTCATTTCAAAAATCCTTCAGGGTGGTGTATGACAAGCGGCGTCTTTTAAAGGATGGGGAAACTGAGCCGTTCGGACTTTGAAACATGTCTCACTCGGGAAATACGGTGGAGATTGACCCCAGACTTCAGCCCCCATTCTCCTGTCTCATCGTTGGACCGAGTGGTTCGGGAAAGACTGTGTTTGTGAAAACATTGCTGGAAAATTGTAGCCACGCTATGAGATATGTGCCTGACAACATTGTATGGCTGTATACGTCTGAACAACCTCTGTATTCTGAAGTTAAGAATAAAAATATAAATTTGTAAGCGGACTCCCTGACTCATTTCTGGACGACAGCCTTTTCCCTGAAGGTCAGAGCCATCTGGTTATTTTGGACGATCTCATCTTTCAAGCAACGGATCATCCTGAAGTTGTAAGAATTTTCACCCAGTACAGACATCACCGGAATATGAGCGTCATCATGATCACACAGAACGTGTTTCATAAAGGGAAATACAGTCGAACCATCAGTTTGAATTGTAATTATATGGTGCTGTTTAAAAACCCCAGAGACAAGTTACAGATGAACATTCTGGCTCAGCAAATGTTTCCCGGCAGAAAACAATTTTTTTTGGAGGCTCTTGATGATGCTACGAGCGTACCTTACGGGTATTTATTACTGGATTACACGCAGGAGTGTCCAGATCAGTTCAGACTGAGATCGGGATTACTCCCGCACGAGTGGCCTGCGGTTTATTTACAGAAAGATAAACGGATATGAGCGCTCTTTTAAAAAGGAACGCCCCCGCTCTTAAAGCGCTAATCAGAGCCGGGGCGAGGGAGCGTCACCACAGCCTGAAGACCTGCAGGCCGGAGCTTCTGAAAACTTTATCCGAGATCGCTTTGAATATATTAAAGGGGAATATCGCCTTGAGCGACTCTCAATTCCGTGCCTTGAAAAAACGAAAAAGAGTTTGTCTTCTGGCCGACAGAAAGCGCTGATTCAGACGGGCGGCTTTCTCCTGCCTCTGCTCGCCGCGGCCCTGCCCGTTATAACGAGTCTAATACTGCCCAGAGGATAATGGCGTTCAAAGCGGCGCAAAAGATGTTTTTACTGACTCCTCAACAGATGCTTCAACTCGGACATACCGTTCCGCCGAGCGGAAATAACATCAGACAAACGGCGGAAAATGATTTAGACTCGCGAATGCGGGCCGTGCTGGAGGAACGTACTCACTCCCCTTATGAAAAAAATTAAAAAGTATGAGGCTCTGCTGCAGCGCTATTTAACCCTGATCAAACGGGGGGAACTCGAATCACGCGTTTCACCCCCGCAAGAGACTCGCGTTGCTAAGCAACCTGAGGAGGAGGGGGTGGAGGAGGAGGAGGAGGAGCTGGATGAGACTGTGACAGAGGTCCTGAAGAATATCCCCTCCAGAGAGCGTAGAAACGCTGAATATATTATGAGGAAATTGTTGGTGGGTGATACGCGCTGGAGTCCGTCGGGGGAATTTATTTACAAGGGGAAAGTCGTGAGGGGGTCTCACGCCATAGATCTTATGAAACATCTCGGATCCTCGTTCAAGAAATCGAGCCCCCCTACAGGCTGGGTGAAGTTCCTCAATATTTTACAGGAGCGGAACATTCCGGTGGCGTGCGTATCAAACCCGCAAGCCCGCGAGCAGTTTCAGAAGCTTAAAAAAGGACGGAGCAGCTCGCCGGATGAAACCCTTCTTTTAACCGAGTTGCCGGCCAGGAAGAAACTTAAGAAAAAAAAAGACTTCCAACGCTGGGAAGGTTTCTCACCATAAAAGGAGGGTGTTGAATTAAAAACTGACTGGATATTATGATCAAGATTTTTTAAAATACATCGCAGTCAGACATGTTTTTGTATATTGTTACTAATAAAACACCGACTGAAACTCATCTCCGGCCTTCATCACTTTTATTCGGCATATGGTTTAAAAAACAACTTTCAACACTTCTCTACTTTTCAGGCGAAAAAACACACATAAAAAATCAGAGGTCAAAGGTCAACGCTTCTTTCTACGCTTAATAACGGGGTACTAAATTATGCAACGCGATAAAACTTTAAAGGTGTGATCGGGAGACTGCTCTCACACATCCATCCCGTTTTCAGGCGAAAAAAACACATAAAAAAATCAAAGGTCAAAGGTCAACCCTTCTTTCTACGCTTAATAACGGGGGTTTAAAGCGTGCAAATGCGCTAAAACTTTAAAGGTATGATCGGGAGAGCGTTCTAAGACGGGGGTTACATTTTCACATGGAAAAACATAAAATAATAGGAACGCCGGTTAACACAAGCCGTGACTATATTTAAACTCATGCAAAGGCCCTGCTAGCTGGTTGCAGGAGGTATTGCAGCTTTTCTTAAGGCAATAACGATATCTTTTCACAAAATCAGAAACCAAATCATCGTTCGCGATAGTATTTTCGGTGTATAAAGACACCACGTCCTGGTACGACTTCCCAGTGGCTCTGTTATACAGATAATACACGCAGTGTTGTCCACATACGTCCGATAACTCGTGCTGAAGCTGTTTGTTGTGATACAGAATGTTTTTAACATCTGGGAGATTCTCCAGATATCGCAGGATGCTTTTAGGGTAGTATTCAAAGTCCGGGCTGAGGCCGAACGAGTCAAAAAATGTGGCTCGACCATTTTTTTCAACGGTGAGCGCTAACCAGTGTTCCCCCGGTAAATGTCTAGGGTGGGTGTTTACAATGAAATATACGGGAGGGTCCGGCTTGATCTGGAATAACTCGTCAGACGCGAAAACACCGGCGAACAGGTCTCCTATTAAGCCCCTCATAACAGCGTCCAATTCCAGGGTGTTCATCAGTAAAAATCCACAAGGACCTGTCGCTTGGAATTAATCTCCAGGAGAGAATCGTAACACGCGTACACTATCAGCGTGGTGGTATGCGGAGTCGCGACTCTGAATCTCAAGTCGCAGGGTCCCTGTGGAGACGGGGCTCAGAGCGCCGCTGTCCTCCTCCGGGTTTAAATTGAAGACGTATAGCGCATAGCCGAGTGCAAAATCCTCCCGGTCTATACAGAGAGGCAGGTCCTTGAGGTGTCGCCCGGTTGCCGTGTAGAGATTGTAAAACTCCCTGACAGAGGGTCCGTTGTTAAATTCAGGCTGGAAAGCTTTAGCCGGCAGCTGTCTCCCGTTTTGACTGAGTGCGAGGTACTCCAGGTCATAGTGTGCAAATTCAACGGGGACAGATCTCTTCTCCCGCTGAATGCGTTGTGATTCACCATACCCAGAACCACATATTTGGGCATGGTTCCTAAAAACAGGTTCTCCTGGTTGCATATCCTGGAATGGCTGGGGATCACGTAAGTCTTAACGTTGATTCGTGATAACGGGTACACGGCGTTCCCTTTCATGAGAGCTGCGGAGTGACCCAATCTCACTGCAGGTAATACGGTGACTTTCTTAACAAATAGGGACGCGCCCAGAATTTTCAGCTTGAAAGTGGAGGCCGCCAGCCCCATCAGGCAGAAAGCATCGCTGGCTTGAATTAATTTAACTCTCAGATCAACATTATTCAGAAGAAGCCTCTCGCAGAAAAATATGTCCGCGTGCAGCGGGCCCTGAACTTGAAATTCACGCGATTCGGCGCTAAAGCGCGCTTTGCTCACGAGGCCTTTATTCGGGCCCGCGTCCTCCACAGCGGTCGAATTGTGCTGACCTGGGGTGTCCTTGTAAAACAAACCGCCCGTGAACTGCGATTTCAATGAAGCGGGCGAAAAGTTCAGCAGCATCTCAATCATCGCCCTGTATGGGTGCGTCGCGCTGGACTGGGAAATCAGCCGGTCACCCAGAGTCACGTCGACTTGCGAGAAAATCGTATTGAGAGGGTAATTTATTACGCCCACGCGGGCGTCATTAGCCAGGTCAGTCCCGTTGGCGTTTGTAATTTTCAATCGCAGATAAAGCAGCGTATTATTGAGGTCTAAATACCTCTCACCGTCTCCGGGGATAAAAAACTCGATAGGGCCTGTGTCCGTCAGGGCTGATAATGGGCTGACCTCAACGTATTGGCTTTGCTCGATGGACAGCTGGGTCCCGGGGACGGCGAATAAATCCAATTTGCTCATGGTACATTCGGGGGAATTATTTCACAAAAGAGACATTGTTTAAGAGAAAATATCCCCGGACAACCTCCTCTTCTTATGCTTCCTTCGAACTGTTCTGCTTTTTCCGGGGGTCTTTCGCTTTTTAACCATTTTGACCCGTTTCCCCGGGGGGCGTTTCCGGGGCCTTCTTGACAGCACCATGATCCCGGACCCCCGCTGCTGCTCGGGTTCCTGACTCCGTCCGGCCCTCTTAACAACGCGGCTCACTACGTCGGAAGCGATGCTTCGAGCGGCGTTTTTCAGGTGAGGTTTGGCAATCGTGTATCCTTGTTTAATCAGCGGCGACACAAATTTGAACAGTTTCGAAAATATGTTCCCGAGCCCGCGCCCGTACATAGCAGGAGCGCCGTGGAAGCCATGAAGGCCGTTCCCGACTTGATTTTCATAGTAAGGCACAAATCTATAAATGTCGGCTTTGTGCGCTGCCCCGGCCATTTTTTTTTATCCCACCGGTTTAAAATGTAATGTCACAACCACTTTACCGTATCTGAAATTCACCGGTCGCTTTTGATTTCGATGCGTATCGTCTCAATATGTCTTTTGGAGACCGGGATGTAATAAGCGGGGTTGAATTTCTTTGTAATTATTTCCCCGAAACGACCTCCAATTTCGAACGCTCGGAGGAGAGGAGCAAAAGCGTTGCCCACCGCCTGAGGCTGTACAACGTCTGTATAACAGAACAGGTGATACATGCCCGCTTTTATATCGGGGTAGCGGGGAGAGCTCGTGACCCCGGGTCCGCATCTCAGCCATTGATTAGGCTGTATCCCCAGCATGTACGCCGTCGGGGCTTCAAAATATACCTGGCAGGTACTGTCTCCTTCCCACAGAAACTTTTTCTGGATATTGTCATATTTTAAAGTCAGCTTCGGATCTATAGTCTTCAAACGAGGGTTTATCCGCGCTGCAATAACCTCAAAGTTATCATAATAACCCGTGTCAAAAAATTGCGAGTGAACGGCGAGTTTGTTCTTGGGCGGTAAGCCCGTAATTTTCTTCACCTGAAACGTACAGCAAGGCTTTTCCGGGATATTTAACCAGGTGTGTGGATAAGAAATTTCCGTCAGCGCCACATCCCAGTTACCCTCTAGATCCAGGTGTCAAGCCAAGTCCACCTGGTAGCATGAAATTGTGTTGTCCGGGAATACTTTTAGGCTGGCGTTTGAAGGCAGAGTCATATAAAATCCGTGTTTCAGATCCCGATCCATTTCTCATATGTCGGTTGAAGATAGATGTTCTCATATTTATACGGCCATCAGCTGGTCCGCGGGAACCCAGGAGTTAAATTTCTTGGGCCAATTTTTCCATCTGACAAATACAAATTTCTTCCCCTTGGTAAAACGTTCACGAATAATTTCTTGAACCTGATACGGTCTGTCTTTTGCTATTTCTTGAACCTGATACGGTCTGTCTTTTGCTATTTTAACCTTCTGCAATTCTGGTTCATAGAATGAACCTTCAATGATCTCGCCGTCATAATCTTTCAATTTATAAACGGGCGGCGCACGTTGTATACATTCTGACACCGTGAACATTTCATCCGTAAAACTTTGTTCATATTTTTGATCAAAAACTCCCCTGAGCTTGGAGACCCTGACTATATCTCCGACCTTATATTTAAACTTCGCAGGCCTCCTGCGTAGGGTGGATGCCCCGTACAAATTTTGAAACACTTGATCCACCTTTCGAGCATTAACCTCATTCGGTCTCATCTTAATGCTTTTATGATAACTCTCGTTATAAGCCGTGAGTAAAGACGGCAGGACGTCGATGTATCTTCGTGTGTTTTTAGCAGTAAAATATCTCCACATTCTCGTCTTTAGCGTGCGATTAAACCTCTCGACAACCGAGGCTTTCAGATCACTGGCCGTGGCAAAATGTAGAATCCGCTGTTTTTTCATTAAATCCTTGAACGGTTTGTTAAAAAACTCTTTCCCAGCATCAGTCTGCAGCTTCAGAGGCACCCCGCTGTGCTTTAAGAGCGAGGCAAAGGCCTGTGAGACTTGGCGCCCTTGCTTTGACTTCAGGGCTCTGGCATACGCTTTTTTTGAGAAGATATCGATAACGGTCAGCAGGTACTTGTACCCGTCGTTAAAATCTGATAACCCCTGCATGTCGCATAAATCCGCCTGAAATTGATTAAGCGGGTTTGTGACAAATACTCTATTTCTTGGAAAATGCGTCCTGGCAGGTTTGTGTAATGTGTATGCATCTTCCCCCGACAGGAAATCTCTGATATGCTTCATACGAATTTTAGATCCGTGTTGATCGCGCAGAGCCCTACGTAAATGCTCCGGTCCTCCAAAACTCCCCGGATTTACCGGACTATAATACAATACATATCCCTCATTAAACCCTCATCACCCATCTTTTAAGGCGGATCTCTTCAGAATGATGAACCGGATAGTCCTTTTTCATTTTTATATGTTTTAGCAAACATAAATATTAGTCTTTTGTTTTAAATAGGCGCTCTTGGAAACATTAAATTGAACTCTGATTCAGTACCGTGGAGAGCGCTGAGTTTTAGAATGTATGCTTTATTACATTCATTAAAGTCACACACAGAGAAAAAACAATTGTTCATGTTTATTAAACACAACATACGTGGAGCAAAAAAGTATACGTTTTAAATACGTGCTCTTGGAAACGTTAAATTGAACTCTGATTCACTACCGTGGAGAGTGCTCACAGATCAGCCTCGACCTTTTAATAAGACCGTGTTAAAACCCCCGCATAATTCATACGAGAACCTTTTTTCCACCAAAACCTCGTTTGTATGACTCTGTCTTGCAATATGAAGCGCCTTGGGGCAACTGTTTTGTTGTGGTTTTGGCGCTATATAAATTTGATTTGAAAACATTTCACCCTTTTTTTCAACAATATTATTGGAAAGAACACTGACCGTCTGAGTTTTAGAATGTATGCTTTATTGCATTCATTAAAGTCACACACAGAGAAAAAAACAATTGTTCATGTTTATTAAACACAACATACGCGGAGGAAAAAAGTATACGTTCATGTTTATTAAACACAACATACATGAAGAAAAAGTATACGTTCACGTACAAAACTGGAAAACTCTCAGTAATACATCTCCCCCGCATTTACGGTTTATTTCAGTATTCAGCTGTAAAAGTGTAGGAACAATCTCCCCTCTGGGCAGTTCCAGCTGTTTCACCCGGCACGCCATCACATCCACAAACAGAGTGTATAATGTAAGCAGGTGCAGCGGATTACACCGTGTAAAATCGTCAGTGGTCAAAACAGAGATTTTCAGTAATACGTTGTACAGAGATTTTTCAGATGAATGGAGAGCCGCGTTGTAGATATGTTCTGTCCAGACTCCGGGTCCGGGGCGACGTCTGATAACGTCGAAGACCCTCTCCATAACGCATGAAGGCGGGGTGTCTGGGGTCTCCAGCCTGCAAATGACTGCCCGCTCCAGCTTATACGAGAGTCCACGTATAATATAAACTTCCCGCAGGCTTTGAAAGAGACTCATCACACAATTACCCATGATTGTAAACAATATAATGATATAAAAAAAAAATGCAGGTTTTTTTTCTTCAGTCGTCTGGGTTATAGACGGCTACCATCCCCTCCAGGTCGAGATCTGCGTCTTCACCGAAACACGTGTACAGTTCGTTGATCTTTGCTTCAAAATTATCAGTGTATTTCAGCTCAGTGAGGATGTTTTCTACCGCCCCCTGGACCCTCACCGCCGATGGGTTGAGGAAGCGCTGGGCTAGGAGTTTTACCACAGCTGGAATGAAGGTCGGTCTCCAAAGTCTCACCATTAATCTCTCAAAATGTCCGGTAAAGAAATATTCATTTAACGGGTCCAGGCACTCGTGCTGGCGCTGGCTGGGGTGATCGATCTCACACCCATAACAGAGTTTTTGTCTGTAACTTTTGATCACAGCCGAAAGTAAGTGGGCCACGCCGACTTTCACCGTTTTCAGGAATTCCTCTGACAGGAACCCGTCTGGCCGGTCTGATGCATAAGATGTGGCGTATTTCTCAGCCCGCTCGAGGTCTTGTACCTCCCCCGGACCCGCGGCCTCCATGACAGCGGGAAGAGAGCCCACGCCTCCCGGGCTGGAAAGCGCGTGAGAAGGATGGATCTCGCCCCAGACCGGTTCGAGCTGAACTCCCCACGGGCTCTCGTACCCGCCGCGGGTCCGTGAAGCCTTCTGGCGCCGGTCCTGGTTCACGACCGGCTCGGCGGATCTTGTCCAGGCCTGCCCCGGGGATGGCGGGTCTCTTCCACAGGCGAGCGCGCAGTCACAAGCGATGTCATCGGCTGGTGCGATGGGGGAGGTTGAGGAGCTCATGCTGGTTCGTCGTCCGATGCTTAAATGAGATGTGGTCCCCTGGTTTTTTTATAGAAATCCCCGTGCATGCGGGGGAGGAGCTACGGCAGAGTTTTTTTTTTTTTTTTAAGTAAAAAGAGGGGCCAAGTTTTTTCGGACTTCGATCACGTCCCTCCAGGCCAGACACCTTGTAAAAAGGCCCATAATCCTGTCGTTGCAGGTGTTGAACAACTCGTGCCAGCTCTCAGCCGCGGCTGTGACGGATCTAACGCGGCCGCTGGCACTAACTCGCTCCAATTTAATTTCACCCTCAGAGTCAGTGTCAGGAGGTCCCCGCTGAAATATCACCTTATAGCGCGGCCCCTGGGGGCTGAGCCAGGTGAGTTGGAAGTGAGTTTTCCTCTTTTCCGGCGTCCGATCCCCTGGAGGCTCAGGGTTGACCGTGTCGCGAATCATCGACCCTGCAGCCGCGGAGAACACTCCCCAGTCGGCGGAAGTAAGCGCCACCCGCGGGGTTCCTCGAGTGGCAGTCTCACCCTCAGCCAGAGTGAAGAAACTTACTTGGGCAAAATACGGATCGAACGTGTAAGTTAAACGTTCGGGCCCCTCCAGGCCATACGTCAAATCTTCCTCCGGTATCGGCTGACTCAAGCGGCTGACGTACATCCTCGCTTTTTTTGGAGCGAGTGAGCCCTCTGTCGTCATGGTGATGTTCTCGGGCGTCTCACAGATGTAGCGGAGGATTGGAGTTCGTCTCGCCATGGTGAATGCTGTATGTCACTCTGTCATCGAAAAGGGGATTTTTAAACCCCGTCTTCGCCCGTGGGGCATAATTCAACGCCTCAGATGAATAAAAACACCATCTGGCGTGACTGAGAAGAAACTTTGTTTTTTTCCAGCTTCATCACCTCGGGCGGCATCTCCGATCAGCGGGTGTCCCGCAGCCCCTGATCGACCGGGTAATATCTTAAAAGAAACTGCATCTACCGTGACTAAGAATAAGCTTTGTTTTTCCGTCTTCAAACAAGCCCAGCGAACGACCCCGTCATCAGGAAATTGGATGGAATAAAACATTCAAGCTTCAACCAAAGATTCAAGCTTCTCTACTATGTTATAAAAGACCATCCGGCGTGACACCCCCGCTGCGCAGGTCACACACACACACACACACACACACACACACACACACACACACACACACACACACACACACACACACACACACACACACACCTCCGAAACACACGCACACCTCCGAAACACACGTACACACACACACACACACACACACACACACACACACACACACACACACACACACACACACACACACACACACACACACACACACACACACACACACACACACACACACACACCTCCGAAACACACAGTTAGCATCTGCAACAGGTATTACAGCCGTGGGGTCATGTTTCCGTGAGGAGCTCTATGCGTGGGTATTTGACCGTCTTGCTGCAAAGACAGCCGTTACAGCCGAGAGACGGTTATTTTTAACCCTTCTTTAATTTAAGAATTAAAAAACAGAAAAGGAGATGCATTAATTTAAGAATTAAAAAATATTAAAGGCGTATTAAAATATTCATGTTTAATCACTAAATTGAAGAAAACCTCCCATAATTATGCATAAGATACGGTATTTTTTATTCCTTCTTTAATTGAGGCATTAAAAACCATAAAAGGACGCGCTTTAAGAATTAAAAATATTAAAGGGGTATTAAATATTAGACACTGATTTATGTTTAATTATTTCAGAATTAGTTAATTCTTTAATACATTAAAAAGATCTAGGTATTTTTTAATTGTTCTTTAATTCATGAAATAAAATGACATTAAAATATTAGACCCGGGTGGGAGGGCTTGGAGGCGGTGCTTGGGGCGGGGTTAGGGGAGGAGCTTGGGGTGGGGCTAGAGGAGGTAGGGGAGGAGCTTGGGGGCGGGACTAGGGGAGGAGCCAGGGTGGGACTTGGAGGCGGGACTAGGGGAGGGGTTAGGGGTGGGACTTAAGGGCGGGACATAGTGACGTAATCGATTCTGATTGGCTGTGACTTCATAAGGGGGCGGGATTAGGGGCGGGGCTTAGTGACATAGTCAATTCTGATTGGCTGACAGGGCCATAAATCAGTTTTGAACATAAGGTCTCTCAGTATTCTCTCTCCCAACATTGCCGGAGACTTTGATCAAGCATGCTTGAGGACTGTGCTTCCACATTTCACACACGAATGCAAAATGTGCAACCAGGGGGAGCAACACTCTGAATCATGTTTAGTCCCGCATCAAACGTGCATTCAGGGCTGTGCCCCTTCAACACCTTGGCTGGTCTGACCATGTCAGCCTGCTGCTGTCGCAGCATACACCCCCATCCCACCCCCACCAGAACCAGCTCCCTGTACAGTGCTGCTAAATCCAATCTAAAAGAAGCATCAAAGCAGCCAAAGGGGACTATAAGAACAAAACAAGGACATTTCAGAGATAACACAAAGCAGATGTGGCAAGGACTCCAGCCCCTGACCAGCTACAGAGGCTGCATCACCTCTGTACTGAATTACTCTGCCTCACTGGCAGAGGAACACAGCTGCTTCTTTTCATGTTTTGAGGTGTCTCCATCCAACCACACATATCCCCCAAGCACTGGTTGTACAGGAATATGAAGTGAGCCGAATTTTCAGAGCCGTGAATCTGAGTAAAGCTGCTGGCCTGGATGGGGTATGTGGGAAGGTTTTCAGGGCCTATGCTTATGAACTGTCTGGAGTCTTCACTCGCATCTTCAACTTGTCCATCGCACAAGCCAATGTCCCACCAAGCCTCAAACCCCTGTCCCAAAGAAGCCGGCCGTTGACAGCCTTAACAACTACAGACCTGTTGCTCTCACCCCTATTGTCACCAAATGCCTTCAGAAGATAATACTAAGGCACATCAAAGGCAACCTACCCCCAACTGTTGAGAAAAGGTCCACAGAGGATGCTATCACCACTGCTCTTCACACAACCCTGCAGCTTCTGGAACACAGAGGATGCTATGCCAGGATGCTCTTCATTGATTTCAGCTCTGCCTTCAACTTAATCATCCCAGACATTCTCATCAGGAAACTCCACCACCTTGGCCTCTCCTCTTATCTCTGCAACTGGATCATGGACTTTCTCACACTCCGCCCCCAGTCTGTAAGGCTTGGGCCCTTTATTGGCTTGGCTCCTACACAATCACACTCAGTACTGGCTCTCCACAGGGTTGCGTGCTGAACCCACTGTACTCACTGTACACTTATGACTGCAAGCCCACTCACATCTCCTACTCCATAATTAAATTTGCTCATGACGCCACAGTGATCGGTCTTATCTCAGGAGGGGGTGACGTGGCACATCAGGACAAGGTCCACGAACCAGTGGCGGTGCCAAGGGGGAGCTTGGGGGAGCTTAAGCCCCCCCAATAATGAGCCAAGCTCCTCCTCAGCCCCCCCAATAATTCTGCCAATAATGTGAATAGCGACTACATATTAGTGGATCTCAACTGCAGTTTTGCGCTGAGAATGTCTCAATATTGCATAACTGAGGAAAGTGATGAATGTGTGTGTTTGGTGATCCACCAATGCTGAATCACCCTTCACAAACAGAATTTTCAGTTTTGCAAATAAAC
Organism: Thalassophryne amazonica; assembly: GCF_902500255.1. NCBI lineage: Eukaryota > Metazoa > Chordata > Actinopteri > Batrachoidiformes > Batrachoididae > Thalassophryne > Thalassophryne amazonica. The sequence goes on along the minus strand of NC_047105.1, from coordinate 66,732,427 downwards.
ATTTATTTGTAAAAACCCACACACAAGTTACAAATCAGAAATTTGTTGATCACAAACACGTGTACAAATCAAAGGATATTTGTAAATCACCCTCTGTGCATTTGCAAGTATTAATGAGACAAATTTAACTCCATACTCCAAAAATTTAAGTTTCCTAAATATTATTACGGTCACTCTTAAAACTTCACTTATCTTTATAATTTTATTACTGGTAAATTTAGAATTGATTTAGATGAGATATACTTATTATCTCACAGGAATATATCACAGTTATCTGGGAACTACTTTTTGCGCAGGAATTCATCAAGTACATAGGCCGCAGCCGCGCACTAACACAGAATATACAGAAGCTGTATATTGTTGTTCGGCCAAAACCTTGGTGTTAAATTGGCAATAAATCTTTGATATAGACGATTTGTGTAAGGTTGATTACATGCATTGTCTTGAGCACCATTTCAATGAATGCACAGGTGTCGTCAGAGAGCTGCGTCAGGTGTCGTCAGAGAGCTGCGTGTCGTTGCCAGGAAAGCACGCTTCTTAAAGAAACAGGGAAAAATCCAGCACACATGGACTTCAAACTGTAAAATATTGAAAAAACTGAACGGATCACCAGAACAAGCAAAGGTTATGGCAATAAGGAACATCGAGGAGCTGGACAAATATGAACAATAGGTATGAGGACTCAAACACATCACAGCACCATGATGCAGACTGGAGCAACCCACTCATCCACATCATCTACACCCGGAGACAAGAGAGACATAATGACTAAGGATAATGATCCGTTTATTTCTGCCCAGGAGCTCTGTCTAGATACATTTAATTATAATAACTCTGCTAACCACCCCTTCGAATCTGAAAATGATCCTGATACCTTTTCAGTGAGAATATTGTGAGACAGTGCAAATATTTTACAGAAGAACAATTCAAAAATTATAAAATCAATGATGAAGATTTTTCAATTATACATTTCAACAGCAGAAGTCTTTCTCGTAATCTGTCCACTATTAATGATTGTTTGAAAACATCCAAAAAACGTTTTTCAGTTATTGCAATTTCAGAAACATGGTTAAATGAGGATAATAAAGATCTGGTATATCTTAATGGTTATGAATTGTTCCTGGTTAATAGGCAGACGAGAAGGAGCGGAGGCGTTGCATTGTTTGTAAGGTCAGATTATAACTGTAAACTCATTAACAACATGTCATTTACAGTGGACAACATCATGGAATGTGTTACCATAGAATTACATCTATAAACTCCAAAAACATAGTTGTTAGTTGCATTTACAGAGCTCCTGGGACAAATATTGACACCTTTGAAGACATTATCTTAGGAATGTACAACAAAATCAACAGAAATAAGCATTTATTTGTCTGTGGAGATTTCAATATAGATTTTTTAAACCCTCACAATCATCCACAAATTACCTCATTTATAAACACCTTGTACTGTTTAGGACTGTTTCCAACCATCATTCATCCTAGCAGAATAACTATGGATACAACAACTCTCATTGACAATATTTTAACTAACGTTATATCCGGTAATCTTAGTGGGGGACTACTGGTCAGTGATATCAGTGATCACTTGCCAGTTTTCTCAGTCTTTGCATTGGAGGGTTGTTGGATGTATCGAAGCAATATCAAATTCATGAGTAGAAAAGTAACACCTGAAACAATTGATAATTTAAGGGAGGATTTATCAAGTCAGAATTGGTCAGATGTTTTTGTTGATGATGTTTACAGGTCATATGATGCTTTCATTTCCATTTTTTCCAGTTTGTATAATAAACACTGTCCATTTGTTGACAAAATATATAGAAATCAATATAGCAACAAACCATGGATAACTAAGGGGCTTCAGAGGGCATGTAAAAAGAAAAACGTACTATATAAACAATTCATAAAACTATGAACTAAGGAAGCTGAAAGTAAGTATAAAACATAAGAATAAGTTAATCAATATCATGAGACTCAGTAAAAAAATATATATTATAATGAGTTACTTGTCAAAAATAGAAATAACATCAAAAACACATGGAACATATTAAATGAATTAGTAAAAAGAATAGAGTAACTAGAGATTATCCTTCATTTTTTCAGAGTAACAACTACATCACGATTGATAACGACGAGTCTATTGCTGAACACTTTAATGAATACTTCGTTAATGTGGGTAAAAAATCTTGCCAGTAAAATTGACTCATCAACTAATAACTTCTGGGTAAATAATTCAACGTTTAACAATCTGTTTCAATGTTCATTGGTGGTACTCATGAAAGGGAAATACTTGATCTGGTTCATGGTTCAAAAAGTAAGAAATCGACTGATTTTAATAATTTGGATATGGCTTTATTAAAAAAGTTATTGATTGTATAGTAAAACCGTTCAAGTATATTTGCAATATGTCACTAAGTACGGGTAAATTTCCTTCTCAAATGAAAATAGCCAAAGTAATTCCTCTGTTTAAAACTGGTGACAAACACACATTTTCTAATTATAGACCTATATCACTCCTGCCACAATTTTCCAAAATTTTGGAAAAAATATTTGCTAAAAGATTAAATGATTATTTACTGAAGCATAACATCATTTTGAAGAACAATATGGATTCATAAGGTCTCGAACTACATCACATGCTTTGATGGACTTTGTGGAAAGTATAGCAACTGCAATTGACAATAAACAATACACAATAGGTTGTTTTTTTTTATTTACAGAAAGCGTTTGACACAATTAACCATGGAATACTATTAATTAAACTGCAGAAATATGGAATACAGAGGTATGGCATATGAATGGATAGCTAGTTATTTACAAGGCAGATTCAGTATGTTCAATTCAATAATACAAATTCTGAACTCAGGGATGTCACATGTGTGGTGCCCGCAGGGCTCAGTGCTGGGTCCTTTGTTGTTTATAATCTATATAAATGATATAAGTTGGGTGTCGAGTTCACTGAGATGTGTCCTTTTTGCGGATGATACAACTGTGTTCTGTAGCAAGTGAAAATCTTGAACAGCTTCTGGACATAGTGGAGAAAGAACTGGAAACATTTAAGGTTTGGTTTGACGCTAATAAGTTGTCACTCAACCTTGGGAAAACTAAATGTATTATATTTGGAAATAAACAGGCACCCAAATGTAAAAATTTAACTATAAATAATAAGGAAATTGAGTTAGTAACAGAGAATAAATTTTTAGGTGTTATAATTGATAATAAACTTAGCTGGAAACTACATATAAATTATGTGAAATCAAAATTGTCAAAAACTATAGCCATTTTGTATAAAGCCAAAGACCTACTGCCGCAAGAAGGGTTACTTACATTATATCATTCTCTGATGGTACCATATATGACATATTGTGTTGAGTCATGGGGAAACACTTACAAATCAAATACCAATCCAATATTCCTTTTGCAAAAATGAGCCATACGAATCATCTGCAATAAACAATATCGTGAACCAACTCATTCTCTATTTGTGTCTTTAAAATTTATTAAAATTCATAGATTTGGTCGATTACATTACAATTCAAACTTTATTTCGAGCGAAAAACCAAGCCTTACCGAGACATGTCCAGAGTCTGTTCCGATTGAGGGAATCCAGATATAGTTTAAGAGGTTGTGCAATTTTATGAAACCACCAGTAAGAACAAATGTAAAGGGTTTTTGTGTGTCTGTGGTTGGGGTGAGGAAATGGAACAAATGTTCAACAGAGGTTAGAATGAGTAGTACCTTAGTAAGATTTAAGAAACTACTCAAAAAGAACATCATGTCTAAGTATCATAAAGAAGCAAATATAATTTGATTTATATAGAATGTTCAATTTATAAGTGGGACTTATTGTATATTTGAATGTGTGGGTATGTACACTCAACAAAAATATAAATGCAACACTTTTGGTTTTGCTCCCATTTTGTATGAGATGAACTCAAAGATCTAAAACTTTTTCCACATACACAATATCACCATTTCCCTCAAATATTGTTCACAAACCAGTCTAAATCTGTGATAGTGAGCACTTCTCCTTTGCTGAGATAATCCATCCCACCTCACAGGTGTGCCATACCAAGATGCTGATTAGACACCATGATTAGTGCACAGGTGTGCCTTAGACTGTCCCACAATAAAAGGCCACTCTGAAAGGTGCAGTTTTGTTTTATTAGGGGGGGGGGGGGGATACCAGTCAGTATCTGGTGTGACCACCATTTGCCTCATGCAGTGCAACACATCTCCTTTGCATAGAGTTGATCAGGTTGTCAATTGTGGCCTGTGGAATGTTGGTCCACTCCTCTTCAATGGCTGTGCGAAGTTGCTGGATATTGGCAGGAACTGGTACACGCTGTCGTATACGCCGGTCCAGAGCATCCCAAACATGCTCAATGGGTGACATGTCCGGTGAGTATGCCGGCCATGCAAGAACTGGGACATTTTCAGCTTCCAAGAATTGTGTACAGATCCTTGCAACATGGGGCCGTGCATTATCCTGCTGCAACATGAGGTGATGTTCTTGGATGTATGGCACAACAATGGGCCTCAGGATCCCGTCACAGTATCTCTGTGCATTCAAAATGCCATCAATAAAATGCACCTGTGTTCTTCGTCCATAACAAACGCCTGCCCATACCATAACCCCACCGCCACCATGGGCCACTCGATCCACAACATTGACATCAGAAAACCGCTCACCCACACGACGCCACACACACTGTCTGCCATCTGCCCTGAACAGTGTGAACTGGGATTCATCTGTGAAGAGAACACCTCTCCAACGTGCCAAACGCCAGCGAATGTGAGCATTTGCCCACTCAAGTCGGTTACGACGACGAACTGGAGTCAGGTCGAGACCCCAATGAGGACGACGAGCATGCAGATGAGCTTCCCTGAGACGGTTTCTGACAGTTTGTGCAGAAATTCTTTGGTTATGCAAACCGATTGTTTCAGCAGCTGTCCGAGTGGCTGGTCTCAGATGATCTTGGAGGTGAACATGCTGGATGTGGAGGTCCTGGGCTGGTGTGGTTACACGTGGTCTGCGGTTGTGAGGCTGGTTGGATGTACTGCCAAATTCTCTGAAACGCCTTTGGAGACGGCTTATGGTAGAGAAATGAACATTCAATACACGAGCAACAGCTCTGGTTGACATTCCTGCTGTCAGCATGCCAACTGCATGCTCCCTCAAATCTTGCAACATCTGTGGCATTGTGCTGTGTGATAAAACTGCACCTTTCAGAGTGGCCTTTTATTGTGGGCAGTCTAAGGCACACCTGTGCACTAATCATGGTGTCTAATCAGCATCTTGATATGGCACACCTGTGAGGAGGGATGGATTATCTCAGCAAAGGAGAAGTGCTCACTATCACAGATTTAGACTTGTTTGTGAACAATATTTGAGGGAAATGGTGATGTTGTGTATGTGGAAAAGGTTTTAGATCTTTCAGTTCATCTCATACAAAATGGGAGCAAAACCAAAAGTGTTGCATTTATATTTTTGTTGAGTATATATGCGTATGTAGATATATAGATAAGGGTAGGTGTATATGTATATGTATATAAGTGACTGTGTATATGTATGTATATATTTATGTTTGTAAAGTATATACGTATGTATATAGGTATATATGGCACAGCCCAAGCAGAGGGTCACCCCCAAGAGCCTGGTCTGCTTGAGGTTTCTTCCTTATAGGGAGTTTTTCCTCACCACAGTTGCCTAGTGCTCGCTCTGGGGGTTGGTAAGGTTAGTCCTTACTGGCGTAAAGTGCCTTGACTCGACTTTCTTGTGATCTGGTACTATATAAATATAATTATAAGTGAATAGTATATTGTGTGTGTCGACATGTAGTAGTGAATTTGTATTTATGTAAATATGACTGATTAGAATTGTTGGACTTGTACTAGCAGGGTGTGGGCTTTGCTTCAGCCCACACGCTTTCGGACTCACTAGTTTTGTCTGTGTTTGTTTGTGGAATTGTTCATTTTTTTCTATTTGAATATTTTGTGTGCCGAATAAAAAAAAACTTTGTTGTCACTTGTATATATGCACGGCCCAAGCAGAGGATCACCCCCTAGAGCCTGGTCTGCTTGAGGTTTCTTCCTAAGAGGGAGTTGCCTAGTGCTTGCTCTGGGGGTCGACAGGGTTAATATAGAGTGACTTGGGCCAAGTTTGCTGTGATTTGGCGCTTTATACATAACATACTTATACATGAATTGAAATGTAATTGAATATTGAAGTGTATGTCTGTGTTGATATGTAGTGTGTTGTGAATTTGTGTATATGTTGTTATGACTGTTATAATTGTTGGACTCATTCTAGCAGGGGTGGGCGTTGATAACCTTTGCTTCTGCCCACACCCTTTCAGACTCACAGGCTTGTTTATATAACATTCATATTATTGGTATGTTTCTGTTCTTTCGGATTTGTGTGTGTGCCAAATAAATCAATTCATTCATTCATTCATTCATTCATTCATTCATTCATTCATTCATTCATTCATTCATTCGAATTCAGTTTGTATACCTATATGTAGGTTTACTGAACTTGCAATCATTGTAAGTGATGTGTGTGTGCACTGATACCACATTTTAGAGGAGCACGGGTGACTAAAATATATACCTTGGTATTAATAAAGCAATTTACTATATAATGCTCATTTTGATGACATTTTGTGGAGCCCTTCCAACTTTTACCCCAGCCCTCCCTCAGCCCCCCCAACAAAACTTTCCTGGCGCCGCCACTGCCATGAACTGTCCTAGTGGTGCTCCATCAATGACCTGACTGTTAACATTAAAAAATTCCAAAAGAACTGATACTGGACTTCAGGAATTGCAAAGCTGACCACGTACCCATTCTCATGAATGGAGACTGTGTGGAAATAGGCCACAATTTAAAATTTCTGGGGACCCTCATCTTGGACAGCCTCTCCTGGTCAACAAACACCATGGCTGCTGTAAGGCACAGCAGCACCTGCACTTTCTGTGAGTCCTCTGCCATAGAGCAGCCTGACACACTGCCTCACAACATGGCATGCGGGCTGCACAAGTGCGGACCGGAAAGTCCGGCAGAGAGTAGTAAAGTCGGTGCAAAAGTTCATCGGCTGCCCCTCCCCTCACTGGAAGACATTGCAGACTCCTGCTACCTGTTCAGAACAAACAACATAATCAAGGACAAATCCCACCCTGGCCACTCCTTTTTCTGCCTTCTGCCCTCAGCAGGAGCTATATAGGTCACTAAACTCCAAAACAAACAGACTCTTAAAGAGCTTCTACCCCATGCCATACAAACTCTAAACAAAAAACCTCAAGTAACTTTACACACTACCTGCCATGCCACTTTTATAGGTTTTTTTTTTAATCTGTACAGATGACTGTGTTTATGTGCATTTTTGTGTGTATGTGTACATAGGACTGTTTTATGTGGTGTTCATGTTGAAGGGTTTACTGTGAAGGGCATCTGCAATCTCACATTATTTGTGTATAGTGACAATAAAGGCATCTCATCTTATCTTCTTATATTATATTAAGGGTTCAGGTGCAAAACCCAGTATCTCCAAAACCATAACTTTTGAGTTGAGGCCAATATGCACTTGATTACTTAGGTAACAATCAGTGTGCAAAATATGAAAGAATTTGAACAGACAGATTTTAATTTTGCTTACAGAAATCTGTGCATTTAAAAAACAAACAAAAAACACACAAGTGCAATGCATTTTTTAAATCCCCATTTTAAACTGCAATTTTTGTCCATTTAAGAAACTGGAGATTTTACATTTTGCATGTGAACCTTTCATATGTTTGTAAAGAAAGGACTAAAACCTGCAGATTAACAAAAAAATGTAGTTCACCTTTAAAAATCATCTTGATGAGCTCTTAGATACTGCAAAGTACAGACTTTCTATGCTTCTTTGTGTTTATAAATTGTTTGGTTTGAGCTCACGTCCCTGAAGTTAATAGATCTTTTTGTATCCTGTCTGTTGTAAACAAGCATGTGCACATATCTGTACTAATTCTGGCCTTTCTAACTGCTGTTCATATGGAGGGCAACAGAAAAACATCAGCCTCCTCATTATGAGACGCTGCAACATAAAATGTAGAAGCTGAAACATTTTTGGGCAACACTGGGGGCCCTATCTTGATGATATTCAGTGTGCATTTTGCAACTTACGTAGTACATCATCTTAGCACAAAGTAAGGTGCAGGGTGAGAATTGGTCTCTCAGTTAATCGTGGGTGTGTTTTGGGCATAATGTGAAACAAATCAGATTGGCACTTGTTAGAAGTGTGCACTGGAACCGCACACGTTGCTATTTCCCAGTTGTGTTCCTCTGCCAGTGAGGCAGAGTAATTCAATACAGAGGTGATGCAGCCGCTGTAGTTGGTCAGCCTTCAGCCAGCTTCATATCCGTGTTTTCAACAACAGAGACCTCCGACACAAGACAAAAATCCTAATCTACAAAGCTGTAATAACAACCCTGCTGTAAGGATCTGACAGCAACTGCAATAATGTTGCGTGAGGAGCATCCTCTGCATCAGTTGGGAATACTACCATACTAACATCAGCATCCTGGCTTAAGCCAAGCTACAGAGCACAGAGTGTGTCATCAATTACCAGCTATGTGGGCGGGTCATGTCATTAGGATGGAGGACAGCCGACTTTCCAAGCATATCTTCTACTCTGCAATGAGTGAAGGAAAATGGTCCAGAGGAGGGCAGAGGTAACGCTTCAAGAACATCCTGGAGCAAAACCTCAAGAACTGCTCCATTGACTGGAAGACCTGGGAAGAACAAATGTGGCACTGAACCAGATGACGTGCAATGATGTCCAAATGCTGATGATGGCAATGGCATTGTTCTTCTTGATGCTGAGTGCCGTTGGTCTCAAAGATCTGTATAGCCCTCTCCTACACTAAGCACCACTCAGCCCAGTTGATGCTGAGAAGATGGGAGGAGCGGCTGCCACTCTCCTTTAAGGCAGCCTAGAGGTGATCTTTGTAACACTTCTTCTGAATTCCAGCACTGTGGCAACCGATGGTGAGTTCACCAAAGATCAGCTTTTGGGGCAGGTGATCCTCAGACAATCAGCAGATGTGACCCACCCAATGAAGCTACTGTTGGATGATGTGGGTCAGGGCTGCACTGGACTCCCCTCAAATCTGATTGGGCACAGATGACTGACATGTCACGGCACCACACGTCTGAGTGAAAAGAGGTGCATTTTGAAATCAGTGATACATATTGACTGCTAGGTTCCTATGGTACAGTAGTTGGTGCTGCGTACCACAAAAAGTTCTAATCCACTTTAGTAGAAGAAGAAAAACGTATGCCTCAGATTTGAACTGAACACATCATTTGAACCATGGACTAATAATGACACAAATTGGTTAGAAAATTACCAAATTTAACACAAATGGCTTGTGGAGTGTGTCATCTTCATCTGTGCCCCCAACACAAATGGCTTGTGGAGTGTGTCATCTTCATCTGTGCCCCCAACACAAATGGCTAGTGGAGTGTGTCATCTTCATCTGTGCCCCAAACACAAATGGCATTGTGGAGTATGTCATCTTCATCTGTGCCCCCAACACAAATGGTGTGTGGAGTGTGTCATCTTCATCTGTGCCCCCAACACAAATGGATGTGTGGAGTGTGTCATCTTCATCTGTGCCCCCAACACAAATGGCATGTGGAGTATGTCATCTTCATCTGTGCCCCCAACACAAATGGCATGTGGAGTATGTCATCTTCATCTGTGCCCCCAACACAAATGGCATGTGGAGTGATGTCATCTTCATCTGTGCCCCCAACACAAATGGCTGTGGAGTATGTCATCTTCATCTGTGCCCCAACACAAATGGCTGTGTGGAGTGTGTCATCTTCATCTGTGCCCCCAACACAAATGGCTTGTGGAGTGTGTCATCTTCATCTGTGCCCCCAACACAAATGGCTTGTGGAGTGTGTCATCTTCATCTGTGCCCCCAACACAAATGGCTTGTGGAGTGTGTCATCTTCATCTGTGCCCCCAACACAACTGGCATGTGGGAGTGTGTCATCTTCATCTGTGCCCCCAACACAAATGGCATGTGGAGTAGTGTCATCTTCATCCTGTGCCCCCACACAAATGGCATTGTGGAGTATGTCATCTTCATCTGTGCCCCCACACAAATGGAATGTGGGAGTATGTCATCTTCATCTGTGCCCCCAACCTCAAATGGCATGTGGAGTGTGTCATCTTCATCTGTGCCCCCAACACAAATGGGCGTGTGAGAGTATGTCATCTTCATCTGTGCCCCCAACACAAATGGCCTGTGGAGTGTGTCATCTTCATCTGGTGCCCCACAAACAAATGGAATGTGAGGAGTGTGTCCTCTTCATCTGTGCCCCCAACACAAATGGCTTGTGGAGGTGTCATCTTCATCTGTGCCCCCAACACAAATGGCAGTGTGGAGTGTGGTCATCTTCATCTGTGCCCCCAACACAAATGGCTTGTGGAGTGGTGTCATCTTCATCTGTGCCCACAACACAAATGGCATGTGGAGTATGTCACTCTTCATCTGTGCCCGCCAACACAAATGGCTATGTGGAGTATGTCATCTTCATCTGTGCCCCCAACACAAATGGCTTGTGGAGTATGTCATCTTCATCTGTGCCCCCAACACAAATGGCATGTGGAGTATGTCATCTTCATCTGTGCCCCCAACACAAATGGCATGTGGAGTATGTCATCTTCATCTGTGCCCCCAACACAAATGGCATGTGGAGTATGTCATCTTCATCTGTGCCC